>NC_080384.1:9359969-10559969 GCF_014773155.1 Arachis stenosperma
GGCATTCTTGTTGAAGCTGACCCTGAACCTGAAAGGACCTTGAAGCGGAAGCTAAGAAAAGCTAAGGCACAACTCTCTGTTGAGGACCTGACCGATTCTTCAAAGAAGAAGACATGGCAGCCGAGAATAACAACAATGCCAACAATGCAAGGAAGGGAGGGTGACTTTACTGCACCTACTCCCAACTTCTATGGAGAAGCATCTATCCTGCCATTGGAGCAAACAACTTTGAGCTTAAGCCTCAATTAGTTTCTCTAATGCAACAGAATTGCAAGTTTCATGGACTTCCATTGGAAGATCCTCATCAGTTTTAGCTGAATTCTTGCAAATCTGTGACACATCAAGATAATGGGGTTGACCCTGAGGTCTACAGACTGATGCTATTTCCTTTTGCTGTAAGAGACAGAGCTAGAATATGGTTGGACTCTCAACCTAAAGAAGCCTGGACTCTTGGGAAAAGCTAGTCAATGCCTTCTTGGCAAAGTTCTTTCCACCTCAAAAATGGAGTAAGCTTAGAGTGGAAGTCCAAACCTTCAGACAGAAGGATGGAGAATCCCTCTATGAAGCTTGGGAAAGATACAAACAATTAATCAGAAAATGTCCCTCAGACATGCTTTCTGAATGGAGCATCATAGGTATTTTCTATGATGGTCTCTCTGAACTATCCAAGATGTCTCTGGATAGCTCTGCTGGAGGATCTCTTCATCATCTGAAGAAGACGCCTACAGAAGCTCAAGAGCTCATTGAAATGGTTGCAAATAACCAATTCATGTACACTTCTGAAAGGAATCCTGTGAACAATGGGACAAGTCAGAAGAAAGGAGTTCTTGAGATTGATACTCTGAATGCCATATTGGCTCAGAACAAGATATTGACTCAACAAGTCAATTTGATTTCTCAAAGTCTGTCTGGAATGCAAAATGCACCAAGCAGTACTAAGGAAGCTTCATCTGAGGAAGAAGCATATGATCCTGAGAACCCTTCAATGGAAGAGGTGAATTACCTAGGAAAATCCTATGGTAACACCTATAATTCTTCATGGAGAAATCACCCAAATTTCTCATGGAAGAATCAAGAGAGACCTCAACAAGGTTTCAACAACAACAATGGTGGAAGAAATAGGTTTAATGGCAAGCCTTTTCCATCATCTTCTCAGCAACAGACAGAGAGTTCTAAGCAGAATACCTCTGACTTAGTGACAATGGTCTCTGATCTAATCAAAACCACTCAAAGTTTCATGAATGAAACAAGGTCCTCCATTAGAAATTTGGAAGGACAAGTGGGTCAGCTGAGCAAGAAAATTACTGAACTCCCTCCTAGTACTCTCCCAAGTAATACAGAAGAAAATCCAAAAGGAGAGTGCAAAGCCATAAACATGGCCGAATATGGAGAGGAAAGAGAGGAGGTGGATGCCACTGAGGAAGACCTCAATGGGCGTGCACCAATCTCCTCTAAGTTCCCCAATGAGGAACCATGGGAACCTGAGGCTCAAAATGAGACAATAGAGATTCCATTGGACTTACTTCTGCCTTTCATGAGCTCTGATGAGTATTCTTCCTCTGAAGAGGATGAGTATGTCACTGAAGAGCAAGTTGCTAAATACCTTGGAGCAATCATGAAGCTAAATGACAAGTTGTTTGGAAATGAGACTTGGAAAGATGAACCTCCCTTGCTCACCAAAGAACTGGATGACTTGTCTAGGCAGAAATTACCTCAAAAGAGACAAGATCCTGGGAAGTTTTCTATACCTTGTACCATAGGCACCATGACCTTCAAGAAGGCCTTGTGTGACTTAGGGTCAAGTGTAAACCTCATGCCTCTCTCTGTAATGGAGAAGTTAGGGATCTTTGAGGTGCAAGCTGCAAAAATCTCACTGGAGATGGCAGACAACTCAAGAAAACAAGCTCATGGACTTGTAGAGAATGTTTTGGTAAAAGTTGAAGACCATTACATCCCTACTGATTTCATAGTCCTAGAGACTGGGAAGTGCAGGATGAATCCATCATCCTTGGCAGACCCTTCCTAGCCACAGCAAAGGCTGTGATTGATGTTGATAGAGGTGAACTGCTCATTCAAGTGAATGAAAAATCCTTGGTTTAAGGCTCAAGGATATCCCTCTGTCACCATGGAGAAGAAGCATGAAGAGCTTCTCTCAAAACAGAGCCAAACAGAGCCCCCACAGCAAACTCTAAGTTTGGGTTGGGAGGCCACAACCAAACTCTAAGTTTGGTCTTGAACCCCCACATTCAAACTCTAAGTTTGTGTTGGAAGGTTCCAACTTGCTCTGAGTATCTGTGAGGCTCCATGAGAGCCCTCTGTCAAGCTACTGACATTAAAGAAGCGCTTGTTGGGAGGCAACCCAATGATTATATTTTATATTTTCTTTTGTTATTTTATGTTTTTTGTAGGTTGATGATCATAAGAAGTCACAAAATCCATTGAAAAAGCAAAAACAGAATGAAAAACAGGAAGAAAAACAGCACACCCTGGAGGAAGAACTCACTGGCGTTTAAACGCCAGTGATGCTAGCAGTTGGGCGTTTAACGCCCAGTCTGGCACCATTCTGGGCGTTTAACGCCAGAAAGGGACACCAGACTGGCGTTAAACGCCAGAAAAGGGCACAAACTTGGCGTTAAACGCCAGAAATGGGCACCAGCCCGGCGTTTAACGCCAGAATTGGCTCAAAACGTGATTTTTGATGCCATTTGGTGCAGGGATGACTTTTCCTTGACACCTAAGGATCCGCGGACCCCACAGGATCCCCACAAACCCCTCACCTATCAAATCCCATCTCTCTCATCACCACTCACCTTCATCAAACCCCACTCACCTCACCATCTAAATTCAAACCACTACTTCTTCCCCTTTTGGCCTAACCACAAAGCCATCTCCCTCTCTTCCATTTCTTCTTCTTCTACTCTCTTCTTTCTTCTTTTGCTCGAGGACGAGCAAACCTTTTAAGTTTGGTGTGGTAAAAGCATTGCTTTTTGTTTTTCCATAACCATTTATGGCATCCAAAGCCGGTTCAACTGAGAAGGCATGACCTCAAGCCCATCACTAAGAAGAAGATGGAGCAAACAAGAGATCCCTGAGATGCCTCAAGGGATGCACTTTCCTCCACAAGACTATTGGGAGCAAATCAACACCTCCCTAGGAGAATTGAGTTCCAACATGGGACAACTAAGGGTGGAGCACCAAAAACACTCCATCCTCCTCCATGAAATTGGAGAAGATCAAAGGATCATGAGAGAGGAGCAACAAAGACAAGGAAGAGACATTGAGGAGCTCAAGCACTCCATAGGATCTTCAAAAGAAAGAAAGAGCCGCCATCACTAAGGTGGACCCGTTCTTTAATCTCCTTGTTCTTTATTTTTCTGTTTTTCGAATTTTAGTGCTTTATGTTTATCCATGTTTGTGTCTTATGATCATTAGTGTCTTAGTGTCTATGCCTTAAAGCTATGAATATGAATCCATCACCTTTCTTAAATGAAAACTGTTTTTATTACAAAAGAACAAGAAGTACAGGATTTCAAATTCATCTTTAAAACTAGCTTAATTAGTTTGATGTGGTGACAATACTTTTTGTTTTCTGAATGTATGCTTGAACAGTGCATATGTCTTTTGAATTTGTTGTTCATGAATGTTAAAATTGTTGGATCTTGAAAGAATGATGAAAAAGGAGACATGTTACTGAGGATCTGAAAAATCATAAAAATGATTCTTGAAGCAAGAAAAAGCAGTGAATACAAAAAAAAAAGAAAAAAAGAAGGAGAAAAACGAAAAAAAAGGGAGAAAGAGAAAAAGAAAGAAAAAGAAAAGAAATAAAGTTGTGATCCAAGGCAATAAGAGTGTGCTTAAGAACCCTGGACACCTCTAATTGGGGACTCTAGCAAAGCTGAGTCACAATCTGAAAAGGTTCACCCAATTATGTGTCTGTGGCATGTATGTATCCGGTGGTAATACTGGAAGACAGAGTGCTTTGGGCCACAGCCAAGACTCATAAAGTAGCTGTGTTCAAGAATCATCATACTTAACTAAGAGAATCAATAACACTATCTGGATTCTGAGTTCCTAAAGAAGCCAATCATTCTGAATTTCAAAGGATAAAGTGAGATGCCAAAACTGTTCGGAGGCAAAAAGCTACTAGTCCCGCTCATCTAATTTGGAGCATAGTTTCATTGATAATTTGGAGTCTATAGTATATTCTCTTCTTTTTATCTTATTTGATTTTCAGTTGCTTGGGGACAAGCAATAATTTAAGTTTGGTGTTGTGATGAGCGGATAATTTGTACGCTTTTTGGCATTGTTTTTAGTATGTTTTTAGTATGATCTAGTTAGTTTTTAGTATATTTTTATTAGTTTTTAATTAAAATTCACTTTTCTGGACTTTACTATGAGTTTGTGTGTTTTTCTGTGATTTCAGGTATTTTCTGGCTGAAATTGAGGGATCTGAGCAAAAATCTGATTCAGAGACTGAAAAGGACTGCAGATGCTGTTGGATTCTGACCTCCCTGCACTCGAAGTGGATTTTCTGGAGCTACAGAAGCCCAATTGGCGCGCTCTCAACGGCGTTGGAAAGTAGACATCCTGGGCTTTCCAGCAATGTATGATAGTCCATACTTTGCCCAAGATTTGATGACCCAAACCGGCTTTCAAAGTCACCTCAAGAAATTCCAGCGTTAAACGCCGGAACTGGCACCAAAATGGGAGTTAAACGCCCAAACTGGAATAAAAGCTGACGTTTAACTCCAAGAAGAGTCTCTACACGAAAATGCTTCATTGCTCAGCCCAAGCACACACCAAGTGGGCCCGGAAGTGGATTTTTATGTCATTTACTCATCTTTGTACACCCTAGGCTACTAGTTCTCTATATATAGGACCTTTTACTATTGTATTTATCATCTTTGGATTGTTTTTGATCCTTTGATCATCTTTGGACATCTAGTTCTTAGATCATTGGGGGCTGGCCTCACGGCCATGCCTAGACCTTATGCTTATGTATTTTCAACGGTGGAGTTTCTACACACCATAGATTGAGGTGTGGAGCTATGCTGTACCTCGAGTATTAATGCAATTACTATTGTTCTTCTATTCAATTCCGCTTGTTCTTTGTCCAAGATATCACTTGTTCTTCAACTTGATGAAGGTGATGATTGACGCCCATCACCATTCTCACCCATGAACAAGGTGACTGACAACCACTTTTGTTCTACACGCATCTGAGGCTTAGTGAATATCTCTTGGATTCTTTAATCGGAATCTTCGTGGTATAGGCAAGAACTGATGGCGGCATTCAAGAGAATCCGGAAGGTCTAACCTTGTCTGTGGTATTCTGAGTAGGATTCAATGATTGAATGACTGTGACGTGCTTCAAACTCTAACCTGCTGGGCGTTAGTGACAGACGCAAAAGAGGGATTCTATTCCAGTAGGAGCGGGAACCGAACCGGTGATTGGCCGTACTGTGACAGAGTGCGTGAGCATTAGCTTTCACTGCGAGGATGGGAGGTAGCCACTGACAACGGTGAAACCCTACACAAGCTTGCCATGGAAAGGAGTAAGAAGGATTGGATGAAGGCAGTAGGAAAGTAGAGAGACGGAAGGGAAGGCATCTTCATACGCTTGTCTGAAGCTCCTACACCAATGATATACATAAGTATCTCTATCTTTATCTTTATGCTTTATTCGTTTATCACTATACCCAATTGAGTCTGCCTGACTGAGATTTACAAGGTGACCATAGCCTGCTTCATACCAACAATCTCCGTGGGATCGACCCTTACTCACGTAAGGTATTACTTGGACGACCCAGTGCACTTGCTGGTTAGTTGTGCGAAGTTGTAGTGATCACAATTTCGTGCACCAGACTCTAACAAACAAAAAATGCATATGAAAAATAACAAACAACACAAAACAAGAAAACATCAAGATCAAACAAGAAGACTTACCAAGAACAACTTGAAGATCATGAAGAACACTATGAATATATGAATTTTCGAAAAATGCAAGAAAAATTTTTTAAAGCATACAATTGACACCAAACTTAAAAATTGACTCAAAACTCAAACAAGAAATACAAAATATTTTTTATTTTTATGATTTTATTAATTTTTTTGGATTTTTATTAATTTTTTTTCAAAAATAAAGTTTGGAAAAACAAAAAAGAAAAGAAAAATTTTGAAAAAGATTTTTGAAAAGAAAATTACCTAATCTGAGCAACAAGATGAACCGTCAGTTGTCCATACTCGAACAATCCCCGGCAACGGCGCCAAAAACTTGGTGGACGAAATTGTGATCCTCAAAGTTGGTCTCTTTGTACTTGTATGAAATTTAAACATTGGCTCTATAAAAAATACCCCAAAGAGATCATGGTATGATGAATTGGGATCTGAATAATCCCTGGTAATGGCACGTGTGGTTGGTGGACGAAATTGTATCTCTTTATAGAATATGATAATAGAATATGGTCCAAGATCAACTTCGTTCAACTGACCAGCAAGTGTACTGGGTCGTCCAAGTAATACCTTACGTGAGTAAGGGTCGAATCCACAGAGATTATTGGTTTGAAGCAATCAATGTTATTTTATTAATCTTAGTTAGGATGTCAACAAGGATTATTTGGATTAAAAGTGAAATTACTAGATTTCATTATAAAAATAAAGAGGGAACAATGTACTTGAATTGCAGTACTGGGGAATATGTTGGAGTTTTGGAGATGCTTTGTCCTTTGACTTCAACTTCCTTGGAATCCTCTTCTCACACGCAGGTTCCTTCCATGGCAAGCTCTATGTAGGGTGTCACCGTTGTCAATGGCTACTTCCCATCCTCGCAGTGAAAGCTATGCACGCACTCTGTCACAGTACGGCCAATCACCGGTTGGTTCCCGCTCCTACTGGAATAGAATCCCTCTTTTGCGTCTGTCACTAACGCCCAGCAGGTTAAAGTTTGAAGCACGTCACAGTCATTCAATCCCGGAATCCTACTCGGAATACCACAGACAAGGTTTAGACTTTCCGGATTCTCATGAATGCCGCCATCAATCCGGCTTATACCACGAAGATTCTGTTGGGGAATCTAAGAGATATTCATTCAGTCTGATGTAGAACGGAGGTGGTTGTCAGGCACACGTTCATGGGTTGAGGAAGGTGATGAATGTCACGGATCATCACCTTCTCCACAGTTAAGCGCGAATAAACATCTTAGATAAGAACAAGCGTGTTTGAATGGAAAACAAAGGAATTGTATTAAATCATCGAGACGCTGCAGAGCTCCTCACCCCCAACAATGGAGTTTAGAGACTCATGCCGTCACAAAGTATGTAATTCAGATCTGAAAATAGCATGAGGTACAAGATAAGTCTGTAAAAGTTGTTTAAATAGTAAACTAGTGACCTAGGTTTACAGAAAATTGAGTAAACTAAGATAATTGGTGCAGAAATCCACTTCTGGGGCCCACTTGGTGTGTGCTGGGGCTGAGACTAAAGCTTTCCACGTGTAAAGGCCTTTCTTGGCGTCAAACTCCAGGTTTTGACGTGTTTTGGGCGTTCAACTCCGGATCATGACGTTTTTCTGGCGTTTAACTCCAGACAGCAGCATGTACTTGGCGTTCAACGCCAAGTTACGTCGTCTATCCTTGCGCAAAGTATGGACTATTATATTGCTGGAAAGCCCTGGATGTCTACTTTCCAACGCCGTTGAGAGCGCGCCAATTGGACTCCTGTAGCTCCAGAAAATCCATTTCGAGTGCAGGGAGGTCAGGATCCAACAGCATCAGCAGTCCTTTTTCAGCCTGAGTCAGATTTTTGCTCACTCCCTCAATTTCAGCCAGAAAATACCTGAAATCACAGAAAAATACACACACTCATAGTAAAGTCCAGAAATATGATTTTTGCCTAAAAACTAATATTTTACTAAAAACTAACTGAAACATGCTAAAATCTACATGAAATTACCCCCAAAAAGCGTACAAATATCCGCTCATCACAACACCAAACTTAAACTGTTGCTTGTCCTCAAGCAACTAGATGAATAAAATAGGTTCTAACAGAAATTAAGAAGTAGTATATATTTCAGAGTTTTAGATGAAGTTCAAATTTATTAGATGAGCGGGGCTTGTAGCTTTTTGTCTCTGAACAGTTTTGGCATCCCCCTGTATCTTTAAATTTTCAGAATAATTGGCATCCTTAGGAACTCAGAATTCAGATAGTATTATTGACTCTCCTAGTGTAGTATGTTGATTCTTGAACACAGTTATTTTATGAGTCTTGGCTGTGGCCCTAAGCACTTTGTTTTCCAGTATTACCACCGGATACATAAATGCCACAGACACATAACTGGGTGAACCTTTTCAGATTGTGACTCAGCTTTGCTAGAGTCCCCAGTCAGTGGTGTCCAGAGCTCTTAAGCACACTCTTTTGCTTTGGATCACGACTTTAACCACTCAGTCTCAAGCTTTTCACTTGGACCTTCATGACACAAGCACATGGTTAGGGACAGCTTGATTTAGCCGCTTAGGCCTGGATTTTATTTCCTTGGGCCCTCCTATCCATAGATGCTCAAAGCCTTGGATCCTTTTTACCCTTGCCTTTTGGTTTTAAGGGCTGCTTGGCTTTTATTCCTTTTGATTGTAATTATTATTATTTTTTTTTTTTTTTTTGACTGCTTTTTCTTGCTTCAAGAATCAATTTCATGATTTTTCAGATCATCAATAATATTTTTCGTGTTCCTCATCCTTTCAGGAGCCAATATTCATCAAATTCAAAATACAATTTATGCACTGTTCAAGCATTCATTCAGAGAACAAAAAGTATTGCCACCACATATAATTAATTATAAATTTTATTATTAGGAACTCGAAAAATATAGATTACTTCTTTATTCTAAAATAAAATCTACTACTTTATTCATGCCTGATGATGATGAGAAAAATAAACTATAGCTTAATTGGAAATAAAATCAAAATAGACATACTAATTACTACTAAATATCTCCTAAGGTGAATTTCAAATAAAAAATGCTATCACTAAATTAAAGCAGGAAAATTGGAACTCAGCAACCTTTTGTTTTGAGGAAGGACGTGTTCTTCTAATCTCTGGGGTGTTGTTCAAGGATTAATTTTTGGCGCTTCAGCTCCCTTAGATCACGCCCTTGCTCCTCCTGTTCTTTGAGCAGTTTGCAAAGCATGCTACTTTGATTATTCTGTTCTTCCTTTATTTGATCCATAGCTTCTTGCAATCTGGAAATAGAGGCTTCAAGATGTTCCCAATATTCGAATTGAGGCAGTTCTGGGAGAGCTTCTTGTGCTCTCTTCCTGGTTGAATCATCTTGTTGCTGTCTGACCATTGATATTCCAGTAATTGGCTTTTCAACTGGGATGTACTCTGTTATTCCCATCTTCACTCCGGCATCTTTGCAGAGCATAGAAATTAAGCTTGGATAGGCCAATCTGGCGTCTTTAGAGTTCCTGTTTGCTACTTTGTATAGCTCACATGAGATCAGTTGATGGACTTCTACCTCTTTTCCCAACATGATGCAGTGAATCATGACAGCTCTTTTGATGGTTACTTCAGAACGGTTGCTGGTGGGCAATATGGAACGCCCTACGAAATCCAGCCAGCCTCTGGCTACTGGTTTTAGATCCTCCCTTTTTAGTTGAACTGGGTCGCCAGTTGTGCTGGTAGTCCACTTGGCTCCAGGAACGCATATATCTTCCAAGATCCTGTCCAATCCTTTATTGACCCTCATCATTCTCCTATTAAAGGAGTCTGGGTCGTCTTTTAGTTGAGGAATCTTGAATATCTCCCTGATCCTGTCAGGATTGGTATGAATGATCTTTCCTCTGACCACAGTTTTATGATCAAAGATAGCAGCTCCAACGATTCTTTGCCTTTCTGTCTGCCATAGATTAGCATAGAACTCTTGAACCATGTTTCTTCCCACTTTTGTTTCAGGATTGGCCAGAATTTCCCAATGCCTGTTTCTGATTTGCTCTTGGATCTCCGGATATTCATCTTCTTTCAAATCAAATCTGACTTCCGGGATCACTGATCTGTGACTCATTATTTTATAATAATGATCTGAATGTTCTTTAGATAAGAACTTCCCTTGATTCCAAAGTGGCTTTGGAGCGCTTTCTTTCTTGCCCTTTTGGGTGGGTTGTTTTCCTCTTGGGGCCATGAATTTGATGATCACGGATATCCACACCAAACTTAGAGCTTTGCTTGTCCTCAAGCAAAAAGAGAAGAAAGAAGAGGGATAGGAGGAGAGCAGTTTGGATGATGAGGAGGGCGCCGAACACAAGATATAGGGAGGGGGGGTGGGTTATTTTTCGAAAAATAAGAAAGAGATAAGATAAAAGATATGATTTTAAAAGATATGATTATAAAAAGATATAATTTTTAAAAGAGAAAGATATGAATAAGAATTTAAAAGACAAATCTGAAAAATTTAATTTTGAAAAAGATATTTATTTTTTTTTTTTTTTTTTTTAAAAAAAAGATAATTGAGTTTTGAAAACAAATTTTTAAAAGAGTTTGATTGGATTGAAAATTAATTTGTCCTTTATGGATTAAGATACCTTTGATATTTTGAAAAAGGGATATTAGAAATTAGGATTTTTAGAACTCTAATTTGGGATGAGAGATGATAATTTGAAATATGTTGATGCAAGAAATCATGAATTGAAACATAAAAATTTGGAAAAAATATAAAGAAAAACGAAATTGTACCTCCTCCCACCATCCTGGCGTTAAACGCCCACATGGTGCATGGTTTGGGCGTTTAACGCCCATGTGATGCTTCTCCTGGGCGTTCAACGCCCATGTGATGCTTCTTTCTGGCGTTGAACGCCAGGAAGTCCTTCTTTACTGGGCGTTTTTCTAAACGCCCAGAACGCTAGCAGATTGGCGTTAAACGCCCAGAAGGTGCATCTTTCTGGCGTTTAACGCCCAGAAGATGCTCCTTTCTGGCGTTTAACGCCCAGAAGGCTACCCTTACTGGCGTTAAACGCCCAGTGGGTGCTTCTTTTGGGCGTTTAACGCCCAAAGTGTTTCTTACTGGCTTTTTCATGCCAGTGAACTTCCAAATTTCTCTGTAACTCTTGGGACTTCAGTTAATTTGTTATTTCACCTTTGAAGATACTTATACCTAAACCTGTAAAGAAAGAAAATTTATTTAATTAGTAATTAAACTTTGTATATGGCTGGGTTGCCTCCCAGCAAGCGCTTCTTTAATGTCATTAGCTGGACTATCACTGATTCTTCAATTAAGTCTCAGTCTTGAGCATTCTTGCTCAAAATTGCCTTCAAGATAATGTTTAACTCTTTGTCCATTGATAATGAACTTTTTGTTAGAGTCATTATCTTGAAGCTCTATGTAGCCATATGGTGATACACTTGTAATTACATATGGACCTCTCCACCGGGATTTTAATTTCCCGGGGAATAATTTGAGCCTAGAGTTAAATAGCAGAACTTTCTGCCCTGGTTTAAAGACTCTGGATGACAATTTCTTATCATGCCATTTTTTTGCTTTTTCCTTGTAAATTTTTGCATTTTCAAAAGCATTGAGTCTAAACTCTTCTAGCTCATTTAACTGGAGCAATTGTTTTTCTCCAGCTAATTTGGCATCAAGGTTCAGGAATCTGGTTGCCCAGTAGGCCTTGTGTTCCAGTTCCACTGGCAAGTGACACGCCTTTCCATACACAAGCTGGTATGGAGAGGTCCCTATAGGGGTCTTAAATGCTGTTCTGTATGCCCACAGAGCATCATCCAAGCTTCTTGCCCAATCCTTTCTGCGGTTAATTACAGTCCGTTCCAGGATTCTTTTAAGTTCTCTATTTGAGACTTCTGCCTGCCCATTAGTCTGTGGGTGATATGGAGTAGCCACCCTGTGGTTGACTCCATAACGGACTAGAGCAGAGTAGAGCTGCTTATTACAGAAATGAGTACCCCCATCACTGATTAACACTCTGGGGATACCAAATCTGCTGAAGATATGTTTCTGGAGGAATTTTAACACTGTTTTAGTGTCATTAGTGGGTGTTGCAATAGCCTCCACCCATTTGGATACATAATCCACTGCCACCAGAATATAGGTGTTGAGTATGATGGTGGGAAAGGTCCCATGAAGTCAATACCCCATACATCAAACAACTCAATTTCCAAGATTCCTTGTTGAGGCATAGCATAACTGTGGGGCAGGTTGCCTGATCTCTGGCAACTATCACAGTTAAGCACAAATGCTCGGGAATCTTTATAGAGAGTAGGCCAGTAGAAGCCACTCTGGAGGACTCTTGTGGCTGTTCGTTCACTTCCAAAATGTCCTCCATACTGTGATCCATGGCAATGCCAAAGGATCTTCTGTGCTTCTTCTTTAGGCACACATCTACGGATTACTCCGTCTGCACATCTCTTAAAGAGATATGGTTCATCCCAGAGATAGTATTTGCATCTGTGATTAATTTCTTTGATTGCACCTTACTGTACTCCTTGGGTATGAATCTCACTGCCTTGTAGTTTGCAATGTCTGCAAACCATGGCACTTCCTGGACGGCTAGTAATTGCTCATCCGGAAAGGTTTCAGAAATTTCAGTGAGAGGGAGGGACGCCCCTTCCAATGGTTCTATTCGGGACAGGTGATCTGCTACTTGATTTTCTGTCCCTTTTCTGTCTCTTATTTCTATATCAAACTCTTGCAGAAGCAGCACCCATCTGATGAGTCTGGGTTTTGAATCTTGCTTTGTGAGTAGATATTTAAGAGCAGCATGATCAGTGTACACAATCACTTTTGATCCTACTAAGTAGGATCTGAATTTGTCAATGGCGTAAACCACTGCAAGTAGCTCTTTTTCTGTGGTTGTGTAATTCTTCTGTGCATCATTTAGCACACGTCTGGCATAGTAAATGACATGCAGAAGCTTGTCATGCCTTTGCCCCAACACTGCACCAATGGCATGGTCACTGGCATCACACATTAGTTCAAATGGTAATGTCCAGTCTGGTGCAGAGATGATTGGTGCTGTGACCAATTTAGCTTTCAGAGTTTCAAATGCCTGCAGACACTCTTCATCAAAGATAAATGGCATGTCTGCAGCTAGCAGGTTGCTCAGGGGTTTGGCGATTTTTGAAAAATCCTTTATAAACCTCCTATAAAACCCTGCATGTCCCAGAAAACTTCTGATTGCCTTAACATTAGCAGGTGGTGGTAATTTTTCAATTACTTCTACCTTAGCTTGGTCCACCTCTATCCCCTTGTTCGAAATTTTGTGTCCAAGGACAATTCCTTCAGTCACCATAAAGTGACATTTTTCCCAGTTTAAAACCAGGTTAGTCTCTTGGCATCTTTTCAGAACAAGTGCTAAATGGTTAAGGCAGGAGCTGAATGAGTCTCCAAATACTGAAAAGTCATCCATGAAGACTTCCAGGAATTTTTCCACCATATCAGAGAAAATTGAGAGCATGCACCTCTGAAAGGTTGCAGGTGCATTGCATAAGCCAAATGGCATCCTTCTGTATGCAAATACTCCAGAAGGGCATGTGAATGCCGTTTTCTCTTGATCCTGGGGATCTACTGCAATTTGATTATAACCTGAATATCCATCCAGAAAGCAGTAGTATTCATGACCTGCTAGTCTTTCTAGCATCTGGTCTATGAATGGTAAAGGAAAATGATCCTTTCTGGTGGCTGTATTGAGCCTTCTATAATCAATACACATACGCCACCCTGTAACTGTCCTTGTAGGAACCAGTTCATTTTTTTCATTGTGAACTACTGTCATGCCTCCTTTCTTAGGGACAACTTGGACAGGGCTCACCCAGGGGCTGTCAGAAATAGGATAAATAATCCCAGCCTCTAGTAATTTAGTGACCTCTTTCTGCACCACTTCTTTCATAGCTGGATTCAGCCGCCTTTGTGGTTGAACCACTGGCTTGGCGTCATCTTCCAACAAGATTTTGTGCATGCACCTGGCTGGGCTAATGCCCTTAAGATCACTAATGGACCACCCAAGAGCTGTCTTGTGCGTCCTTAGCACTTGAATTAGTGCTTCCTCTTCCTGTGGCTCCAAGGTAGAGCTTATAATTACAGGAAAGGTTTCACCTTCTCCCAGAAATGCATATTTCAGGGATGGTGGTAATGGTTTGAGCTCGGGTTTTGGAGGTTTCTCCTCTTCCTGAGGGATTTTCAGAGGTTCTATTATCTTCTCTGACTCCTCCAAATCAGGCTGAACATCTTTAAAGATGTCCTCTAGCTCTGATTCGAGACTCTCAGCCATATTGACCTCTCTTACCAGAGAATCAATCATGTCAACACTCATGCAGTCATTTGGGGTGTCTGGATGTTGCATGGCTTTGACCACATTCAACTTGAATTCCTCCTCATTGACTCTCAAGGTTACTTCCCCTTTTTGGACATCAATGAGGGTTCGGCCAGTTGCTAGGAAAGGTCTTCCTAGAATGAGAGTTGCACTCTTGTGCTCCTCCATTTCCAGCACCACAAAGTCAGTAGGAAAGGCAAATGGCCCAACCTTGACAATCATGTCTTCAATCACGCCTGATGGGTATTTAATGGAGCCATCAGCAAGTTGAAGACATATCCTGGTTGGTTTGATTTCTTCAGTTAAACCAAGCTTTCTGATAGTAGATGCAGGTATTAGGTTGATACTTGCCCCAAGGTCACATAAAGCTTGCTTGGTGCAATTACCTTCTAATGTGCATGGTATCATAAAGCTCCCAGGATCTTTAAGCTTCTCAGGTAAGCTTTTTAGAATGACTGCACTGCATTCTTCAGTGAGGTAAACCTTTTCAGTCTCCCTCCAATCCTTCTTATGACTTAAGATCTCTTTCATGAACTTAGCATAAGAGGGTATTTGCTCAAGTGCTTCTGCAAACGGAATCTTTATTTCAAGAGTCCTGAGATAGTCTGCAAAGCGGGCAAATTGCTTATCTTGTTCCGCTTGGCGGAGTTTTTGAGGATAAGGCATTTTGGCTCTGTATTCCTCAACCTTAGTTGCTGCAGGTTTATTACCTACAGAAGTGGGTTGGGAAGCCTTGTTATCAGCACTTGTATGTGGCTGATTCCCTACTGGCATTTGAATGCCAGAGGTAGGAGCTGGAGTGGCGTTAGACGCCACTTCCTTGCTTGTTACTGGCGTTTGAACGCCAGAACCATGCTCCTTTTGGGCGTTCAACGCCAGATTCAAGCTTGTTTCTGGCGTTGAACGCCAGGAATCAGCATGGTCTGGGCGTTCAGCGCCAGCTTTATCCCTTTCTGGGCTCTGCTTGTCCTCAGAGGGATTTTGATTAGCTATTCGTTCATGTCCTTGCTTCTTGCTGCTTTGAAGTGAGGTATTTAATGTTTTCCCACTTCTTAATTGAACTGCTTGGCATTCTTCTACTATTTGTTTTGACAGTCGTTTTTCTGTTTGCTTTAATTGCACTTCCATGTTCCTGTTTGCCATTCTTGTTTCCTGTAATATCTCCTTGAATTCGGCTAGCTGCTGAGTTAGAAAGTCTAATTGCTGATTAAATTCACTAGCCTGATCTACCGGACTGAGTTCTGCAGTTACTGTTTTAGCTTCTCCTTTCTTAGAAGATTCACTGCTTAGATACATATGTTGATTTCTGGCAACTGTATCAATAAGCTCTTGAGCTTCTTCAATTGTTTTTCTCATGTGTATAGATCCACCAGCTGAGTGGTCTAGAGAAATCTGAGCTTTTTCTGTAAGCCCATAGTAGAAGATGTCTAATTGCACCCATTCTGAAAACATTTCAGAGGGGCATTTTCTTAGCATCTCTCTGTATCTCTCCCAAGCATCATAAAGGGATTCATTATCTCCTTGTTTGAAGCCTTGGATGTTTAGCCTTAGCTGTGTCATCCGTTTGGGAGGGAAATAGTGATTCAGGAATTTTTCTGACAGCTGTTTCCATGTTTTTATGCTGTTCTTAGGCTGGTTATTTAACCACCTCTTAGCTTGATCTTTTACAGCAAATGGAAACAGTAGTAATCTGTAGATATCCTGATCCACTTCCTTATCATGTACTGTATCAGCAATTTGCAGAAATTGTGCCAGAAACTCTGTAGGTTCTTCATGTGGAAGACCAGAGTACTGACAGTTTTGCTGCACCATGATAATGAGCTGAGGATTCAGCTCAAAGCTACTAGCTCCAATGGAGGGTATACAGATACTACTCCCATATGAAGCAGTAGTGGGATTAGCATATGACCCCAGAGTCCTCTTGGACTGTTCATTCCTACTTGCTTCCATGATTGAATACAAGTTGAGAATTTATAGTTTGAAATATGGTGATGGAATAAATAAAAGTGGAATATATAAAAATATATTTTTTTCTAAGTAAAATAAAAACGAAATAAATAAAAGAAAGTGGAAATATTTTTGAAATTGAAAATTGAATTTTTAATGTAAAATTTTCGAAAAAGTAGTTTTAAAATTGGTTAGAAAATAAATTTTTTTTTTTTTTTTAATTTTGAATTTTATGATGAAAGAGAAAAACACACAAAAGACACAAGATTTAAAATTTTTAGATCTAGTACTCCTTATTTTCGAAAATTTTTGGAGGGAAAACACCAAGGAACACCAAACTTAAAAATTTTAAGATCAAGACACAAGAAAAACTCAAGAACACTTTGAAGATTCACAAGAACACCAAGAACAAAAGAAAGAACACCAAACTTAAAATTTTTAGAAAATCAAGACAAGTTTTCGAAAATTATATTAAAATTAACAAGAAAACACCAAACTTAAAGTTTGGCACAGATTAAACCAAGAAAAATTATTTTTGAAAAAGATTTTCAAAAGAACTGGTGCCCAATTGCCAAGAACATAAGCCAACACTATAACCAACTGAATTAAAAATGTAATGTATTTTAAAGATGTATTATTTTTATGGATAAACTAAATTTTTGAAAACTAATGTTTTGAAAAAGCACAAGAAAAACAAGAAAAGACACAGAACAAGAAAAACTCAAGATCAAACAAGAAAAATAAGCAAGAACAACTTGAAGATCAATGAAGAACAAAGAACACAAGTCGAAAATTTTAAAAGAAAATATGAGATATGCAATTGACACCAAACTTAGAACAAGACACTAAACTCACGAAAATTTAACAATTAATTAAGAAAAATAATATTTTTGAAAAGAAATTTTTTTTGAAAATAAACTATCCTATCAAGATTTAATGACTCTATAACAATAAAAAATAAAAATAAAAATAAAAATAAATTATTCCTAATCTAAGAAATAAAATAAGCCTTCAATTGTCCAAACTCAATAATCCCCGGCAACGGCGCCAAAAACTTGGTGGACGAAATTGTATCTCTTTATAGAATATGATAATAGAATATGGTCCAAGATCAACTTCGTTCAACTGACCAGCAAGTGTACTGGGTCGTCCAAGTAATACCTTACGTGAGTAAGGGTCGAATCCACAGAGATTATTGGTTTGAAGCAATCAATGTTATTTTATTAATCTTAGTTAGGATGTCAACAAGGATTATTTGGATTAAAAGTGAAATTACTAGATTTCATTATAAAAATAAAAGAGGGAACAATGTTACTTTGAATTGCAGTACTGGGGAATATGTTGGAGTTTTGGAGATGCTTTGTCCTTTGACTTCAACTCTTCCTTGGAATCCTCTTCTCACACGCAGGTTCCTTCCATGGCAAGCTCTATGTAGGGTGTCACCGTTGTCAATGGCTACTTCCCATCCTCGCAGTGAAAGCTATGCACGCACTCTGTCACAGTACGGCCAATCACCGGTTGGTTCCCGCTCCTACTGGAATAGAATCCCTCTTTTGCGTCTGTCACTAACGCCCAGCAGGTTAAAGTTTGAAGCACGTCACAGTCATTCAATCCCGGAATCCTACTCGGAATACCACAGACAAGGTTTAGACTTTCCGGATTCTCATGAATGCCGCCATCAATCCGGCTTATACCACGAAGATTCTGTTGGGGAATCTAAGAGATATTCATTCAGTCTGATGTAGAACGGAGGTGGTTGTCAGGCACACGTTCATGGGTTGAGGAAGGTGATGAATGTCACGGATCATCACCTTCTCCACAGTTAAGCGCGAATAAACATCTTAGATAAGAACAAGCGTGTTTGAATGGAAAACAAAGGAATTGTATTAAATCATCGAGACGCTGCAGAGCTCCTCACCCCCAACAATGGAGTTTAGAGACTCATGCCGTCACAAAGTATGTAATTCAGATCTGAAAATAGCATGAGGTACAAGATAAGTCTGTAAAAGTTGTTTAAATAGTAAACTAGTGACCTAGGTTTACAGAAAATTGAGTAAACTAAGATAATTGGTGCAGAAATCCACTTCTGGGGCCCACTTGGTGTGTGCTGGGCTGAGACTAAAGCTTTCCACGTGTAAAGGCCTTTCTTGGCGTCAAACTCCAGGTTTTGACGTGTTTTGGGCGTTCAACTCCGGATCATGACGTTTTTCTGGCGTTTAACTCCAGACAGCAGCATGTACTTGGCGTTCAACGCCAAGTTACGTCGTCTATCCTTGCGCAAAGTATGGACTATTATATATTGCTGGAAAGCCCTGGATGTCTACTTTCCAACGCCGTTGAGAGCGCGCCAATTGGACTCCTGTAGCTCCAGAAAATCCATTTCGAGTGCAGGGAGGTCAGGATCCAACAGCATCAGCAGTCCTTTTTCAGCCTGAGTCAGATTTTTGCTCAACTCCCTCAATTTCAGCCAGAAAATACCTGAAATCACAGAAAAATACACACACTCATAGTAAAGTCCAGAAATATGATTTTTGCCTAAAAACTAATATTATTTTACTAAAAACTAACTGAAACATGCTAAAATCTACATGAAATTACCCCCAAAAAGCGTACAAAATATCCGCTCATCAGTGGTCACAACTCCGTTCAACTTAACCAGCAAGTGCACTGGGTCGTCCAAGTAATACCTTACGTGAGTAAGGGTCGATCCCACGGAGATTGTTGGTATGAAGCAAGCTATGGTCACCTTGTAAATCTCAGTTAGGCAGATTAAATGGTTTATAATAAGTTCAAAAATAAATAATAAACAGAAAATAAAATAGTAAATAGTTACTCATATAATTCCATGGTGGGAATTTCAGATAGGCATATGGAGATGCTGTGCTCCTCTCAAATCTCTACTTTCTTATTACATTCATCCAATCCTTCTTACTCCTTTTCATGCCAAGCTGTATGTAGGGCATCACCGTTGTCAATGGCTACATCCCATCCTCTCAGTGAAAATGATCCTATGCTCTGTCACAGCACGGCTAATCATCTGTCGGTTCTCAATCAGGTTGGAATAGAATCCCTTGATTCTTTTGCGTCTGTCACTAACGCCCAGCCTTCAGGAGTTTGAAGCTCGTCACAGTCATTCAATCCCAGAATCCTACTCGGAATACCACAGACAAGGTTAGACTTTTCGGATTCCCATGAATGCCGCCATCTATCTAGCTTATACCACGAAGATTCTGTTGGAGAATCTAAGAGATATGCGCCCGGCCTAAGGTAGAACGGAAGTGGTTGTCAGTCACGCGCGTTCATAGGTGAGAATGATGATGAGTGTCACGGATCATCACATTCATCAAGTTGAAGTGCAACGTATATCTTGGAATAAGAATAAGGAGAATTGAATAGAAAATAGTAGTAATTGCATTGAAACTTGAGGTACAGCAGAGCTCCACACCCTTAATCTATGGTGTGTAGAAACTCCACCGTTGAAAATACATAAGTGAAAGGTTCAAGCATGGCCAAATGGCCAGCCCCATGAAGGTCTAAGGACTAGGCGTCCAGAGATATCTAATACTCTAGTAAAAAGTCCTATTTATAATAAACTAGCTACTAAGGTTTACAAGAGTAAGTAATTGATGCATAAATCTACTTCCGGGGCCCACTTGGTGTGTGTTTGGGCTGAGCTTCATCTATCCACGAGCTGAGACTTTTATTGGAGTTGAACGCCAAGTTATAACGTGTTTCTGGCGTTCAACTCCGGGTCGTGACGTGTTTCTAGCGTTTGACTCCAGATAGTAGCATGTACTTGGCGTTGAGCGCCACTTTAAGTCGTCAATTCCCGAATAAAGTATGGACTATTATATATTGCTGAAAAGCTCTGGATGTCTACTTTCCAACGCCGTTGAGAGCGCGCCATTTGGAGTTCTGTCGCTCTAGAAAATCTATTTTAATTGCAGGGAGATCAGATTCCAACAGCATCAGCAGTCCTTTGTCAGCCTCCTATCAGAGTTTTGCTCAGATCCCTCAATTTCAGCCAGAAATTACCTAAAATAACAGAAAAATACACAAACTCATAGTAAAGTCCAGAAATATGAATTTAACATAAAAACTAATGAAAACATCCCTAAAAGTAGCTTGAACTTACTAAAAATTACCTAAAAATAATGCCAAAAAGCGTATAAATTATCCGCTCATCAGTTATCAGACTTAATATATAGCGCATTTCAAAATTCAATTGATTGTATTATCATACCAATCGATTGAATGCAGAAAAAAACTTATTTACGTCAGATGTCAATCGATTGTATGCTCATACCAATCGATTGAATTGGAATATACCATTAGTCACGTCCAAACTTCAATCGATTGTATTATCATATCAATCGATTAAACTTTCATATATCATTCTAATAGCGTAAATCAATCGATTGGTAACATAACCAATCGATTGAAATAACTAAACCCACATTGCTTTGATGAGTTCAATCAATTAGGTAATATGACCAATCGATTGAATAAGAAAAACCCCACACTGCCTTGCAACTTTCAAACGATTATTTTGTGGTAACCTGAATTCCAATCGATTGAGTTGTGGGAAACCTGAAATTCAATCGATTGTTTTGTTAATCCAATCGATTGATTTTTTGAGAAACACGATTTCACAATCCTATACGAATGTAATGGATCAAAGATAAAATTTTAATCTATTGGAATTGCCAAAAAATTATTACGATCAATGAAAGATCTAATTTATTATTTTTATTATTATTAATAAATATAATAAATGAATGATAAAATAATAATTTATAAAATAAAAAATAGATTTTATAATTAAATAATATATAAGGGATTAATTTGTAATTAAAATTAGATAAGGACTATTTAGCAGTTATTAAAAAACTTAAAAAACATATTTTGTTATGAGATCATTTAATAGTCCAAACGTTTTGGGACCATTGAATCCTTGCCCTCCTAACACTCGTCTTGAAAACTCTAATGTTTGGACTTTGGAGTTTTAAAACTTGGTAAAATGTAAATTTAGAAAGAAAATCAAAATAAAAAATGTGGATTTATTTTAACTTTGTTATTTTAATTTTTTTTATTTTATTAAAAAAATTACTTTCAATCTCTTCCTCTTCTCTCTAATCTAGTCGGTGAACATCATCATCTCATTGTCGCCTCAAAATACCGCATCTCCACTACCATACAGCCCCGCCACTTGCTACGACGTTGATGCTATGCCGCAACGCCAGCCTAAGGCAAAGATCAGACTCTGATTCCAGCATTAATCCAAACTACTCCTAACTCATGCGGAGCGGTTCGAAGCCAGGAGCAAAGGAGATGGCATAGCAAAACGACACAACTGAAAAGAAGAAGCGACTGAGTTCAGGTGAAATCAGGAAAAAGCAAAGGCATTGCAAAACCAAAAAACCACAGTGATCGAGGTGGGTTGTTCCTAGAGGTGGGATCTTCTTGAAGAGTTGCCATATTGCATTCTTAGTGATCTCTCCGTGGCAGGCCACAGCGGCAGCGGGAGTCATGAGTACCACAGATGAGCAGTGACAGCCATGAGGATCAAAACCATGGTAGTGGTTTCTCTGATCCTTGAAGGTCTCCTCATCCCAGTGCGGTGTTTGCAAGCTCCGGCAATGCAGGTTACAGCAGAGACACGCGAACTACGGAAAAGAATAAAGTTATGTCCGGGTCGGGTTTGGATAGGTAGGTGTTGGTCTTTTGTTTATTGACTAAATACCCATTTTAGTCCCTGAGATTCACGCAATTATTCAATTTGGTCCCCGAAATTCAAAATTATCTATACTAGTCCTCCAGATTCAAGTTCATTCGGGCACCAATATGGTCCCTCGACTCTTTCCGGCGATGACTAGACAAACGGAGTACTGATGTAGCACCCTCCCTACTATGCTGGATGATGAGTAAACGACGTCGTTTACCCTTGGCGCCCAAACAAGTCAAAAATGAAGAATAGTGGAGGTAGAGAAGAAGAATACTTTATTTTGGGTCTCCATCGTTTCTTCTCTCTTCATATACAAAGCGACGACATTTCTGACTTGTTTGGATGCCAAGGATAAACGACGTCGTTTACTCATCATCCAGCGTGGCAGGGAGGGTGCCATATCAGCATTCTGTTTGTCTAGTCATCGCCAAAAAGAGTCAAGAGACCACATTGGTACCGTGACTTGAATCTGGAGGACCAGTATAGGTAATTTTGCATTTTGAGGATAAAAATGGATAATCGCGTGAGTCTCAGGGACCAAAATAGAGATTTAGTCCTGTTTATTTAAATGGATTGGGTATGTTTGAAATTTAAATTTAAATATAAATTAAATAATTAAATATAAATATTTAATTTTTAAAATAATTAGATAACTCTAATTTTAAAATAGTATATTTTTGTTTTTCTATAATTAAACTAAAATGAGTTGTGCTCTTTTTATAATTAAATTAAATTAAATTTTTAATTCAAATTAAATGACTTTAATATTAAAAATGTAATATAATATTTTAAATATAAATTTTGAATCTTTTCGACAATTAAACAACTCTTATCTTAAAAGGATATTTTTATCTTTTTTAAAATTAATTATAAAATTATTTTACTTTTTTTATAATTAAATTAAATTTTTAATTAAAATTAAATAAATTTAATATTAAAAGATATTTTAATTTTTAAAATTAATGATAAAAAAATATTTTTTATCTTTTAGTTTTTTTATTTTTGTTATAATTTTGTAATAATTTAATATCAACTCAAAATTAAAATAAATTTAAATTAAAACAATAAAATAAAAAGATTGCAACTAAACAAAATTTTGATGTTTTTTTCTTTTTCTTCTTGATTATTATTTCATATATAGACGTTTTCTTTTTTATAATTAAAAATTACTAAAACTCTGTATTACTTTGGAGTATCAAATCAGGTGCGCACTTCACACATGTAAAAATTTAAATACAGTTAATTTATTAACTTCATGTAAAATTGATTGTTAAGAATAGTTAAATAATTTGATAAATTTAACTAAATTGTCATTTAATGCATTTAATTTCATATAAAGTTGATAGTTAAGAATTTGTTAAATGATTTGATAAATTTAACTAAATTATCATTTACAACTCTTAACTATCAACTATCAACTATCAACTTTACATGAAGTTATCTCTACTTGAGTTTTCAATTTCACACACTCTTCGTTGCTCGTTAATTTTTTGTTAAATGGGTTTTGTGTTTGGAACAGTAAATTTTCATTCTGCCATTTTTAAACGTTAGCCATATTTTTTACGCTTTTCTTTTGAATGATTGGAATGCGTAATATTGTTTAGTGTTTTGAAGAGTCAACTGAACATGGATAAATAATTAAGTCGCGAACTCATTGTTCTTTGTAATGCCTAATTGAGGGCGGTCTCCAAAGTCATTTTTGCTATTTGAAAAAGTTAAGAGTTATTGAATTTTTATGTTCATATTGTGTTAAATAATGACATCTGACATTGAATGTCCTTGTTGAAAATTACATAGTTAGAGGGTGTTCTAAATATAAATACTAGTTGTTGAATTGCACTGCCAAAATCTGAAACTGTGTGCGCTTATTTTGGTGGTCTGCTATTGAAGTATTTACAAGGATATGGTTACTTGAAATGTGGAACTACCTTGGTTTGACGGTAATATAACAAGACAATGAACTTTACATTTCTTTTATAGTTTTATTGCATGCAGTTATCAAAGGCAGCAATTGAAGCAATTACCATTAATGATAGATGTGTAACGTGTTATGCAAGTTAGTTACATAGATGATAGAATAATGAAATGGGGGCCTTGCAATGAGCATGGTATAAAAGAATAAACAATTGTCTACAACTGTGCACAAGTATAAGTATAATTGACAATGATAGCAAATTTCTCAGATGAACTAGTGTATACAAAAGAAAACACTAAATCATCTATCTGGATCTAAACAAGGAATGAGTTATGTATACTGTATAGAGCTGAATACACATTGGAACATACCAATACCAATTGTCAAGGGTGCGTGTTATTTTACCGATTGCCCCTCCGTCCTGAAAAAGAGAAGCAGTGAAATGATTTGAATTAAATAAATATTTGTATATATCTGAAACGACGTTAATAAGAAAAAGAGATTAGACGGGAAGGTTAACGACGTCGTTCTTATAAGAAGGAGGGTTATTGGGAGGGGGATTGGAAGAGGAGGAAGTGGATTTAGAGGTGGTGAAGGTGTGATAAGAGGTGTCGTGATCGTCGTCGTCGTCGTCGTCGGCGGTGGAGAGGTTGATGCAGGAGCAGCGGACAAGGGTGTTTAAGAAGGCAGAGGCGAGGTTGGTTCCCATGGCGTTCCAACAGGCTCCTTCTCCTTCCTTGGAATCCGAATTCTCCATCTTCCCATCTAACTAACTAACTCTCATCCACACGGGTAAAGTACCTCCGCAAACTTCTATTTCTTGTTCCATCTCAACAAGGCCCAATAAAGCACTAAGGCCCAGGAGGTCCGTTCTAGGCCCAATGTATCATAATGTAGTGCCACGTGTTGAGCCAAGAAAGATATCTATCTTGATTGAGATAAGCAGCAACGATGGAGTGGTCTCGGAAGTTTTTAACAATCAACATTCAACAATGGCAAGCTTTTCAATCCCAATCCCAAGAAACGGTTTGTCCATACCCACCTACTCAACCAAACGCCCTTCAACACTTCACACGCCCCTCAAAGTTTCTTGCTCTGAGTCTGGGACGAATTCCAATGGAATCAAGGGCCTAGCTTGTGGGATTCTTGCTGCTTGCGCTGTCTCTTCTTCTGCATTCTCTGTGACTGCTGCTAACCAGGTACAAGTGATATAAATATTAGAAAATTTTTCAAGTGTTGATCTTAATTATAAAAAATATATATATAAATTTTCCTAAATATTATTGTAAGTTAGAAGATAAGAGAATTTGTATAAGACAGTATCCAATGTGTTTGCAGAGGCTGCCGCCGCTGTCAACTGAGCCAAACCGCTGCGAGCGAGCATTTGTTGGCAACACAATTGGGCAGGCAAATGGAGTGTATGACAAACCGTTAGATCTCCGCCTCTGCGACTACACGAATGAAAAATCCAACCTCAAAGGGAAGTCCCTGTCAGCAGCACTCATGTCAGATGCTAAGTTTGATGGTGCTGACATGACAGAAGTTGTAATGTCAAAGGCTTATGCTGTTGGTGCCAGCTTCAAAGGTACTAACATTTCTCAAATTCTGTGTTTACAATGCCGTGCTACCTACATCATTCATCTTACACTTGATGTAGAAAGGTCCTGAAATGGTGCTTATGAAATATTTGTATAGGGTAACAACTTAACATGCAATGCAAGATGTGAATTCTTCAATGTATATGTTTAGGCAGAGAATGATGGAAGGAACTATTGCAGGTGTGGACTTCTCAAATGCAGTGTTGGACCGTGTTAACTTTGGGAATGCGAATCTTCAAGGAGCTGTGTTTAAGAACACAGTGTTGTCAGGGTCTACTTTTGATAATGCTAAGCTGGAAGATGCAGTGTTTGAGGACACTATCATAGGTTACATTGATCTTCAGAAGCTATGCACAAATAAAACCATAAGTGATGAAGGGAGAGCTGAGCTTGGTTGTCGATCATGAGGAAAATCTTCCATTATCCCCCTCTCTTATTTTGTATTTCTATGACAAAATATTTTGGTGAGGATAGTCTTGTAGATGAATGCTACATCCAAAAAACAAATAAACTGCGATTATTTGCCTTTTTTTTTTATCTCCAGTAAAATGTTATAAGGTATTATCCGATTTTAGTTTTAAACAAGGAGTTGAAGATAGCCTCATTTTTTTAGTTATTAATTTGGAGGATGTGGTATGCATAGATATAGATGATGAACAATACAACAATACCGTTATTTGGCAGAACAATACAACCATTTGATGAACTTCACTGAGAGCAGTAAGAAAATTCTCAACCCCACTAAAATTTACCTAGTCGGTTGGAACCTCCAGTAGATGGGTGCATAAAGCTAAATGTTGACGGCTCAGTTATCCAACCTACTAGTTCTGGAACTTGTGGTGGCCTCCTTTGTAATGGAGATGATAACCTTGTGGCGGGCTTCATGATAAAGATCGGAAGAGTCACTATAACGTCTGCAGAAATTTGGGCCATTTACATCGAGATGAAGCTAGCAGTGGAGCTGGGAATCAACAAATTACAGATAGAGATTGATTCTTCCTGTGCGTTGAAACTAATTGACGGGTCATCTAGTAGCTACTACCATACGTTTTCTCTGATTAGGACCATTGAGGATCTCCGCAACAAAATTACTTATGTGTCTATTAAACACATATTTCGTGAAGCTAACTTCTGTGCAGATGCACTGGCAAAGCAAGCTCAGTCACTCCCAATTGGCCTTCTCTGTTTTGCAGCTCTACCCCCTTTCTTGATGACTATTCTTGTTGATGATAAAGGTGGAAGGAAGAGTGTGAGAGTATTACTAGTATAATTGGTTTTTGTTTTAGGCCTTAGCCCTCCTATTAATCAAAAGAAAAAAAAAGATATAGATGATGGGTGTGTTTTTATATAATATACTATTTTTCTAATTTAAAATACAAATTGGAGGCACAGATTTAGGGTGACTTAGAAAACCTAGGCTCCGATTTGTACAGTGATAATTCAAATTCGGAGGGAGGCAAATTGAAGCCTACGATTTGAGAATTTTTTTTTTATGAAGGTTAAAAAATTGGTAGGTTAGTTTTGAGGTTTAATAAAATTTAAAAAAAATTAGAAAACCCAATTTCTGAATCCAATTCTAAAGGTCCGATTTGTATCCTGTATCGGTGTTAGGTGGATTCGTTCATTTTCAAATTAGGTATGTTACCAACTAGGGGTGTTCATGGACCGGATGAAGTCAGGTTTGTCTTGACCCAGATCCGCCCCTAAATATACACCGGGTCTATTTTTTAGACTCTAACCCGTTTCTAAACTCGATGAAATCTAAACATTTTTGGGTCACAACTATACCGAATTCAAACCGGGTGAATAACCGGGTCTTTAAAACTTTAACAGTAATTTATAAAGAAACTTATTTATGATGCAATTATTTATAAAGAAGAAACTTGTTACCGAAAAGTTGATAACCATATTTGAACTTGAATTTGTCCATAAATTCTAATTTGATGATTCTTTTATCTATTTTCTAATTCAACAAGTATGATTAAAGATAAAACAATAAACTTATAATTAATATAACATAATATTGAAATAAATTTAAAATATATATATCTTTTTTAGTTCCCTTATAGTGCATATGGGCCGGATGAAGCCGTATTCGCTTTGATCTTGATCCGGACCCGATCCGAAATAATGATCGGGTCTATTTTTGAGACCCTTATCCGTCTCTAAATCTGTTGAAATCACACTAAATTAGCCCCTAAAATGTTCTCGATTGGATTGGGTCTTCGAGCCGAACCGGGCCATATGCACCCCTATTACCAACAATACGAGCATATAAGAGATGTTTTCAATCTATTGTGAAACTCGATCACAAATGTTACTTATTGAGCTATACATTAAGTTTGAACAATTTGAAACCGATCGAGATATCAAATGAAGAGATTACAACTATAATAGCGAAAATGAGTTTGAAAGCAATTACAAGATTGCTGAACCAATGAAAAATAATGTTAAAACTAATGAGACTATAGAAACAAATGTCACAGAGGTGACAAATAATAAACAAATCAACGTCTATTCGAAGAGCCATTTTTCATGCGCTATTGGATATAAATGCTATGCATATACCAAAATTTTTTAAATATATATAGGTATGTAATGTAGATAAATTATATGATAGATTTATAATATAGAAATAGTTAAGTTTAACGTAAAATAGGATGACTATATTTTAAGTTCTTTATGCAATTAGTGAAGACTTGTTATTCTTTTAGATATCTAGTATAAAAAAGTATTATTTGGCATATTTTAGAATTTTGTTTATTTTTTTTGTTAGTGTAATTTTTATATTTTCAAATTATATATTATATGCATGTGATATAGAATTTAAAATCTTAAAATTATAAATATATATCAATAATTTAAAATATATATCATACGTTTACATAATAATTTATATATACTATGTATATTTAAAATTGAAAATGGACATATTTTTATATATTTAGATTGTATGTTTATTTATATATGTATTATACTATAAATTTAAAATTTAAATTGAAAATGTACGTATATATATATATATATATATATATGTGTGTGTGTGTGTGTTTACATAATAATTTATAGGGTTAAGTACGATTTTGGTTCTTAAGGTATAGGTTGAAAATTTTTTTTGTCTTTAACCTTTTTTTGCATACAAAATCGTCCCTAAAGTTTAAAATCAAATTTTAAAATATTTATTTTTACTTAAATATTAAAATTTTGGACTAAATTACCCAAACAAAAAAATTATAAAATAAAAAATAAGAGAAAGAGAGTGTTTCTGCTCCTGTGAAGACGAAATGGAAGAAGAAAAAAAAAAGGAAAAAAGAAAAAGAAGCGGTCCCCGATCCACTTCTGTCTCCGCTTCCGCTAACACCTCCATCAATTTTGGTCCCTAAGATAAGGACAATTTTAAAATTATGTTAAACATTAAAAACGATTTTGTATGCAAAAAAAAGTTAAAAACAAAAAATATTTTTGACCTATACCTTAAGGACTAAAATTGTACTTAACCCTAATTTATATATGTTATGTGTATTTAAAATTGAAAATGTATATATTGTATATTTAGATTGTATATACCTATATATTTAAATACGTATTCATATTCTATACTTATATATTTAGATAAATATATATTATATGCTCGTATAACTTATATATTTATATAAAAAATATAATTTGTCTTTTGTGTTGTAAATATGTACCGAATATATTTACATAAATATAAATACATATTTACACAATATTCAGTAGACTATTAATTTTCTAACCATTAAAATGAGACACCTTATACTATATTTTATATAAGTGTGTTAGAGATGTCGATCCCAACTGATTTCGTAAATCCAAAAAAATTCACAAAACAGTGGTAATTCACAAAACAGTGTATAAATTTTTAATGAACTGCTAATTCAGATTATTTATCTGCAAATCATATTAACCCAAATAATAATAATATATGACACTTTACATACTTTTCAATGGTAATTTGATTATTTATATGTAATTCATCTTTTATATTTCTAATTCAAATTATTTTGATGTAACTTTTTCTATAATCATTGGTTCTCGGTGTAATTCCAAATTGACGTAGGCATTAAACTTCTATGGTCTCATGATTAGTCATGGTGGTTCCTGTAACGGCAAGACCATCTATCAGAATACCTATAATTAGAGTCATATTTTTCAACGTAACGGTGCACTCACCAATTAGAAGATGAAAAGTGTGAGTATCGGAATGCGATCTCACTATTAGAGCTGTTACCAAAGTCGATTGACATTGAATTACTCCAATTTGAGATCCGTGATAAAATCTAATCGCTTGCAGAACAAGCTCGACTATCAAATTGTATGCATTCGATCAGTGACGAATCCAAAAAATTTTGACAGTGAGAACAAAATATATATAATATAATAATAATTTTTATAATTGTCTTCTGATATTATAAAATATAATTACTCTTTAAATTATCTAACTAACAAATTAAAAAACTAAAATAATAAATCAAAATAATAACAAATAATTTATAATTCCATTCTTCTTGACTTCATATTTTAAAAAGATTGAATAATATTTTTATTTTCAATACAATCTAATATCTCTCTTTCAATATATGTCATTAAACATTCATTTAAAAAGTGAAGAACAAAAGAACAATATCTAAAATTCCTAATTTAAAATAAGTTGATACACATAATTAATAAGTCACTCAAATTAATTTTCAACAGCAATAAAAAAAGTGAAGAACAGAAGAATAATATCCTAAATTTCAATTCAAAATAAGTTAATACACAGTTACACAAACAATTAACAAACAGAACAATGAAAGTATCACGTATGATACCAATTTAGCAAGACTTCAACCAAAATGCTATATCTAAGCAATGAAACAAGCAAATCATAGATCAATGAATGTACCAAGATGGCAAAACTTCAGGAGGCAACAGCAAAAAGCGGTGCGGCGCCCAGCAGGCAACAGAGACGAACAGACTCACTCGAGAGGCTAAAGAGTAAAGAGTGAAGAGTGGAGTCGAAGAGGTGCGATGCAGCTAATGCTTGAAGTAACAGGCTGGAGATGATGGAGTGGCAAGAGATGAAATGACGACAGACGCAAACGGAGTGACGAGATATGTCAGCAAAAAGAAACGCAGAAGTGTAGAACGAGAACAGCAATAAAGGCGTGGACTAACTATGCAAGTAGAAATGCTAAGTTTGGGGTCTTGAAATGGGGCAGAGCTGCAGAAAAAAAAATTGAAAAAAAAAGAAAGAATTTGAGGGTGGGGTTAAAATTAAATTTCTAGTGGGGACAATTAACTTTATTATTAAAAGTCACTAAGTAATATTTAAAATTTCACTAAGGATACTTACTCCATTTCTATATAATTAAATCCGTCCCTATATCCAATAAATTCATATAGATGGGTCTCAAAACTCGTATACCTTATAAAAAATAGACAAATAATAATTTAAATTATCTTAGATAATTAATCATATATAACCTAAAACACTTATTAGAATATAAAAGATATCCTAAACCACTATACTAAACTAACCTTTATAATAAACTAACTAATGTAAATAATAAAATTATTCACTAAATTAATTTTAAATTAATTATCATTATAAATGATTTTGTTACACATACATACACTGATGTAAAATAATTAATTATATTTTTATACGAGTCATAAATAATTCCATTAGCTATCTTATTAACATTGATATATGGTTAATAAATTAAACTAACAATTCTAATTTATATTCTCATCCACCCTAAAATAATTAATCAAATTGTTCACAAATATCAAATTAAATTATATTAATTAATTTAGTAACATTGTTTAATTAAATTACGAGTGAATACTTAACTCAACTCCTAACAATTACCTCGAAAGGACTATAAAGTCTTTAACAAAAAAAAAATATTCAATCTGATTCCTGAATTTTATTTTTATAGGATTGATTAGTCCTTGTAGAAAAAAAAAAAACAAAAAAAAGAACACTGACACAGTAGCTAATCAATCCCATAAAAATAAAGTTCATGAATCGAGTTAGGTATTTTTTTATTAAAAATCTCGTTATCTTTTGAAATAATTGTTAAGATCTGTTTAAAATTTTTCTCTTAAATTATTAAACACTAACGCTAAACAAAAGCTAATAAATATTCTCTCTACTATGTATTATTATCAATAAAATTAACCAATAAACTCAGTACTAATTACTATTATGTTTAAACAAATACATTTAATAAATTTATAGAATTAATCTACTCATTATGCAAATGTTAACTTTATTCTGCACCCACAAAATATTATTTTTAATATAAACTAACTATATATATATATAACTAATTTTATATTTACCTAAAATATTATTTTAATACTACCATTTAATCTATAAACATCATTAAATATACAAAATTACTATATTAATATTTAAATTAAGAAAAAATAAAATAAATACTTACATAATATAATTGATTGAAATAGTTAATAATGTAGAATTCAGGATAATCAATTTCTTTAATTTTTTTTTAGAAATTGTGAAATTTTGGTTAATAAAATGGTGGTTTATAAAGGTAATTGCGGTGCAAAAGATGAAAAAGGGAATAAAACTACGAAAGTAAAAGTTTAGTTCAGCATTGAGGAGGGATACAAGAAAGAGAAGAGGAGCCTCTCACCGATCAGAACGGCTGCATGTACGACACGTGTTGTGCACCTTAAAACCGAGGGTCCGATTTTAGTGTGCTCCTCTCCACCGTCCGATTTCTTCTGCTTTTCACTTTGTCTGTCTGATTGGTCTAAGCCACAAAATGGAGGCTAAATTTTATGGTTCAAATCTCTACTATTCAATTTTTGTAAATTTAAATTTGGTCAGTGGATTAACTTAAATTTAACCCTCCGATTTGAGTCAATATCGAGCCTCCGATTTGTGGCATCCCTAAATTAGATAGTCCAATTTGTTGCTAGCTATCATCCAAAATTTCATACCCCTGATAACACAAAATGAGCCAATAACAATAGATAGCACTACAGTTTTCTTAATATGTAAATTAAAAAGCGGGTGAAGATACCGAAACAAATAAAATTAATGTATTTGTCTATTTGATACTCTAGATATCTAATAACTAAATAACCATGTTATATGTACACAAAAATCAGCTACTAAAATTAGTTATTAGTATAAAATATATATTAAAATATAAATACATATTAAAAATAAATTAAATTATACATATATTTATGCACAAATATATTAATGATTAATTTTAGTGTACAACAGTATTTTTTTTAACTCGATGATTCTTACACTATCATTTCAATTTCTTTGGAAATTGAAAAAATGCATCCAGGCACCGTTATATTAGAGCGCATCTGGTGTAGTGGTATCATAGTACCCTCCCACGGTACTGACCGGGGTTCGATTCCCCGGATGCGCATTTCTTCTAACAGTTTTGCTTTTTTAAAATAAAAAACTTGTGCACAAGTTTATGTAATAAATTAAAAATATATTTTTATTTATTATATTAAAATATTTTTTAAATAAAAAGATTTTTTTTAATTATAAATTATAGTTTTTAACAAAAAATTTTAATAATTTTATTTTTACTTTTAAAAAATTGTTAAAATACGCTACTGAAATAAATATTTTTTTAACAAATTAATGGCACTTAATCATTTAATGTAATATAATGAGGATGACAGGATTTCTTCTTGTTCTTGGTGTCTTTATGTAACAGGTTTATGAGACAATGACTATGAACGATGACTTGGTAATACTTTTCTTTTTCGAATTAAAACTTCAAAAGACGTTTAATGATCCACAATAGGGGGACACTTATCATTTATTTCGGAAAAGGGTACTAATAAGTAATGAAAAAAGTTTGATAACAAAAATTATTTAATTATAATTAGTTAAAATTTTTTATAATTTATTTTATTTAGATCATTTAAAAATAGTTTTATTTTTTATCCCACTTTTTTATTATTTTATTTATTATATTCTTATCAAATTTACTTATTAATGATATTAATTATAAAATCATATTCTTTTAAATTATCATTCTTATAATCAATACTTAATATTTCTTTTTATAATTTAATTTTTATATATAAGAATACAATAAAAATTAATAATAATTATAATTAAGAACGGTAATTATAATATCAATTATATTAAATAATTTCAATTGATTCTTTCTCCGATATGGTATTTATCATCAATTATTAGAGATACGAAACATGAAACCTACCCTAATATATACCTTATGTTAATTCAATCATCTTCATTCAAAAATCACAAAAATAACATCGTTACAAGTACAACAGTGTATAAACAGGGACGGACGTATGTAATGTTATGGGGGCACTTGCCCCACTCTTATTTTTTTAAATATATATAATTATATATAATATATCCCCATTTTAAATTTTAAATGATTTCACTGCAAATAAATTTATCCTAATTATTTAAAGTCTCAAACCTATTTTATCTTTTTATCATCTTGACTATTAGTTAACCTAATCAAATTTAGTCTTCTTCTATTTTTAAATTCCAGCCGTCACCACTCTTTTATTCTTTTAAACCCTTTTCTTAGTTTTATATTTTCAACTTTTTTTATTTCTTTTCTAGTGGTCATCTCCTCTTCATCAAAAGGTAAATTTTAAATTCTCTATTTTTTTTATAACTCTTTATGACTTTATGTATCTTTCAATTGTATTGTTTCTCTTTTTCATATTTTCAATTGTAAATTTTAATTCAAACAATTATAATTTAGGTATTAATCTAATTTTTTATTCTCTTCATGAATTTATATATTTTATTTTATTCTCAATTTAGTGATCCTTATTATTTATTTGTTTATCTTTCGTTCTATTTTATTATATGTAACTATGTTGTTTATAAATTTCTAAAGTCAATTAATCAATGTACTAATTTAGAATATATATTTTTTTATTTTTAGAAATATTAATAGAAAAATATTTCAAAAAATATCTTTCGTTTTATTTTATTATATGTAATTTTTGGTTTTTTATATTTGAATAATTAATGTGTATTTTTATTTTTTAAATTTAAATTAATATATCTTTTGATAGTAATGTAAATTATTTTGCCCCCACAACATAAATTTTTTGGGTCCGCCACTGTGTATAAGCCAAGAAATTTTACAAGAAATCGTTTTTATCATTGTAATTTGTATGGCAATTGATTTCGACCTTAATACAGTACATATGACAGAAGGTGCTGAAGAATTTGAACAATAGACGGACTCATCCGACAAGATTGTTGTCAGTCAATCAATTTCTAAAAATATGAAAAACTACACTAGTTCTGATGAGGTATGGTAATAACCCAGATTATTTTTTATGTATTTTTTAGCACTTTGGTTATATGCTTAACATTTTTTTATCATTATTTATTTGCTATTTATGTAAAGAAAAATAAATATTTATTATTTTTGTTATATTTTTTAATTTTTAAAAATAGTTTTATCATGTTGATTTCTAAAATAAGAAGCATTTTTTTAGTATTTAAATTTTTTTTTTGGTAATTAGTATTTAAATCTTTTAATTTTACTCACTAATTTTTTTTGGTTAAATAGAAAAAATAAACAAATAAGACAACAGGAAAGAAAGACTAAGTACTATAGTTTATTAGTCTAAAATCCTGTCAATTATGGCCTTTTCGTTTATGCTGTTTATTTATTTTTTTTTTTTTGGCATATGTGGACGAAGGAAATAATATTTATTTAAATAAATATTTATGTTATTTTTGATATAATTAATCATATTTTTAATTTTTTTTATGATTAATTAGTTATCAAATTATAGATTTTTTTATTTTAATTTGCTTAATAACAATAATTTTTTTAGAAAATTCAAAATAAATAAATATATAAAAATTATTTTATCATGACCAACCATTAATCCATAAAAAAATTATAAAATTTTTATATTATATTTTTAAAAGATTGAAACATTTTATTTTATTTATCGGCAAATTTTATTAGACAAAAAAAATTAAAATAGACATATCATGTTTTTATGTTTATATATAAATTATTATTTCTATTGTTATTATTATTTCAACCACCAGCATAATTATACAATGTTCGTTGTATCGAGTATGATACTGATTGTATCTTCATTTATACTTATATTATACTATTTAGTGAACTGCCAATTTTGGCATTTTAGTTATATGCATAACATTCGTGTAAAATTCATGCTTTATGCAATCAATAAGTTCATATGAATAACATCCATAATTACACAAAGTTAACATCCACGTTAACATACATAATAAAACGAAATTAGCACCTAAAATTACAGTAGTGTGTTTTATTTGTTATACTCGATAGTGAAATTAGTCATTTTTGTATAGTTAACTATTAGGTAGAGTTTCATTTGTTTTTTTTTCTTTTTTTTTTCAAGTCATAAACCAAGCTATTGGTGACGAGAAGTTAGAGCCCGAGGAGGGAATGTGCTTCGGTACATTAGAAGATACGCGTGCATATTATTGCCTATATGCGGTTAGGACTTATTTTGTCGTCAAAATAAGAACCACCGGCTGGGAGACTAGAAACGGTGAGAGGGTGGTTGTTAATTAGGCTTTGCTTTGTAACAGAGATGAATACCGTACATCCCGTGTAAAGACAACTAAGAGAAGAAAAATAGTGGTCTCAACAAACTACAAAGCCCATTGCTATTTGGCATTAGATAAGATGACAGGACAGTGGAGGATTTCGTGGGTAGAGGTATCTCACTCACACCCGTTTAATCCGAAGCTATCTGGAATGTTCTCAGCAAACCGTCAGCTAAGTATGCATGTGAAGGATCTAATATAGCAAAACGACCAAGCTGATATTAGACCGAGTAAGACGTACTAGGCACTAGCCAATGCCGCCGGTGGCCCTGCCAACCTCACCTTTACGAAGAAGGATGTTAGAAATTACATTAGTCGTCACTTACGCATTTCCGAGGATGAGACGGATCCAAAAGAGTTACTTAAGCACTTCTCATGGATGAAGGAGCTCAATCCGAACTTTTTCTTTGAAATAGATGTGGACGAAAACCATAGCATTAGAAATGTGTTTTAGGCCGATGCTCGGTGTAGAGCTGCATGGGAATATTTTGGTGATGCCGTGACGTTTGACACTACTTACAAGACTAATAGGTACCAAATTATTATTTTTTTGTTCGACTTAATTAGATTTTTTTTCAGCTAAGGCATTTGGAGTTTACACATGTTTTTATATTTCCATTGTTTAGATACGACATGCCATTCGGGTCTTTTGTAAGTGTCAACCACTATGGTGTAAAACTCGCAAAATTAGTAAATAATTAGCTAATAATTTAATTACTAATTAAAAAAATTAGAAAATAGAATTTTATAGTTTAATAAGGTAGAGCTAATTAAAATAAGAATTTTGACACTAATTTTAAAGAATTTGGCTCAAAATTGGATCGAACAGGCCAAATCGAATGAACCAGGCCCTTATTGGGCCCAAGCCCAACTCCACTCCACTTAATTAAATGGACACAGCCCATTCTCTCCTCCATACGTGCATGAAACGCTGAAATATTTCAGCAGGGGAGAAAGAACACTCTTCCATTTCCAAAACCCTCATTCAATATTTGATCTCACATAACTTCTCGCTCCGAGCTCCGAGCTTTGATCGTCACACCGTTTGCGGCCACGTGACCGCAGTGTCAAGCTCTACAAAATCCAGTCATTTTTTAGGTATGAAATCCACTTTTTAGTTTCAGTTTCTTCCGCCCTAAATTTCAAAAATGATGAACAAAAATATTAAAAATTGTTTAATTTCGGTGTTTAGGTTTGAATTAACTTGCGGGTATTGTCGGGTTTAGCTCATTGAAGTTGTGGATCAGGTAAGCACCCTCAAACCCTTTTGAAATATTGAGTTAGTGAGCTTTACATTGATTGTGGTGATAATTGTGTTGTTAGATTAAAATTGGTTGTTGATTGGAGTCGATTTGAGGATTTAGAAGCTTGTGATCAAGCCTTGGAGGCTGGGTTTTGCTTGAAGAGGTGCTGGAATTTCAAAGCTTGGGTGGTGGTATATAAGAGAGGTGTTCCGGGGTTATCGGAAAATTTGCCAAGGTATGATTTTGGTTTCTCGTAACTAAAATATAATGTCTTGTGAAAACATAGGCTAGATAACCATAAGATAGGTTGAAGCATGTAGGTATGATTAGTGGTTAGTGACCTAAAAGTAAATATTACGTTATCTTGAATTTGGGTGATGAATGATGGTATTGGTGATTTGTGTTGCATGATTTTGGGTTGTTGGAAATGTTGAGAATTGACTTTAAGTGTGTGTTGAACAATGACAATTATGATGTTATGTTAATGGTAATGATGGTGATGTATTTTGTAGTATATTGTGTTGGATTGAATGTGAATTGGTTTAGTTGGTTGTCATTTGGTATGAGAAAGTTGATGGTGTTGATGATGTATATATATGTATATGTGGGTTGTTGGTATGGATTATAGTGTGGTTGAGAATGAATTATTGGGTGGAAGTGATTATAGTTGTAAATTGGTTTGATGTGGTTTGGTAAGTTTTAAAATGGTTTGAATTGAAACGTTGTGAAAATGAAAGTTTAGAAACCCTTGTGAATTTTTGTGAAAAACTTGATTTTAACAAACTTTGGCGGTCCATAACTGGAGCCTCAAATTTTGGATTGAAATGAAATTTATTTCAAATAAAAGATGGTATTAAGAAATTTAAAATGGTATAAATTTTATGGAAAACGGAATTTTGTAGAGGAAGTTATGGACGTCGAAAATTGGGTACAAAAACTAAATTTTCTTAAGTTACAGCAACATGTATTTTGTGATTTTAAACATGATTTAAACTTCTAAACCTCTATTTTCACTCTTTTAGCCCCTAAACCTCAATTGAATGTTAAATGGTGAGTAGAAAGTAGAGAGAAGTAGTAACTTGGAGATTAAAAAAGTTTGAGAGGTGGTAAATTACGAATGAGAAGGGTGTAATGTGATATGTAAATGATGAATCTGGTCTTAGTAAATGATTTTAAATGATTATGAATGAATAAGTTATAATGAATTTGATTATGACGTTGCTTTGAGCTTGAAATGGCAAGGTTCGTGGTGGTTTACCGCTTGTCCAGTGTTGAAATGTTATGTGGGGGTTCGTGGTGATTTACCACCCACATGTGTGTGTTGTTTTCCAATTGAATATCTTGCGAGGTTCGTGGTGGTGTACCGCTCGTAATGGCGGGGTTCGTGGTGGTATACCGCCCATCAGGTGGGGTTCATGGTGGTGTACTGCCCACCAATTTTCAAGAAGACAATACCTGGGTTAGCTACCGGATGTGTCAGATTCTGGCAAAGTAACTGACGCGTGAACTCACGGCCAATAGAAAAGGCATGCATCATATGCATTTGAGTGGCTTGTTTGGTTTTGCCTTCTTGGGTTGCATAATTAATATTCATACTTAACTGTTATATGTCCTATTTGTTGTAATTATAAACTACTTGTGTTTTTTCTGTATGCATTGTTTGTCTATGTATTGGTGTTTCAGAGGATTGGAGGAAAGGCGGTGATCTTAGGGACTTAGGTTAGAACTGTGATAAAAATCAGGAATCCTTAAACTTAGATACCTCTCCTTAATTTATAGTTTTAGATTTCATTTTTAGGTTTGAATCTTTTGTCTGAAGTTCTAGGATTGCCTTCGACTTTCCCGGGACCTTATATGTTAGTTATGTGGGCACCATTACCATGTTGAGAACTTTCGGTTCTCATCCCATACATATTTTTTTATTTTCAGATGCAGGACGTGAGGCACCTCACTGAGGCATGCTGGAAGCTTCTGATAGCAGAGATCCTTGTTTTTGGGGCTTTATTTTGGGTATATGTATATATGTAGATACTTTTATCCCCACTGCTCATGTATTTGATGTATTAACTTTCTCTTAGAGGTTGTTTTGGAGAAATAGGTTTTGTAACTCTTTTATCTTCGCGAGCCGAGTCTTGAGCTTTGATATTTGTACCTTAAAACTCTCTTCCGGTTATATCTCTATTAGCTTCTCTTATCTTGTTCATTTATCGTTCACGTGTCGTGGATGTTACACTTTTTGTTTTACCGTTTTTTATTTTAACTTTCTTCAAAGGCTCATAGTTATAAATCCTTTTCATTATATTGTATGTATAAGTCCTTTCTTTAGAAGTCGTAGCGCCTCACCACCTCTGTTTTACATCCTAGGTGTAAAGCTCTGTGTGATAGGGTGTTACACATGGGATGTCTACGCTTATAAAATTATATAAATAATTAATTACTCTATACGTGGTAAAACTTTATATATGATTAAAAAGATGCAAAATCTAAAAAATATTTATACTAGACTACTATTAAAAAGACGCAGGTTAGAGCAATAAAATTTTGTAACAAAACTGAAAAATCATTGAATTGCCTTTTTTTTGGAAGGATGTTCATCAAATTTAGCAGGTGATGCATGACCAGTCGGTATGTCGGTCTCATTTTCATCTACCGTGGGAGCTTCTTTACGAGTCTTTCTATTAGACTTTCTTTTTTTCCTAATGCATCCTCTCTTTGATACAAGTTTATGTTTTTTCGGTAATCCAGACATCTTCCCAATTAAATTTAAAAGCCTCTACAGTGGATAAAGTATAATTTTTATTTTCATTAGAGCTTAAAAGAAGTAATTTGATTAACATATCTTTCACACTTATCACTATTAAAAGATTATATATTTATCATATGCCTCACCGAGTGAGATGTGCTTTCCGCTTCATCCATCTTCTTCAAATCAGCAAGCGACCAATCTCTGATCCATAGTTCTCTCCCATTATATCTTCCTAAATCTCCATTCTTGTTAGCATGGAGATATATAATCTGAAAGTTATGGTAATTGCTATAAACAACGTATACTATAGAATAACAAACAACAAATCAAAGGTTAGGGATATACGGCTCACCAGTAATGCGAACATACATTCATCTACTGTCTTCTTTCTTACATCCTGAAATCTCAAAACTCCCTCAATTATAAAATCATAAATGTACCTCGCCTAATATATCTTTCTTGGGTTCGATACATCAATAGCAGCCCGTATATGTATGTCTGAAACGGTGGCCTTTGGCGAGGGAAAGAACAAACACTTCGCTATCAACATGATGAACTGTCTCCGGAAGTTGATTCTATCAGCATCAGACTACATCGAGCATGTGATAACATCCCTTTTCAAATATGCTTGTTTCTTTCCTGTGAAGCTGTTAACAAGTCGGTGCTCTGCTGGTGTTTCTGGAATTTTGAAACTATTCCCTGCCAAACACAAAATTAGTCGATGCAGTCTAAATCTTTAATGGCTAATGTTACCGAAAACATATACTCAACAAGATTATTGTGGATAATTTTTTTTCCTTTTCTCCCTATTTTATTTGGGAAATTGCTTACCATGGTTCGGTAGTCCAAAACACCGCGCAATGGATTGAACCGATATGGGGATTTTTCTTGTTCCGATGATCAAAGACTTCTCATCCCGACTATATGATGATACTAATGCCACCATTATATCTTGGTTGATAGCCCATTCAGGCACATATTGCAGCCAGCCAAATCCCATGTTCTGCACCTCTATTATTTTCTCTCTGCTCGCGTCTGAACCTAATTGCTTCATAACTGAAGCCACACAACATGGCAAACACCTAGATACCAATATTTTCTACACAAACATTCATAATTAGCGCAAAGTGATAACAAAGGAGAATGTTAGTTTTAACATTTACTATTAAAACACAATATCCCAAATTTATAGTTAATTCACCGCAAACCATTCAACGTACCTTTTTTGGTCCACCAATTTTTATTTTGCGGTCCTCTTTCGAGAGTGTCTTATGTGTCTCTTTTATACTCCTGATATGAGCCATGCATATTTCTTGTTTTTTGAACACCTGTTCACAAGCTTAAATAACCCACTTAAATTAATCATAACATACCAACATGTTTATCAATAGCATAGTACGCTAACAACTTTGCTTAGTATAACATCTATGATTGAAACATATCTTGCTCTATCATTATACTATCACAATGGCCCCTCAAAATACCATTTACATGTCCAACTTTTTTAGAGTTTACTGTTAATCTCTATAAAATTTTAAATTCGATACCCACCTAAACTAACAACTTTGCTTGCAAATAACTTTGAACAAAATTATGATATCAAGAATTTGCATATGAAATTATGATCATCCCTCATATCCCATTCTCTATTTCTACTGTGATTGTTGTGATAACCACACTAATTAAGTTAGTTCAATATAAAATTATGATTATTTACTATGTATCCATCATTCTCATAATCATTTCACTAAAGTAACTAATCAAAATTGAGTGAATTAATTTGTTTAAGTATATACCACTATTTAAATAGTCATATATGCATGTATGTTCAGTTCTTAGCAGACACCAATTATGTAGGAATGTGTACTAATCCATGCAAAATTTTAACGCAACCTTTTACAAAGATAAAGCAATTCACACTAAAAAATATCAAGGCATAATATATCTATTGCATCCGTATCTAGAAGGATTTTTTTTTCTTTACATGAATAAAAACAAAAATCTAAAAAAAATAATTTGCCACTAACCTTAAGTACTCCTAATGTACTCCCACTATCGTTAACTACCATAATCAGTCAACTATTAAAAGATACATAATCTAAGCGACAAACATGAAAAAATACTTTATTAATAGTTTTTGTCTGTCTAATAGTAGAATTGACAAAGAGAAAAAAATGAAGGGTACCTGAAGTAACTAGAATGAAAGCGATTTCATTCTTACTCTACTCCTTTACCTCAATTTTATCATCTAGAGACACAATTGCTGCTTTTTCAGTGGAGACGTTCGACGTATGGAGGCAACCTGAACAAAATGGCTACTTTACATTTGTCACACAGTTAATAACTTAAAAGAAAGCACAACATCAAGCACGCAAAATAGCAAATCAATTCACGGTTGAACAGGTGAAATCCTGAAAAATCATGGATGCTTATCAAAGTGAAAAAAAAACTTTTTTTTGATGCCTTCCATTCATCTCTACCACAAAATGCCATCTTTGCAAGTTTTTTCCTTTTTCCAAACTCATCAACCTGAGATAAAGACCAAAACTTTCATTGTTAACATCAAATCCAGCCGCATGCAACAACTGATAATGGAGCCCCAATATGCCAATTAATCGAAACATAAAACTATATAACATACCTATAAGAGTCGGAGACAAGGCTATGTGATGCTCGGCTTTTACAGAGGACACCTTCGAAGTATGGAGGTAGCTTAAATGAAATGGCTGCTTCATAATTGTCATATTATTAACTACTTGAAAGAAAGTACAATACCAAGTACGCAAAATAGTAATTCAAACCATGGTTGAACAGATAATAAAAAATCAGGGAACCATAACACACTAGACAAATCATGGCTGCTTATGAAAATGAAAAAAAAATCTTTTTTGATGCCTTCCCTTCATCTCCACCCCCATAACGTCATCTTTACAAACTTTTCCCTTTTCCCAAATTCATCATCGTGAGATAAAAACCAAAACTTTCATCATTAACATTGACTCTAGCCACATGCAACAATAGATAATGAAGCCCCAGTATGCCAATTAATCGAAATATGAAACTAGATAACAGACCTATAGGAGTCAGAGATAAGGCTATGCGATGCTCTGACGACGAAGCTGCTGGGTTTCCTCCTCTCTATGTCATTTCGTTTTTCTCGGTTGTGGGGTTATGGATCGAATGAAATGGGGAGAAAAGTCTTGATCTTTCACTCGAGTTAATTTTATAGTATTTTTGGATGTTAATCCACTGCACAGGAATTATATTTTAATTGATATAAATGTAGATGAGAGATTTTTAAGGATTTGACTAAGAGGAAACTGAAATTAATTTTAAAAATAAAATTAATTACTTCAGGTATGGAAAAGAAGGTTGAGTGATAAGTATGTTATTGATAAGCAGGTGTACTCCACTCGTTTATCATGAGACTCGCATTTATTCTGTACTATATTTATATTATACATTATTTTTTGGCTACCTAACACTTCTCGTAGTAATACATTCCCAACGACTTAAATTAAATCATATGTTTTAAAACTTCCAAACATTAATATTTAATGATATATATTTGTGACTAAAGTTAATATATATATATATATATATTAAGAATCAATATTTTCAAATTTTATTAAGAATTTTTTTAAAAAATTATGTAATATGGTTACTTTTATTTTTTTGTCATATATTTAATATATTCTCTAATTTATATGAAGATAGACATTTTTTTTTCTATTTCTATAAAGATGTCTTTATGTAAAGATAGTATTACGAATTGTTAGATGATTCAGTCAAATATATTAAGTCAAATATAAAAATTATCTAATAATTTATAATACAATTTTTACTTAAAGATGTTTTTATTAGATTAATCACCTTTTTGTTATAGTAATACTTACACAAATAAAAAAAGTGATGAATGTTTCATAAAAAAACTATCTCTAACCTTAAATTTTAGTTAGGTTTGAAATTTAGGTATACTTTTTTTAATAGGTTGGATAGTTTTTAATTCTAAATATTATTATATTACAAATTTATTTACACTATACACTCGCATTACACACAACACTTTAAGAATTTTTATCTATTACTTAGTTTCAACCAAATATTAAACTTGAATATGGTTATTCATGAGATAAATAAATTGTCATTGTGTTAAAAGCGATACCTAGGTACATTTTTTCTACTTGGCCTTAGGCCAAAAAATTGACCTCGGCTTGAACAACAAGAACTCGCCCGATGAAGGAGACTTGAATATCCTACACAAACCCCACGCATCCTTAGCTAGGTATACTTGTTTTAAACAGAATAAATACCTATAGGAAAAAGAAAATTTATGTCAATCAAAATTGATTTGGTAAAAGTTTATTATATTAATAGCTCAATTGGTATTTCATCTTTAACACCCTTTCTAAATTTGGTATTCCCTCACAATTTACTAATATTATCAAACATTGTATTTTCTTCTCTCAACTCTCTATCAATTTGAATGATCAGAGAACAACTAATTTCTTCCCTTCGAAATACATCAGGCAACGGGATGCAATCTCCTTTTATATTTTTGTTATTTGTATAGATAAATTATCTCACTTGATTTTTAAGGCAGTTGATGATGGTATTAGACTCCTATCAGAGCTGGTAGAAATGGACCTCAAATCTCCTATTTAATGTTTGTTGACGATTTAATTTTGTTCCTGGAAACTTCTTCGTAGCAAATGAGTAAAGTCTTAAAGATTTTTGATAAATTTTGTGAAGCCTTTGGATATATGAATAATACCACAAAGACTAATATTTATTTCTCTTAGAATGTCTCTGATTAGTAAAGGCAGAACATTAGAGATATCAGTAATATTTATTTCGCATATTTTTTGCAGGTCACGACCTATGGCAAAAGAGCAAAGCAACCATCCTCCTCCCCTCACTCAAGCCGAACTACTGGCCATCAACGAATCCCTGTGAACAGAGAATAAAAAAATGGTCGATTTATTACATCAGAAGCAAAATAGGCAAAGTAAAAGAGGAGAACATAGGAACACTAAGAACAAAGATGATCAAGACAAACACACGTCGAAAGCCAACCTTTACAAAAATGATAATTAAGAAGACCAATCCTTTTTCGAAAGATATCATGGACTTTTAGATGTCCAAAAATTTCACCCTACCAGTAACACTAAAGTCTTATGAATGAATAGGCGATCCCAACATACATGTCACTAAATTTTACATGATGATGTTCATGAATAGTGCATCCGATCCAATTATCTGTCAAACATTTCTTACTTTTTTAGATGGTGCTGTCTTGATCTGATTTTCTAATTTACCTGTAAGTTTTGTATCAAGCTTTGATGAGTTGCCGATCTTTTTGTCAATAATTTTGCTGCATCAAAAATTTATGTGCACGACTCGAATTACCTCAGCACCATAAAGCAAATTCAACATAAGAGTCTTAAAGACTACATGACGAGGTTTGCCAAGGCAATCATGAAAATACCTAATTTCAACCTGGAAGTCCACCTGCATGCCTTGAAGAGTGGACTCTACCCTAGAAATTTCTAGGAGACCATAGTTGTCACGAAGCCAAAGATGTTGGCCGAATTCTGGAAAAAGGCGACAAGCCAAATTAAAATAGAAGAGTTCCGACAAATTTGGAAAGCAAAGAGGCTTAACCCTAATAGAGAGGAGGAAAAGAAGAACAAGATACTAAAAAAGAGGACATCATCAAAGACATCCTACACTCTAAGCTGATCAAACCACCAAACAAAGCAGGGACATACCAGGACCAACGATACATGGACAAGTCCATGTACTGCACTTTTCATAAAAAAATATGGACACACCACAGATGACTGTGCTATAGCAAAATACATACTTAAGAAGCTAGCTCGGCAAGGCATGCTAGACAAATATATTGACAGTCGAGGATAAAGACAAAATACAGAGGACCTTGGCCAACATTCTAAATCAAACGACAATCATAGAGATAAAGGGAATAAGGTAGATGATAACCCTAATCCACCTTGCCAAATTATAAACTGTATCTTTGGTGGTTTTTGCAAGTGGCGGAAACACCAACTCAGCAAGGAAAATATCCTACAAAACCATGATGTCAGTCACTAACTGATCCGACCTATACCACCCACACAGATGACCAGACGTCACATTCAGTTCTTCAGACTACAAAGCAAGTGATAAAAACCTGGACGACCCTGTAGTCATATCATTACAAGTCGGCGAGCCACTAGTGAAAAAAGTTCTAATGGACCCAGGGAGTAGCGCCGACGTGCTGTTTTACTCCACGTACCAAAAAATGAAACTAAGTGACAAAGCTTTTCAACCATCTTCAGAGGAACTAGTAGGTTTCTCAGGTGAGTGCATTCCAATGTTTAGTAAATGTTTAGTTGTAGACTGCAAAAGCCCATATAACATTGAGTAATTATCCTAATTGTAAAACCCTAGATATTCAATGTTTAGTTGTAAACTGCGAAAGCCCATATAACATCATTCTAGGCAGACCTTATTTAAATGATTTTTGTGCTATTATTTCCACTTTACATTTGTGTGTTAAGTTTTATTCACAAGACAATAAAATCATTACCACTCATGGCGATAAAAAAGAAGCCAGACAATGCTATAATGCAAGCCTAAAAGCAAATTCTTTAAGACAAACCGACCAGCAATACGTACAGGCAGTCTATAACTCAGAAAGTATGCTAGCCTTGGCCGGCCTGGATCCATGGGCCAACCAGCAAGACCGAACTATGCCCACAGACAACTTAACAAAAATAAAACTGACAATCAATAATGACAAATACACCTATATCGGAGATTTTTTACAGGGGCAAGAAAAAGAATACCTTAGCAAATTACTGAAGCAAAACATTGACCTATTTGCTTGGACCCCGGCAGATATGTCAAGCATTAACCCAAATGTCATCTGCCACAGATTTGCCATCAACCCATCCATCCGACCTATAGGTCAAAAAAACACCACCTCGGTACGCACAAAAGGGAAACCTCCTTAGAAGAGACCCAAAAACTACTCAATGTTGGATTTATAAAGAAACTCAGATTCACAACCTGGTTAGCAAATGTGATCATGGTTAAAAAACACAATGGTAAGTGGAGGATGTGCGTGGACTACACTAATCTCAATAAGGGATGTCCAAAAGACGCATATCCTCTCCCGTGTATTAACAAATTAGTTGATAGCTCATCTGATTTTAAATGTCTAAGTTTTATGGATACTTATTCCGGCTTTAACCAAATACTTATATATTCGGCTGACCAGGATAAAACCATTTTTATTACTGACCATGGTAACTTTTGTTATAAGGTTATGTCGTTCGGACTCAAAAATGCAGATGTAACTTACCAAAGGCTAACGGACAAAATTTTTGCTAACCAAATCGGACGAAATATAGAAGTATATGTCGATGAAATGGTAGCAAAGACAAATTCTAAGAACAATCGCATCAACGACCTAAAGAAAATCTACCAACAACTCCGAATATACATATGAAACTTAACATGTGCTTTTGGAGTGTACTGCAAAAAATTCTTCGGTTTCATGTTAACCTGCTGAGGTATAGAGGCCAATCTAAAATAATGCCAACCTATATTGAAAATGAGGAGCCTCAAGTCAATCAAAGAAGTTCAACAACTTACTAGATGTTTCTATCATGTTTCCTACCTCGGATAGTAGACCATTTATACAATTTCTTTAAAACATTAAGAAAGCAAAAGCATATGGTCAGAAGAATGTGAACAGTCATTCACCGAACTCAAGGCCATACTATCTTCACCACCAATTCTCCAGAAACCAGAACTTGGTAAACCCCTTTATCTATATTTATCTGTCACTAACCATGCTATTAGCTCTGTTTTAATAACAGAGATAAGTAAGCAACAATAGCCATTATACCTCGTCAACAGATCTTTACAAAATGTCGAACTCAGGTACTCAAGGCTAGAACAATTAGCCCTGGCTCTTGTCACAATAGCGAGACGTCTGCGATACTATTTTCAAAGACACACCATCATAGTTCGGACAATGCACCCCCTTAGACAAATCCTAACACGACTTGAGCTTGCTGGATGATTAATATTGTCTATAAAGCTCTTAGAATATGACATCTAATATCAAGTACGAGGAGCTATCAAATCACATAGCAGAACTCACACTCGATAAACTCGCATCATGTGAGGAGGTATGGATGTCAGACGTCGACAGAGCTTCAAACATAAAAGGCTCTTGAGCTGGAATATTACTTGAAAATGGCAAAGAAATGACCGTAAAACAATCTCTACAATTCACTTTTCATGCCAGCAATAACCAAGCAGAATATGAAGCACTTATAGCTGGTCTCAGATTAGCTAATACTCTTGGAATAACACACATCAATGTTAAATGTGATTCCTTATTGGTCGTACAACAAGTAACAGGTAATTTCCAGGTAAGAGATACATTATTAAAAAAATATAATTCTATTGTCAACAATCTCACCACTTGTTTTCTGAAATTTGAAATCTCGCACATACCTTGAGAGCAAAACAGCCAAACTAATGTTCTATCTAAACTAGCAACTACCAGAAGTATAATCCATCAGCCGAGCTTATCAGAATTAACACTGGATGAACCCAGTGTCATGCTAACAAGTGTGATGAGTATTTTACAGGAATAAGATTGGCGAAGACAATTCATGTAATATCTACAAACAGCAAGCATACTTGAGAGCATCCAAGACGAGAGGCAATTCAAATGAAGATCCAACTTCTATACCATGATCGAAACCGAGTTATATAGACGAGGTTTCACAAGACTATTATTAAAATGTCTAAACACAGAAGACACCAACCTAGCCATGGACGAAGGCCATGAAGGTGGTTGTGGCACACACATAGGAGGAATGAGCCTGACCTCTAAAATACTAAGAGCAGGGTACTATTGACCTACACTACAAAGAGACTGCATGAACAAGGCAAATATTAGGATCATTGCCAACGACATGCACCAATCATTCACAACCCAGTCGAGTAATTGCACACATCAGATGTAAGCTGGTCCTTCAGTAAGTGGGCCTAGATATCCTCAATCCTTTTCCACCAGCTCTAGGTCAAGTTAAATTCTTAATTGTCGCTATAGGCTATTTTACAAAATGGATATAGGCTATACCTTTAACAAAAATTAATTTTAAAAAAATGATATCTTTTGTGTGGAAACACATACTATGTAGATTTGGTATACCTCACTACATTATAACTGACAACGGCAGACAATTTATAGATAAAAAATTCACAATTTTTTTTACAAAATTTTAGAATCATTAATCAATTTTCATCTGTAGAACACCCATAAACTAATGATTTAGCTGAGACTGCCAATAAGGTCATATTGCAGGCACTTAAAAAAAACTCAAAAATTCTAAAGGACAATGGACCGAGCTTATGCTAGAAGCCCTGTGGAGCTATAACACGACAGAACAATCATCAACAAAAGAGACTCCTTTCCGACTAGTATATGGTTGTGATGCCATATTACCAGTTGAAGTATCTCTCCAGTCCAGTCGAACTTAAAGCATCAAGGACGAAGAAAATACAGAGCTAAGAGCAACCGAACTCAACCTAATCAAAGTAAACCGTGACAAAGCGTTAATCCAACAACACACAACTCAACTTGCTATAGTTCAGAAATACAATAAGAGAATTAAACTAAGGTCATTCCAAGAAGGAGACATCGTTCTGAGAAAAACAGAAGAAGCACGCAAACCATCAGGACATGGAAAACTAAGCTCCAATTGGGAAGGCCTTTTTCGAGTATCAAAGGTCCTCGGCCAAGGAGCATACGAAATTCAAACATTAGAAGGTAGTAACCTTTCAAGTACTTGGAATATCTCGTCTCTAAAACTCTACTATAGCTAAGTCTATAAGTCGAGATTGGTGATGTATTCTTTTTCCTACTACTAGGTTTTGCCCCTAAGTTGGATTTTGCTAGAGAGATTTTAACAAGGCACACTCCCTACATCTTCAAAATGTGAAAGTTCTTCTCATTTTTTAACAATATAATTCCTTATTCAAGCAAAGCTCTTTACATGGCAAATTCATTAACCGATTTATATCAACACCCAACATCCCACGATGTCTTCGAATAGTACAAACTTTTGCATAAGAATCGATCAACCACTTTCATATTCCTAAACTTACACAAATAGTTACCAATATCATGAACGATAATCACAAACATATAACAAGCTTATATATGCAAACGCATTCGCAACAAATTACCAACACAATTATTCAAAATACAAAATAAATTTTTTCAAACACATACCAAACGTTGGGCTACATAATACTTTCTTACGTTTAAAAATCCAAGCTAAGTACAAGCAAATTAATAATTAAATAGTATTTTGGTTGAGTTATACTCAAACCATCAGTTCTCCAAAACACCAACACAAGCAAAATAAAAATAACCTAATACCATTACTAGTCATATTCTTTTACAATCTGCCTTCATGGTGCATCAGGATTCTCGCCCTCCCCCTCCTTATATTGATCCTCATCTTCTATCAATTCTCCATTAACCACAACCTTGCATGAGTCCATAACAGTCAAGTCCATCCGGAGCCAGAAACTTCACTTGCTCCACAGCAGCACAGCTCTCTCAAAATCAGCAACGAACATCTCAAGACCATGATCCTCTTTCCGAGTCTCCAGCTCCTTTTTCTCGATCCCTAGCACAACTATCCTAGCTTACAAACTAACTTTCTCCTTCTCCAACTTTATAACCTTTCCATCAACTTCACTTATCTTCTCTTCCAACACCTTAACCTTCTCCAGCACTTCTCAAAACTTGTTACTTTTCTCCAAATTCTCTTACATCACCTGATTTATGCTAGCTTTGTCAAAGTCATCACTCGCATGCTTTAGCTTTTGAGTTTGATTAATTGACATTAGCCGCGCTCCCATTACCTACAGAGTCAATCAAAACAACATATATAAAAAAAAACCAACAAATACAAAACATATACCAGTCAATATTTTTTACCTTGCCTGTAAGTACTGCATAACACCAATATCGCCAACGTCATGGACAAGCTTAACATCGGTCAGACTCTATCCATACTCATCAGACACTAACACGAAAGGGAAGTGGTCATTCCATAGCTATGTAAGGTCTTCGTTATCCTTGTATCCATGTAGTATCCTTTGGTTCTCAGTAAATTTCTTCACCTGCTCCAAATCAGTTTCTTTCTCGCCGAACTTGTTCTCGATCAAATCAATCACCTTGTTTTTATCAACTCTTTTTCTTTTATAATTCACCCTCTTTACAGGAGAAGGTTGATTAACTTCAATCCCTTCGTCAGCCTTCACATGACTGGTTGACCCCTCCTTCTCCACATTCTTTGTTTTAAAGAAAGCGCGCAAGCTACTCGAAGTTATCTTTGGCGCCTTTTCACCTACAACAAAAAACAAAAACCATAAGCAACCACATAAAGACACTGAAACTATTGTTACTAAACAAAAACCCATGCCAATTTACCTAAATATTCAATCACTGCATGTTTATCATTTTTTCACTCAAGCAACTCAAAAATAATCAGTAAACTACTCGTCAAAATGTTATTCACCAAAAACTCAACAATTATCTCATTTATATACTCCATCCTCTCCATATCGATAATATGCCTCGAAGTAGGATACCAATATAATGAAAATTTCTCCTTCAAATTCTCATCCACATAAAAAGAAAAATCATTTTCACATGACCTCACTTTCGTATACATAATTTTGAAACCTTTAAACGACAACCTATACAAACAAAATATAGCTCGGTTAGGCATACTAGCTAAGTTCAACCAACACTCCCTTTTCACACCCTTAGCCTGGAACAATGCAAAGAATGCCTCTAACAAAGGTTCTACTTTTAAATATTCTATCAAAATTTCAAACCCTCTCACAAACGCCCAAGAATTAGGATACAACTGAGATGACATACACCTCAATTGCATCAAAACTCCATGTTCAAACTCAAAAAAAGGAAATTTAACTCGTAGTTTAACAAAAAATACAACTATACATAAAGAAAAACTTAAACCCTCCACCCCTATAGTATACACGATCAGTAGAAGAGCAGTGCAAAAACTCAACTTTTACAACTTCACCCTCTCTAACCCAACTTTCATGATCACCTAATTGAGCAATGCTATTTTTATCACCAAACACAGAAACTCAACTCTTAACAGACTCCGCAACCCACGTGAATGGGTTATCCAATTTTCAAACAAACACCTCTTCAACAACTTTATCATCTTCTTCGCTTACATTCTCCTTCTTTTTCCCCTTTGCCTTCTTTTTTATTTTCTTCTCCACCTTCTCCATCACCACCTCGCTCTTTACTTTTTTCTGTTTCTTCACCATTTCAAATAAATACGAAAATAATATCATATACAGAAAAAAATCCACTAACATCTTTCATTGATCTCTAATGACCTTTTAAAAATCACAATAAACCAAAAATGCGAAGCCAAAATTGCAACCTATGCCACGATTACCATACAAAATTCACTCAATCCTATAATCGAAGAACAAAAAGAAATCTTTTAATATTCCAACTAAATCCACACCGTCAATCATGGTATGGAACACGCAACTGGTCATCAAAACCTTGGTAACTGTAAAGGTCAAGTGAAGGCATTCATTACACACGTCTCTTTTATTACATATTTTTAATATTTTTTTAAATAAAATTTATAATTTCTTTCCCCTCTTACATTTATTTACTTCAAACCACAAAACAACGAAATTTTTATTACAACAGTTGAGTTCAGGGACTCCACTATCTCGATTCTAAGCTATAAATAGAAAGTTCAACTTGTTTACATAAAAAATATCACAGGTCAAATTTGGAGACTGTGATTCATTAGTTATAACTTGACCCAATCAAATTTATACTTCGGAATCAAAGTCAAATAAATAAATACGTGATCAAAAGCAAGCAACAGATGATGAAAATCTCTTCCAATAAGTCATTAAGAAACAGTTACACAAAAGAAATTGGCTTACAAATCTTCAACCGTCTGAAGGATACCAAAAAACCCTTCAACTTAACAAATTTATAAATACATTTACTCCTAACATAAAAAAGGTATGTTATTCATTATGAGTAATATCTATATCATCTTGTATTCATTTTAATTTGAATATTGAAGTATTTTTATAAGTATTTATTATTGCCGTTCTTAAATGAGTTGACATATACTTTATCTCTTCCAAAGAAAAACTAGTTTAAGCATTGAGTAGAACGAATTATACTTTAGAATCAACTACTCACGCAGAAACAGATGGTATATGAGATATTTTCAACCATCAATGTCTTTTTCTTTGGGCTATGAATGTGGTCCTCTATATTTACGAAAAGTTTCTGATGGCCTAATACTTTGGTAAATATATAAGCTACAGGCTCATATAATGCTAAAAAGCAAAATGTTAATTAACATTTTAAAGACACTTATTTATTAATAATTTAAAAAATATTTTTTACGAAATTCGATAACATTTATATATTTATTATTACTAGAACTTAAAAAAATTATATAAGAATGTACTATTTTCAAATTTTTAACAAGTGAATTTAACAAAAATTCGCATAAAATATAGGAATAGATGGGTGGTATTCTCTTGTTGCTAGTTCTTACCAACGCACATAAAAGGCCAAATATTTTAATATGTGACTAGCCAGTGAACCACGTGTACCTACATGACCCAAAAAATAAGAAAAAAAAAAGAAAAGAAAAATGTGTAGTAGGTTTGGCAATGCTAACTACTACTTGTTGCTTTATATAAATGTATACATACATATACGGACTTAATTTGAGAAAGATATAGAGATAAAAAGATGAATGATTTCCCTTCAATTCCTAGCTTCCTAATGTTTCTTGCTCAAGTGAGTATTCCAATTTCCAACCACAGAGGCATGCAAGTATTGCACTGAGGATTGAGATGCTCACATGAGCAAGCAGTGTTAGAAGGTGGGAGATATATATGTATATTATCCGCCAACAATTCTTAAGGTATTTCTTTTAACATTTACAAACATGTGTATGAGATTTTCCTCCATATAATTATATATTAAAATGGCTTAAACTCATAAGGAAATAAGTTTATTAAGAGATATGTTATATCCGCTGAGAATCATTAAGAATTAAGAGGTGTAATTTGTGAGTCTGGTTAACTGTTGGTTGATAATAGTTATACTAGATTAGTTATTATGATTAATATATGTAACAGATCTTAATTGATTAGAGATGCATTCTACATAACTAAACTATATAAGCTTTGCAGAGACACCAACAAAAAAAAGGCTAAGCTTTGCATATATATATGATAGATTGTTGACAAAACGATAAATTTAGAATATGAAAAATGGAAAATAAATAAAAACAACTCAACGCACGTGTATATATCTTTTATAAAATGCTATTTAAGTGAAAAAATGTATAAGATTAAAATTGCTGCAAATAAAATTATTATGAGTAGAAGTATACATTAACATTATTATTAGAATGTTATATTTACTTGAAACACAAGGACATTTTGTTTGAGTTGTAGTATTTTTGTGTCAAATACATCTTGAACACACTTGAAAATAAATATAATAAATAAAATAAAGTATTTTTTTGTATCTATTTATATATCTTAATGAAAATAAAATAAAATAAATTTTGCTAAACACACTTGAATACACCAAAAAACAATTAGGTGTTGCATTGGCTTGTTTAATATTATTCTTGATTGATATATTTAAAATGAGTTTAGAAATAATATGTATTATTAATATTAATATAAAAAGTTATTTTAATTTAAATAATTTATATAATTAAAAAAGACAAACAAATATTTAAAAACTTAATTTAATGAGTGTTCCTATATCTAACAAAAATTTAAAATTAATGTCCTAGCTAGTGTATTCCTATATTATATACATATCATATTTCCATGCCAATAAGTTGTAGCTTAAAAAGGACATAGTCTTCCTATACTCACTTAAAAAGTTGCGAATTCAAATTTCTCTATCTTCAGTAAAAAAGAAAATTATACATCATATATTATGTCCATATCAATGCATCATAGGTTATATCATATATCATATTATGCCATTTATTAAAAAAAAGTTTTAATCCCAACTTCAATTTTGTGTGTTGAAATTGGTTTTAGAGTTTAATAGGATTTGATTAATTAACATTTTGACCGAGTTGGTCAGTTGGATTACATTTGTTACTCTGAATACTCTTAATACACCAAAATGAACTAACTTCTTCTAAAATATTAAAATAATATAGTTTACACTAGGGCTGCACACGAATTCGATCGGATCGAATATAACCTAAAATTCTATTTGATCTGCACTGCACTCATCGGATCGGATCGGATATGATATCTGCATTTTTTCAAACTGAATCCGATCCGATTCGATCCGTAAGTATGCGGATTGGATCGGATCGGATATCGGATATATCCGCATAATTCAAAAAAACTATTTTAAGATTTTGTTTGACTGTTTTTACAAAAGAATATCCAGAAAATTTATTTTTCACCTGTTTAAATCTATTTACTTCTAAAATATTATCAATAAAAGCTCTTGAATAATAAAAACAAAATAATAATACAAGGTTTAAGTTTAATTACTCTAGGTTGAAGTACAACATAAAAAATTTAAAACAAAATATCATAAAATAACACACTAAAATTCATATCACATTAGGGTTTATTTTCTTAAACTATGCTATTTATATGAGATGTGCGGATATGCGGATTTGCAAATCGGATTCGCGAATATCACTGTCAAATCTACAATCCGATCCAACTATAGTACGGATCGAATCTGATGATTCTGCGAATCGGATAATATCCACAAAATTAAGATCAAATGCAAATAATTACTACAGATATGCGGATATTATCACCCCTAGTTCACACTTAGCAAAAGTTATAAAATCAATAATAGTTGATTAAACATCACTTTTTCACTCTATAGGTCTCCGTGTTACTTTAAGAATTTTGTCATATTACCATAAATAAATTTGATTATTTATCTATTATTAATTATTTTGATGTATAAATTTTTATTTCAATATATATATATATATATATAAAAATACATACAATAAATTATTTAATATTTAATTTTTAATATATATATATAAAATAATTTTTTATATAAATTTATACATATTAATTCACATTTTTTAACTAAATAATTATTTACTAAAATAATCAAATATGTCATAGTAAAATAATTAAACTTGTAATAGAAAAATAATTAAATTTATTACAGTAATATAATAAAAAATTTATGAAGTTTCAAATACATATTTTTATACATAATATGATTCGCAATTTTTTTTTACACTGTAATATAATTGTAATTATTTTCATAAGCTTTAAATTTTCTGGGCATTTTTGTGGTCTGCCGTTTGTGTTCTTTTATCTATGTATGTTCCTATCTTGTTATCATATCTTTTTTTTTTTGTCATTATTATCATTATTTCTTTCTTCATTTATGTGACAAAAAAATTCTTTCTTTATTCGGTCATCTTATTGTACACTATTTTGGTGGATTAGTAATACATGAACAGATTTATACTGAGCCCTATGCGAATTCGCCATCTATTCAAAAATGAATGATATGAAAATTAGCTCAAACAAATGAATAATTAATTCAATTTACTTCTGTCTAAAAAGGAAATGAAGAATTTAAACTCAATCAAAAATAAAATTCACAAAAATGAAATACGCGATAAGATGATTTCGATTTAATTTTTGATAGGAATATAAACTTTTGGTACATAATTTTCTCATGGAAAAGCCATTATTAGAGGTAGGTGATTCGGGGAATTTTTTTATTTTTATAAATTAAATAAATGTAATAATTATCAAAATAAATAATTTTAAAAATATTTATCGAAATAAATATTCTTCTTTTATCTCGTTTACATTGTAAATGAGATAATTTTGCATGTATTTTGTTTACAGGATAAGGAAGATAAGAGAAGTATGCAACATGTGTATACATGTATTTTTAAAAAAAATTTGAAAATAATAAAAAATATTAATAATATCAATAATTCAAATTTTTAGTAGACAATTAGTAGATAAAAAGATAGGTAGAATAGATTAAAATGGATAAATTTGATTAATTAGTACTCAAAAAGTTGATGGGACAGTGAAAAAAAAATTGAAACCATTCTCTCGTGTAAGAGATAACCGTTTCAATTCTCTTTTTACTCTTTTCATTAATCTCTCCTAAGCAAATGGTTATTTTTATTTTTTAAATTTAAATTAATCAAATTGCATCATAGTTTAATCAAAAATTTTTTAAAATAGATATATTTGATCTCAAAAAAGAGTACATAAAAAAATTTTAGATTAAATTATGATCCAATTGGATTAATTTAAATTTAAAAAATAAAAATAACTGTTTACCAATTGTTAAGAGAGATTCTTGGGATAGTAGAAAGGGAATTGAAATTGTTATCCATTTTTTAGTACTAATTGATCAAACTTATCCATTTTATCCCTCCTACCTATTTTTTTATGTACTAATTGCCTGCTAAAATTTTGGATTATTGATATTATTAATATTTTTTATTTTTTAGAATTTTTAAAAATATATATATATATATCTCGTTTTTACGATAAACGAAATATTCACAGGTTGCATATTTCTTCTTTATCTCATTTACACCGATATATATAAAATTATCTCGTTTATATTATAAATAAGATAAAAGAAAAATATTTATTTTAATAAATATTATTTAAATTATTTATTTTAGTAATTATTATATTTATTTAATTTATAAAAATAAAAAATTTGTGATTCCAGATTGTGACTCTTCCTAAACCCAGAAGTAAGGTTATGTTCAGAGACCGAAAAATAAAAATAAAAATATTAAAATTAAATTAAATTAAAATTTTGTATTATATTTAGTATAAAATGTACTGAATTAAGTTATATTTAAATATTATATTTAGTTTAAGATAAATATAAAAATTAAAAAATATATTTAGAATTTCAAAAATTAAATAAAAATATTTTTAAAAAATATTATTAAAATTTTAATTTTTAATTATAAAAATTTTAATTTCTTCTATTTTTAATTTTTAAAAATTCTAAAAAAAACTAAAATTTTATATTTTAGAACTGAAATTTTAAATTTTTTTTACCACTAAACACAATATTAAAATTCAATAATCATCCACTCTTTGAAAACAACCCCTACTTAAAAATACACAAGTCATTAAGAAAGGACAAAAATGGAAGACCACTTTTCGTTTATAGGGTGGACGACAGAAGAAGGGACGATGCTTGAGATATTTTTGGTTTACCCTTTTTTTTCTAAAGAAATATTTTTAAAGGAGAGGAAAAAGAAAGAGAAAAAAAGAGCGAGCATCCTCCTTTACCTCCTTTACTTGTTTATTTTCTTATGATTTTTTGTATGTGATGTCATTTACACTATTGTTCATCTATCATCTCGCGAAAGCTATATACAGCAATGTTTGGAAGTAATGTTACTTGAATAAAATTGTAGAGATGAGTAGGAACATGAGCTGTGGATCTCTCGTTCTAAGCTCGTCAAGCTAGATGATAATAAATGATGATATAGATCTTCTACTAAGTACTAACTAATATATAATGGAGAGTTAATGCTCTTAAGTACATCAGTAAGAGTGTTTCAATTCCAAACAAGACTCGATTACTTTTAAATTAAGATGCGCAATGTTTGAATTTTAATCAATAAAGCATAGTCGGTGGCCATATCAAAAACACTTTAACTGGTGGATACACGTGTCAGCCCCAACGACGCAGCCGTAAGATCACATGTTAAGCGCGAAGCAGCTGATAGCTCTCTCTCGCTCTGCGTTGGCGCGTGCATGAGTTCTTCCCTTTCTCTCTCTTACACATCGCAATCTCCCTCTATTTCCGTCAACTCCATAGCTTCTTCGGTGCTCTCTCACCCTTTTCTTCAATACTCACTTAAGGTTTTATCTTCTAAGCTTTAGGTTCTTCACATAACCCCCTCAAAAACCTAAAACCTCTTCAGTGGAATTAGAATCAGATATTTCTGTTAGGGTTTTCAACTTCCAATCCGCATCCATGGGAGACTGGCAACCCCTTCTCCAATCCATTTTCATCGGTCTCATTTTTTCTTACCTTCTTGCCAAGCTCATCTCCGTTGTTGTCTCCTTCAACAACGACAACCTAACCGTCACGCGCGCCTCCGCCGAAGAAGATGACAGCAATCCTATACGGACCGCCACGGGACCCGACCGAGGCGGCGGCGTCTCCGAAGCAAGTAACAATCGCTTTGAGCAGGAGTCTGTCATGGCGGAGCAGGGAAGTGTGAGGGCCGAGAGTTTGGACGGCGACGACGACTACGACGATGACGATTGGGAAGGTGTGGAGACCACCGAGCTCGACGAGGCGTTCAGCGCCGCCACAGCGTTCGTGGCTGCCGCCGCCGCCGATCGGTTGTCGCAGAAGGTGTCGAGCGACGTGCAGCTACAGCTCTATGGGCTGTACAAGATCGCCACTGAAGGTCCCTGTAGCACGCCGCAGCCTTCGGCGTTGAAGATGACAGCACGTGCCAAATGGTATTCATTGCGTTCAATATATGATTGCAACTACTTTGTCATAAATAGTTGAGGGAAAAACAAAGTGAAAGGGAAGAGCTTTAACATTTGCTTACTTTTTTGTACGGTAATTATGCATACTTGGAATCTTGTGTGTTGTTCCATCTGTATGTCAGTATTGAGATTGGTGATTATGGAGATGATTAGGTTGTTAAACTTATAAATGGATTGGCTGTAGTTGCAGTTTGTTTGCACGTTAGACTTGAGGCCTAAAACTATAGAAAAAACAGTGAAATAACTGTTTTGTACCATCTCCATCTATAGGCATTAGTTATGTTGAAGTGTTTAAATTGAGAGCTCAATGGCGCTTGGAATTATTAATTTTTCAGGGTTATTGTTGGCTTGTTTAAGCTGTTATTTTTGGTGTCTGAAAATTAGGCTCTTAGGTGCTAACCGTGTTTTACTTTCTTATTGTTGAAGGCAAGCGTGGCAGAAATTGGGAGCTATGCCTCCTGAGGATGCAATGCAGAAGTACATTGATATTGTGACAGAGCTATATCCTTCTTGGCTTGATGGTTCATCTTTGGTGAGCTAATATGCTGTTTCTTGCGCTATAGTTGTGGATTGATCACTAGTTGTTTCACCAAAAAGAAGCCCCCCTTGTCATGTCCCTTACTGATTCCCATTGTTCCTGTGACAGCGGAGCAAGAGTTACGGTGGTGGTGGCTCTAGTTCAGAGGCTAAGGGACCAATGGGGCCAGTATTTAGCACTTATGTATATGAAGAGGAATATGGCAGTGACTTGTAAGATTCCTAGAAATCAATTTATTTTGAGTTGTAGTGTAAATGTCTAGACTCTAGATAGCAATTTGTCTATAATTTGTTCTATATGCATTTATGTATATGCTGTTAAATTTTATTATGTGAATGTCGCATTGGTGTCTGTCCAAACTTACGGTGATGGGATATCTTCTATGGTAGCTCTTTATGGTTTTTACTTTGGTGGTCTTTCTTTTTTGTATTTGGTCCTTCAAGGTTTACTCTCAAGCTCATTGTTTGGTTCTGATGCTAATCCTGATTCATAGCTATAAGGTTATCCTTCTCTTAGTAATCATGTTTATATTGAAGGATTATTTGTTAAGGTTTTGTTGTGGTCCTTGGCAATTCGCACCTCTTATAATATGCTTTTTCTGTTTCTTTTTTGTAAATTAAATTAAAAAAAAAAAGCTCCATTCTAGGTTGATATTATCTCAACTGCAACTAACAACCTTTTATGACTTTGATGGTTCCTTCCTTTACAGGACAATGGATGCCATTCATGGATTTGCTAGAGAAGGAGATATGGCTAATCTGCTCAAGTGTATAGAAAGTGGTATTTCAGTGAATTTGAAGGGTGAGTTACTTCTTAGTTGTTTGCTTTTAGGGTGTGCTGTAAGTTGTGAATGGTTATTTATTTCTTTATTTTAATTTTTTGGTTTTAAAAGGGACCAAGTTCCTTAAGGACACCATGTTATCAGCATGAATAGAGAAGTACCATCACGGATTTAGTGCAACATCAATCTGAATTTTTGTGGCACTTGCTTGACAAGCCTAACATGGGCATATGTATGGCCTAAAAATTGTTTGACAACTAAGGTAGGTGCTATGTTTTTGTAAAGAAGCCTAAGTATCTGGCTTTAAGACCCCGTTGAAGATAGATAGTTGACTGGTAACTTATGTGTCACACATGAATAAATCTTGCTGGACTACATCTAAGTCATTAAAATTGTCTGAAATAAAAAATTCTGCCCTGCTACATAACTGAATAATGAATAATCATTTCTGTTTTTCAACCTATATTCTTAGCAATGAGTATAGTGAGGGAAGTAGCTTTAATCACACTGCTATTGTTCCTACCTTCTACATACATTTTCTTGACGATCAATAATGTAGCATTAATAATTCACCGTTTATTTTATGAAAATGCACTATTGCATGGCAAGGCAAGTAGCTACATTCACACTACTCATGAGCATTGTAGAATCTATTTCTTGAATTGTTGATCTCGTTAGAAACTTTTTATACGTCAAGTCCATATACAGAAAGAGAAGTTGAATGATCTTTCTGAAATGGCTGCAGACAGTGAGGGCCGGACACCATTACATTGGGCCGTGGACCGTGGCCACCGTAATGTCACAGAGCTGCTGCTTGAGAGGAATGCTGATGTGAATTGCAAGGTAGGTATCCATAGACACATGTATGAACCTAACTCTTAGGAATAATAGCTACCATCAAGCTTAGTTGGCATCGCCTTAACTTTGAAGAATGAAAACACAACAGAACCTTAATTGTATTTTGAACATGGCATTATTACTTACTGTTTAATCTCAAATATTAGCTTAGTCTTTTGAAGACGTTTTTCTGATGCATCTTTTAATTATCCACACTGCTCTCAAGTTGGCTCCCTTTTGTTGATGCTCTGTATGTTTTCTTTTTGGAAGGATAATGAGGGACAAACTCCGTTGCATTACGCTGTTATGTGTGATAGAGAAGCCATAGCTGAGTATTTAGTGAAGCATAATGCAGACACAAATTTAAAGGATAATGATGGCAGTTCCCCGCATGACATCTGTGAGTCAAACTGGTCGTGTTTGCAGCAACTGGGGGAACCAAATTGATTGTTAGTTTGGTTCTTGGTGCTTTTGGCTAATATACTATAACCTTACCCAAATCCCTTTTGGGGATGTACGTGTCTATATTAACTCAATTTTTCTTTTCCTTCTTCCTTTTAGTATATATACACCCTTTTAGACCCGCCAATATACTGCTTAGGTAATGGTTAATCAAGCGTATGTGTTTTATTATTGCTTCATCTGATTAACACCTGATTGGTCCCTTCTATTGACGAGGACTCCTTATTTTGCCCTTATTTACTTATATTTGATGGAGAATTATAATATTCATCAAAAGTATAGAGTAACAAGGAAATGAATCACTCCTAAGTACTAACTAAGATTCGTTATTGTTATGCTATCCCTTTATCTACCCCCTTCTTCCCTTAATCTTATTCTACTGAATTTATGATACAAATTTACATGGTGGTTTGTTTGCTTTCTTCTCTTTCTTCGCCAAATGCAGAAACATGCATGGTGAAGAAGAGCTGTTACTGCTTTCATACGAGCTTTATGACTCATAATTCTTTGACAGATCTCTAAAATGCTAGAAAATGGATGCTCCTTAGTCCTTAAGTATATCCTTTCATAAGTATTAATTATTATTTTCTTTTGGGGGGTTAGTAATTTTTGTCACTCTATCTATTACATCTGACATATATTGACCTTACCAAATTATAACTCAATATCTCGACTGTTCATTTTATGATGCGGGAAACAGTAAACTAATTTGATTTGTTTAGTTTCAGAACATATACACAGATCACGTATAATATCAAATTCGCACGATAAACGAATCTGATCCAGCTAACCCCAATCTACAGTGGTAGTCGTGGACTGTTAGTTTCTTGGAATGACGCATGTTATATTTATCTTAATAACCATTGGCCCTTCCAATTCCCAAACCCTCCTGCATAATCATTCTCGTGTGTGTGTGTTAAATAATAATAATAATAAAAGCTCAATCTAGTTGAGTGCTGAGTAGTCCACTAAGCTGAAGGGATAAGAAATTCTGGCCATGGATGAGTATTGTCATTGATGATCATAGACTTACGAGACAAGAAAAGCTATTTTGCTATGAAGTATGAACATACTAGGTTGGCTTGCTCCAACCTCCAACAATGATACTAATAATTTATTAAATTCAATTCAAACGCGGGCCCGTCGCCCGGGCAAAAGACACCGCCTTTACGCGCTGTACTCTAATCATTTTTATTTATTTATCTTATTTTTAAATAAATAAATAATTTCTAATGACTAATTTCTTTTTTACTATTTTTTTATTATGTGCACTGGCACCTCTTAAAAAGATTTCTATATTTTGAATTAACATGCTATTTTTAAGGTATGCAAGAAATAAGAAAAATGACATGAATTTTTAATTCGAATCTATCAATTCAATCGCTTTGCGATTGTAATTTGCAACCGCTGTTGCAAGCTATTTGGGTTGTTTGAAGCTCACTGCTCTCTTACTCTGTCACTCTCTCTTCTCTCTCTCTCCCCCTTCCCCCTCTCCCTCCCTCTCTTCCCATCAGATCTCTTTTCCATCCAAATTTCACCCATATCAGGTAACTTTTCATCCGATTTATCCTTTTTATTTCTCAATTATTTTTTTGTTTACGCATAATAGATATATTCGATTAGGTTTGACTTTTTCCTTTTCACAATTTATTCAATTATTAACCATTTTCGGTTTCTGTTTCGGTGCTTCGATACGTTTGGACTGTTGTTGTTTGATTGGATTATGATCGATTTGAATCCGTTCTTGTATCGATTAGAATTTCGATCTGTTGTTTTTTATCTTGTCGGTGTGTGAATCTGTGACGGGTCTTGGTTTTGAAATTGTGGCACTTTGGATTTGGGGATTGGTTGTTGGGTTGAGATAATAGGGCATTAGCGAGTTGGCTGAGTCAACTAGGTTTTTGGACCACAACGTCTCTGTATCCTGTACGCAGTTTGATTATTACTTTCCCCCCCTTTTTCATCAACATGTAGAATCAATAAAATAAATTTTTAAATACATGTGGTCTACGATAAAAATCCCAGAAATTTTGATCTATCGGTTCAAAGAATTTTTTTATAATCGAAATACATTTGGGGATTACTTCTGTTTTGGAAATTCAATATATTTATTGTTCCTGAATCGTTCTGGCAGTCATTTCCCTTTTGGCAATACTGCTGGAGTATACGATCTGAAATTGGACAATAATTTTATAAACAATTATTTTTTGCTTTGAAGGACTCTTTGGCCTTTGCCTTGACTTTTCTTTTGGTTGGCTGTTTCACGTTGAAAACTTACGAGCCAAGTTTTTTTTATGCCATTAGGTATAGCATGGCAATGGAAGTTACCCAGGTACTTCTGAATGCTCAATCCATTGATGGGACTGTACGGAAGCAATCCGAAGAAAGTCTGCGGCAATTTCAGGAGCAAAACCTTCCTGGTTTCTTGGTCTCACTCTCTGGAGAGTTAGCAAATGATGATAAACCAGTTGATAGCCGAAAGTTGGCAGGATTGATTCTAAAAAACGCACTGGATGCCAAGGATGAAAACAGGAAACGGGAGCTGGTTCACAGATGGTTGTCGTTGGATCCTGCGGTGAAGACCCAAGTCAAGTCATGTTTGCTGCAAACACTCTCTTCTCTTGCAGCTGATGCTCGATCGACTGCAACTCAAGTTATTGCCAAAATTGCTGGAATTGAGCTTCCTCAGAAACAGTGGCCTGAACTGATAGGTTCACTCTTATCAAATATTCATCAAGTACCATCTCATGTCAAGCAAGCCACTTTGGAGACTCTTGGCTACTTATGCGAGGAAGTCTCTCCGCAGGTTGTTGATCAAGATCAGGTAAATAAAATCCTTACTGCTGTAGTCCAAGGTATGAATGCATCTGAAGGGAACAATGATGTTAGGCTTGCCTCTACTAGGGCATTATATAATGCCCTTGGATTTGCTCAAGCTAATTTTAGCAATGATATGGAACGTGACTATATCATGAGAGTTGTCTGTGAAGCAACTATGTCTCCTGAGCCGAGAATACGACAGGCTTCCTTCGAGTGTTTGGTCTCAATTGCAGCCATGTATTATGAGAAATTGGCTCCCTACATCCAGGATATATATAACATCACAGCAAAGGCTATTAGGGGTGATGACGAACCGGTTGCTCTTCAAGCCATTGAGTTTTGGAGTACAATTTGTGATGAGGAGACTGATATCTTGGAAGACTATGTAGGTGAATCCAGTGGGGACTCTGATATACCTTGTTTTTATTTTATTAAGCAAGCTCTACCTGCACTCATCCCGCTGCTGCTGGAAACATTACTCAAACAAGAAGAGGATCAGGATCTGGATGAAGGTGCCTGGAATATTGCGATGGCTGGTGGTACGTGCCTGGGTTTAGTTGCTCGTACTGTTGGAGATGATATTGTGCCACTGGTAATGCCGTTCATTGAGGAGAATATTACAAAACCAGATTGGAGACAGAGGGAGGCAGCCTCATATGCGTTTGGCTCTATCTTGGAGGGGCCTTCCCCAGACAAGTTAGCACCTCTAGTTAATCATGCTTTACCTTTTATGCTTAGTGCTTTAGTAAAGGATCCAAGTAACCATGTGAAGGACACCACTGCCTGGACCTTGGGACGAATGTTCGAATTTCTTCACAATTCAATTGTTGGTACACCAATTATTAATGAAGGAAATTGCCAACAGATTATTACAGTTCTCCTTCAGAGCATGAAGGATGTTCCCAATGTTGCTGAGAAAGCCTGTGGTGCTCTGTATTTTCTTGCCCAGGGTTATGAAGATGTGGGACCAACATCTCCTATAACTCCCTTTTTTCAGGAAATTGTTCAATCCCTTCTAGCTGTTACTCATAGAGAGGATGCTACAGAATCACGATTAAGAACTGCAGCATATGAAACATTGAATGAAGTAGTAAGATGTTCAACAGATGAAACAGCTCCATTAGTGTTACAGCTAGTTACGGTCATCATGATGGAGCTGCATAAATGTCTTGAGGCACAAAATCTTTCATCTGATGAAAGAGAAAAGCAGAGTGAACTGATTGGCCTACTTTGTGGTTGCTTGCAAGTAATTATTCAGAAGCTAGGGTCTTCGGAGCCCACCAAATATGTCTTCCTGCAGTATGCTGATCAGATAATGGGGCTTTTCTACAGGGTTTTTGCTTGCAGAAACGCCACAGCACATGAAGAAGCCATGCTAGCCATTGGAGCCCTTGCCTATGCTATAGGCGCTGATTTTGCCAAATACATGCCTGAATTTTACAGGTTTCTGGAGATGGACCTTCAGAATTTTGAGGATTATCAAGTTTGTGCCGTCACTGTTGGTGTGGTGGGGGACTTGTGCAGGGCATTGGAAGATAAAATACTGCCTTACTGTGATGGGATTATGACACAGCTTCTGAAGAATTTGTCAAGTGATAATTTGCACCGTTCTGTGAAGCCCCCATTGTTCTCTTGCATTGGTGATATAGCTCTTGCAATAGGAGAAAACTTTAATAAATACTTGATGTATGCAATGAACACACTGCAGCTTGCCTCAGAGTTGTATGCCCACACATCAGGTTTTGATGATGAAATGACGGAGTACATTAATTCTTTAAGAAATGGAATATTAGAGGCATATTCTGGGATTTTCCAAGGGTTCAAGAATTCATCAAAAACCCAGCTCTTGATTCCTTATGCACCTCACATCCTCCAATTCTTGGATAGCATATACATGGAAAAAGACATGTAAGAAAGTGAAAAATGTTACCTTACTTGAGTGTTGTTGCTTTTTTTAATACAATAACCAGTTTTAATGGCTTTCGTTGCCTTCACTATGCAGGGATGAAGTGGTTATGAAAACAGCAATTGGAGTCCTTGGAGATCTGGCTGATACGCTAGGAAGCAATGCAGGTTCTTTAATTCAGCAGTCTTTGTCAAGCAAAGAATTTTTAGATGAATGTTTGACCTCAGAAGATCATTTGATTAAAGAATCTGCTGAGTGGGCCAAGTTGGCTATCAATCGTGCTATATCTGTTTGAGGTTCATCTGAGTTGCATATTCTTTTTCGTAAACTACCTGCATGCATTTGGGTGTCAAAATGGGTCTTGGGGGATTGCATGAGTCAAGTTGTCACCATGGTCAGACAACAGAAGGTATCAGTTTGAAACTCTTCAAGTTGTCACTAACACTTGCATCATCACCAATGCATCACTGACTTTTGCATGAGCACCATCGAGTCCAGTTTGGTCAAGAGGAAGAAGGTAGCAATGAGTTTGCAAATGCGGGTGTGGGTCTTCATGGGACACATAATTGGTTGCATGGCCGAGGGGAGGCGGAAACTGATCCATGATTGAAAAATTAAGATACCCTTTGATGCTGAGTCTGAAGTTGGTCTTATTAGAAGATAAACCCATTATAGCCTGACAATGGTTTTCCCATAAACTAGCCATGGGTTGTTAGAATGGTGGAATTCACAGGGTTGAACTGGTTTTTATCAATACCACCAAAGTGCCTTGTTTCAAAAGAATCTCTTCCTTTTTCTGACTTTTAACACTGCATCTAGTTTTTTTTTTTTTTTTTTTTTTTTTTCTCTTTAAGAGACATCATCCCATTGTGTATAATTGTCCTGGTATGTCTGTCTGTCATCCATATCATTTTTTCTCCCTCCATACTTGTTTTTGCTATGATCGGGGTTTGGGTTTGTTATTGTTTAGAGGGTGGGATAGAATACATCCTCCTCGTATTGTGCATTTTTTTGCTCTTTTAATGTCAGTTGGTATTGTTAGGTCATAATTCATCCCGCATTCATGAAATCATCAAACTTTTCAATTTATTTCTTGTGTTAGCTTTTGAAATGCGTATGTAATCATATGTTGGCTATACCTATGATTAGTTTAAAAGATCGTCATGTTTTCTGATGACGACCATAGAGTTGTGGATTCCTTTTTCTTTTATTGGAAGACAGTGGTATGGGTTTAGCCCTCTGTGTATCCGTTATTCTCTGTTACATACAAGTTTGGGGATTTTCTTGCAATTGGCAATTTGCCATATTTCCTGTATATCTTATTTTTTTGTTTGGGGGTAAGAATTTTTGTTACCAAGTTACAATCGTTCAAATGATGTTTGATTTTGAAAACAGGATAATCAACTGTTGTAAAACCTGAAAAATAATTATAATTATTATGCATATGTTGTCTTCTGAGTATAGAGGCAAAATATAATAAATAGTAAATATATATGGATACTTTTTTTGGGGTAAAAATCCGGGGCCTAAGCCCAATATGTAATGGATACTTTCACCTAATGGAAAGAGCGTTAGGTTTGTTCTCTATTTAATAAAACTGCTGACACTAGCATTCTTCAAATTTTCCAAAGACCATTATTCATGCCAATATTTTGGTGCACATGTGCTATTAATACTTTTCTTTTCTCCCGAAAAAGCCCTCCTGTGTATTGGCCATCATGATCATCATCTTTACTTTTTTTTTAGGGAGGGGACTAAGGGGATTAACCAACGATTTGAAGAGAGGAAAGTGTGTAACTTTTTTAGAGAAAAGCAAGTGTTTTATTATAAAATACCAGAATACGTAAATCTTAAACTGTATAGCTAAAAAAATGTCGTGTGTAAGTTTATAACCAGTTTTTAGGTGACATCGGTATACTTTATCTAATAATACCAGAACTATGGTATAAACTAGGTAATATTAGCGATTCCTAATTATATCTGGTGATTATTAGGAGAAAATGCACATGCAACACACCAAACAAAATATAACAACCAAATCTTAATTGTTTTGCTTCCCCAGTGATATGGTCCGAATTACAAATCCCCTAAAAAGGTTCAGTAACTAATCAAGCGATCATATTATGTGATAGAAGAATGTTAGAACTTAGAACAGTAAAGGAAGCTATATTTGTCTCATGAGACCCCTGAAAAGCCATCTTATTCTGATGCATTGTGTTAGTCACTTCAAAGAAGAAAATCATAGGTTAGGTTTTCCCATATATATAATTCATGAATTAGGTTCCTCTAAAAAAAAATCAATTATATAAGTGATTATGTATGTAATTTTATATATTTAAATTTGAACATGTTAGTTTTTTTTATCAATTACTTAATTTTTAAAGTATATTTTATATTTACAAGAGCCACACCCATAATTTGTATGTTTATGGAGAAGGGATCAAATGTGTGAGTTGTGAGTAACTTTTGTTTCTTTTAAATTAGTTCAGAGAAAGTGCTAGTTAGCTTTTATGATCTGACTGCCACCAATGTATATATCTCATAAAGCAGTGGCTTGGATGTGAATGATACACTCCCATTCTCCATTTTTGTTTTTTCAATTACTTCCTTGTCAATTCTCTCTTATTTCTTCTTCTTCTTATTTGTTTATTAATTAATTTATTTTTTTATATTAATCAGTATTATATGTATTGTGGACTTGTTAATTGAAATTTTAGGACCTTTGACTACTATATTATATGTTATGCACAACTGTATATATATTTTCTAGCAATATTATATAGTGGGGGAAAATAAAAAAGAATACAAAAACAAAACACAGATATAGTGAGCATCCAAAATGAACAGCATCTCCACATAGAAAATATATTTCCATCTATGAAATGAATTGTGACCAAATGCAGTTTTCTCTCTCTATCTCTCGTTGGCTTTCATAGAACAGTGTCACACACAAATATGATATTATAGACTTGCATTGGTGGTGATAATAAGAAAATAAAAAATGTTATTTGTATACTAATATCAATTATTAAAATTAGTTATTATGTATTTATATATAAATATATATGTTATTTAATTCATTTTAAATATGTATTTTATATTTTAACATATATTTTATATTGATAACTGATTTTGGTAACTAATTTTAGTGTACATCTAGTATGGTTGTAAGAAAATAATGCTCATCATGCAACAATACACGAATAAAATTGCCAACCTTAAGATCTGTGGCCACATACCGACACTTCATTCTCACAAATTCTATCATGAGAATTGACAATCAAACCCCTTTAATAAAATCATAATATATTCAAGAATACTATGAGTTTGGTTTTTGGTATATTCCATTTATTGGCATGAGATTAATTAGTATAAGGGCTTACGGAGAATGCACAAGTTGCATAAGATAGAGGGAAGGTTAAAAGGCCAAATCACAATTTCTAAATTTTTTAAAATCTATGTTAAACAAGATGCCATGAAAAATATTCCTTTGGACCATTGAAGACAAAACCAAGATATGCACATAAAGGGCAAATATCAAAGTTGCATTTGCCATGTGAGGAAATACCTACTTATGAGATTAGGTAAATTATATATATCTTGCTGATACTTTTATGAAAATTTTATAATTATTTTTATATGAAGATTTTTTTTATCATTGAATAATGAATTATAGTGTTTAATTTTGTCGTGTTATAAAAGCGTTAACTTTATTTGATAATGTTATTCTTTTAAAATTGTTAATTTTTTTTCTTCTATAAATCACACTTTTAAAGTGTGGCTAAACAAATATTTTTATGAGAAAATTTTAAAAATATCTTCATTAGAATGGATGTCTAGTTGTATATTTATGGGGGCACTATTAGTTGAAAATTAGGTACAGCTCTTATGACAACTATAATAAATGCATATTTAATTTGCATCAAATAATAGAATTTAGATTATCTAAAATGAGAAAGTAAATAAAGTAATAAAGTGAGAAGGTTAATCAACATTAAATTTATAACTTCTATAAGATATATATTATACTATCTTAATTTAAGAATGATTAACTTCACTTTATTACTTTACAAATTTTTTCATTTTAGAGGATCTTAATCTCAAATAACATGATAATCAAAAGCTTCCATGACTTGCATTTCCAACAACATGAATTTGTATTGCCAAAAACAGATACAAAAGGCAAAGGGTCCCTTATGGCCATTATTACCAACATTTTTAATTGTCTCTTAGAAGATGATTAACTTGCTCTAATGAAGGATTAAACTATTAAAGATGTTCCCCTATAAAATCATGATTCTTTTTGGTAGTGCACATAGACGCACTAAGGGGAATTTCCGCAATGTATTTGAATTAATCGGTTGTAGCCCACTCTCTATGTCTGTCTCCATCCATTGACTAAAGTCCAAATAATAAGAGGACCAAAAGCCACCATTTTGCACTCATCTCTAAAGTGGTTATTGTTGGTACCACGGAAAAAGAATTCAAATCCACCACAATGTTTTACCTCCTAATTCCCATCTCAATATGGAGTAATGAATTGTGTATTGAAACGAAATTTGTTAACTATGCCACATGGTATCAACAAGGAATTAAAATGAAAGTTGACTTGGGAAATTAAAAAGGTGGACAAAGCTATAAGTGGTTAATTATATATGATATGATTTTGTGCCATGCAGGGAAAAATGTAAGTATTGTCCACATGCAAACAATTTTGCTGTTTAGAATGAATTATTTAATATACAAGGAAAGTCATATTCAAAAATGAATAGTGAAGTTGACTTATAAGAGTGATGGGGGCTAAAGCCTAAAAAAAGTTATTGCATTTCATCATAACAATGTTGCTATTTGGTGGGGTACACCATGACAATGCAACACCTCTCCTAAGTCCTAACACCAACTTTAAAAGGGGGGTTTGCACTTCCTTTCATTCATGCCAAGGCACGTATAGGCTTCGCTTTTGGAACCTCATTTTTACTTATCACTTGCCATGCCCCTCATCAACCTCAAGCCTTTCCTTCTACTTCTTCTCTTCCTCTCCATTCCATTCTCTTCAGGTTAGTAACTTTATTATATTCTCTTAACTCTGCGGTTTGTTTAGAGAAACAAGACATTTAAATAGGAACATAGAATCGTATTTAACAGACAAGACATGAAAATAGACATTGTGTCTAAAAATATTGATTTAGTATATTTTATGTTCATTTTAATAGAAAAGACACAGAGACGGACACAACTTTTTTTTTTGTTATTCGTATTAATTTTTCATAATTATACTTTTTATTATTATATTTTTTTCTCAAAATTTTTGAATAAATAAAATGAGAATAGATAAAATTTTCATAATTTGTTCTACTTTATCACCAAACAGAATATAAAACCACTAAATTTTGTGTATTTGTCTTTTATGTCTTGTTGTTCTCAGTGTCATGTCTTGTCTTATTTTCAAAAATAAACGTAGTTCAATATTTTCTATCACATCTCAATAGTGAATTTTACTATATTAATTTACCGGTTATTAGACTCATTTTTTCACTTTAAAAAAACTTGATCAACAATAATATAATATTGTTTAATCTATGTAATCGATTTTATTCAGAGATATTCCTTCTTTCAGGTTTGGTTGAAGGGTTTAGGGATAACATGTATCCTACTCATCATGTACTTTACAAGGTATTCTATTATCTCTTCTATCTCTCTTATTTGAGTTATTTATAAATGGAAAATGTTTTAATTTATTTAGAGTCGTTAAAAAAATTATCAGAATTGCTTAAAAAAATGTAACAAAAACACTCTAACTAAACTTTTTTGAAAATCATTCATAACTTGTGCCAAATTATTCGAAAGCTGTGTAGAAGTGTTATTTTCAATAATGTCATAATGAAGAATAAATTAAACCGTTTGAGTTAGAAACTTAGAATACTGGAGATAAAATATCTCCATAAAGTAAATATAGAGGATATGCTTGGAATTCAATAATGCTAGTTATATAATAAAAAATTGAAAAACTTGTATTATGTTTGATGTTTAGATAGTGTTGATCTTTTAACTAATTAGTAAGTGCTTTTTCATTACGAAGGATGGTGGCATGAACATGAAATCAAGGAAACTGTTTTCCCATGAATTTGTGTTGGATTACGATGAAGCAGGAGCAAATCCAAAGCACACAAAGAAGCCTGGCAAGGGCCCTTGAATAATAATGAATATGATACTTTTTTTAGTACAACCCTAATGATCACATATAATATATAATAATAAAAGTTATGATAATAATCCTATAGCCCTTATTTCAAAATGTTTTGTTAATGTATAATGAGACATATGATATATTTATTATAGACCCCCGGGACTACTACTTGTGTGAATTTAGTGACTTACTATGAGACAATAAAGTTTTTGATATCTTATTATATGTGTAATTGGACCATATATGTTGCATATTTATGGACCATTAAGTGCTGTGGTAGTAATTAAGTTGAAAGAAAAAGAATAGTCTTGCCATTTATTAACTTGCAATAAACCATGCCTAAGTTTATCTCCCTTTTCACAAATTAAATAGAAAACCAATAAAATTTAGGGTCTATTGGGATAGATTTATAAGTATTTTTTTAATTTTAAATTTATAAAAATGTATAATATTAATGTCTGGTACAATTTTTAATATTAAATTGTAACTTTTTAAAAAGTTATTTAAATATTTATAAAAAAGTTAAAAAATGACTTCTTTCATAACAAATAACTTTTTAGGCCCAGTTTGGGTAAATAATTTAATTAAGTTCCTTTTAAAAAAATAGTTTAAACAATAAATGACTATATTAAAAGTAACTTATTGTTGTGATAAGCATGGGTGAATGCCCATTTAATGAATTGTGACTTCCTTCACAATTTGGACTGCCAACCTTTTCGATAAAGAATTTGGTTTTATTAAGAGAAGACCATATTTAATTACCTTTGAAAACACAAATTTTATGTGCCTATGAATAAGAGTATCATATGAAGCAATTGACACACATCAATAAACAGTCAATAACAACGTTCTCTCTCTCTTATATTCTCTCTCTTTTTTTATTTTACCAGTATTTTAAATACTTCTTTCTCTTACTCTTTATATATAATATTAGTAAATATATTAATCATCTCTATTATATTGAGATAGTAATTGTGGTGAATATTGTTATCTAATTATACTTTCTTATTTTATATTACATCTTCCTTATTTATTTTTTATTTGGTTATTTTACAACACGTTATCAGCACGAAACTCTAACGAAATTTTAGGAAGACTACAGGTAACAAATTTTCATTATGTCGAAACTCTCTCATCTTGAATATAATGCTTTTGATATATTTGGAAATAATTATTTATCATGGATATAGATGCTGAAATCCATCTTGATTCAATGGATCCTGGAGATACCATTGAGGCCGAAAATAATACATCCCAGAAGGATATAGCCAAAGCCATGATTTTCCTTCATCGTCATCTTGACGTATGATTAAAAAATGAATATCCCACATTAAAAGATCCTGTAGATCTGTGGAAAGACCTTGAAGAAAGGTACAATCATCAAAAGACGGTGATATCTCCTCAAACCCGATATGTTAGAAAAAAAAACTTTCTCGACCTTCAATGCCTCGAATGTGCTCCTGCAGTAGCAATCGAGAAAAAAGATTTAAAAATTTTTGAACTAATCTCTTGCTTTCTTGTTGATGAATGCAACAATGAGTTGCTCTTAACAAATCATGAAGTGCGCCCAGCTAGTGCCGCCCCATTTCCTGAAGTAAATGTGGTAAATCATTACCCCAGAAGAGGTAAATGGAAAAGTTTTAGTAGCGAGAAAAATTATGGAAGGAAAAGAAATTATGTTCACAAAAAAAGATCTCATAAGAAGTGGGATAAAAAAGAAACAATGGGCAAAGTATATCAATTGAGGATAAATGCTTTCGTTGTAGTAGAAAGGGCCATTGGTCACGTACATGTCGAACTCTAAGGCACCTAATTAATCTTTATCAAGCATCATTGAAAAAGGATGACAAAGAAAAGGAAACAAATTTTGTTTCAAATGATGAAAATTTCACCACTCATTATAATGTATCTAATTTCTTTGAGGATCCTGAATGAAATATTGACTATTTGATCAATGATGGAATAGTTTAATATGTGTGTTTATTAAGTATTCATGTGAATAATTTTACTGTGCATGTACTTCTACTCATTTTATTATTATTAACATTTGTTTTTGAAGAAAAATGGCAAGGACATATTTTTAAGATATTTGCCTTGCGGATAGTGCAAGTTCGCACACTATTCTTAAAAGTACTATATATTTTACCCATCTTGTGCCAAAAGAAGAACATGTTAATACTATTATTGGCTCAGGCAATGTGATAGAAGGCTCCGGAAGAGCTACAATTTTGTTTTCTGGAGGAACAAAAATTGTAATAAATAATGCACTATTATCTACCAAGTCTCTGAGGAACTTGTTGAGTTTCAAAGATATTCGCAGAAATGGTCAAATGGATATCATATTGAAACAATGAATGAGGAAAATCATGAGTATTTATGTATCACAACTCATGATTTAAATAAAAATATTATATTAGAAAAGTTACCCTCACTTTCATGTGGGTTGTATTATACCAAGATTAGTGCAATTGAATCACATGCCATTGTAAACCAAAAGTTTACTAGCCCAAATGAATTTATAACTTGGCATGATAGATTGGGTCATCCGGAAACAACCATGATGAAGAGAATTATTGAAAACTCTCATGGACATTCACTAAAGAACCAGAAGATTCTTAAAACTAGTGAATTTTGTTGTGCTGCATGTTCTCAGGGAAAGTTAATTTTAAGGCCATCACCAGTAAAGATTGGATTTGAGTCCCTGAATTCCTAGAAAGGATTCAAGGTGATATATGTGGATCTATTCATCCACCATGTGGATCTTTTAGATATTTTATGGTCTTGATAGACGCATCTTCGAGATGGTCATATGTGTGCTTATTATCTTCTCGCAACATGGCGTTTGCGAGATTACTGTCTCAAATTATTCAATTAAAAGCACAATTTCCAGAAAATTCAATCACAGCAATTCGTCTTGATAATGCTTGTGAATTTACTTCCCAAAATTTTGATGCTTATTGTATGGCTAATGGAATAAGTATTGAACATCCAATAGCTTATGTTCACACACAAAATGGGTTAGCAGAATCACTTATTAAGCGCCTCCAATTAATTGCTAGACCCTTGCTTATGAGAACAAATCTCCCAACCTCGGTTTGGGGGCATGCTATTTTACATGCCGCAGCACTTATTCGTTTGGGGCTAACGAGTTACCATCAGTTCTCTCCTGTGCAATTAGCTTTTGGCCAGCAGCCAAATATTTCCCATTTAAGAATATTTGGGTGTGCAATATATGTTCCCATTGCACCACCTAGTCATACCAAAATGGGACCCCAAAAAAAATTGGGGATATATGTTGGATATGATTATCCCTTTATAGTGAGGTATCTTGAGATACAAACTGGAGATATATTTAAAGCCCGGTTTGTGGATTGTCATTTTGATGAATCAAAATTTCCAACATTAGGGGGAGAGAATAAGCTTCCTGAAAAGGAACTTAATTGGAATGCATCATCGTTGATGCATTTAGATCCTCGATCAGGGTAATGAGAACTAGAAGTTCAAAAGATTATACATTTGCAAAGAATAGCAAATGAATTTTCCTGATGCATTTTCCGATACAAAGAGAATAACTAAATCTTATATACCATCGGAAAATGCCTCAATTCGAATTGATGTCCCAGTAGAACAAGTAGCCACTGAAACAAATTCACGCCAAAAGCGTGGCAGGCCTGTCGGTTCCAAAGACAAAAATCCTCAAAAACGTAAAGAGGTAAATAATATTCCTGTTGAAAAAGATATAGTAGAGACACCTGCAGTTGTCCAAAATTCTGATATAGTTTTAACGCCAGAAGACGTTCAGGTACCTGAAAATTGTGAAAATGACGAGATCTCGATAAATTATGTCTTTACAGGAAAGAAATGGAACCGAAATAAGACAATTGTCAATGAAATATTTGCATATAATGTGGCATTGAATATCATGCATGAAAGTAAGGATCTTGAGCCAAGATCAGTCAAAGAATGTCGACAAAGAAATGATTGGCCAAAATAGAAAGAAGCCATGAAGGCTGAGTTAGACTCACTTGCAAAACGTGAAGTCTTTGGACCTGTAGTCCGTACACCAGAAGATGTAAAACCTGTTGGATACCGGTGGGTATTTGTGAGAAAACAAAATGAGAAAAATAAAGTTGTGCGCTACAAAGCCCGACTTGTGGCACAAGGATTTTCTCAAAAGCCTGGTATAGATTACGAAGAAACGTATTCCGCTATAGTGGATGCGATAACATTGCGTTATTTGGTCAGTTTATCTGCATATCATAAACTGCATATGCATTTAATGGATGTGGTAACGGCCTATTTATACGGCTCATTATATCGGAATATCTATATGAAAGTCCCTAAAGGACTAAAGGTGTCTAAACCATCCAATGAATATTCGCAGGGGTTATACTCAGTTAAATTGCAAAGATCTTTATACGGTTTGAAGCAATCTGGACGAATGTGGTATAATAGTCTTACTGAGTATCTGGCCAGAAATGGATTCAAGAATGATGATATCTATCCATGTGTTTTCATAAAGAAATTTGCATCTGGATTCATTATAATTGTTGTGTACGTTGATGATTTAAATATCATTGGAACTCCTGAAGAGATTCCAACAATTATAAAAACTCTAAAAGAAGAGTTTGAAATGAAAGATCTTAGAAATACTAAATTTTGTCTCGGCCTGCAGATCAAGTATATAAAAAAATGGAATCTTTATTCATCAAACAACATACACAGAGAAGATCTTGAAAAGATTTTATATGGATAAGTCACATCCCTTGAGTACCCCAATGATCGTAAGATCTTTGGATGTGGGAAAGGATCAATTCCGTCCTAAGGAATAGAATGAAAATATCCTTGGTTCTGAAGTACCATATCTTAGTGCTATTGGCGCACTAATGTATCTTGCTAATAATACACGACCTGATATATCATTTGTTGTGAATTTACTAGCAAGATATAGTTTCTCTCCAACCAAAAGACATTGGAGTGGAATCAAACAGATCTTTCGATATCTTCATGGAACGGTTGATATGGGATTGTTTTATCCCTATGGTTCCAAGTCACAATTAGTTGGCTATGCAGATGCTGGATATTTGTCTGATCCACATAAAGGGAGATCTCAAACAGGATACCTATTCACATATGGTGGTACAGCTATATCATAGAGGTCCACAAAACAGACGATTTCAGCAACATCCTCTAATCATGCTGAAATACTAGCGATACATAAAGCTAGTCGCAAGTGTTTTTGGCTAAGGAGTGTGATCCAATATATTCTGTCATTATGTGAACTGATTGATCATAAGATAGCTCCAACTGTCCTGTTTGAAGATAATACAGCATGCATTGCTCAACTTAAAGGCGGATACATCAAAGGTGATAGAACAAAGCATACTTCTCCCAAATTCTTCTTCACTCATGGTATTCAAAATCAAGGGACAATTGATGTCCGACAGATCCGCTCAAGTGATAATCTGGCAGATTTATTCACAAAGTCACTCCCAAAATTCTCCTTTGAAAGATTGGTATATGAGATTGGGATGCGCCGATTTCGAGACATCAACTGATGTCGACAAGAGGGGAGACTGTACTCTTTTTTCCTTGGTCAGGTTTTTTTCCCATTGAATTTTTCTTGACAAGGTTTTTAATGAGACAGTCCCCATCACTAAAGGATATTGTACTCTTTTTCCTTCACTAAGGTTTTTTCCATTGGATTTTTCTTTAGTAAGGTTTTAACGAGGTAATAATCCTAAATGGTCATTCAAGGGGGAGTGTTGTGATAAGCATGGGTGGATGCCCATTTAATGAATTGTGACTTCCTTCACAATTTGGGCTGCCAACCTTTTCGATAAAGAATTTGGTTTTATTAAGAGAATACCATATTTAATTACCTTTGAAAGCACAACTTTTATGTGCCTATAAATAAGAGTATGATATGAAGCAATTGACACACAGTAATAAACAATCAATAACAACGTTCTCCCACTCTCTTATATTCTCTCTCTTTCTTTATTTTACAAGTATTTTAAATACTTCTTTCTCTTACTCTTTATATATAATATTAGTAAATATATTAATCATCTCTATTATATTGAGATAGTAATTGTGGTGAATATTGTTATCTAATTATACTTCCTTATTTTATATTACCCCTTCCTTATTTATTTTTTATTTGGTTATTTTACAACACTTATAAATAAGTTATTTTTTGTTTAGATTTTTAGTTCTAAAAGTGCTTATTTTATAAAAATGTGATAAAAAGTAGTAGTATTATGAGGAAAGTAATTTTTTTAACTTCTCTTTAAACTCCTAAATAACTTTTTAGAAAGCTGCAATTTGTTTTTGAAAATTACACTAGACATTAATACTATTACTTTTCATAAGTTAAAAGCTTAAAAAAGTTACTTTTAAAGCTTTCCAAACAGGCCCTAATACTCTTCTCTTAAAATAAGGGCTTGTTTTGGTGAGCTTCTAAGAAAAGATTTTTTTTAGTTATCTTTTTTTAAAAGATCTTATAGAGAAGTAAAAGTAATGTTATGTTTGGATATCTCATGTAAAAAGGTCTTTTTATCTATCAAATATGTTTGGGTATAACAATATAAAAGTACTTTTTTGTTTATTTATTACATGAAAAATATCTTTTTTTTAAGGAAAAAAGATCTTTTAAAAAAATATGTAAATTACAGCTTCTCAAAAAAGATATTTTTTTGATTTTACTGGTATTTTTACTTTTACTACTAGAAATTTGCCAAACACGTTTAAAAAATAAAAAAAGATCTTTTCTCATTGAAAAAAGATATTTTTTTAACAAAATAATAGCGCCCAAACATGCACTAAGTACTTTTAGAATTAAAAAATCAAATACAAAATAATTTAATATGGACATTTATTGTTTAAACTATTTTTTTGAAAAGAATTTAATTAAATTATTTATTCAAATTAGACCTTAATCTAAATCCACATTTTTCTACTAATGAAACTTGTTCACTCGCACTCACTACGTTCAATATCAACGAGCATTAATATCAGTTAAACTTAGCTTCTGATGTGCCAAATTATTCAGGTCTTTTCGGTATTAATTACATACAAGAAACAGGTTTGATACCAAAATCTAAAGGTACAAATATTATTATTTTGTAGGTTAACTTTTGGTGCTTGCCTAACATAGTAAAAGTTGGATCCATTATGCATACATGTGCTGTTAGAGAATTTTAAACGTCAAAGCAGGCTATGTATCTTTTGACCCGACTTAAACCGAATTAGTTAAAGAATAACTGACTATGTATATACAAAAGAAAAAAGTTGAGGGCAATCCATGCTTTGAAATAAAATTCTTAATTTTAGGAATAAAACATTGATTTAACCCCTTAAGATAAAAGAGAAGACAAATCCTTAATGTCCTAAAACAAGTAGATTCTATCTCTGTGTATATACATGATGATGACTGGTATTTTATTTTTTTATCTTTTGTGAATCTATAATGAAAGCTGAGACGAAAACCAAATTCCAATGGACACAATACCAATGGTAGCAAGGGCTTGAAGCAGCTCCAATACCATATTTTGTTGCTGCACTGCCACATTCTCCCAATCTGTCTTCCTGCAATCATCAACTTTTATTTTCACAAACACCAATCATCACAACTTTGTTATCAAATAATAATCAAATACGTACCCTAAATCAGCAATTATAATGCTCACATTATCCTGTGTTCTACGGTCCTGCAGTGTATATATATACTCACGCATTACAAAAACTAAACATTTCCATCAAAAGTATATTTTTTGTCTCTAGAGTTTGCGATATTTTTCAAACAAACCCCTAACGTTTTCGATTCATTCAATTTTGTTCCTAACATTTTAGATGGAGTTAATATTCAGGTATAATTTTGATGCAAATAAAAAACATTAGGAACAAAATCGAATGCAACTATAATTTCGTGACAACAACTGATAAACACTTACCATAGCTGCTTGTGCAAGTGCTTCACAGGCTACCTGAAACAAGAAAAGAAATAAATAAATAAATATTAGATGCTTTCAAAAGTACCTTATCTTTTAAAAGCTGTAAGTACAAGTACATGGTCATTTTTATTTACTAAACATAAAATGAGGAGTTTGTATTTTTAAAAAACACAAACAACTCTTCGAAAAGTTTTATCAAACCAAACCTTACTGTACTGATATGAAATACCTGAATGTTTCCATGCTTTTGCAACTGTTCCCTCACAAAGGAAACTGCATCTGAGCTGCAATGTAGGAAGAATGTGAAGGTAAATTTTGTGATCTAGCAAGAAAGAAAAATGGTAGAGAAATGAGTCTAGGTATCATTCAATGGACCTGCTCATATAATCCCATAAGCCATCTGATGCTAATACTATAAACTCAGCATCTGAGCCAAGATCTACTTGATAAATATCAGGGTATGCAACAACTAAATCATTGTTGAGCCGTACCCTGGATGATAAAAACATATCATATGTTAGAACCATTCTTACTAAAGGCATAAGGAATTGGAAGAACAGAACTTTGTAGCAACATACCGAGAAATAAACTTTTCTGACCATCGTCCTTCTTGAACTCCTTTTTGTAGCATCCTTTTTCACAGCAAAAGGTAGATGAACCTTAGGAAAAAATAAATAGCATTGAGCTGTTTGTACTAGTAGCAATAATGAAGAGATTAGGAGTGTACTCATTCTTCTTTGTTTTGTATCTTAAGTCCCCGAATGCACGAGATACAGCAATGTCTCCACAAATTCTACCATTCACAATCTATAGATAACATAGTTTTTGAGTTATCAAACCATGAATTGGAGATTCAAAGTTGTCACAATTCATCTAAAGTTGTAAATTGAGGAATAAGGAAAACACACCCATCCACCTGCTTCTCTGATTCTTTTGATTTCTTGAAGAGAAGCCTTGTTGCTCCCATATGGTCTGTGAGGACTAGTAACCATTTCTGCTTTTCCAGCTCTAGATAGGACCTATAAAACCAATATGGGACACTTCAAATTAACAGCATACTCTGCATCCAAAACTTATTGTAAGATTGATAATACATACCACAGATGAGTCGCCAATGTGTGAAACGAGCAGCGTATCGTCCCCTATGAACACTGCAGTTGCTGTTGCGCCCGATTCGTCCTCCTCTCCCTTCATTTCAAGCCTTTAAAAAATGAAATACTGTCTAAACCTTCAATGGAATCATACCAATATGGAAACCAATTCAATTGTAGACTAGTTTATTGGGTTTACCATTTTAACAACTTGGCATCAGCTTTGGCAAATGCTTGCTCTAATGCTTCTTTAGTGGCTTTGAAATCTTTCTCAACCAATACTAACCCACCTTGTAAGGCTTCAAGACACTCATTGTAGAGCTCATCCCTATGGTTTACACTTGCCACATCAAATCAACAAATCAGATTATGCAAAGAAACCAATCACATATCCTTAAATGAATCAACATTGAAAGTGCAATAGACCTGAGGAACTCAACAGAAGAGAAGCCTCCATGGCCATCAAAAACAGCAGCAAAAGAGAATCCATGAAGGCCATCAGGGCGAACAATGATATCATCCTCCATCTCTTCCCTTAAACCCTGCAAAGCTATGGATCCCCATCTTACACCAGGAGCCTCAGCTAAAGATGAAGGTGCATCAATGGCAATGGCAGAGTAGCACCTGCTTGTGCATGTAACAGCAGCAAAGGGGTTTCTGTGGTTGGAGGAGAAGCGGCTATGGAGCTTGCCCAAGAGGAATCTTTGTATATATGAGCTTGATAAGGCCATTACCTACCTGCTGCTACCACAGTGCACAAGGGTTCAGAGAATCTTCAAACTGAAACTGAAAGCAAGGGTGGATAAGTGAGTTAATAGGAGCCTCTAACTGCTTTAACGGATTGGATTCTCTTCTTGTATGAGATGATATTCTCCACAAGGATTTTGGACCATTAATTAACCTACAAACTGACGTCATGTGCCCAAGTTTGATTGGTCAAACTTGATACTTAACACTATTTGTCTACACAATGCATGGTTCTGCCTCACTTCATATCAGATAAGGTTTCCTTTCTACTAATTACTCAACCTATCAACATGCTGCTGCTTCTTTCATCTTTCACAAATTACTATATTTGAGTAATATATATATGAATTACTACTTTTCTTAAGGCTATGCTTGGTTGGAAGCAAAGAAATAGAGAGAAAGGAAATAGAAAAGAAAGAAATTGAATAGATTTTTATTTTCTTAGATGTATTTGGGTGGAAAAAAAAATAAGAAGAAAAGAAATGTTATAAAAAGACAATTTTACTCTTTGTATTATAAAATATATTAAAAAAAGTAAAGAAGTAATATTGAAAGTGTAGAGAGAAATTAGTTTTCTCTCCATTTTCCTTCAATTGTTGGAGAGAAAACAAATTAGTGGTCCCACCAATATTTTTTCATTCCTTTTCTTTCCTCCTTTATTTCTCTCCTCAACCAAACAACGAAAAATAATCATTTTTCTTTTTATTTCCTTCCTTTCCTTTTCTTTCCTTCCATTTTCCTTTCAAACAAACATAGCATAAAAGAATTCCGCTAGGAAGTCAATAGAGTATCTATACAATGTGTACAATGGGCTGTTTATTTGGCCCAATATAAGTTAAAAAATGAACATTCAGGGTAAAATACTACTAATTTCTCAAATACAATACACCCATACTATCCAGAGATAATAAACATCTGATATCCTACTGAATCAAACATCCCTAAACTCCTATTATACACATTGTACATATACTCTATTGGCTCCCTAATCCCTATACTTTCTCTTTGTATAAATACAAACTACAATTGCTAATGATCTATTGATGAGTGCCAAAATACCTTCTCAACATAGACTAACATCAACTCTGTCAACAGTCAAGTTAATTAGAGATTTAATTTATCACCCTACCGTTTTATGATATAAGCAAAATCAACATTTGATCTAAAGCAAAACTACTGCCCAATCTGCAACACTTCATAACATAACCATTTGTCCTCAACAATAGTCCAAAAATCAGCATTTACATCTTTGCTAAAATAAAATGCATTTTTACACCCTAAACATAACCTGAAAATCCCACCATACTTTGCAAAGTGGGTAACAACAACCACAACAAAACAAACACTTACATTTCTGATGGCGTGTCGTGTCATTTTTGCTAATCCACAAATACATGGAAAAGTTCCAAGGAGCTCTTGGTTCTGTTAAGGAATCAAATTTCAACTATTTGTATTAAAAGTAATTCATATTCTTAAATAGCTATATATATTATTTCAATTAACCTTAAAATATAAACAGAATTAATCACCCTAAATTCTAAGCACAACTACAATATAACTAGCATTAAGTGTCCTACAAGTGGCATTTTCATAATGATATATTTACTTCAAGGTGGATTCTATGGTGTAGAAAGGAAATTGTTTCTACATGTGTAGAATGATAGGTGTCAATGTATTAGTAGTTTATGTTGATGGTTCTTGGATGGGAAAGAATTAATTAGAATATACAATTGTTGATTCATTGGACCCACAAAAAAAAAGAGTGTGTGTGACATTATATCTGTGTCATAGAGACAACTTATTAGGTTTTTTTATTTTAATAAATTAAATAAATATTTTATTTATTAAAATAAATAATTTAAAAAATTATTATCATATAGACGAGATATATGTATTTATAAATATAAAAATATATTTTATAAAAATAATAAAAATATTAATAATTTAAATTAGACCAAACTCTTAAAAATAGAACATTTCAATTAATATGGAAGGTGGACGATCTTAACCGTACTACTTCCATCCACCGGCGTTTTTTATTAGAATTTACACTAAATCAATTCAAATAATAATAAAGCGGAATTCGAATCCCCAACACTTGCTTAAGCAAACTAGTGAGTTAACCACTAGACCAAGTTCATTAATTAGTTAGTTAAAACTGCCTATTTCTTCTATTATTTTCAAACTGCTCATCTTTTCTATTATTTGAAATTGCTTATCTTTCTTATTATTTGAAATATTCTATTTTTAAGAGTTTGATTTAATTTAAATTATTAATATTTTTTATTATTTTCAAAAATTATATTTTTATATTTACAAATACACATATCATGTTTACGGTAAGGAGATATATGAAAATTAAAAAAATACACATATCTCGATATGGATAAAATTATCTCGTTTACAGTATAAACAAGATAAGAGATGCTGATGTATTTTCCTAATAATTTTTAAAATTATTTATTTCAGAAAATAAAACATTTATTTAATTTATTAAAATAAAAATTTTCCACATATTATTTGATTTATTGTTAATAAATATGTGTATCACTAATCAAATTAGAATTAAGTCCATTAGATGAAAAAAAATTTGAAAAAAAAATATTTTTGAATATTAACCAAAATATTTTTCATGGAATTTAAAAAAGAAAAAGATCTGGAGACTAACTTACTTTCACTCTTAAAATTATTACTATTAAAAACGAAAGAATGTATAATTTAAGTAATAGGTAATTACTATTCATTTGCCGTGGTTAACAAATTTAATTTGTTTTTATAATTATTTGTCCTAAATATATTACTGGTTATTTTTATATTTTTAATATTTTACATGTTTTAATTTATAAATTGAATTGATAATTTACTATAATTAAAGGTATCCCATTTTTTTAGAGGAAAATATTTAACTTTGAACAAAAGGCTAAATTAAAAAGATATAAAATATTTTAGACAAAAATAAAATATTTTTTCAATTGTAATTGAATGAATCGAAAACATTAAGGACATTAAGGACATTAAGGACAAAAGTATATTTTATCCTATTATTAAATATTTAAAAATAAATAACAATTTACAATTGAAAAAATATTGTTTTGGTCCATAATATTTGAACTAAGTTCTAATTTTATTCTTAATGTTTAAAATATTTTATTTTTATCTAAAACATTTTATATCGTTCTAATTTAGTCTTTTGTTCAAAGTTAAATATTTTCTTCTAAAAAAATGGGATACCTTTAATAATAGTAAATTATCAATTCAATTTATAAATTAAAACATGTAAAATATTAAAAATATAAAAATAATTAGTAATATATTTAGGACATATAATTATAAAAACAAATTAAATTTGTTAACCACAGTAAATGAATAGTAATTACCTATTACTTAAATTATATATTCTTTCGTTTTTAATAGTAATAATTTTAAGAGTGAAAGTAAGTTAGTCTCCAAATCTTTTTCTTTTTTAAATTCTATGAAAAATATTTTGGTTAATATTAAAAAAGATATTATTTTTTTTCAAAATTTTTTTCATCTAATGGACTTAATTCTAATTTAATTAGTGATATACATATTTATTAACAATAAATCAAATAATATGTGAGAATTTTTTATTTTAATAAATTAAATAAATATTTTATTTTCTGAAATAAATAATTTTAAAAATTATTAGGAAAATACATCAGCATCTCTTATCTTGTTTATACTGTAAACGAGATAATTTTATCCATATCGAGATATGTGTATTTTTTTAATTTTCATATATCTCCTTACCGTAAACATGATATGTGTATTTGTAAATATAAAAATATAATTTTTGAAAATAATAAAAAATATTAATAATTTAAATTAAATCAAACTCTTAAAAATAGAATATTTCAAATAATAAGAAAGATAAGCAGTTTTAAAATAATAGAAGAAATAGGCAGTTTTAACTAACTAATTAATGAACTTGGTCTAGTGGTTAGCTCACTAGTTTGCTTAAGCAAGTGTTGGAGATTCGAATTCCGCCTTGTTATTATTTGAATTGATTTAGTGTAAATTCTAATAAAAAACGCCGGTGGATGGAAGTAGTACGGTTAAGATCGTCCACCTTCCATATTAATTGAAATGTTCTATTTTTAAGAGTTTGGTCTAATTTAAATTATTAATATTTTTATTATTTTTATAAAATATATTTTTATATTTATAAATACATATATCTCGTCTACACGGTAATAATTTTTTAAATTATTTATTTTAATAAATAAAATATTTATTTAATTTATTAAAATAAAAAAACCTAATAAGTTGTCTCTATAACACATATATAATGTTACACACTCTCTTTTTTTTTTGTGGGTCCAATGAATCAATAATTGTGTACTCTAATTAATTCTTCCCCATCCAAGAGCCATCAACATAAACTACTAATGCATTGACACCTATCATTCTACACATGTAGAAACAATTTCCTTTCTACACCATAGAATCCACCTATATGTATATAACCAAACTAAGCAAAGTGTAATGTAATAAAATACCAACAAATAGAAAATAGTGCAAAGTGTTTAGAAAGAAAAATTTACGCTCCGAAGTTGTGGATTATCTTCCACACTTAATCATTGCACGGTCCTCTGTGCATACGCATAATCCAGGAGAAAGGCTCAAAGGTACTCCACCTTCAGCTGACAGATGCGAGGGCTCGGGCTGCTGTATAAAAAAATAAACAGGAATTGAGGAAGAGTTCATATGCGTGTGGTATGATAAAAGATAATGTGTGTATTCTAAATGTACACACGGTTTAGAACACACACGTTGGCCAGGTAAAACGGTAACCATACAATCAAAAGAAATAGCATGTGTTCCTCAAGTAAGTAGCCTACGTTGCAAGTAAAGGATAAACAAGAGTTAAGGCACAAATAAGCCTAAGTAACCACAACTAAAGTGAATTGAATATTTGAGATATTGAATATTGAAATTGTGCAAGTGAATGCGGAAGGTTAATATAAAAAAAGCACAACAAACAATAACCAATTCAATGATTAAAAGAAAATTACTTATTCATCCGCAAGAATAAGGAAATAATCACACGGACAAGGTTCTTATTGCAAAAGGTGACAAGCTCGATAAGAATCAAGTTACGTCAGCTCAAACAAATACAAATCATTAAAGAACAAGAACCTTAGTATGTGATTATGTTGATTTGTAAACCATGATGAACAAGCAATTCGATTCAATTAACTAAATTCAATGCACCTACTAAAAATTTCACTTAATATGCAACAAAATATGAATGTGCAAATCCATTTAGGTGCTAGTAATTTAAGGCAAAGTATAAGTTCATTGATAAAGTTCAATCTTAAATAACATCAACGATCATCCAAGGTGCACAATTCATGATTAATGATTAAGTTGTCAAACAAGGATATAGTTTAACGCATATGGTAGTTACAATATATGAATCAAACTCAAAATTCATTTGGGCAATTAAACAAAGATTTAATGTTTAGTGCACATATTCATCAAATTTAAGCCAAGTTTCAAGCAAGAAGTAACCTGATGAGCGGATAATTTATACGCTTTTTGGCATTGTTTTTAGTATGTTTTTAGTATCTTTATCTTGATAATGTGCAACAACTATCCAAACATTCATAATAATATATTTTTAGGTTTGGTTTAATATCTTCAATGATATTCCTCTTGATAATGCTGATTTGTATAGTCCCATCTTACCAGTTTGGTCATCCCTGATTGATTCCTATATTACTTATTATAATAGTTAGTTAATTATGTTTGTCATCATAAGATACCAAATTAAATATTATCTCAACATATATAAATTAGAGTTTAATTTTGATGAACTGTCTGTGTAAAATAGTTTTACACGTGTATTCAATTACACGATGTCACATCAGTAAAAATAATTACCTTTCACATTGACCGCGTAAATAATCATTCAAAAGAACGAATGTAATTGCACAACTATGTAATTTGCACTATCAATACATCAAAATTAAACTCATATAAATTATTTACAAAAGTAATAATATTACTCTTATTTTCAATAATATTATTTCTAACATAAAAGAATTGTATTTTATATGAATTTATAAAAAAAATAGTGAGATTATTAAAACAAAAATAACATTATTATCATTTATTATTTAACTCATCTTTAATATATATTTTATTTTCAGATATACTACACATCCAAGTAATATTGCTATCCAAGTCCAACTAAGTAGACCCAACACTAACAAAAATTACTCTCATTAAAAAGAGCGTGATCACACGCGGCACATCATTCTTCCAACCAAGCCATTTACGTTCACGTGCGGGGCTTTACGTTATCGTCGTTGTTGTTGTCTTCCTCTTCTTCGCGTTCCTCCTCCGCCTTCTCCTCCTTCTCTTTCTCCTTCGCGTATTTTTTCCTCATCGTCATTCTTTTGTTATTGCTGTTATTATAATAGAAGGTGAGGAGAATGAGTTTTAAATTGTGCAAGACAACGATTCCAAATGCACCTTAATTCACTCAGAAATGAATCAAAATTACATAACAATTGCAACACAATTAATTGAGAAATGAACCGAAATTTACCATAATGATTGCGATACATAAAATTAGTTTAAAAATAAGCACACAAACAAGACTGAATCATGAACAAAAATATATCTAAAATCAATTTTGGATCAGACAACGTCATTAATATGTTTCTTCTTTTTTGTTTGATGTTTTCTCCTCTTTTTCTTGATTTTATTCCTCTTAATGAGTAAATAAAAAAATTTGAGAAAATAAAATAAGAAAATGAAAATGAAGAAGAAAAAGATAAAAAAAAAAAAGAAGATAGAAGAAGCAGTAAATTGTGCAGGACAACGAGTCCAAATGCACCTTAATTCACTCAGAAATGAATCAAAATTACATAACAATCGTGACACAATTAACTTAGAAATAAACCGAAATTACATAATGATTGCGATACACAAACTCAATTCGACAACAAGCATACAAACTAGACTGGATCATGAACAAAAATACATTCAAAATTAATTTTGGATCACACAACGTCATTAATGTTTCTTCTTTTTTGTTTGATATTTTTTCTCTTTTTCTTGATTTTATTCCACTTATGAGAGTGAAACAAGAAGAACTATAAGAAAATGAAAAAAAAAAGAAGAAGATGAGGAAAAAAAAGATGAAAAAGAAGAAGAAGAAGCAACAGAAGATAAGAAGGAAGCGGAGAAAGAGTCTTGAATTGTGCAGGATAACGAGTTCAAATGCACCTTAATTTACTCAGAAATAGATCGAAAAGTGAAATTATATAAGGTGAGGAGAAAGAGTTTTGAATTGTGCAGGACAACGATTCCAAATGCACCTTAATTCACTGAGAAATGAACCGAAATTACATAATGGATTGTAACACAATTAACTCAGAAATGAACCCAAATTACATAATAATTGTGATACAATTAATTGAGAAATAAATTGAAATTTACCATAATGATTTTACGATGGTATCGAGGGTTTAAAGAAAAAAGAAAGAATAATTAGGAGGTAGAAAGAACAAGAGGAGATTGAAAAATGTTATTTTTTCTCTGATACATTTTGATTTACAACAATTCTTCTAATTTATAGATAGCTAGGGATCTATTTATGGAAATATTCTAAATTGATAACATTAATTTTTCCTAATATTTCTCGTGATCCTAAAATATCTCCTTGATTTGATTCAATCTTCTAACACTCCCCCTCAAGATGAGTAGTGGGGTCACCAATGCTCAACTTGCTGAGAACTTCGGCCAAAATTCTGCCTGAGACTGCTTTCGTAAGGACATCTGCCAATTGGTCTTCTGATCTGACAAAAGGGAGTTCCACAGTACCTTCTTCAATTTTTTCTTTGATAAAGTGCCGGTCTACCTCAACATGTTTAGTTCTGTCATATTGTATAGGATTTTTTGAGATGCTTATTGCTGCTTTATTGTCACATTTTAATTTGCTTGGCAATTGAGGTGAAAACCAATTTCAGATATGAGTTTCTTAATCCAAAGAATTTCAGTTATGCCCTTAACAATTCCTCGAAATTCTGCTTCAGCACTTGAGAGGGCAACAACCTTCTATTTCTTACTTCTCCAAGTGACTAAGTTACCTCCCACCAATGTAAAGTAGCTTGATGTAGATCTTCTATCATTTGGGTTACCGGCCCAATCAGCATCTGTGTATGCTTCAATGTTAAGGTGCTCATTTCTTTTGAACCAGATCCCACATCCTGGAGTTCCTTTCAAGTACCTGACTATTCTCATGACAGCTTCCATATGATTCTCATGTGATTGGTGCATAAATTAGCTAACTACCCCTAATGCATAGGCTATATCTGGTCGGGTGTGTGACAAATAGATTAGTTTGCCAACCAAGCGTTGGTACCGCTCTTTATCTACCAATTTAGAGTCTTCCTCTAGTCTCAAGCCATGATTAACTTGCATAGGAGTGTTTGCAGGTTTACAGTTGGTATGCGAAATTGTGATCACTACTTTTCACAACTCAAATAATCCCTAGTAATGGCCCCAAAAACTTGGTGCTCAATACCATGGCATAAACACAACTTCGCACAACTAACCAGCAAGTGCACTGGGTCGTCCAAGTAATAAACCTTACGCGAGTAAGGGTCGATCCCACGGAGATTGTTGGTATGAAGCAAGCTATGGTCACATTGTAAATCTTAGTCAGGCAGACTCAAATGGGTATAGATGATAAATAAAACATAAAGATAAAGATAGGGATACTTATGCAATTCATTGGTAAGAACATCAGATAAGCGAATGGAGATACTTTGTCCCTTCCGTCTCTCTGCTTTCCTACTGTCTTCATCCAATCCTTCTTACTCCTTTCCATGGCAAGCTTATGCAAGGGTTTCACCGTTGTCAGTGGCTACCTCCCATCCTCTCAGTGGAAATGTTCAACGCACCCTGTCACGGCACGGCTATCCAGCTGTCGGTTCTCGATCATGTCAGAATAGAATCCAGTGATTCTTTTGCGTCTGTTACTAACGCCCCACAATCGCGAGTTTGAAGCACGTCTCAGTCATTCAATCATTGAATCCTACTCAGAATACCACAGACAAGGTTTAGACCTTCCGGATTCTCTTGAATGCCGCCATCAGTTCTAGCCTATACCACGAAGACTCTGATCTCACGGAATGGCTAGCTCGGTAGTCAGGCGAGCGCTCGGTTGTCAGGCGATCAACCATGCGTCGTGTATCAGGAATCCAAGAGATATTCACCCAATCTAAGTTAGAACGGAGGTGGTTGTCAGTCACACATTCATAGGTGAGAATGATGATGAGTGTCACGGATCATCACATTCATCAAGTTGAGGAACAAGTGATATCTTGGAACAAGAACAAGCGGAATTGAATAGAAGAACAATAGTAATTGCATTAATACTCGAGGTACAGCAGAGCTCCACACCTTAATCTATGGTGTGTAGAAACTCCACCATTGAAAATACATAAGAACAAGGTCTAGGCATGGCCGTGAGGCCAGCCCCATGATCTAAGATAGCATAAGACTAAAGATAGCTACCAAGATATCAAATACAATAGTAAAAGGTCCTATTTATAGGGAACTAGTAGCTTAAGAATTACAAAGATAAGTAAATGACATAAAAATCCACGTCCGGGCTCACTTGGTGTGTGCTTGGGCTGAGCAATGAAGCATTTTCGTGTAGAGACTCTTCTTGGAGTTAAACGCCAGCTTTTGTGCCAGTTTGGGCGTTTAACTCCCACTTTGGTGCCAGTTCCGGCGTTTAACGCTGGAAATTCAGAAGGTGACTTTGAACGCCGGTTTGGGCCATCAAATCTTGGGCAAAGTATGGACTATCATATATTGCTGGAAAGCCCAAAATGTCTACTTTCCAACGCCGTTGAGAGCGCGCCAATTGGGCTTCTGTAGCTCCAGAAAATCCACTTCGAGTGCAGGGAGGTCAGAATCCAACAGCATCTGCAGTCCTTTTCAGCCTCTGAATCAGATTTTTGCTCAGGTCCCTCAATTTCAGCCAGAAAATACCTGAAATCACAGAAAAACACACAAACTCATAGTAAAGTCTAGAAAATTGAATTTTAACTAAAAACTAATAAAAATATACTAAAAACTAACTAAATCATACTAAAAACATACTAAAAACAATGCCAAAAAGCGTACAAATTATCCGCTCATCACAACACCAAACTTAAATTGTTGCTTGTCTCCAAGCAACTGAAAATCAAATAAGATAAAAAGAAGAGAATATGAAATGAACTCCAAAAACATCTATGAAGATCAGTATTAATTAGATGAGCGGGGCTTTTAGCTTTTTGCCTCTGAACAGTTTTGGCATCTCACTTTATCCTTTGAAATTCAGAATGATTGGCTTCTTTAGGAACTCAGAATCCAGATAGTGTTATTGATTCTCCTAGTTAAGTATGATGATTCTTGAACACAGCTACTTATTGAGTCTTGGCCGTGGCCCAAAGCACTCTGTCTTCCAGTATTACCACCGGATACATACATGCCACAGACACATAATTGGGTGAACCTTTTCAGATTGTGACTCAGCTTTGCTAGAGTCCCCAATTAGAGGTGTCCAGGGTTCTTAAGCACACTCTTTTTGCCTTGGATCACAACTTTATTTCTTTCTTTTTCTTTCTTTTTCTTTTTCTCCCTTTTTTTCGTTTCTCTTTTTTTTTCGCTTCTTCTTTTTTTTTTTGTATTCACTGCTTTTTCTTGCTTCAAGAATCATTTTTATGATTTTTCAGATCCTCAGTAACATGTCTCCTTTTTCATCATTCTTTCAAGAGCCAACAACTTTAACATTCATGAACCACAAATTCAAAAGACATATGCACTGTTTAAGCATACATTCAGAAAACAAAAGCATTGCCACCACATCAAAATAATTAATCTGTTATAAAATCTGAAATTCATGCAATTCTTCTCTTTTTCAATTAAGAACATTTTTCATTTAAGAGAGGTGATGGATTCATAGGACATTCATAGCTTTAAGGCATAGACACTAAGACACTAATGATCATAAGACACAAACATAGATAAACATAAGCATAGAAATTCAAAAAACAGAAAAATAAAGAACAAGGAGATTAAAGAACGGGTCCACCTTAGTGATGGCGGCTTGTTCTTCCTCTTGAAGGTCTTATGGAGTGCTTGAGCTCCTCAATATCTCTTCCTTGTCTTTGTTGCTCCTCTCTCATGATTCTTTGATCTTCTCTAATTTCATGGAGGAGGATGGAATGTTCTTGGTGCTCCACCCTTAGTTGTCCCATGTTGGAACTCAATTCTCCTAGGGAGGTATTTAGTTGCTCCCAATAGTTTTGTGGAGGAAAGTGCATCCCTTGAGGCATCTCAGGGATTTCATGATGAGGGGGGTCTCTTGTTTGCTCCATCCTTTTCTTAGTGATGGGCTTGTCCTCAACAATGAGGATGTCTCCTTCTATGTCAACTCCTACTGAATAACAGAGGTGACAAATGAGATGAGGAAAGGCTAACCTTGCCAAGGTAGAGGACTTGTCCGCCACCTTATAGAGTTCTTGGGCTATAACCTCATGAACTTCTACTTCTTCTCCAATCATGATACTATGGATCATGATGGCTCGGTCTAGAGTAACTTCGGACCGGTTGCTAGTGGGAATGATTGAACGTTGGATAAACTCCAACCATCCCCTAGCCACGGGCTTGAGGTCATGCCTTCTCAATTGAACCGGCTTCCCTCTTGAATCTCTCTTCCATTGGGCGCCCTCTTCACAAATGTCTGTGAGGACTTGGTCCAACCTTTGATCAAAGTTGACCCTTCTTGTGTAAGGGTGTTCATCTCCTTGCATCATGGGCAAGTTGAATGCCAACCTTACATTTTCCGGACTAAAATCCAAGTATTTCCCCCGAACCATTGTAAGCCAATTCTTTGGGTTCGGGTTCACACTTTGATCATGGTTCTTGGTGATCCATGCATTAGCATAGAACTCTTGAACCATTAAGATTCCGACTTGTTGAATGGGGTTGGTAAGAACTTCCCAACCTCTTCTTCTAATCTCATGTCGGATCTCCGGATATTCGCTCTTTTTGAGTTTGAAAGGGACCTCGGGGATCACCTTCTTCAAGGCCACAACTTCATAGAAGTGGTCTTGATGCACCTTTGAAATGAATCTCTCCATCTCCCATGACTCGGAGGTAAAAGCTTTTGCCTTCCCTTTCCTCTTTCTAGAGGTTTCTCCGGCCTTGGATGCCATAAATGGTTATGGAAAAACAAAAAGCAATGCTTTTACCACACCAAACTTAAAAGGTTTGCTCATCCTCGAGCAAAAAAAGAAAGAAGATAGTAGAAGAAGAAGAAATGGAGGAGAGGGAGATGGCTTTGTGGTTCGGCCAAAGGGGGGAGAAGTAGTGTTTAGTGTGTGTGAAAATGAAGGAGTGAAGATGGGTTTATATAGGGGTGAAGAGAGGGGTAGGGTTTGGCCATTATGGGTGGGTTTGGGAGGGAAAGTGGTTTGAATTTGAATGGTGAGGTAGGTGGGGTTTTATGAAGGATGGATGTGAGTGGTGAAGAGAATAGTGGGATTTGATAGGTGAAGGGTTTTTGGGGAAGAGGTATTGAGGTGATTGGTGAATGGGTGAAGAAGAAAGAGGGTGGTGGGGGTTGGTGGGGATCCTGTGGGGTCCACAGATCCTGAGGTGTCAAGGAAAAGTCATCCCTGCACCAAATGGCATGCAGAAATGCATTCTGAGCCAATTCTGGCGTTAAACGCCGGGCTGGTGCCCATTTCTGGCGTTTAACACCAAGTGTTTACCCTTTTCTGGCGTTTAACGCCAGTCTGGTGCCCCTTTCTGGCGTTAAACGCCCAGAATGGTGCCAGACTGGGCGTTAAACGCCCATCTGCTAGCCTTACTGGCGTTTAAACGCCAGTAGGTTCTTCCTCCAGGGTGTGCTATTTTTCTTCCTATTTTTCATTCTGGTTTTGCTTTTTCAATTGATTTTGTGACTTCTCATGATCATCAATCTACAGAAAACATAAAATAACAAAAGAAAATAGATAACATTGGGTTGCCTCCCAACAAGTGCTTCTTTAATGTCAATAGCTTGACAGAGGGCTCTTATGGAGCCTCACAGATACTCAGAGCAATGTTGGAACCTCCCAACACCAAACTTAGAGTTTGAATGTGGGGGTTCAACACCAAACTTAGAATTTGGTTGTGGCCTCCCAACACCAAACTTAGAGTTTGACTGTGGGGGCTCTGTTTGACTCTGTTTTGAGAGGAGCTTTTCATGCTTCCTCTCCATGGTGACAGAGGGATATCCTTGAGCCTTAAACACAAAGGATTCTTCATTCACTTGAATGATCAGTTCACCTCTATCAACATCAATCACAGCTTTAGCTGTGGCTAGGAAGGGTCTGCCAAGGATGATGGATTCATCCATGCACTTCCCAGTCTCTAGGGCTATGAAATCAGCAGGGATGTAATGGTCTTCAACCTTTACCAGAACATCCCCATAAGCTGGTTTCTTTGAATTGTCTGCCATCTCTAGTGAGATTCTTGCAGCTTGTACCTCAAAGATCCCTAGCTTCTCCATTACAGAGAGAGGCATGAGGTTTACACTTGACCCTAAGTCACACAGAGCCTTCTTGAAGGTCATGGTGCCTATGGTACAAGGTATTAAAAACTTCCCAGGATCTTGTCTCTTTTGAGGTAATCTCTGCCTAGACAAGTCATCCATTTCTTTGGTGAGCAAAGGAGGTTCATTCTCCCAAGTCTCATTACCAAATAACTTGTCATTTAGCTTCATGATTGCTCCAAGGTATTTAGCAACTTGCTCTTCAGTGACATACTCATCCTCTTCAGAGGAAGAATACTCATCAGAGCTCATGAACGGCAGAAGTAAGTTTAATGGAATCTCTATGGTCTCATTTTGAGCCTCAGATTCCCATGGTTCCTCATTAGGGAACTCATTGAAGGCCAGTGGACGTCCATTGAGGTCTTCCTCAGTGGCGTTCACTGCCTCTTCCTCCTCTCCAAATTCGGCCATGTTGATGGCCTTGCACTCTCCTTTTGGATTTTCTTCTGTATTGCTTGGAAGAGTACTAGGAGGGAGTTCAGTAACTTTCTTGCTCAGCTGTCCCACTTGTGCCTCCAAATTTCTAATGGAGGACCTTGTTTCAATCATGAAACTTTGAGTGGTTTTGATCAGATCAGAGACCATGGTTGCTAAGTCAGAGTGGCTCTGCTTAGAACTCTCTGTCTGTTGCTGAGAAGATGATGAAAAAGGCTTGCCATTGCTAAACCTGTTTCTTCCACCATTATTGTTGTTGAAACCTTGTTGAGGTCTCTATTGATCCTTCCATGAGAAATTTGGGTGATTTCTCCATGAAGAATTATAGGTGTTTCCATAGGGTTCTCCTAGGTAATTCACCTCTTCCATTGAAGGGTTCTCAGGATCATAAGCTTCTTCTTCAGATGAAGCATCCTTAGTACTGCTTGGTGCATTTTGCATTCCAGACAGACTTTGAGAAATCAAATTGACTTGCTGAGTCAATATTTTGTTCTGAGCCAATATGGCATTCAGAGTATCAATCTCAAGAACTCCTTTCTTCTGATTTGTCCCATTGTTCACAGGATTCCTTTCAGAAGTATACATGAATTGGTTATTTGCAACCATTTCAATTAGTTCTTGAGCTTCTGCAGGCGTCTTCTTCAGATGAAGAGATCCTCCAGCAGAGCTATCCAAAGACATCTTGGATAGTTCAGAGAGACCATCATAGAAAATACCTATGATGCTCCATTCAGAAAGCATGTCAGAGGGACACTTTCTGATCAATTGTTTGTATCTTTCCCAAGCTTCATAGAGGGATTCTCCTTCCTTCTGTCTGAAGGTTTGGACTTCCACTCTAAGCTTACTCAATTTTTGAGGTGGAAAGAACTTTGCCAAGAAGGCATTGACTAGCTTTTCCCAAGAGTTCAGGCTTTCTTTAGGTTGTGAGTCCAACCATATCCTAGCTCTGTCTCTTACAGCAAAAGGGAATAGCATAAGTCTGTAGACCTCAGGGTCAACCCCATTAGTCTTGACAGTATCACAGATTTGCAAGAATTCAGCTAAAAACTGATGAGGATCTTCCAATGGAAGTCCATGAAACTTGCAATTCTGTTGCATTAGAGAAACTAATTGAGGCTTAAGCTCAAAGTTGTTTGCTCTAATGGCAGGGATAGAGATGCTTCTCCCATAGAAGTCGGGAGTAGGTGCAGTAAAGTCACCCAGCACCTTCCTTGCATTGTTGGCATTGTTGTTGTTTTTGGCTGCCATGGGTTCTTCTTCTTTGAAGATTTCTGTTAGGTCCTCTACAGAGAGTTGTGCCTTAGCTTCTCTTAGCTTTCGCTTCAAGGTCCTTTCAGGTTCAGGGTCAGCTTCAACAAGAAAGCCTTTGTCTTTGTTCCTGCTCATATGAAAGAGAAGAGAACAAGAAAAGATGGAATCCTCTATGTCACAGTATAGAGATTCTTTGAGGTGTCAGAGGAAAAGAAAAATAGAAGGAAGAGGGAGAAGAATTCGAACTTAGTCAGATAAAGTTCGAATTGTGCATTGAGGAGGAGTGGTACTCCGTAAATAGAAGGATGTGAGAAGAGGGGAAGAATTTTCGAAAATTAAGTTAAAAAAGATTTTAAAAACATTTGAAAAACTTTAATTGATTTTCGAAAACCAAGAGTGGGAAAGAAATCAAGTGATTTTTGAAAAAGATTTTGAAATTAGAAATCAAAAAGATATGATTGAAAACTATTTTGAAAAAGATATGGTTAAAAAGATATGATTGAAAAGTTATGGTTTTAAAAAGATATGATTGAGAAGATATGATTTGAAAAACAATTTAAAAAGATTTGATTTTAAAAATTAATGACTTGCCTAACAAGAAAAGATATGATTCAAACATTAAACCTCTCTCAACAGAAAAGGCAACTTACTTAAAATGTTGAATCAAATCATTAATTGATAGCAAGTATTTTTGAAAAAGGAAAGAAATTGATTTTGAAAACATATGATTGAAAAGATATGATTTGAAAAAGATTTGATTTTGAAAAATTTTGAAAACTTGAAAAAAAAATTGCATTAAAAACAAAATCTTCCTTCTTGTGCCATCCTGGCGTTAAACGCCCAGAATGGTGCACATTCTGGCGTTTAACGCCCAAAGCTCTACCCTTTTGGGCGTTAAACGCCCAGCCAGGTACCCTGGCTGGCGTTTAAACGCCAGTTTTTCCTTCTTCACTGGGCGTTTTGAACGCCCAGCTTTTTCTGTATAATTCCTCTGCTGCAAGTACTGAATCTTCAGTTCCCTGTATTATTGACTTGAAAATAGAACCAAGATCAAATAAACAATGCATGCAAGACACCAAACTTAAAATAAGACACTAGACTCAAACAAGAAACATAAAATATTTTTTGGTTTTTATGATTTTGTAAAATTTTTTTTTTGAATTTTTCGAAAATTAAGTGGAAGAAGAAAATAAAGGTATCAAAATTCTTAATGAGAATTCTAGGAATCATGCAATGTTAGTCTAAAGCTTCAGTCTAAAGGAATTAGACATGAATAGCCAAGCTTCAGCAGGATATTGCATTCAAGAGCTAAATTGATGATAATCAATCAGCTTTGGTGATGATAAGAACATCACCTTGAAACACTAGAATTCATTCTTAAGAACTCTGAAAAATACCTAATCTAAGCAACAAGATGAACCGTCAATTGTCCATACTCGAAACAATCCCCGGCAACGGCGCCAAAAACTTGGTATGCGAAATTGTGATCACTACTTTTCACAACTCAAATAATCCCTAGTAATGGCCCCAAAAACTTGGTGCTCAATACCATGGCATAAACACAACTTCGCACAACTAACCAGCAAGTGCACTGGGTCGTCCAAGTAATAAACCTTACGCGAGTAAGGGTCGATCCCACGGAGATTGTTGGTATGAAGCAAGCTATGGTCACCTTGTAAATCTTAGTCAGGCAGACTCAAATGGGTATAGATGATAAATAAAACATAAAGATAAAGATAGGGATACTTATGCAATTCATTGGTAAGAACTTCAGATAAGCGAATGGAGATGCTTTGTCCCTTCCGTCTCTCTGCTTTCCTACTGTCTTCATCCAATCCTTCTTACTCCTTTCCATGGCAAGCTTATGCAAGGGTTTCACCGTTGTCAGTGGCTACCTCCCATCCTCTCAGTGGAAATGTTCAACGCACCCTGTCACGGCACGGCTATCCAGCTGTCGGTTCTCGATCATGTCGGAATAGAATCTAGTGATTCTTTTGCGTCTGTCACTAACGCCCCACAATCGCGAGTTTGAAGCACGTCACAGTAATTCAATCATTGAATCCTACTCAGAATACCACAGACAAGGTTTAGACCTTCCGGATTCTCTTGAATGCCGCCATCAGTTCTAGCATATACCACGAAGATTCTGATCTCACGGAATGGCTGGCTCGGTTGTCAGGCGAGCGCTCGGTTGTCAGGCGATCAACCATGCGTCGTGTATCAGGAATCCAAGAGATATTCACCCAATTTAAGGTAGAATGGAGGTGGTTGTCAGTCACACGTTCATAGGTGAGAATGATGATGAGTGTCACGGATCATCACATTCATCAAGTTGAGGAACAAGTGATATCTTGGAACAAGAACAAGCGGAATTGAATAGAAGAACAATAGTAATTGCATTAATACTCGAGGTACAGCAGAGCTCCACACCTTAATCTATGGTGTGTAGAAACTCCACCATTGAAAATACATAAGAACAAGGTCTAGGCATGGCCGTGAGGCCAGCCCCATGATCTAAGATAGCATAAGACTAAAGATAGCTACCAAGATATCAAATACAATAGTAAAAGGTCCTATTTATAGGGAACTAGTAGCTTAAGAATTACAAAGATGAGTAAATGACATAAAAATCCACTTTAATCCAGAAAAGTCCAGAAAAACACAGAAAAACACACAAACTCATAGTAAAGTCCAGAAAAGTGAATTTTAACTAAAAACTAATAAAAATATACTAAAAACTAACTAAATCATACTAAAAACATACTAAAAATAATGCCAAAAAGCGTACAAATTATCCGCTCATCAACAGTCAACCATTCCTGTCTCTGCAAGGAGGTCTAGGATGTATTTCCTCTGAGAGATAAAGATTTCTTTATTGGAGCGTAGAACTCCTATTCCCAAAAAGTACTTTAATCCACCCAAGTCCTTCATTTCAAATTCTGTGAAGAGATTCCTCCTTAGCCTTGCAATTTCTTTAGTGTCACTCCCTGTTATGATCATATCATCCACATAAATTACTAGGCATGTTATTAAATCTCCTCTCCTTTTCAGGAATAAGGTGTGATTTGAGTTACTCTGCTTGTACCTGTATTTCTTTATGGCAACCGTGAACCTTCCAAACTAAGCCCGCGGTGATTGTTTCAAGCCATAGAGAGTGTTCTTCAATCTACACACTTCATTCTTCTCAAATCCTTCAGAGAATTCTGGTGGAGCTTCCATATATACCTCTTCTTTCAACTCTCCATGAAGGAAAGCATTTTTTACATCAAATTGGTGGAGAGTCTGATCTTCATTTGCGGCTACTGAGAAGAGGACTCTGTGGTATCAATTTTTGCTACTAGTGAGAAAGTTTCTGAATAATCAATGCCATAAGTTTGTGTGTACCCTTTGGCAACCAGCCTTGCCTTGTAACGTTCTACAGTGCCATCTATCTTGTATTTAATGGTGAATACCCATCGACACCTAACTAGTTTCTTCCCGGCCGATAGAATACATTTTTCCCAGGTTTTGTTCTTCTCCAAGGCTTCCATTTCTGTCTGCATAGCTTCTTGCCATTCAGTCCTTTTACTTGCTTCTTGGACCGTTTTAGGGATGTCTTCAGTTAGGAGGATGCTAGAAAAGGCCTTTGCAACCTCTGTCACTCCTTCTCTGGTTGTCTTTATTGGGTACTTTGAGTTGCGGGAGACATGTTCTGGAGAGTATCGGTTGGGTGGAACACCTCTGTTTCTTCTTGGAGGAAGTATAAAGGGTTCTCGTTCTGATTCTTCAAGTTCCAGAGCTATACTATCATTGTTAGCAGCTTCATTAAAAGTATGGAGTAAACTATTAGAGTGGGATTCACTTACCTCTTGTATAATATTCTCAAAAAGAGTTTCACTAGTTGTGTGTATTGAGTGATTTTTCATTGAGTAAGGTATGCTCGGTGACTCCATCTACTCCCTCTGTTTGAACAGTTTCAAGGCAACAAAGGTTATCTAGCCAACTTGGCGATCTACTAAATTCTTCCTCCTGAACGCCATGATGGCGACGGTAGTAAAATTCAGACTCTAAGAAATCACAATCCATTAATGCAACGAGTGACAGGATTGTAGCATTGATGCCCCTTTTGGTGTGTAGCATACCCAACAAAGACACACTTTTCTGCACAAGGTTCGAGTTTATTCCTATTTGTTTTTGGGATATGGACGAATACAGAGAACCCAAAAACTCGAGGTGGCAAGATAAGAATTGGGGGAATCTTAGTCTGAGTGGCCAAGATTTGGAGGGATATTTTGTTGCCGAGGGCCTAAGTGGGTAGGCAATTGAGAAGGTAGGCTGAGGTTGCAACAGCTTCAGGCCAAAAAGAACTTGACATTCATGCATAAAAAAGCATGGCTCGAGTCATCTCAAGATTTTTACAATTTTTTCTCTCGGTGACACCATTTTGTTGGGGGGTGTTTGGACAGGATGTTTGGTGGATAAGCCCATTCTTTTGGAAGAAGTCTTTCATTGATTGATTTATGAATTCCTCACCATTATCTGACTGGAGTATTTGAATTTTTTTATTGAATTGGGTATGAATCAGGTAAAAATCAAAGAACCGATCAGGAACTTTAGATTTATGTTTCAAAAAATATATCCAAGTCATGCGAGAAAAATCATCCACAAATAACACAAAATATTGAAAGGGATTATTTTGGGACTTCAGTGCGGGACCCCACACATCAGAATGGATAAGAGAAAAGTTAGAATTGACTCTTGTATTGCTTGGAGAAAAAGTAACTCTATGATTTTTTGCACGAATACAAGTCTCACATTTAATAGTTTCAGCGTTTTTCAAAAAAAGACTAAGAAATAAAATCTTAAGGTACCCAAATGAGGGGTGTCCCAAACGTCTATACCATAACCAAAGTTGCCTGGTAACTGTTCCGTGAGCAAGCATGGCATGTCCCTGGTGTGCTACCTCATCAACGTAGTAAAGCCCATCTCGCTCAGTACCACGCCCAATGATCTCCTTCGTAAGAATGTGTTGCAAAAGACAGAACTTGGAATACATGAGTACCACATAATTTAACTCCTTGGTTACTTGGCTAACAGATAACAGTTTAGAAGACAAATCAGGAACATAGAGGCATTTTTCCAATTTTAAATTTTTTGAAAAAATAATAGAGCCTCCCCCCTTTAACTTCAATTAAATCGCCACTAGCAGTCTCAATGTGGGCCTTTGAGGGCTTGGTCAAGTTGTCAAAATCCTTGAGTTCATAGGTCATGGTGTCAGTGGCCCCACAATCGAAGATCCACTCTTTTGATTTTTTTTTATAGGACCTTGGTTATGGGCCCCATTTCCAGCAATTAAACCAATGCCATTATATGACCCATCTTGGTAGAGTCCGTTACTGCCATCTTTTTCTCTCTTTCCTTGTTGCGTTGGAGCCACCGAAGTCTTACCGTGCTGTGTCCTGTTGTTTTTTCCTTCTTCTTCTCCGGTGTCATTGTTGCTGGTAACCTCCGGGAAGCCCACGACGGTGGCCCCTCTCCCTTGACCGGATTTGTTCTTTGATTTCTTGTGATTATCCTCCCACCATTCTAGATATCCTACGATTCTGAAGCATGTTTCCTTGGTGTGTTTGTTCATTCCGCAGTGGGTACAGTAAATATGGCTTTTGTCTTCTCTCTCTTTCTCCCGCGATGATGACCACCGTCCAACAGTGTCTGAGTGACCACGCCCTTGACCGCCTTGATCGGTTTTGTTTTTTGCAGCGAGGCCTGTCCTGATCTCTCCTTGTGATGCCTCTCCTACGCCATCGGTGGGAGGCTTTAGAATCTGAAGTCGAGCCGCCTCCCTCCGGATAGTGGCGTAGGCAGATTCTACTGAAGGAGCAGGTTCTTGTTTTAATAGATCTCTTCTAACAGTGTCAAATTTGTCATCTACACCAGTTAGAAATTGGTATAGTCTCTGTTCCTGTTTTAATCGATTGAAAGTCGTAATATCTTCTGAGAATTTCATGGGATTTGGTTGTTTTCTGTCTATTGCCATCCAAAATGACTTGTAGTTTGTTCCATAAATCTTCTAGGGTACCTTGTCCTTGTTTTCGCGTGTTTGCTTGTTGATACAGGTCGTAGATTTGTATCGGATCCATCCCGCTTCCGTATGTGGTTGCCAAGTCATCCCACAAAGCTTTTGCCGTTGGAAATTGAGAGACATTATTCATTAGGCTTGCTTTGATGTTCTCGATGATCCAAGTAAAAACGATCTGGTCTCCTTGCTCCCATTGTTCATATGTCGGTTCTGTTTCTGCTGGTGCTGGGGGTATCCCTGTCAGGTGAGCTTTCTTTCCTCTCCCACCGATTACTTTTCTTATTAGGATTACCCACAGAGGATAATTATGCCCATTCAATTGGAAACCAATTGATAGATTGTCAGAGTTATTTTGTGAAGATTGCATTCCAAGGCTACTCTGCAGCAACTTTGTGATCTGCAGTATCAGCTCATCGGGTTTGTTTGAATTATTGCCAGTATTAACACTGGTATCTTTGTCAGATGTTGACATTTTGTTTTGGCTAATTTGGCTGAGAGAGTATAGAAACAATGATCCAAATCTGAGTTCCCAAGACCTAACACAGTTCTGATACCATCTTACGATGGTATCGAGGGTTTAAGGGAAAAAGAAAGAATAATTAGGAGGTAGAAAGAATAAGAGGAGATTGAGAAATGTTATTTTTTCTCTGATACATTTTTATTTACAACAATTCTTTTAATTTATAGATAGCTAGGGATTTATTTATTGAAATATTCTAAATTGATAACATTGATTTTTCCTAATATTTTTCGTGATCCTAAAATATCTCTATGATTTGATTCAATCTTCTAACAAATGATTACGACACATAAACTTAGTTTAAAAATAAGCACACAAATAAGACTGAATCATGAACAAAAATATATCTAAAATCAATTTTGGATTAGACAACGTCATTAATATATTTCTTCTTTTTTTTTGATGTTTTCTTCTCTTTTTCTTGATTTTATTCCTCTCAGTGAGTAAATAAAAAAATTGAGAAAATAAAACAAGAAAGTGAAAATGAAGAAGAAAAAGATGAAAAAGAAGAAGATAGAAGAAGCCGTAGAAGATGAGGAGAAAGAGGAGAAAGAGTTTTGAATTGTGCAGGACAACGAGTCCAAATACACTTTGATTCACTCAGAAACGAATTGAAATTACATAATAATTGTGACACAATTAACTCAGAAATAAACCGAAATTACATAATGATTGCGACACATAAACTCAATTCGAAAATAAGCACACAAACAAGACTGAATCATGAACAAAAATACGTTCAAAATTAATTTGGATCAGACAACATTATTAATATATTTTTTATTTTTTGTTCGATATTTTTTTTCTCTTTTTCTTGATTCATTCCTCTGAAGAGAGTAAAACAAGAAGAACTATAAGAAAAAAAAGAGAAAATAAAGAAGAAAAACATGAAAAAGAAGAAGAAGAAGAAGAAGCAGCAGCAGCAGAAGATAAAAAGAGAAAGATTTTTGATTGTGCAGAATAACGAATTCAAATGCACCTTTATTTACTCATAAATGCACCGAAAAGCGAAATTACATAACAATTGCGACATAATTAACTAAGAAATGAACTAAAATTATATAATGATTGCGACACATAAACTCAGTTCGAAAATAAGTACACAAACAAGACTGAATCGTGAAAAAAACACATCCAAAATCAATTTTGAATCAGATAACATTATCAACATGACAAAAATTCAACAGTAACAATAACAATAACGACGATAACAAGAACTGTGAAAATTAGTAAAGCTAATTTTAGAAAATAAATAAATAAATAATAACTAAATAAAATGAAAGGTAATAAACAATCCTAGTTTATAACCTTAGAATTTTAATGGTTGAAAAAAGAGAAGAATTATATACCTCTAATTGACGGATGGTGCATATTGAAGAGACTCACCTATAAATTGAGTTTTTCTTTAATTCATTTCAATTAAGTCATTAAGATAGAATAACATAATATTTCTTTGAGTAGTTTTCTCCTATATATGTAGAGAGAAGTATCTTCTTCTTTTGTCAAGAGAGAGTGTTATTGTAGTCTCATTGTGATTGAGAGAAGTTGTAATTCTCAAAAAAAGTTATTGTTTCTATATTTTATACAAATTTCTAATTTTTCATCGTTATATTTTGTTGTGTCATTGGTCTGATACCTAACAAGAACGATGAAGATAACGAAAAAAAGAACATACATCCGCAAATTTGAAAAAAAAGTAAGAAGAAGAAGAAGAAATTTGCAGTAAAAAGTAGAAAGTTGTTTACATTTAAAAGTAAGTTACGGATAGACATGGATGGAGAGGAGGTTATAACAACTTAGTTGGACTTGGTTAGTGAAATGCGTAATGTTATTGTCAGTTCACTTGAAGTAAGGCTTGTTGCCGGTCATTATTGGTTTTCTCTATAAGATTTTTTAAATATTTTAATTTTTTATTATTTTTAGTACTTCCCTTCATATTTTAATTTTTTATTATAATTTTGTTATAATATGAATTATTGATTTTATTAAAAAGGACAAAGTAAATAAAAAACTGATCATATATAATAACATAGTCATAAGTAATAAAATTTTACAATCCAAAACAATACTAAATAAAATAATACTAAAAGTACTAAAAAATTATAAAATACTTTTTTGTTTGATATTATAAAATTATCATTGTAATTCTTATGTATAATTTATTATTCTAATTTTTTATAATATGTATTATTGTTTTTATAGAAATGATAAATTAAATAAAAAAATTAACCATAAATAATAATAAAAGTATAACTAGTAAAAAATTAGAATCTATAATACAATTAAAATTATTGAGAGTACTTAAAAAGAGTACTAAAATATGTTATTTTATATGTTATTTTTAATTTAATAAATAAATATTAATTTTTATTAAAAAAATACTTAAAAAGTTCTCAATTTTTATATTATTTTTAATTTAATAAATAAATATTAAATTATAATAATAAAAAATTATAACATACTAAAATAGAGTATTATAAAAAATACTATATAAAAAATATACTAAAAAATATAAAAAAAGATTAAATATACTTAAAAAATAATATTATAATTTAATATTATATTTTTTAGTAATTAACTAATTATATATCTAAAATTAATTTTAATTAATATTATCCAAATAATATTTATTTTATCAAAATCAATTTTAATATAAATTTATCAAGTATAAATTATGTTAACATAAATTCACTTTTATCTAAAATTAATTCTACAAAATCATTTTTATTTAAACTCTAATTTGATAAACTCCAATCCAAATATACTTAAAGGTCCGTTTGGGAAGCTTTAAAAGTAATTTTTTTAAACTTTTAATTTATGAAGAGTAGTAGTATTAATTAGGGGTGGCAAAACGGGTCGAGCCCGTCGGGCCGATCCGCTAAATCCGCTAAAAAAGGCGGGTCGGGCTTGGATTTGGAGCCCGCCAAATTAAAAAAAATCCGCCAAACACACACCGCCAAATTAGCGGGTTTTGACGGGGCGGGCCGGTCTGCCGGGCCGAAAATTTTTATTTTCTTTTTTTTATTAAATAAGAGAGTGATTACTATTATAAAATTAATAATTATATAATTTTTAAACACTTTTTTTTATTTTTTGTTTTTTGTTTTTATTCTTCTTTTAGTTATTAACTTTATTTATTTTATTTTACAATTTCGTATATATGCTCAAATTATGTGGCTTATTTTTTAAAATAAAAATGATTCTATTGACAAATATTATTTTAAACAATTTTATTGAAGTTAAAAATTAAAAAAAATAAAAAATTATATTATAATTTAACTATTTTTTATTTGTTTTTATTTTTTAATTATTATTTTTTGGTTAATTTTAATGAATTTTATTTAAAAAAAAAAAAAAGTCAAGCGGGTTAGCCCGCCAATCCGCTATAAAGCGGGGCGGGCTAGCATTTTGAACCCATTTTAATTAGCGGGGCAGGCCAGTCCGCCCGTTTATAGGGCGGGCCTAGGCGGGGCAGCTTGGGGCGAGCCGACGCGCTTTGCTACCCCTAGTATTAATGTCTGGTGTAATTTTTAAACTCAAATTGTTGCTTTCTAAGAAGCCATTTAAAAATTTATAGAAAAATTAAAAAAAAATGACTTCTTTTATAATATTATTACTTTTGATCACATTTTTATAAAATAAATATTTTAAAATTAAAAATTTAAATATAAAATAACTTATTTATAAATTATTTTTAATATAATCATTTATTATTTAAATTATTTTTTTTAAAACGAGTTGAATTAAAATGGCATAGTATTTAGTTACAAAGGTTGAATGGAAGGATAGGTAGGAAGTATTAAGTGTATAGTGTAGTTGACAGCAAAAGCATACGGCACATAATTATAAGCGTACAAATATAGAGAGAGATACACAACACAAGAGTACATTAAATACATACATAGACCCAACCCCACTCTTCTTTCTTCGTTCCTCAGCTCTGCTATCTGCAATTTCAATTAAACTAAACATACTTACTTGCAACTTCCCTTTCACTGTGACACACCCTTTTCTCTTTCTTTTTAGGGTTTCACACATCACTTCAAAATCGAATCGGAACTCATACATAACAAAAACAACTAGTTAATTTCAATTCTATGTTTCAACATCCAAACGCACGCAACATAATGCTTGGATTGAAAGGAAACCCAGCGTTATAACTTCAAAAATCCCCAAACGAACGGATTTTCACTCGGAACTCGAATCCAGGTTCTAAAACCTTCATGGATAGGTCTAGATCTAAGAGGAACTACTACTATGACCAGGACTATGATTCTGACACCCTCGCTAGGACCAGGCCCCGCTATAACCACCACTATAACAACGTTCCAGTTCACCGCCACCGCGGAGGAGGAGGTGGTGGTGGCGGCGGCGGCGGAGGACGCCAGTTTAAGACTCAGGACTCGCCGTTGACGGTTACCACCAGCTACCGCATTCTGTGCCACGATTTGAAGGCCGGCGGCGTCATCGGGAAGTCTGGCAGCATAATAAAGTCCATACGGCAGCACACCGGCGCCTGGATCAACGTCCACGAGCTGATCCCCGGCGACGAGGAGCGGATCATCGAGATTTCCGACACTCGCCGCCGCGACCCTGAGGGGAGAATGCCGTCGTTTTCGCCGGCGCAGGAGGCCCTCCTCATGATCCACGACAGGATCCTGGAGAGCGACGCTGCGTTCGGGGTCGGAGAGGAGGATGAGGAGTACGGCCTCCCTGGCGGAGGAGGCGGAAGAGGTGGTGGTGGTGGCGGGAACAGTCGTGTGGCCTCGAGATTGGTGGTATCGAGAATGCATGTAGGGTGTTTGTTGGGAAAAGGAGGGAAGATTATTGAACAAATGAGGATGGAAACAAAGACACAAATTAGGATACTCCCTAGAGATCACAATCTACCCCGTTGTGTTTCCATGGCAGAAGAGATTGTTCAGGTGCAAATTGCAACCAACAAAAGTAGAATTACCTTTGGTGATTGTTTGAATTGCATGCATGCTGAGAAAAAAGAACACACCTACTTTTTTATTTTCATTGGTGGTGAAAGAATGCCAGCACCATTGTGGAGTATGGAGTAATGGACTATGGGGAAAAACTATGTTTTTTTGCCATTTACTCTTATATATACTCAGTGGTTGTTATACTTTTGGACAACCAATTAAAATTGCTGAACTGAAGACAATGAATATGGCTTTTTCTAACGTTTCAGGATTCCTTTAACTTCTTTTTCCCTTAAATACCCGGTGTTTCATAAATTAAATGAAGTAGAATTTGAGCTAACAATCATTAGTTGATTTAACTTGTGAATCAGTAGCATTTGAAGCTACTTCATTTCCTTTTCAGCTGAAGAGCTGGAAAGGTGGAACAATTTTCAGCTTCAAAAGCATTCTGGCTTTGAATTGGTGGTTTGGAGTACATTTTTTTTTGTTTTGGATTATTGATTTGTTTTATGATGTATGCCTGAAATTTATTGCATTATATTAGTAACTGATTTTGATTTGATGGTGGATCTTGTGCTTCTTTAGTTGAACTTATTTAGATCAAATATGACATTATTTGTCGGATTTTCCTCAAATTTAATCCACCAAGTGTGGAAGACTGCTAGCGGTTGCTTTATCATGCTCTCAATGGTTCTCTTTTTCTGGTTTTGGGGCCCCTAAACTTTGTTATTATAGTGAAGTTATGGAAATGCATGGTCATTCCAAATATGTGGTGTGTTTCCCTGCAACTTTTACCCATTCAAAGATTATTTAAACTGAAAACTAATAATTGTATGATATGCGGTGCAGGTAGTAGGTGACGTAAATGCTGTGAAGAATGCTATAGTAATTATATCATCGCGGTTAAGGGAGAGCCAGCATCGTGACCGTGGTCATTTCCATGGACGTGCACATTCGCCTGAGCGATTTTTCCCTCCCGACGATGATTATGTTCCTCACATGACTGGTGGATCTCGTAGATCAGCTGTAGATGGAGCTAATTTTGGTTCACGAATGTCTAACACCAATGCCAGAAACAATAACCAACCCCAATTGGGTAATTACGGAATGGAGCCAGGGCCTGCTCCCATGGTTGATGAAGCACAGCCCCTGTATGGAGAGGAGCTTGTTTTCCGTATACTTTGTCCAGTTGAGAAAGTTGATCGCATTATTGGGGAATCAGATGGAATTGTAGAGTTCCTTCAAAATGAAGTTGGGGTAGATGTAAAGGTGGCCGAACCTATTGGTGGTTCAGATGAACAGATAATAATCATTACTTCAGAGGAGGTACTTGCTTTCTCTTTTTGTCTGTGTCCCTTTTGTAGTGTATTGAGTGTAACAACTGCAATATCTCTTAGATCACTTCTTCAAGCTATAAGTGTCATAGAGGCAATTTTCTTCCTGCTTAAGTAGTTGCAACTTAAACTCTTCCAAAAGCTGTTCAACATGTTTTTCAGATGGATATAATTCTAACTGTTCTCATTATGTACTTAAGGGTCCTGATGATGAGCTGTTCCCAGCACAGGAAGCCTTGTTGCATATACAAACTCGTATTGTTGATCTTGTTCTAGATAAGGACAATACTATAACCACCAGGCTCGTCGTCCCATCTAGCGATATTGAATGCATAGATGGAAAAGAGGCCTCACTATCAGAAATAAGGAGGTTGACCGGTGCAAACATTCAGATTCTGCCTAGAGAAGAATTACCTCTTTGTGTTGCAAGAACTGATGAGCTAGTACAGGTTATTCATTGGACCTACTACTACTTTAAATATAACTACAGTAAAATTCTTTTGCTAAATGTGGTCTTGAGTAGGAAAATGATAGATGTTGAACTTTAAAATGCCGATGGATATTATAATAGTTATTGCATTGCTTTTCTACCTAGTGCAACTGATTTTGAAAACCAATGGGTGTAGGGTTTTAATTGGCTACTTTCTATTAGGAATTTTCCAGTAAATAGTAGATAGGATTAAAAACTTTACCATCCTCAAGGCCAAAGTGAAGACCAAACATTTAATTTCTTCTTCGTACATTCATATTGTTTCCTTTATTGTCTCTGCAGATTGTAGGAGAGATAAAGGCAGCACGAGATGCTGTTGTTGAGGTGACATCAAGATTAAGAAGTTACTTTTATAAGGACTTCTTTTCAAGAGATACAATGCCACCGTTGACCTCCTTATCGGGCATTGAGGCATCTTCTTCTAATAATATGGCTTCAGCTACTGAAGCTCCTGCAGCCTATCAGAATGTGCTAACTGCACCAGGACCCTTTCCATCAAAGGTATTCTTTTGATGCAATTCCAAGAAATGTCATTTTACCTTAATTATGGTCCGTTTTGCTTGACATTTTATCTTAAATATTGTCTATTTTGCTAATCTGCCATTTAATGGACTGGTTTTGGGGAGAATTTTTTACCCATGTCAAGATATATTTCTTATCTACATTGAAAATCACGTTTAAGCATATAATATCTCAGTAGTTTTTCCTCCCCGTTCATTATTCTTTGTCATAAAAGAAGGATTTTGCCTGTAATAGTTAAGTGATCATATGAACCTGCCACATACTATCCAATGACTAATGATCTAGTGGTTTCTTGAAAAATAAGTCAATGCTATGTTGCAATGGCTATATATATGCAGTTTCCTATCTCAAATGTTGTCTACAGCTTAGGGAACTGAGTCTTATATAAGTAGTGACCGCTTGGGACAAATTATAGAGAATTTTGTTTTTTATTTGAATTAAAAATAAGTTTTTCTCTTGTTTCTTTTTGGAAGGAATCTGGAGGGTCTAGCACCGAGGCAGGAAAGCAGAAAGAGACTGACCGCCGCGAAGACGTGCCGAGTGGTTTAAATAGGTAAGTGGTCCACTGGTCCCTTTCATGAAATGTTGTGTCTTACTTTTGTCAACATGTCATCCTGTTTTCTTTCTCCCCTTGTCAATATCTCATCCCATTTCCCATTTTGTATGTGTTTAGGATTACTGTGCCTCTTGTCACAAGGAGTACACTTGAAGTTGTTCTACCAGAGTATGCAGTTCCCAAGCTTATAGCAAAATCCAAAAGCAAGCTTGTTCAAATAAGTGAGGTATATGTGATTATTAGATCTTACAGCCCCTCACCTTAATATTTGAAGTGGAAAGTGCTAAAACTAACATGAATCGTAAAAATTGCCCTACTGTAATGTGAGTTCTGTTTTTTCTGTCCATGATGATCCCCCTATGAGTTCTTTCTAGACCATATTTTTGTCATGCGAATAATCTTTGGGAAATTTTGGTACTTTATTCTATTTTTTTCATGTTCGAGCTTCAAGAATGACCAATAAAATAGGAGATAATTGTTTTTTAGTATTGCATTAGATTGTGGAAATTATCATTATATGTCTGTATTTTTATTTTGGAAATTAAAGTCATGCATTTTCACTTATGTTTTCATGGGAGCAGTTGTCAGGAGCCAACGTAACGCTTGTAGAGGATAGACCAGATGCGACACAGAAGATTATTCAGATATCCGGTACTCCAGAGCAGGCAGAGAGAGCGCAGAGCTTGCTCCAGGGATTTATTTTGAGCAGTAAGTCTTATATATCTTGGTTCTTAACCACCCCCCAATTCCCAGTATATCTTAAATGCAAATTTGAACTGACATTTATCTTTTCTGGATCTTTTCACAGCACAAGAAGACGGCCCTTGAGTGATGCACATATTGAGAATTTGGCTAAAGATTATGGCATTGCCATTACTTGTGTGCCTGGGGCATTGGCATCTTGTTCCATGCACTGATTGGTTTTCCATATAGCAAGAGTTAGGAATTTTGAATGCGAGAGAAGCATTCCAATGTAAATGTTGTACTGGGCGAGCTGATTCATTACTTGTTACTATTACTTTCAGCAAAGTGCAGGGAGCAGTTGTTGGCGGCTACCCTGGATTGTGTTTTTCCTGGTTGATAACGCGAGTTTTATGAGTAAGCAATGCAATGGAAAGTTTTTCCACAAATGAAAACATAGGCTTTCATCTATTTTATTTATTTATTTATTTTCCCTCTAAAACCACATGGCTTCCACTAAAAGTACATTCCCAGCAGCTTCAACATATGGCTACATCCAATGGACATTGACAAATCATTGTATGTAACTAATAAAAATTATTTCTTCAAATAATTACTACTCTATTCAAAGTTTCAAACACCAACTAACTCTTTATAAAGATTGCTTTTTGATAATGGCTTCAATTAGATTTCTTAGCATAACTAACTATCAAACTTTCAAAGTATAAATTTTCAAGAAAAAGGCCAAAATCATTTTATATTAAAACCATTTTTCAAAGTGTGACCTATAAATATATATATTATATTTTTTGTTTGGTCTAACGTTAGCTTGAAATCATTCATTGTCGATTTTGTTAAATTTATTCATAACTTATCCGTTTTTTTTTTTTTTTTGGCCAGGTGGGTTAGACAACAACTTTCAATTTTACGCATCATAAATTTATATTACCATTCAACCAAAGTTCCAGCTGCTAACTTATCCTTTGATCAAGTTTTTTTTATCCCCCTTTTTTTTTCAACTTAACTACTCACAATGACCCAAAAAGGGTGGTGAGGGTAAGGGACCAAACAACATTTCATCAGCTACATGGATAATAAAAAACCTAATCTAAAACACTACAAGCTAAAATGACATTGGTCACAATGCATTTCACAAAAGCACACCTATTCTCGCGAATGAGTTATAACTCAAATGACATAGTCTTCCAATACTCATTTAGAGATTATGAGTTCGAGTAATCTGTTCATGAATAACAGGTTCATCAGAAATGATACATAAACTAAGAAATTTTCATCCAAACTATACTTAAAAAAAAAAGAAAGCTATTAACCTCTTAACCTGGAAGGCTTCCCGTATTATAATACCTCTTAAAAAATTGTACCGGATCAGAGACAGTCTGTCACGGCCTTGGACACACTCCAACGCTACCATGTCGGCACTCGAACTTACTCAACTTCTTGAGCTAAGACCAAGTCAGCCTAACCTTCAATACTTAGCAAGAAAGCTAAGAACACAAGAGAACACAAGAAAAAGGAAGCTTGGTAGAAAGAACACTTTAGTACTCAAGTGTGGTTACAAATGATTCACCCACCCTCACCCTAACTCTTACCTCCTATTTATAGCCATCCACCTCCTCAATAGATGGTTAGGATTAAATCTAATCAATGGTCTAGATTAATCATCTAGAACCTTCTTTATAAATATCTATCCTACCACTACTTTCTAAATACTTCTAGATTGTTCCATACAACTCTTCATACTTTTATATTAATCCACACTCTTCTAGAATATTCTATGATCTTCTAGAGTCTTCTAGAACCTTCTAGGGTATTCCAGGAACTTTTAGGACATTCTAGAACGTTCCAAAATCATCTAGAGTATTCTTAAACACTCTAGAAAACTATACAAACACTGTTAAATCTAACCTTCTAAAAATTTACCGTGACATTCTCCCCCACCTAATGCGCAGACGTCCTCGTCGCGTTCTGTTCATGATAGCGCTCTAGGTGTTCTTGGAATTGCCACAGATCTTCACGAGCTTCCCAACTAGCTTCAGTTATCGAAAGTCCTTTCCACTTGATCAAGTATTGGATGCTTGGTGGTACTCCTCTTCGTCGCACGACGCGATTAGCTAAGATCTCTTCGATTTCTTTATCAAAGGATTTAATCACCACAGGCGGAGCACGACTCGAATCACCTCTACTCGGTTCATCTTGGTCTTCGTGATATGGTTTAAGCATACTCACATGGAAGACCGGGTGGATCTTCATAGAGGGAGGGAGTTGTACTTTGTAAGCAACTTTCCCAACACGTCCAATGATCTCAAATGGCCCTTCGTATTTACGGATTAAGCCTTTATAAACCTTGCGAAAGGCTTTGAATTGTTGTGAAAGAAGTTTGATCATTACCTTGTCTCCCACTTGATAGCTTGCATGCCTCCTCTTCTTATCTGCACATTTCTTCATCCTCTTTGCAGCTTTGTCGAGGTAAGAACGAGTGACATCTGTTTGTTCTTTCCAAGACTTAATCATATGATAAGCTCCAGGGCTCTTCCCTGAGTAAGGGGAAGGAAGAGAGTGAGGTGTAAGCGGTTGTTGTCCAGTCACAATCTCGAACGGACTCTTCCCTGTAGACTCACTCCTTTGTAAATTATATGAGAATTGAGCAATGTCGAGGAGTTTTGTCCAATCTTTCTGATTAGCGCTTACAAAATGCCTCAAGCAACACTCGAGTAAGGCATTCACTCTCTCAGTCTGCCCATCAGTTTGAGGATGGAAGCTTGTTGAAAAATGAAGCTCCGACCCAAGGAGTTTGAACAGCTCTGTCCATAGTCGTCCTGTGAAGCGTGGATCTCGATCACTAATGATGCTCTTAGGCAATCCCCAATATTTCACCACATTCTTGAAGAATAGTCGTGCTGCCTCCTCTGCAGTGCAGTCAGTAGGGGCGGGTATAAAGGTAGCATACTTCGAAAATCGATCCACTACCACGAGAATAGATCCAAACCCCTCAGACTTCGGTAAGGCAGAAATAAAATCTAGAGAGACACTTTTCCACGGTCACTCTGATGGAGGCAGAGGTTCCAACAACCCGCTTGGTATCTTGTTTTCAATCTTATCTTGTTGGCACACAAGACAAGTCTTCACATAGCTCTCTACTTCATCTCTCATTTGAGACCAATAATAAGAAGATTCAATGAGTGCCAAGGTCCTTCGCTGACCTTGGTGACCAGCCCACTTGGTGTCGTGGCATTCTCTCACTAATTTTCTTCTTAGATTTTCCCATTTAGGGACGTATAGTCTTCTCCCTTTAGTGTAGAGAATGTCATTTTCTAGCCAAAATCTTTTGGTCTTACCTTCTCTAGCCAACTCCACCAACTTCTTGGCTAATGGATCGTGATGCAACCCTTCCTTGATGGTGTGCACAATATCTCCTTCAACCATAGAAATGGCCGCCAATTCAGCCTTGCGACTTAGCGCATCTGCTACCACATTAGTCTTGCCTGACTTGTATTCAAACTCAAAATCAAATTCAGCCAAGAAGTCCTGCCACCTAGCTTGTTTGGGGCTCAACTTCTTTTGAGTTTGGAAGTAGCTTGTAGCCACATTGTTTGTCTTGACGATAAAGTGTGAACCAAGCAAGTAGTGACGCCAAGTTCTCAAACAATGCACTACCGCGGTCATCTCCTTCTCTTGGACGGTGTATCGCCTCTCTGTATCATTCAACTTGCGACTCTCAAAGGCAATCGGATGTCCTTCTTGCATTAGAATCCCTCCAATGGCATAGTCAAAAGCATCAGTGTGGACTTCAAATACCTTTGAGTAGTCGGGTAGTGCTAGTACTGGACCTTTTGTGATAGCAGCCTTCAACTCATCAAAGGCCTTTTGACACTCCTTTGACCATTCCCAAGTGTGATTCTTCTTGAGAAGATCAGTTAATAGTGCAGCCTTGGCGGAGTATCTCTTGATAAACCTCCGATAGTAATTGGCCAACCCAAGGAATGACCTCAATTCAGATACCTTGTTTGGCAGCTCCCACTCTTTGATAGCCTTCACCTTTCCTTGATCCATGCAGAGAGTTCCACCTTTAATGATGTGTCCCAAGAAGTGGACTTCGTCCCTTGCAAAGGAACACTTTTCCTTCTTCACATATAGGTTATTCTCTCGCAAGATCTTGAACACGGTTCGTAAGTGTTCTACATGTTCCTCCAAAGTATTACTATAGACAACAATGTCATCCAAGTAGACCACTACAAACCGATCAAGGTAAGGTCAAAAGATCTCGTTCATCAAGGTACAGAAGGTCGCAGGAGCATTGGTGAAGCCAAAAGGCATTACCAACCACTCATACGATCCATACCTCGTGACACACGTGGTCTTAGGCTCATCACCATCAGCAATTCTCACTTGGTGAAATCCTGACCTCAAATCTAGTTTTGAGAACCACTTGGCTCTACCAAGTTGATCAAACAAATCAGTTATCAAAGGAATGGGGTATTTGTTCTTGATGGTTACCTTGTTCAGTGCTCGATAGTCGATGCATAGTCTCAATGAACCATCATGCTTCTTTTGGAACAAAACGGGTGCGCCATAAGGTGCCTTCGATGGACGGATGAATCCAGCATCTAGCAAATCCTTGAGTTGCTTCTTCAACTCTTCAAGTTCTGGCGGTGCCATCCTATAAGGTGTTGAGGCGGGCGGCTTTGCTCCTGACTCCAATTCAATCTTGTGGTCCACCTTCCTCCTAGGTGGTAGTTGTTTTGGCAACTCGGGAGGCATCACATCCTTATTTTCTTCAAGGACTTCCTTGATTTTGGGAGGAACGTCTTCTCTTTCAGATGTTGACTCCTCTTGTAATAGAGCCAAATATGTAATCTCTCCCTTCTTGAACCCTTTCTTGAGTTGCATAGCAGAGAGTATCGGTGGTCCTCCAATTTTAGAGACTGTAGGGACCATGCATGGAGACCCTTTCTCCATGACGCATACTACGTCGTGGTATGGCATAGGTATTATATTTGCCTTCCTTTGCAAATTGAGCCCGATGACTATTTTAAAATCATCCATGGGTGCTACTGAGAAATCTACAAGGCCCTTCCAAGAACCAAGAGTCATCTCAACCCCTTTTGCTACTCCCTTAAGGGGTTCACCCTTGGTGTTCACGGGTTTGAACCAACCATTCTTTTCGGTGATCTTCAACCCAAGCCTCTTTGCTTCATCAGGCGTGATGAAGTTGTGTGTAGCACCAGTGTCGATCATAGTCATGACAGGTTTTTCATTGATAAAGGCTTTGACATACATCAAGCCTTTCTTTTCGACAGTGCTTGCCTCTTTGCCCTTCACAGCATTTATGTGTTGGATGGATCCAACACACTCAGTTACTTGAGTTTAGGCCTCTCGTTCCTCGGCGATAGATGCCAGAGTCGCTAACTTGGGACAGTCCTTCATTTGGTGTGGTCCCTTGCACACGAAGCATCCTCCTTTAGGTACGAAAGCCTTCTTCTTTTCCTCGTATTCTTTCTTTGAAGAGTATTTTCCTTCCTTCTTGGTTGAGAAACTCTTCCCCTTGTCTCCCCCACTTTTAGTAGAACTAGGCTTGGAAGAAGACTTGGGTTTAGAGGCTCCCCTATGATACTCAGTGAGTGATTCGGCCACCACAATGGCCTCATCGACATCCTTAACATTCCTTCTTTGTAGTTCTTGCTTTGCCCAAGGTTGGAGTCCATCAATGAAGAAGAACAATGCATCCTCTGCTGCTAAGTTGGGGATTTGAAGTGTAAGAGTAGTGAACTCCTTTACATAGTCGCTAATCGTACTCTTGTGCTTCAACTTCCTCAACTTCTTCTTCATAAACCACATTCTCAGGGAAGAATTGTCTTTTCAACTCCCTTTTGAAATCTTCCCATGTGGTTATGTTGCAAGTACCCTTCTCCATATCTACGCTCTTTCTCCTCCACCACAAAGTAGCATTATCAGAAAGATAGAGAGCTGCAGTGCGTACCTTTATTGCTTCTTCGACCACCCCTTAGCCTTCAAAGTACCTTTCCATTTGCCATAGGAAGTTCTCCACCTCTCGAGCGTCCCTCACGCCCTTGAACTCCTTTGGCTTTGGGATATCAATCTTTGTCATCTCCCTTATAATAGTTGGTCGAGATTTTGCCTCCTTGAACCAAACTCGAACTTCCTCAAATAGCTTCAAGGAATTCTCAAGCTTCTCTTTGATTTGGAGCATGCTTTCTTTGAAAGCATCTAATTCTCCTAACACGTGAGCCTCGAGGGTCTCCTTGTCATGTTCTATCCTTTGGAAGCGCTCATCCATAGAGGATATAACATTTTCTAACATAGAAACTCTTTCTTCTAAGAAGTTAGAGTCCTTACCTCTAAGCTCACTTGAAGAACAGATCTTCTTGCCTCCCCATTGAGAAGGAATAGCATCCCTTCCCCTTTGAGACTCAACATGCTCCATGGTGATATTAGAAGTCATTTCCACAAACCACTTGTGCTCCCTCTTGAACCTTGCTCGGATACCAAGTTGTCACGGCCTTGGACACACTCCAACGCTACCGTGCCAGCACTCGAAGTTACTCAACCTCTTGAGTTAAGACCAAGTTAGCCTAACCCTCAATACTTAGCAAGAAAGCTAAGAATACAAGAGAACACAAGAAAAAGGAAGTTTGGTGGAAAGAACACTTTAGTACTCAAGTGTGGTTACAAATGATTCACCCACCCTCACCCTAACTCTTACCTCCTATTTATAGCCATCCACCTCCTCAATGGATGGTTAGGATTAAATCTAATCAATGGTCTAGATTAATCATCTAGAACCTTCTTTATAAATGTCTATCGTACCACTACTTTCTAAATACTTCTAGATTGTTCCATACAACTCTTCATACTTTTATATCAATCCACACTCTTCTAGAATATTCTATGATCTTCTAGAGTCTTTTAGAACCTTCTAGGATATTCCAGGAACTTTTAGGACATTCTAGAACGTTCCAGAACCATCTAGAATATTCTCAAATACTCTAGAAAACTATACAAATATTGTTAAATCTAACCTTCTAAAAATTTACCGTGACAAGTCGCTCAGCATTAACCATCTACTTCAGCTAACTGATTCCTTATTTGGAATACATTGACAGCGTCCACCAAACCGTGCTGCTCTTTCTTAGCATTATCCGTTTCGTTGTGCTGCTGAATGGCAACACCAGCTTTCACTTTCTACTCTACAATGTCAGCTTCAGCTTCGTTTCTTGCTCCGTCCCCCTCTTTCGCTCCATTCAGGTTCCCTATCTCTCTCTTTCTTTCTTTCAATTGCTACAATTTCTGAAAATCCTCATCTAGTTTCCTTTGTTATCTATTATTAGGGGTAGCAAAGAGGTTCCACGTATGTTTTCAGTGTCTAACAAAAAGGAGAATCGCACTTCAAAGCTTTACATTATACCCATCACCACTGTTACTCGCTTTTGTGCCTCAACAGCTTCACTTGAGTCCTTGCACTTTGCTGACACTAATGCTAATCAAAATCACAGGTAAGAAGCGGTTTTCTTCCATCGATATATAGCTACAAGTACCTTGACTCTGCAAGTTGTGTTCCGCAGAATAAACGAATTTGAGACTGAGTTGAACGAGTTCTTTGATGAAGTGAAAACAATGATTAGAATGGGAAAAAGAGATGATGCTCTTGACCTACTTAATGCCGGCTCTAAAGGCATTCAAGAAGCTGCAATTCTGGATGTCTTAGCGCGGGGTTATGTGGCTGTTGGAGACCTAAAAACTGTTGCTTCTCTGTTGAATGTGGTATCAATTTTCCTATTTCTGAGTATTTGTTTTTACTTTCGATTTTGTCAAATTTATCATGGTTTTAGTCTTGAAGAGTATGTTTGACGTGTTACGTGCTCAAGTAGTGTTCTTGTAACTATATCTCTTTGTAATTGTATACTTATAGTTGCCAATAATTGTTTGTTCCATATATCTGTTGAAGTCATATTTCAATGGTGAAAGGCATACATTTGCATATTTATTTTGGTTGTAGTTCCCTGTAGAATCTTATAGTGGTGTTTCACTCCCTTTTCTATGTGGTGTCTGTTCTTATATTTTCATTATTGCTAGATGAGAAAAGTGATTGACAATTTGAAGGATGACACACAACATCTAGATTTGATACTTACGCATATGGGAAGTATGTATTCAACATTGAGCAAGTTTGGAAAATCACTGGACACGCATCAAAGGGCTTTCAACATTATGGAAAGGACCTATGGTGAGTGGATGTTCCAGCTAGCAATGTTAGTTTTATTTTCTAATTTAGTACAGCCTGTTGAATGATTGTGTTTAGTTTGACCTGCTAATTGTCTCTTTGGTTTCACTAAAAACTAGATCTATTTTCTTGAAACATTTTTATTTGTGCGTGTCCAGTTATAGTTACCAAAAAAAATTTCCATCTAAGATGCAGTTGATGTTCAAAGTTTCAAAATTCTGGTTTTCTCAATTTCATCTCTTCTTTTAGGTAAGGACAGCCCTTTTCTTGTCACACCCTATTTGGCTATGGCAAAGGTTCTTGGTTCAACTGGAAAAGCAACAAAAGCCATAGAGAAATACCAGTGTGCAATAACTATTTTGGAGTCTAAGTGAGGTGCTGAAAGTAAGGATTTGGTTGTACCTTTACTTGGTCTTGGCAATCTTTTACTGAAAGAAAGAAGAGTCAACGATGCAGAAACTCATTTTACTAGGTTGAGCTGACTCCTTTTTTCTAATAAGAAAAATATCTCCCTTTCTGATTCAATGCATTAATGGCTCTGCTTTCTTGCACATTTACCTTTGTTTATGCTGTTTTCTAGGGTTCTCGACATATACACAAAGTCATATGGACAAAATGATGGAAGAATTGGATTGGCCATGAGTTCCCTTGCCCAAGTTAAGTGTGCTCAAGGTAACTGTACATTTTCACTTACACAACTTCATTTTTGTTTGCATATTCCTCTTTGCTTTATCTAGTTCTTTCTCTGCTTTGCTTTGTTGTGCTGCTGCTTCTTTTTTCGTGCTCACGCATGTTTGTGTTCTTTTTTCATTTGGTGGTTGTATCATTTAACACGAATGTTGGTTACAAGCTCTTTCATGCATGAGTTTTTTTTTCTAAATAAATAAATAAATGGTGTCCAAGTAGAGAATTCTCATCATCTTTCTGCTTTTCTTTTTTGGCTACAATATTTAGGCACTGATTGATATGAAATATGATTTGCAGGGAAGTCAGATGAAGCAATCAATTTGTATGAACATGCACTTCATGTCATGAAAGATTCCAATTACTTGTCGCCAGATGACAGCATCATGGAAAAGATGAGGGTAGATGTTGCTGAGTTGCTTCATGCTGTCGGGAGGTAAACTTCTCTTACAACCTTGGTAATTTGAATGGAAGATTTAAGTATTTCTTTTGGCATTCAAATAAAAAAAAAAAAAGAAAACATTAAGTAAAATCAAATACTAAGAATTGATGGTAAATTGGCACTCACTGTGGTGTCTATTACTTTACTTTAAGAGCACAAGAAGGCAGAGAATTATTAGAGGAATGCTTGTTAATCACAGAGAGGCACAAAGGAAAAGGTCACCCCGGCTTAGTGACACACATGATAAATCTTGCAACTTCATATTCCCAATCGAAGAATTATGCAGAGGCCGAGCACTTGTTGAGAAGAAGTTTGGAAATAATGATAAAGCAGAAAGGAAGCGATGACCAGTCCGTCAGCTTTCCAATGTTGCAACTTGCAGTTACGCTTCACCATTTGAAATAAGATGAAGAAGCTGAGAAACTGGCACTGGATGCTTTGCGCATCCGTGAGAAGGCATTTGGAGAAGATTCTCTTCCAGTTGGTATGTTTGCCCTTTCCTTTCCATAATTCCTGTTACATTTTGCCGTGAGAATATAAATCAAATTCTTATTTTAACATGATATTATGCATGGCAGGGTATTCAAACTCAAGTTGGTAAAGATGAGAGCGAGTTAGTTGTGCTACTTAGAAGGATTCGAGGTATACAAGAGAGAGAATTTGGATACGAGAGTGAGGAAGTTTTGGTTACAGTGAAAAAGATTGTATTCTTGTTGGATAAACTAGGGAGAAGAGATGAAATGCTTCCCTTGCAGAGGAGGTTGTCTCTGCTTAGAAAGAAGTATAAGCAGATGATTCATCACTGAGGGACTATAATATGTGCCTCCTTGGTGCCGTCTTTGTGAGCTTAAATGGCAACCTAAATGGTTTAAAAAGTTAATACAAATAGAAATAGAAAGTCAACCAATCAGATTGGTTATGATAGTAAACTGTTTTTTGTTTAGGAACTGTGAAATGAGTACATGAGGAAGATTTAATTAGAATACAAATATTGAGAGGACCTGCGCTGTCGCTGTGGCCCATATCTCTCTAAAATTGCAAGGGATAAATGAAAATAATGGGTAACTAGCTGAATAAGATGTCTAAAAGGGATAAAAAGAATGTTTAATTTCCATATATTGTTACATAAATAACCCATATGAATTATTCTTTTCCTTTAAAATAATTATCACTTTGATTTTGTCATGATAAAGGACAAGAAACACAGAGAAGTGGAAAATGAAATACAATCCACATCCCAAAGGTGTCACTGGAAAGACAATCTTTTTCAGCATGGCACAAGGATTTTTTTATTTAAATGAATTAAATAATGTTTTATTTACCGATATAAATAATTGTAAAAATTATGGTAAATAAGATATATAAAGATAAATTTTTAATTGGTATAAAAAGATGTGCAATTCTTGTCATTAGACACATATATTTCATATTTTTTTTTTCTGTTTTTCTTTCAAAAAATACAAAAAAAAGGTTAAATAATAGCGGATATATGGTTGTTGATGTGTATCGCAATTGTCGTATTTAATACTGCTGCACACTTAACGATCTCGTTTACTTACGTATCTCGTATACGGCGTAAAAACTTACCTGTAATGGAGATAAGTAATTCCACCCATTTTTGCAATAATTTTTAAAAGTATTTATTCTAGTAAATAAAACGCAAAACCCTAGTAGTAGTCATGCCACAATGGTGTACACATTCTAAGAAGATACAAGAGAAAATAATTAGATACTCTAGTGAGCGGAGATCAAATGTAGCATTCTAAGAAGGAAGAACCAACAAGAAACCAAAACGAAAGTTGTGTGACTCCCAACAAGTTCAACTATTTCACTTCTCAACAAAGAAAAACCCTAGCCATCTACCTCAGGAGCTTCCCTCTTCGTCTCCAACCCCTGTTCGCTCTCACCAATCACAACAGAAATGGCTGCCACAGCACCAGCAGAAGCTGGGTCCCAATGGCCATTCAGCTGGTCTCTCTCTCTCTCTCTCTGAAAAATTTGGTATTTTTTTAATCTTCTATTGCATTGTTTTATATGCTATCCATGAATATTATCACTCCCAAGTTTTTGTCTTCTTTTGTTGACCTTATTTGTGAATTATGTGCAAGTGGCTACCGTGTTATTGAATACGAACTCAGCAACTTCTGATAAATATTTGGAGAATCAATGATGAACACTTTGATAAGCTAATCTACCAAATTTGTCTTAGTAACTGTTCATGACCATTACAGTGACCTAGAAGTTGATTTTGGACATGAACAAAATGCTGCTATCGTATGCGCAGCCTTAGCTGTTGATAAGGAGGTCAATTGTTTCTTCAAGCTATCAAATTTCCATTCTTTTACCCAAAAATTTCTCATTGGGTTTCTAATTTGATTTCATGTCTACTGCAGTTGCAACCAGACAAGGTGAAACGACTCATGGCAGTGTCTCATGGAAAGCTTTCAGTGTGAGTCTATTCTCTACCCTCTATGCTATTATTATGATCTGCATGACTTGTGCATCCTTTCCTGTTCAACTGAAACAATTCTTGTTCCGCTAATGTTCTAAAAGTAAGTCATAGTGTTGGTAAACGATTACTTCGGTTTAATTATTGTTTAGATGAGTTGTTATTGATTAGTTAGACATATATGTGATTAGCTAATAGTTTCTTACTACTTAAGCCACATCTTAAGCTTGTACCAAATCTCAATTTCTACAACACAAGTACAATGTTTCGCGAACGCGGACCGAACATATCTTTGTAATCAATCTTCAGTCATCAGTTATGGTGATGAAATTATCATGAGTTGATGTGATGAGAATGCCTAAAACCTGTTGGATTATATCTTTAAGAAAGTAAACTTTTTTCTGTAATTAGTTAATTCAGCTTAAAGGGTTCTGCAGAATATCTAATGGTACTTTTTTTTTTTCCTATGTTCCATTCAGGCACTTTGAGGCAACGGAAGCAAGATTTCTTCGGGCATCTTTTAGTGCTTTTGTAGATGTCCTTACACTGGCCACAAAAACGATTGAAGAATTTGGTCAAGGAATGGAATTGTGACATTTACTTTTCTTATTCTTAAAGAATGTATTGCTACTCCAACCATTATATATAATCCTATTAGGTTTCTCATAGTGTCTGCATTTTTCACTTTCATATACTTTTATAGGATTCTGTTCCAAGATTGTGTAACCAAGTTTTACTCATTCATGTGGCAAAATTGATATTCTGCCACCAACAAATTTATGACTTCCATCCAACTTGTAAAAAGAGGAATGTTGCTTATTGCTTTAAATGGCATTTAGGAAGAAAATGGAAGTAGCTTTTTGGATAATTGGCATGAACAATATTATTTGATAAGGAAAAATAGATACCAAAATCAAGTAGATTAGAAAAATTTTTTGATATTACTGTAGATAAATTAAAAGTCATGTTATTTGCTTAAATTTGAGAAACATATGTAGCCTTACCCTGCAAACCGAAAAGTCGAAAAGAGAAACCAAATTTACTTGATTATATAGAATGTTTCACCATTAAAAATAAAATATCAACAATGAAACTATCATGCAAGACCATTTTGGAGACTATATAATAACAATAACAACCGTATAATACTTCTTAAGTGACAAAGTGAAACCTATTGGATCAAATGGACGAAATACTATAATGCAAAATTGACTTGTTTCCAAGCTTTCATGACATCTTTTCTCTTTCCCTTTGCTTCTAGATTTTTAGTGCATCAATACTCATCTAAGTATGTATATAGCATGTCATCCTTCTTAGACTTGCGCCTGCTTAGCAATGCCTTCAGAAGACGTTTACTTTTACTGGGGTATTGTTCGACTTCTTTGCCATTGTCTCTTTCGGCCGGTAATCGCATTGAAGCCGATTTCCGTGGCTCGGATGGGTACTGGTAAAAACATAAATGGAGATGCGGTTGAAGAAACTATAGAATTTGTTCATATTGTACCGAGCAAACAACTCGTATTTATGTCATTAATCTAATTGAAATTGGTAAAGAAACAATGTTAAACTTACCCTTTGTCTTGCATTGGAAGGATTTGGTGTGGTTGGTCTAGCAGGGTTTGGAGTAGTTGGTCTACTGCTCTTTGGTGTTGTAGGCCTACTTGACCGCGACCCGGTGCGTAAAAGTGGGAATCTATGCGGTGAAACAGAACGCTTATCTACATTACATGTAAAACAACTATGAATTCGGGTAACAACGAAACCTAACCTATATCTTCGCCATTGTTTGGACATGAAAAAGAAATAACAATTTGAAAGACAATAATAACATGAACTCTAGTATATTTATATTATAAGATCTGTGTGTATACCAACCTAAAACTTTTCTTGGCATGGTTGAGGTGAATGAAAAACCTCCAGGTCTCTGAGTTTGGACAGAAGGTGATGGTGAACGCCCTCTACTGCGTCAAAATGAAGAATTATGTCAAGATACTTATCCTAGTAAAAGGCCAATTTAATGTGACAACGGCATGCAGCATTTGTAGTTACCTTGCTGTAGATGTTGGTGTTTCTCTAATTGTAGCTCGAACAGCTTTTGGGACACAAATAGAGTGAAAGGAATATAAGTTTATATTTTTAAGGTTAGCCCGAAGATGATTGATATTGAAAAGCAGAAGATACCACTCTTGAAGTGAAGCCAGTCATCTTCGTCGTCTAGGTTGCACCCAACATAGGACGATTTTGTCTGGTTCGCGCCATGCATGGTCTCCCCAGCTGAACTTACAAATGAAAGGAATGTGAGAATTTAAAATCACAAGCTTACTTCCTAATAAGTGATAGGAAGAGAGTATAATGGAAGTGGAGAAAGTAACAAGTTAAGTAAGATGACAGTTTTCAGAAGAATGCAGCATATACTTGCCTGGTAGAATATAACGCTTGTGATATTTTGGAGTACTGATCACCAACGACTGTTGGGTACGCCCCTCGTGATCCATATAATCTTGGCACGTCCTCATTCTCTAATGTACCATGTTATGCACCAAGAAGAAAATGTTAACCGTCTTCACAAAATTTCACAATAATCAACTTCAATGATATCAAGACAGCGCTCCTCAAAAACAACTTTATATGAAAAATTATGCAAATAACAACATACTGGCGAAGCAAGCTTCTAACTCAAAAAGTCATTTGTAATAGACAGATAATTATCAGCCATGCAAAGATTCCCTATGGGCACCACTATCAGATTTTAGCCATTTATCACAATAACTGAATATAGCTCCACTAATTTTTATACTGCTACCATTATCTGATGCGATAAACATACATTACTCTCTAAAAGTGATACAAGAAACAAAACCAAGCCTTATCTTGCTAGATACTAGACTAGAATGATGGATATGACATTATCTGGATATAAATGCTTAATGCTAATAAAATACTATACTGCTAAACATCTGAAATTCTCGTAAGATTAACATCTAAATGCAAACTTCTATTCTACATGAATCGATACAAACACTTGTATCAATAATGAAGGATGTCAATTTAGAGTATCCAGAAGCGTTAAAAGAGGACCCCAACATGAATTTCTAAGTTTTTTCACTTCCTAGTAACCATATATTTTATGACTCATCCTGGATCCTATAAATAAAGGAGAAAAGAATATATGAAATGATTCTAACTATGCCTAAAAACATATTTATTCTCAGCACCTCAAAGCAACAAACCCATGTTGATGCCTCCAATAATCTAAGATAAAGATAAATGAATTTTCCACTGTCACAGCAATTAGTTTGAGCTTTCCTTTAATGGACTGAAGCAAAGTGGAGATCACTAAGTATACCTGCTCAATACAAGATACACGTAGCTCTGCTCCGGAAACTTCAACAACCTTCTCTTCCAACAAGTCATTCACTTTATATGTCACAGAACCTAAATGATCCACAGTATTCACAAGAGCTTTAATCGCATAATCCTTTAATGTCTCTACCACTCTGCAACCACAACACGAAAAGAGAAAACAAAATAAAGATGGGAATAAGGGATATAATACTACCATCATACATATATAACAGCACACAGCAAGTAACTCACATTTGTTTTTGGTCATCATTGGTGTATGAAAGTTCAAAATACTCGGCAGCTGAGTATAACTGTGATCTGAGATTTTTCAAATCCTAGGAACAGTGATGAAAATATGAGAAATAGTTAGCAAACAAAATCATATAATAAAAGCAAGAGATGCATTATGCAAACAGGCGCTAGCCATGACGGAGGTATGGTCGAGGAACAAACTTCGCCACATAAAAGGGCATTACACATGACCAAAGTACCTTGAGACTATCATCAAAGATCAAGCTCTGCTGCATAAAAATCTCATCATCAGTTGAAGCTTCTTGAGACACAGGCTGTACCGCAGAAGTGGTGATCTTCCCCATGAATGAAAATAATAGAAGCAAGAACACCTTATCCATAAGAAAGAAAATGAATAACAGTTAATTTGAATTCATGGTGGCAGAGTGATGAGGATTAAAGAAAAAATGAAAATAAAGCACTGCCAAAAGAAAAAAAAAAAAAAAGAATATCAAAACCAAGATTGGTAACCTTTTAGAAGAAGATTGTTGAGAAAACTTCAAGCCCTTGATAGATAACATACACTGACAAAAAAATAAAAATAAAAAGACAGTAATTAGAAGAGGGATAAAGTAGGAGACAAACTCATCCCTAACAACTAATAAGATACCTAAAGCTAATTATCTAACATAATTGCTGTCTGGAAAAAAGTATATACCATAATTCAAAAACAGAGCTTTAACAACAAAATCAGTAGCATATAACATAACACTATACACTATGAGAGACAATTCCAATTTCCACACTATACAAGACAACAAATTGAACTGAACAGCACAAAATTCCATCACTTTGTCTGAATCTTCACATATACTCAATTTCCACATCAAAATTCAAATTGACACTCAAAAAGCAAAGCCCACCCAAATACTTAAAAACATCAAAAGTTCAAAATTTTAACCCCATCAAGCCCACAAGTTGCTAACTTTAAGCATAAAAATAACAAATTGAGTAAATGGTATTAAAGGAAAATGCAGAAACAAACCTGGTAACAGCTCTTTTTTCTTCAGTTTGCAGTGGTTAGTGTGTGAAACCCACATCCCATTTGAAACGAAAATGTCAAACAAAAAACAAAGACACACACTTACCAACTAAAAACCAAAACGGTTTGGTGTTTGAGTTATTGACCAAAACGCAGCAGTGTAAAAGGGACAGCTCAAAAATTTTCCAACTTAAACAGTTAAGTGGGTGGAAGGAGAAGAAAGCACTCGGAATATTGGCAGCGGAATCCGGAATAATTTCTTCTCTTTTATTTTCTTTTTTTCATTCTATTTAAATGAATTCTCATAATTTTAACAAACAAACAAAACAGAGTATAAATCCCACCTTCTAAAATTAAAGTTTATAAAAGTATTTATTAGAATATTTACCTATTGTATCAACCATTTTCTATTCATTTGTATATAAATTTTTAAGTGTGTAATATTGTTTAGATTTAAAGTCTAACTGAAATCAGGTGTCTTAATTTTATACAACTCTATATATAGGATGGAATAAAATATTTGTTAGAGAAGAAAATAGTACTCCAAACAGCTTTGGGAAGTAGGAAGAAATTGGTCAGTGATGGTGGCCACTTCTCTCTCATCATGGCCCCATTTTTTTATTTTTTTTTAATATGACTAATTTGGAATAGCATGTAAAGGAGTTATTAGTAAACCCAAGGATTTACTTTTTTTTTTTTGTTTTTTTACCTTTATGGGGTTTTCTGACTTCTTCTATTTGTCCAAACTGTACGAGATTATTACAAGTTTAATTTAAATACGTGATTAAAGAATCTTAAAGTCTAATCCTAAACATAATTACACCTTACCTCTACAACTTCATTTGACAAAATCTCGTCTAATTCCCAAGTTTCCAACAGCTAATGATTTCTTCATTAACTTGTGATTATTTTAAAGATTAATTTGAGAATCCAGAAGCATAAAATATTTAACGACATTGACACTTGAGGGGCATTTATACTAATTTTGATAGAACTATTGGAATGGGCCCCTTGCCCACTAATGTTTTCTTTTGTCCCAAAAATGATTTTGAATGCAGGCCCAAGTCTGTAAATTTTGGATCCAACTTGGGTTTCTCATATTGTATCTCCATCGTCTATTTTCTTGTCATACTTTTTCTAGGTACTATACTACTAGTTAGCTAGGTACTATACTTTTCCCCATCTGCAATAATTACAAACCAAATTAAAAAAGAGAATGGTTCATGTGTATGAAACTAATAAGACACAATTAATTATGGATAGAGAGTTAAGGCCAGAAAATTGAAAAGATGATAATTGTTGAAACTTGAAAAACATATATAATGAAATGGCAATGCTGAAATGTGTTGGAGAAAGGAGAAGGAAATACATGGAACGTTGGTCCCCTCATGTCCAGCAGATACTGTGATATTTGCATAGTGATATAAAATATGGGAAAATTTTGAAGTGTACTGAGAATATTGGTATTTCAATTATTTTAATCGTTGATTTTAATTAATATATTATATATATTTTATAATTTAAATCAACGGTTAAAATAACTGAAATACCAATATTTTTGGTATACTTAAAACACTTTTAAAATATGAGTTAGATTGTGATTTATTGATTATAGTTAGTTTTGCATATAATATGAGGATTACTTATCGAAAAAGTATAGGTAGATAATGAAAATATTAAATAATGTGAACAATAAATATATTAGATATTCAATTCACTAGTTATGCGAATGGTTATTCTAATATTAAAATTTAGATAAATAATTTAAAATATAATGTACTTTTACTTTATTGAACTAAATTTAAAAATATTATTCATATTATTCACAAAAATTATTGTTAAAATCTTTAGTTATTTGCGTGTTTTTAGTCTGTTACATATCATTTTTTGGAAGCTCATCCTTAAACGCTCCTTGCTAAGTATGGAGTGCTGCACACCTTGTGAATTCGTTAAATCTAAACTCTTCATTTATTATATTTTATTTAAATGGTCTGAATTTAAAAAGGTAATCTATTAATCAGGTTAATTATTTTTTTTTACAAATTTTAGATTTTTTTGACAAGTCTCAGATATTAGGATGAAGTTCAAAATAAAAAATTAGTATATAAATATTAAAAACAATATGTCTGTCCAAAAAAAAAAAGTTATTGGACTTTAGAATTAAAATAAATAATACATAAAAATAAGTTAAAAATTTCTGTACTAAATCTAAAAAAAAAAGATATATTAGAATCTTAAAAAAAATAATATTAAATATATATTATGTATATAATATTAAAATTTAAATAAATTTTATTTTGTGTGAAATAAAATATAATATTAAATATAAACACAATGACAAAAAAAATTTGTGTTATATATATATAATATTAAAATTTAAATAAATTTTGTTTTATATGAAATAAAATTATAATATTAAATATAAATACAATGATAAAAAATTTTGTATTATATATATATATACAATTTTATTTTGTGTGAAACAAAATTAAAATATTAAATATGAATAGAATGATAAAAGATTTAGTACTATATAAATTTAATTAAAAAAATATTTATACAAGGTACAAAGCAAACAAACATATAATAATTTTATTTTGTGCGAAAAAAATTCATGTAAAAAAAATATTTATATAATTTTTTATTCACAATTTTTTTATTGAAATATGTTATTTTACTATATTTATAATATATTATTTGGGATAATTATATTATTTTAGTTAATATATATTATTTAAAAAAATATTTAAAATTTATTATTTTGTATTAAGAATATTATTAAAAATATATTATTATTTTTTTTAAATAATATTTTCTTTTCTTTGCTTCAAATACTATGACAACAAAATTTTTTGTGTAATTGCTTCTACTCAATAAATATTATATTCATTTATTTTTATATTGCATGTAAAATAAATAATTAATGTTTAAAAAAGTTAATAAAGGAAAGAAGTATTTTTTTTTTACCAATTCTTAGGTGAATATAAAGAGATTATGTCATTTGAACTATAATTCGTTGGCAAAGAAAGAAATACTCTTAATTATATATTAAATAGAATAATTATTTATTAGGCTCATTTTTATACAAATAAAAATTTTTCTTAGTTTTATATCTGTAATATTTTATACCAATTAGCTTCAGAATTTAATTATTTTTTGAATAAATTAATAAAAAAATAATACAAATAATTGTTTAAATATAATTGTATTTTAATTTTTCATTCTATTACGTAAACGTTAAGGTTGATTTGAAATAAAAGATAATGGACTTGTTGTAACTGCCATGTATTTTGTGCTTTGACTGCTTGGTCATCTGAGAATCATGCGCCTTCATAGAAACCGGGGTTCTTCTACAGAATCCGTTTTGCGTTTGGAGTTAGCTAACCAGCGGTGGCGACAGACATGCGTCTTCCTTTTCTATGGCAGCAATTTTTCGGACTTTGATGGTCATTTATGGTAGAAGTGGAATAGGGTGGGTTCAAGAGCGTCAAAATCTATAACTAGCTAAAACTATAGTGGAAGCATCTGCCAGCAAACAAAATAATGAAAATATTTGAAGACATCACATCGATAATAACAGAGTAACAGAGGAATTAGTTTTTTTGTTAGTGCTGGTTTGTTTGTTCAGCTCATGACAAAAAATAATAATAACAATAATAAATAAATTAAATTTACCTGATAATTTTTTATAGTAGATTAACTTTTAAGGAGTGCTGCACTACTTACTTTATCTGAAGTGCATTAGCTTTTGCCTTTTTTGGAAAGCAAAGTAGTGGGCTGAATTTAAATTATAGAAACTAATTTTTTCTTTCTTTGTGGATGTGTGGGGCTAACCCAACAAAATAATAAGAAGAATTATTACAAAAACACTATGAATAATAATAATAATAATAATAATAATAATAATAATAATAATAATAATAATAATAATATTTTCAAACATTTTTTCACCGTTTCCCCACTTTTTTCCAAATAAGTTTTTGACACTGCCAAATATACCTCTTCCCACCCATCCAACTTTTTATTCATCTTTAATTTATGTCAACCATTTAATTATTCCTACAAGGTATATTTCATTCTTTATATATATTTTATATTATTCAGTTAGTATGAATAATAAAAAATATTATATTTTACTGTTGAGTATTTAATTTCTTACCTTAAATACAATTAAAATTCTATATGTTTAATTTTAAATATTTTATTGTTATTGTTGACGTAACAGAATTTTTTTGTATTTTTTAAATTAAATTATTTATAGTTGGTGTTATTAATAAATATTTTGAGTTGTTAATTTGAGCTCATTTTTGTAATTTTTTATTATTGTTATAATAATAATTCTTAAACTCATTTTTTTTTGTTGAATAAAAAAACTCTCATATTTTTTATCGACTATTTTTATTATTCTCCAACTCAAATTTATTATCATGATAAATTTCATCAAATTTTTTAAGCCGACCCCATTTTTTATTCAAAAAATTAAGCTGAAAAATTATTATTATATTTAATTTTATTAAAACTGAAAACACTCTTACTTGTTTATTATAATTAAAATGAAATTATAATATTAAACCATCGTAATATTAAAACAAAAATTATTATTTATTATTATTAATAAATGTTATAGCAATAAACATGACCTTAATCTTTTAAACATTAAATATATTATTATTATTATTATTATTATTATTATTATTATTATTATTATTATTATTATTATTATTATTATTATTATTTATAAAATCATAATATTAAACAAACCAGAATAAAAATATCATATTCTCTAAAAATATTTGACCTAACTCTACAAATACCTAAATTTGTTAGGCTTAATTCTACAAACAATCTACATTTGAATCAAAATTTTAAATTCTACCTTAAAACTCACGTATCGTTATTTTTATGTAACTTATAACTTAAAAATCGTTAAAATATTCGATAAGTTTGACTAAATAATCATTTAATAGTTCTTAATGGTTAATTTCACGTAAACACAACTATTTTAAACTCTTTTTTTGTAAATATATTATTACTTAAAATTTTGATTAGAGTCACTGTCATTTCCATAATTTGAGAGGTTTCGTAAATATTATAATTATAGAATTTTGAGTAGGTTAATACTATGATGATAAAGAAGTTATTCTTCTTTCGCTGTTGAAGCGATGTAACGTATATGACTTTGTTGTATATAATTTTAGGTTTAGGGTTGTATGAAAAGTGTTATGGTGAGGATGGTAAATTTTTTTAGCATGTGAGAAAAGAAAGTGGTGGACGTCCTCTAATAGAGATGCATGTTAGAGTTGTCTACAGGTCTTACTAGAGGTTCAGGTAATGCAGGTGTTGTGACTCAGCTTGATGTTTACTGATGCAAGATTAGATTAGTAATAATGGTGAGATAGTGATAATTAAGTTATTGAATTTTTGGGTGTTGAATCCAATATTTTTTGTTAAGTAATGGGCTTATGTATGTTGTTACTGAATGAAACATCATAATAAAAGGGACTGAGGAGATAACCAAAAACAAATAAAATGGATAAGGATATTTGGGCCAAGACGAATAATTATTATTAGAGAAAATTCTATTTCTCTCTTTTACGAGATGTTGAAATGATACTCTCTTTTCTTCTATTTTATAAATGTACATTATTCTCCTTTCTAATTTTTAAAAAACCTTCTCTTTAAACAATTTTAAATTTTTATGTTAATTAATATTAACTTTATCCATTTTTTAAAAAAAATAAATTATTTTTTGAAAAAATACCCATTAACAAAAATTTTATTTTTTATCATTAAATTTTACTTACCAAAATACTGTTTAATAAATTATTTTTTTATTGATTAAATTATAATTTTATCAAAATACTTTTAAAAAAATTAATAATTAAATTATTTTTTTTAAGGTACTTACCCTTCAATAATTTTTTAATTATTAAATTATGATTTTACCAAAATTTTTGTTAACAATTATTTTTATATTTTACTATTATTTTTTTTATATCAATATATATTATTTTAACATTAAATAAAAAAATCTTACCACTATTAATATGTATAACAATTAATATATATTGATATGAAAAAATAATATTACTAAAATTTTTTATTTAATGTTAGAATAATATATATAGATATAAAAAAATTAATAGTAAAATATAAAAAATTATTAACAAAAATTTTGGTAAGATTATAATTTAATAATTAAAAAATTATTGAAGGGTATTTTAGAAAAAAAAATATAATTATTAATTTTTTTAAAAATATAATTTAATTAATAAAATAATAATTTATTAAAGGATATTTTGGTAAGTAAAATTTAATAATAAAAGATAAAATTTTTGCTAATGGGTATTTTTTTGAAAAATAATTTATTTTTTCTTAAAAAATGAATAAAGCTAACATTAGTTAATACAAAAAATTTAAAATGGATTAAAGATGAGCTTTTTTAAAAGTTAGAAAGGAAGAGAATGTACATTTATAAAACAGAGAGGAGGGGAGTGTCATTTTAGCATCTCGTAGAGGAGAGGAGCAGTGGCGGAGCTTAGTTCAGACAAGGGGTGGCCACGGCCCCCCCAAACTTTTATTAAAAAAATTAGTAATACTTTTTCAAAAAATAAAAAATAGTTCAGTTGGCTCAAATATTTTATTATGCCTTAAAATACTAAAGTTCAATCTTCATTTATTGTTTTTATTGCACAATAGTTTTAGTTTTAAACATTCAAAACATATCGAATTTGGACTGAATTAAGTATATTCGCATTTCGCAGTTCTCTATTCAATAAACAACACTCCTTCTACCTTTGAGTTCAAATATAAAAAATTAGGTATTTTTTATTTATGTAATTTAATATTATTTTATATTTTACTATTTATTTAATTTAATTTTTTTATATGATAAAAAATATTAGAATATTCAATAAGTATTGATATTATTGTATTTGTATAAATTGATAAAAAATTTAATAAATATTATAAATTTTAATATTTGTCCTTCTAATTTTTTTTATATATTTTATTGGATATATATTCAAATTTTTATATAAAATAATTATAAAAAATCAAAGAGTTGATGATGCATTTTTTAAGAGGAAGGCTAATATTCAAGAAGGAAAATATATAACTTTTACAATATCAACATCTGTTGTAGATAGTTATTCTACTTCGATGAATCACGAAGAAAGTAAGATACAACCTTCAAAAGTTTAAAGAGTTACATCTGATGAGTTTGACCTTAATTCTTTGGAACGATACTCTGAAAAACGGCTTCAAATTTGGGAATATCACCCAAATTAGAGAGATAAGGTGAGATGAGCTTATCTTAAATGGGGTCTATATTAAAAGTATCTTGACAATTATCTTCTATCTGCCCCCCCCCCCCAAAATTTCGTTTCAAGTTCCGCCACTGGAGAGGAGTAGAATTTTCTCTTATTATTATTATTATTATTATTATTATTATTATTATTATTATTAATTTAGATTTCCTTATCAATAAATATTTGGGTTTTTATTTTTCAAATTAATTCAAAAAATATTTATAATGCTAAATTTTAATACGATCGAAAAAATTGTTCCATCTTATTTGTTATTAAAACAAAAATTATAATTTCATTTATCAAGATAATATTAAATTTACCGTTAACATGAAAAAAATAATATGATACATGAAAATCATCATACATTGTTTTATTATTAGCTACACCCAAAAACATAATATTAAATGTGAAAAAACTAATATTTAATCTATTTTTAACATAAAAAATTATTATACAAATAAAAATTATAAAATACTTTTAAATGGTACTCTTTAGATTTTGAATGATTTAAAATTTTTAATAATTAAATCAAAACTAGACATTGCAGCAACTTCTTTTTTAATATGATAGAAAATCGTTTTTTATCTTATTTTTTAATCTTGTGTTAATTGATCAAGGAACCAATAAAATAAATAAAAAAATTAACCGATTTCTTAAAGATGATAAAAAAATATAATTACTTAAAAATTAGTTTGAAATAGTAAAATTTCAAAAAATTACAACTTAAAATTTTTGTTATCAATCTACAAGAATACAATTACACTAATCTTTGTTTAATATTTTTTCCAATATAAAAATATTAAATTAGAAACTAACAAAACATAAAATAATAATAAATTACATAGATTTAAGAAATACCTAATTTCCATGAGTCCAATATGCATGTTTACTTCGAAATAGAAAAATAATGTTTTGAATGCATGGTGAAAATTGGAATAACACATGGTATTGTACCTGGTAGTGAGGGACTTAAACCGGTGGATTTATTTTAACATTTAACCATGATCAACTTCCGAACTTCATACACTGATTTATTCTGAGATAAGTCTCAATGTAGTCTCTGAAGTTGTACTCGAGCCTCACAGTAGTCGCTGAACTTAAAAGTTCCTCAGAGTCATCCCCGAACTTGCACTCCGGGACTCAAAGTGGTCCTTCCGACAATTTCAGCACACGTGGCGCAACCGGAAAGCTTAGCTGGCAGCGTTGGTGACACGTGGGACTCACAACGGCTAGCTGATGTGGCAGAGTAAACTCTTTCGACTCAATTTGGTCCCTCAGGTGAAGTTAAAACCCTAATCCCCTTTTTTGAAGGCCACATTGTTCACTCTGCTGTCTCCTCGTCAGTGATGTGTTCTTCTGTACTTCCTCTCTGAAGCCCGAAGGTTATGGCTAGCACGAGCAAGGCAGCTGGGAGCTCGAACAACCCACAATCGTTTGGAAGCATCATGAGGAGAATGAACAGAAACAGAGAAGCTCGTTTGCCAGAATGGTGTGCCTGTGGGTCGAGACAAGTGCTGCGGTGGTCAGGGACGGATTCTAATCCAGAGAGACCGTTCCTGGGTTGCTCGAACTACAATGTAAATATTATTATTGTTGATTGCTGTATTTATGGATATAAATTTTGCTGATTGAATTTTCTTTGATGTGCAGACTGTGGGTAAGAAATGGTGTGGATTGTTTATGTGGGTTGATAAAGTTTTGGAAGATGCCATGCCATGTGATGATAGAACAAAACATTCAGATGATGATGAAGAATGGAAGATGAAGATGGCTTGGAAATTTGATAAATTAGAAGCTGAAATTAGGGTTCTAAAAATGGGAGAAATTTTGATGTTTGTGTTCATGCTGCTGATTGTAATTGGTGTTCTTGTATTAAAGCTAGATAGACAGCAAGATCAACTGTATCTAGCAAAAAATAGATGACATGCATGTTATATGCATTCCTTGTTCATGTACTTGTTCCTATCCTTTTGTTTGAAAGAGATGGAAATTAAAGTGTTTGATTATATGCATACTTTTATTCCTGGACTTCTTTTCAATGAAATAGAAATGGACAGGATTTGAACTACTCTTAAGTTTGTAACAGAGGATAAGATATAAACAAAAGGCTGAGAAAACTCAATTCAATAAAGTCATAATTCATAATTCATATTGGTAATGTTTGATTCAAAAAAGACATTATAGAGCCAAAACACCAAGTATATCAAAGTTGTTGACATATTGACCTGATAAAATTCAAATACTAAAATCCCCAAAACTGGGACAATGTTTTAGGCATTGTAAACAACATCAGCAAAATAGATACAAAAAACAGCCTGGTTTTTCTAAACATAATCATCCTAATCTTTATTTTTTTTGTGTCTGGGTGCCTTGAATCCAGGGTTGGGCACAAACTTTATGAAATTTGCAAGCCTTGTAGCAGTTCTCTGTGTTGCACCTTGCATAGGGCCACTTGTTCAAATACTCCCAGGCTTTCTTATTAACCCTTTCAATCTTTTTGATGATATCAAGGAAGCCATCTTGGCTAGTACACCTTGCACAATCTCAAAGTAGCCCTCTAAACTGGAGATCCTTCCATTGCTTATTGAAGTTCTTCCACAGATGCCAAACACAGAATCTGTGATGGACATCTGGAAAAACCTCCTTAACTGCATTTATAAGGCCCTGTTTCAGATACCAATGAAGGGGTCTGATAGTTGTTTTCGGGCAGCAAAACTGTCCCTACAGTTATATAAGTGACATCAAAATAGTCCCTAGACTTATGTAAGTGACATCAAACTAGTCCCTACACAGTACTGTTACAGAACATTATGCAGAACAGGATAAATGAGTAACAATAGATTGACAGAACATTATGCAGCATATAATCAGTCCAAGATTAATTCTGCATATATAGACAGTAGCCCAGTGTATTAACATCATATAATCAGTACAAGATTAATTCAGCATATATAATCAGTAATATGTGCCTTAAATCAAACTGGCAAATAAATCACAAGGACAGGCACCAAACTTTACTCTCTGTGTAGTTTCCCACAAAACCCAAGACCAATACCCTTTTTTTTTCTTTTGCAACTAGGGGAAATATATATATATATATACAACTACAACTTACTACCAACAAAAAAAGGCACACAGAAATAAAAAAATATGCCAAATTTGGAGCTAAAGTAATCACTAACTAGAGAGGTTAAAAAACAATAAAATAATATACAACACTGAAGGTGGAGATGAAACAAGAAAAACCATCTAGAAATAGTAATGGTAAATAGTAGTTGATGAAAGCTCATTAAATGACATATGTTATCTTCTTCATATCATAGCATTGATTCAGTCCTAATCTTCTTCTATCATTTTCATCATCACTCTCACTCTCTCCTTTTCATTACTTGACAGTTGGAAACAAAAGCACCACTCCCTTGCTTTTCTACTTTTCCTTCTCCCTCTAATATTTCACTGTGCTATATTATCACTATATTCAAATTAACAATATAAGTTAAGTCTTCTATTATTTTGTGGTTTTCTTTTTCAAAATTTTTATTAGAAAAGGTTATTGTGGACCGGGTTATTGAATAGAGTGCCTAACTTTGTTAGTTGTTAACTGTTAAATTATATGATATTTCACCTTTATTTTGATCATGTTGCTAATGATTTGTGTCATGTGAACATAAGAAAGTGTGAAATCAAGAACATTATTTTGGTGTAACTAAGAATAGCAGTTCTCTAGACACTAACTTCAATCTTGGTGGATCAAACCATTCAAAATTACATACTCTTTCCCATAACTAATCCACTAGTCCAGACCAAATTCATCAAACAATTTGACTATTCCAATAGCTAAGTTAACTTCATTAGCAATTGCAAAACTTACTTTATATTACTCTAACTTATGTATGTAAGAATCCTTTATGATCACACACTCAGTTTAACTAAACAGCATTACATATTACATTCAGTTTAACTAAACCAACCCAATACAAAGAAAGGCAATTAGGTAAATCAATCAAATTCAGAATCCATTATCAGAGTTACAAAAAATTTTAACTCCCAAAAGATCTTTACTTCTACTGTGATCATGCAAATTCTGTTTAACAAATTCATTTATCAAAGTCATTGTCCTGAAACACATTAACAGTTTGGAAACTTCTCCACTAAGAGCAGTAAATCCTAACACATAAAGAACACATTTTCATATCATCAAAACACAAGAAACATTCCTACTCTACAATTTTCTTGGCCAAACCACTACGAAAGCCAGAAGTGATCAAACCCTAGCACAGAGAACAGAACAGAGGCGTTCATACCCACCAATTACAATCGAAAAAAATAGCCTGAACTTTTGTGAATATTAGATTAACAACAATATCAAAAAACAGAGGAACCACATTTTTTTTTCATTTTTGGCTTACCTCTTTCAGAGAAACTAGGCTTTCCATGATTTTTTTTTCATTTTTGGCAAACGAGCTTCTCTGTTTCTGTTCATTCTCCTCATGATGCTTCCAAACGATTGTGGGTTGTTCGAGCTCCCAGCTCCATTGCTCGTGCTAGCCATAACCTTCGGGCTTCAGAGAGGGAGAACAGAAGAACACAGCACCGACGAGGAGACAGCATAGTGAACAATGTGGCCTTCAAAAAAGGGATTATGATTTTAACTTCACCTGAGGGACCAAATTGAGTCGGAAGAGTTTACTCTGCCACATAAGCTAGCCGTTGTGAGTCCCACGTGTCACCAACACTGCCAGCTAAGCTTTCCGGTTGCGCCACGTGTGTTGAAATTGCCGGAAGGACAACTTTGAGTCCCGGAGTGCAAGTTCGGGGATAACTCTAAGGAACTTTTAAGTTCAGGGACTACTGTGAGGCTCGAGTGCAACTTCAGGAACTACATTGAGACTTATCTCGATTTATTCTCTCTCAAACCGAATACTTTCTGTTTTCAAAAATAAAATTTGTTCCTCCACGTTAGGCCCAAGCCCACCCTTACAACCAAAAATAGCCATGACCTACAAAAACATAACCCAACTCACCTAAATCACTGCAGGCGAACAGCTTTTGTCTGTGCGTGTACCCCCATGATGCTGAAATACAAGGCCTTCAGCAACGGCCATGATAAAAAAGAAAAGAAAAGTAAAGTATAGTGGATGGAAGGAAAGAGCAAAGCTTGAAGTAGCAGCGTACCGTACCGTAGTCCGTACCGGCGTACGGTACATAGTGGGCTAGTGGCATTGTATGCATCTCCTGTGTCCCTCCAAATGCAGAAAATTGGCTATCTCAATTCTCAACTCACAGCAGACAACCTCAGACGACAAAGCCTGCTACTGTGCTACATACACAACACAACCATTAAACGACAATGTTATTCTTATTACGTTAAATTAAACCTGCAGATAGCTGCAATAATAACGATCCTCATTCTTCAACTTCCAAGGTGTGTGCCGCCTGGCCTTGGGAATGAACGTAACTCCCTAATCAAGTGGATTTCATTTATTTTCCACTAATAATGTACGGCTAATTATTAATGCATTTACACACGAATTTCATTGTTGCTTCGGCACGGACAAAAAAGGAATAAACTTGGATAAGGTGGGATATTGTAATTGGGATTAGGAATTTACTGGGGGTAAATTTGTCACCACACAAAATTTGACTAGGTTCAATTCTATTCTATACCCAAACTACTCATTCAACTATATATATATTTTTCACGTATTTTCCAACACTCACTCACTCCGTCACTCTTCTCATCTTCTAATTGCTTATGGAGTTCTGTAATAACGAACTCGATTCTTTCTCTAACGACATCGACAAGTAAGTCATCATCGATAACATGTTTTCTGTTACAAACATGCTTCATGCTTTCAAGAAACCGTTTTTCTAACCTCCTCCTTTCTACTAACCATGTTGTTGTGCTTTTAATTTGCAGAATAATGGAGATATCACCTATGGATGATTTCGAAGATTGGGAGCCATTGTTAACCTACAAAAGCACGCAGAAGCTTTTCTTGAACGACTTGCCAGAAGTGGATAACGACTTCGACGACCTTCCACCTCTGGACGATTTCAAGAAAGAGCGCGAGGAAGAGGATCAAGAACACAAGCAATTACTACAACTTGTTCCGAGTAGTAGTACGATTAAGAACAAGAAGAGTGAGTTGGAATACGATGAGATTAAGAAGCACTTCCATTTGCCAATCACAGAAGCTGCTAGTAAGATGAACATCGGTTTGACATTGTTGAAGAGAAGGTGCAGAGAACTCAGCATCAAGCGTTGGCCTCATAGGAAAATCAAGAGCTTGCATTTACTCCTACAAACTCTCAAGGTATATATTATAATTAAGTTTTGGCGCTTCATATCATTTACCAAATCTCAATGATTATTTTACTCTGAATGTAGGAGATAGGTTTGGACAATGAAGTTGAAATGTTGGAGCAAGAAATAAAGATGTTAAAGCAAGTTCCGGGGTTGGAAATCACACAAGAAACCAAGAAACTAAGACAGGCTTATTTTAAAGCCAATTTCAAAAGGAGGAAACTTTTGGCCTCTAAATCTTGTTCTTCATCATCATCACTTAGCTAAGCTACTAATCTTTCTATGTTCATATTCCATCTGATCAAAGCAACAGTTATTAGATATTAACATAGTTTAGGGAAATGGATAGTTAGTGCTTGTTGCAAATGAAAGACAAGTTTAAGGTCGTCTCTTTGTCTAAGAATAGGTCTCCGTGTCTCTCTCCTTCATTATCACGTTATTACCATATTTATGCACAACCTATTAAAGATTAAAATTGCTAATTCAAGAAAGTAGAAACAATCAACTTACTTCCAATTCTTTTCTCCATTTTCTTGGTCAATGGCGTCAATACATTTATCCGTTTTTGTTTCAACTTTAATGCACCACAATGTATTGTAATATATTAAAAAGAAACTAAAAGTTTTCTTTATTTAGTATAGCAGAGAAACAGTTTCCGGTCTCTTATAAATATATTGTTTTCACATCGTCAAAAATCGATACTTTAGATGGAATTAAAAAAATAAATTAAATACGTAATATAATTTAAATCATAAAAAGTAAAAACTAATGGGAATTTTAGAATTTATTCACTTCTACGATATTATGATACCAAAATTATGTGAGGTTATATAATTCAACCAGAGATAAAGACTGCGTGCAACAATGTGTGAATTGGACCTTAGTGTGAACAAACTTATATATACTAGTGTATCTGGATTCTTTTGAATTTAAGCTTTTAATATTACAGAAAAAATAAATTTTATATATTATACAATTTAGCTATTTTATACCCACACTTTGAGATTAATAATAAAAAATTTATTTTTTTATATATTTAATTCATTAAAAATATTAAAAAAATAATTTTTCATTAACTTTAATAAAATATTTTTTATGGTATTCTTAAAATATACTCTTAAAAAATATGTTAACAAAAACTTATATTACATTATAACAAAAAGTATTTTAGGAAAAAAATTAAATATCAGTCTCTTTTATATTCTTATTATATACAGTATAGATATCAGTAATGTTTGTCAAAAAATAGAGCATGTCCATGAAAACGCAAAATTTACATTATTGACACTAATGAAATACTAAATATTTTACTAAAATATAATATAACAAAATTATAAAATTTGGATAACCACTTTATTCTGACCAAATTTTTAATAAGATACAAAATAGTAATTAGTGATGCTACTCTATTTTAACTCAAATCTCTCCTAAAGAAATCTTAAATGGATAATCACTCTACTGAAACTAAATTTTTTGACATAGAAATATAAGTTAATAATTTGTGCTACTCTACCCAAAATTAAATTCTATTATATACCCAAAATACAAAGACTAAATGGTGTAATCACTCAACCCAAAATACAAAGAGAGGATATCAAAAAATACAAACGAATATTCTCTAAAAAAATTGACTAGTAACTTAGTACACAAAATAAATATGGAGATAGAACACAATTTTTTTTATAATTTTCTCTCTAACACTCGCTAACTACAACTCATAACTCCGCGCTACAAAAAAGTCATCGAATTTACCGATGAATTTAGTGTTGGAATAAATTCGACAATATAAATTTTGCTAGTAATTATTTTTTGGCAAATTTTTTCGTCCGTCGCTGATTCCCAACGAATTTAATTTAGCAGCAAATATAAATTTTTATTTGCAAAATTCTGGAACTTATTACCGTCGAATTTTTTTTTTCGGTAAATCCAACGGTAAACTTACATTTTATTTTTTTAAATTTCTTTGAAAATTCAATATATAATTTTAAATATTTAAATTTAATAATTTTTAAATTAACAAAATTTAAAAAGTTTTACAATTTTTTATAATAATTTATCTATAAATTTTAGTTGAAAGTTCACAAATAAATTTAAATACCAATATTTATTAATAAAAAAATCAATTAAGCAGAAAAATCATATTTAAAATGCATCAATTAACAAACAACTAATAATTAACTAATTTATCGTCCACAATATCAACCATACATTGTCATAAATTAAGGCAATATAATAGCCAAATCAAATACTAATTCATAGCCAATAAAAAAAGTCAATTATCATTAATATTAATCATCTCAGATAATTCTAAAATTAAAAAATAAATAAATTTTTTTAGTTATCCAAAGTTCAGTCTTGTAGTTCTTTAATTAAGTTTGATAGAATTTAACCTATTAAATTGTTATTTTATAGAAATTTGTAATAGTCAAAGAAAGTTCAATAAAAAAATAACAAAAAATAAAAAAGATAAAAGAGTTACAGAAACAATAAATTAATAATTAATAATAAGCAAGAGAATCGAAGAAATATAAAGTATGAAAGATAAACTAAAAAGAAGAATATGAAAAAAAGATAAGATGGAGTTTTTTTTTTTTCTAAATATCTAACCTAAAAAGTACAATAATAGTTAAAAAAAATACTAAGACCAAAATTGAAACAAGAAACAGAATAAACTTGCCATATGTGAATAATCACAAGTGAGAACCTAACAGTTTCTAATAGCTAGGATTTTGAAATTAAATACAACTACAAAACGAGATACAGACTCTAAACATCTTAAATCCCAATTCTGAATCTTAAAACCTAGGAGCCAATTTAAACCATCAGCGTGACTTATCTTTTTGTTAAATTTAACTTTCACTCGTTGATCTAACTTTTTTTCCTTTTTTTTAATTCGATTTTTTTTCTTTCTTGTCACAATCTAGATTAAAACCTAAGGGTATCACTAAGATTCAACATGTCTTCTGTTACCTCCCCACACTCGATAAACACAAGCAATTCAAACAATAACAAGCACAACAATTTATAATTAAGTCATGTAGAACAAGTAGCATATATTTAATCAAATAAACAATTCCAAAAAAATTCTAACCACAACACAGTAAATCACAAACACAGTGCAAACTAACCACAACATAAAATTAATATTAAGGCCATTGAAACTCAAAAATTCTAATAAATAATTTGCATCAAATATCAAGTAACAGTAACAGTACTAATACTATTACTTGTATAAATTTTAAAACAATTATTATCTAAATATCCAATCGCCGAAATAGATAACTTTTCCAATCCAAAAGTCTTTAATATTCTACAGTGAATAGTATCCAAATTACAAAATAGTTATAGGATGATAAAAATTGTGGAAGGAGCAATAAAAAATTTACCTGAATAGAGCAATGAAGCACCCGCGAATAGAAAAACCAGAGGCGCAAAGATGAACTTGAATGGTGATTCAAAAAAAAGATTAGGACAAACAAAGGGTTAGAGTTTTTTATTAAAAAAATGAAAACAAAATGAAATAAAGAGAGGAATGAGGGCAACCTATTTGGACGAGGAAGGAGAGACATAGCTCCAGCGACAGAGGGCCGGCAGCTGCAACTCTTCCAACAGTGAAGAAGACAGATGGAACAACTCTATTTGAGACAACAAAACATGATTCAAGCAACTTGACACAAACTTTAGAAGAGAATGAAGGTAGGCAGCGCCGATAGAGGGTGGCTGGAGGAGCTGCCGAAGGATGTTGCAGTAGGGGAGAGAGAAGAGAGAGGAGAATAGAGGAGAGAGAATGGTGTCCTCGAAAGTAAGGGGAGCCGCGCATTTTGAATTTAGATCAGGTTTATCGTTGGATTTACCCGCTGGTAAATCTGATTACCCGCTGGTAAATCCGATGGTAATACATTATTGCACATGACCAAAACGCAGTGTTCCATTAATTGAGATTTACAGGCGGATAATTCCGACAGTAAACCCCACGATAATCTTGATACCAATTTTTCTTATTTTTCCTCCAATTATTACTGGTGAATTTACCGTCTGAATATCAAATTTGACGATAATTTTTTTATTCGACGAATTTATTGCCAAATCTGCCAGTAAATTCGTCGGTAAACTCGTTGCTAATGTCCGATGCTAAATCCAACGATAAATTCAACGGTATTCAATATTTTTCTTGTAGTGTTAACAATATAATATTTATAAATTTAAGGTCAAACTACCTATTTATACTATTTTTAGACCCAAAAATAATACATCCAACCAAACAACTTGCAAATAAGTTGCATAAATGATCATAATATAAAAATTAGTTAACATTTTCAATTATATTATAATATGATACTTGTAGTTAGACACTTATAATTTGGTTCATGATGATTCTATTATTGAAGATTACAGAAGGCTTAGAGAATAGATGTTGAATCTATAGCCTTCTTTGACTTTAATAGATTAAGTATTTAAACCCAACTTCAAACTTGATTTCTGTTTGAACTGTGCAGCAAAAAATTTAAGAGATAATTTCGTTTTGTCTTATAAATATAAGAAAACAGAACAGCGAGAGAAAAGAAGAAGTTGACACAGTTATGTATCCTGGTTTCGTTGCCTTGTACTATGCAACCTACATCCAGTCTCCACCACAACAGTGGTAGAATTTTCACGATAGTCAAAGTATTACATACACTAATTTCCTGGATTCACACAATCCTATCTGGACACATAAGTGTCTTCCTAAACTTGACTTGGTTATGCTAATATCTAACTCTTTACACTAAGTGCTTACCTAACTTAGAAGGGGCACCTCATTGGTACAAGACACAAGACAGAAAATTACAACCAAAAGAAATCAGAATCCACTCTTGGCTTTTTTCTCAAGTGTTTCACTCAACCTTTTTAACTCTTAGGCATTTTTTCAATATTTTTCATTCAGCCTTTTACCTCTCAAAGATATTATAAAAAGATATACATTGAAACTGAAATACAAAACTGTAAAACATGAAGGAGATTGATGCAGAATAGCCTTTGTTGCTATAAGTTGAACCAGATTTAGCTAACTCTGATTAAACTCTTCATCTTGGCAGAATACTTCTTTAACTTAGAAACACTGTCCAAAACATTGAATTATTCACAGGAAACTCTCAAACGAATATCAAATTTCAGTTCTCTCTCCTTGCCCTTCGAAAAACTTTTTTTTTCTTTTTGTACCTTTTTCAAAGTCACTCTTTGAATTTTTTCTAAGTCAACTCTTTGAACTTTGTGCTTCTTTGGCTTGTCATCTCACTTTTTTCATTTAACTCCCAAAATAGGGATTTTAAAACTGGTCCAATTTTTTTGACCGACGAAGACCTCAGATCAGCCAAGAGAAATTTTTTTAATAGTAAACCCAAATCCGAACCCTTTAGATTGTGCTTTGTTCCCAATAAACAATTTGAGCCTTTGATTTACAGCAGTGATTATTAGAAAGCACTTTTTTCATTTATCCCAAATTGGCGATGCAGATATTTGAAGAATGAGTGAAAAAAATAAATTGCATGTAAATGGAAATAAATCACCTTTATCGTCTGACTTAACTTAGCTTGCTTTGATTTAGGTGATTAGACATTTGCTTTTGTGATTTATCTTTTTCTTTCTTTTTTCTCTGGTGAATGAATGAAGAGGAAGCTTTCTCTCTTTCTTCATGAGTCTAACCGAAGAAAACCTCGTGAACATTTGCTCTGGTTGGCTTCAACTTGGATGGATCAACATGGACTTGAATTGGCTTGACTTTCCATTTAACCCAATTGATTCCTTTGCTTCATTTTTTTGGGCTTTGAAAGTTAGAGAGTCCACCAAAAATCTTTGTTTCTTTGTTCTATATCTTTGGACTGCTGCTACTTTAATTTTGGCCTGCAACACTAATAAAGACAATCAAAACTGATTGAATATTTAACTCGATACATCAATGTTTGTCATCATCATTTAAGTTAGTCATATTCTTAATTCTATAATTATGTTCTTCAATTTGATATTTGTGCAATTTATCCACATTTATTCTAACTCATAGGCAGATCAAAATTGATTTTAACTTTTTTATAATGTTAGGTTAGGTAATTAATTTTTTTTGTTAATATCAATCAATCTTTTAAAATTATTTTATTTATTTTAAATTTTAAATATATATTATAATTTATAAATTTTAAATTCTAAATTATAAATCTAAATATAAAATTGACTAATATTGACCTACTAAAAATTAATTTCCTATATTTTTAATTGGGTGATCTTTGAATTCTGCAGATAGTATATACTACTAGTAATAAAACTCTAAGTCTCTAACATCACTTCTTGATATGAACAAAAAAGGGAAAGAAATTGAAATTCAGTTTACATGAGTGGTGTTTCAAGGTTTTTTTAAGTTTTGACATGCCACTTTGCATATATTAATAAAGGAATGTTAATGGGAATTTATTATTGAGTATATTAGCACAGAGGCACTGTAGTGTCTGTATTTGCGGCGGTGCAATCACTGGATTTTAATGCCAACAAGTTTCTTAACTACAATACGCTACTACATAATGCTATATAGCCACCACTTTATACATATCATTCTTCTTAACATGCATTCATGTAACTACTGTATCAATAATCAATTGGTCCATAAAATATCGTACCCTATAAATATGTACCCCATTATTATATTATGTGTGTAGGTTGTTACATGTTAGACATGTCGTTGAAAATAGTTTCTAGATCAGTACATGTCATTGTTAAGGGTTATATTAATAATTAGTTATGACTCTGTACAGTTGAATTAGTATTTGAAGCGTGCAAATTAAACTAATCCAGGCAGTGCAAGAATTTCTAAGAGAAATTAACGCTGTATTAGCGTCTTAATCTTCTACTTCACTCTGATTAAAAGTAGGTGAAAATTCAGGTACAGTCAACTTTATGTGAAGTTGATAATTGAGAGTCGTTAGATAATTTGATTAATTTGACTAATTTTTTATCTAAAAATTCTCAATTATTAACTTCAGGTGAAATCGATTGGACGTGAATTTTTACTTAAAAAGTATTGGTTCCATTTCTAACTTGTACTATATGTAGCTTGCTAGTTAGCTTTGACTATGCTATTTAATTATTTATTTATTTGATTTGTTTGCATTCGTGTGTTTTTTCTACACATATTAATTAAAATGAGCAAACGTCAAACATGTACCATCTCAACATGGAGTCTCCTATAATATACATAATTATCTTTCATTATAAACGAGTTTTGTGTTTAGTTTTAGTCGTGTGTTTGTTTCAAAGAATTTTACTTTTTTAGGAATTGTTTATTTTATAAAATTATATTATTGTCATGTTTGTTTAAAATATTTTAGTCTAGTTTGTAGAAATAATTTCTTATTCAAAATATAAAATTTTATTCTTATTCAAACAGATGGGTATTCGATATTTCCATATCAAAGGAATGAAAATTAAAATATAAAAAGTACTATTATATTTTACCTCCCTAAATTATATATTTCTTATAAAAAAAAATCTCCTCGTTTTATTGATATTGAGACTGTTTTAGAAATTTAAAATTTATTTTTGGGAATATGCGTAATGAAACAAATGTATCCTAATTTAATTTTGTAATATTAAAAATAATATCCAATGATTTGTAACACTAAATAAACAAACATTTTATAATATCGAATATAAAATTATTTCAGAGAACAATGAAATATATATTATTAGTCTTGAAATAAAACATTCCAAGGTTATTAGCATAGGAAAAAATAATTATTTTAAAATGTTTATTTTCGACATTTAATAATTGTGTTAATAAATCATTTAAAAACATCTTTGACATCATTAATTATAAAAAAAGATCTAAAGCCACTTTTTACGAATTCCTAATTATTGAAAAAAAATATATCGACAATATTAATATTGATTTTCGGCTATTTTTGTTAGTGAAAATTAGTGTTAACAATAAGCATGACCACATCAAAAGAAATTGATATACATATATATGGAATAATTGACTTGCGTAACGGTAAAGAACAAGTATTTTTTAAAACAATTAAAGGATATACAGATTTCTACTGTACAAATTAAAATCACATGTTGATGCAGTAAGAAAACAACTACTGCACCTTATGTCTCTTTATAATTAGACAGTCAAATACATATATTTGCATTGATTTTTACATCTATAATAATATATATTTTGCTAAGCAAAATATTTGGACTATGCATAATAAAGATAAATGTAGTAATAATAACAATAGTAATAATTAAGAGAACCACCGTGACATGTAAAAGGTCAATTAAAGATAAACTCAATATTAATAAGCTCGTTTTCTTTGTTTTTCTTGCTTGCGTTTCCATGGGACCATTTGCTTAAAGCTTTCATAAATGCTTGCCTGCAGTTATAAATAAAATTAAATACTAAATGTTACTAGCTAATTCATAATATATATAGTATCTGTGATTAAGATATATCAAAACCTAACCTAATCAATTTTAATCAATAAAGTAATTTATTACACTACTATCCAGTCGGTGCAATTTCCTCTGTAGCAATGAATTGAAAGTCCGGCTTTTGGGCACCAGAAAATATAGATGCTTTATCAGCCTCATGTATTTTCTTTATGAACAAATTAAAATTAAGAAAAAATGTCTCATCATAAGTGTAAAGTGTATGACTATAATAATTAACCTTTTTTTTATAATATTAAACTATGCTGGTTAGTTGTACCAAATGCAAAGACATATATTTTTGGTCAAAAGTTAACTTTATGATTTCGGCCCCTGGAAATGACCAGTAACAAACAAAAAATAGCCATTTAATAAATATTAAATAAAATAAATTTTGATTTTTTTTTCTATAATATTATCGTTCTACTACCCATGCCCCCCATATGTGTTTTTATAATGCATACCTAACCTCAGTTATTTATGCGACGAAATAATTTTATAATATATCTAAGTGAAAATTGAAGAGTAAGAAAATGAAATGATTAATTACCCAAAAATGTGAGTTTGTGTTGGAGTGGTTGTTAGAGAGGCTCAAGTAGCGGCGTGGGAACTTAACCTTCTTATTATGATGAGGAGGGAAAAAGTCGAAAGTGCCCTCGGGATGATGGTGGGGGATGTTGGTGGAAGTGGGAAACCTTGCAGACCCAAAAGTGGAAAAAGAATTGTGAGTGTCGCGGGGAGTTCTGTAGGAAGTGGTGAAGGACATGGCCCGGCCCACGTAAGGCCCAGCCAAGACGGTGGTGGGAGAAGGCACGTCCATGTTGGAGTTGGAGTACTCTAAAAACAACAACCTCGGAGGAAGCTCCAACGATCTGCTGCTATCCTTTTCGATAGTGTCCACGTGGCAAGGCTGCCTAGGCTTACCGGGTGCTTCCTCCCACTTGAAAGGCACGGACACTGGCGCCGTGTGCGGCGGAGGAGGGGGAGAGTCCGGCGGTGTGGTTGGGCGGGAGGAGATGAGCATGGACAACCTTGAGTGTGGTGACTCCATCTTTCACTTTATGGCAACCAAGTCAAGTGGGTTTGTGTGCTTTTATAGAGATGCAAAATTAATGATAGGGACACAAGTATATTATTCTTATCTTCCTTTCTTCAGTTATGCTACGTCTGTATTAAAATCAGTTACTAAACTCAACTAATATAAAATATATACTAAAATATAAATATATATTAAAAATAAATTAAACTACATATATATTTATATGTAAATATATTAGTAGTTAATTTTAATATATAAATAATATTTTTATTTTTTCTTTAAGGTCACATTAGGAAAATAAATAGATTAATTTAATATTCATTAAAAATATTGAAGTAGTTTGAATTCTCTATGATTATATTTTTTATTATAAAAAAATGATAATTTATTCTTAGCAAAGCTACTATATTTATATTTTGTGTACTTGTTTTTTTTTATATATTATCAGTCAATTATGTTATATGATGGTAAATTTTTAGTACTTGGGTAATTATTTAAATCATCCTTGCATTTAATTAATTAACAATGATATATCTAAAGAAAAATGGACAATTATCTAAAAAGAACGTATAGAAAAGGACTAGATGGTTATAGTTATACAAATAGTAATAAGATTGTTTTTATTTTTAATTTTTTATAGAGGTGAAGACTTTGAAAAGTCTGTAAAGGTGGTGAGATAAATTTGAGTTTGGTATGGTTTTATTATTATGACTTTGGTGGTTGCAATTGCGAAAAGGAAAGAAAGTGTTCACTCTCTCTGCCCCTATTTCAAGGTAATAGTGACTCCCTCACTTATTATTGATTTCGTTTGGTAAATTTAATTAAATAATAATAATTTCTTATTTCCTACGGTTCTATATTGATTATTAAGATTATGATCTTGTGTAAATTTAAAATGATTGATGATAACTTGGATGTGGAAGCAAATTAAGAGTAATAATAATAAAAATTGATTGATCTTAATCCTCAACGGTTTTATTCACACATTTTCGATCGCTCTAAATAAGTTATTAATGTTCGTAAACGAAAAAGCACCTTCCTAGCACCCACTGTATTTGTATGTTTTTATTTTATTTATGGTACGCTATTGACATGTCGAATTGATGAATATTATTATTGCAACAACATGCATACGCACATGTATTCCAAATTTCCAATTACTTCTTAATAATTAGCAGCTGCGCATAATCTAAAAGATAATAACATGTACATAACGTGGGAAATTCAATTTAGTACTTTCAAAGTTATAATTGATTTGTATTTGTGTTCATATAGTAATATGGAAATACTATAATCAAAGCAAGAAGTTAATATAGTATATATTAGTACAAAAATTCGACATTGTAAATAACTCGATCATAGTGGAACGGAATATCATTTGATCCTTACAAATAATTGAATCGAAATATCATAACAATGGGTTATTTTATGAGAATATTAGCAGTTTAGCACAACAGTTTAACTTATTAGTCATATTTTTTTATGACTAAGGTAGAATCATAGTTTAAAAGATAAGAAAAAGTTAGATCGTGAGAAGAGTAAGACATCTTGCAAAATTTATCCTTGTAATTTATAAATAACAAAAATTATAGAAATAAAAAACATTATACTACCATATAAAATTCTGCAAAATTTAGTTACACTAACACCAAAAAAATTAATAAAATACAAATACATATGAATATCTGGAGTCAATCTTTTTTTATTTATTTTATTTGTTTTCTTTATTTTTCCTTTTATTTCTAATTCATTTTGTTACTTTGAATTTTTTTTCAAGTACTTTAATTTCTTTTTTTATTTTTAAACTTCGATTCACTTATTGTTTCATTTACGGTTTTTATTCATTTTATTTATTTTTCTTGTTATTTTTATCTTTGCGTTATTTTATTTTCTTCAAGCATTTTACTTTTAAGTTTTTATTTTGTTAATTATCTATTTTAAGCTTTGTTTATTCTCTTGCATTGTAATTTGTCACAAATATTTTACATAAGTCATTTGATGTCAACTCTAAGTAACTTTTGAGTCAAACCCACTTTTTTTTTTTAAATATCATATCTGTTTTTTAAACTGAAATCTTGATGTAATATTGATTTGATACCCATATTGAGGTTACCAAAAATTAAGATATAGAGTGTTCATTTATTTTATTATTCCCTTGCATTGCCTCGACAATTATTTGTTAAAGAGTTGAGTTGACAATGATGATAGTAGTTAAATAAGATGTATTAGATATTCATATGTTTTTTTCTGTGTTTTAGAATATTTTTTTAAACTCATTATTATTAAGAAGTGAATTTAAAAGTATATAAAAAAAATTAATTTTGATGATTATTTCGATTCTAAAAAAATTCTAAAAAATATGGTATAAAAATTATATATAGCAAATTTTCATCAATTGACATAATAGTATAATATCTAATATATAATTTATTTTAAGAGTTTAATGACTATATTATAATCATTATTTTCTCTTAAAAGAGAAGGTTATAATATTTATTATATTTTTATTTTAAAAAATGTGTCTCAACATATAATACTACAACAAATCATCAAACAACTTATGAGAAGAGAATTTATTTATTTTTTAAATTAATTAATCTAAAAGATAATTTATAGTCTCGTAATAACATAAGAAAATGAGATCATAATATCGTAATTTCGTAAAATATGCACTATTTTAAATATGTGCATTTAAGAATGATTTTTAATTTAGTGTCTTTCACGATTCATATTAATTTAAACGTTAGAGTTATTACAGGTACAACTTCCTATCATAAAATTATTGAATTCGAGACATTGAAAACTCAAAAATTTATTTAGATAACTTCTCCATTTGGCAAAAGTAAACACACTTTAGAATAATCTAATAATTTTAAATTTTTAAATTAGTAATTTTATGACACGTAACCAGATCTTATAAGATAAAAACAAAAAAATATAAAATAAATAAAACATTTGCATATTCAAGTAATTTCTTGACAAAATTTAAGAGAGCTAGTGACTTCATGAATGTGCATAATCAAACACTCGATTTGTTCTTTGTATTTTATGGTGGTGATTTGAGATTCTGGAAAAGAATGGAAAATTTTGTGGCGGTGGGGTGGTGGTGAATCAGAGTTACCAATGATGGTAGAGGGTATATTTTAGATAAAAACACTTAAAACTTTTTATAAGAAAAATACTTAACATTGAAGTTAACCTTGACATTTAAAAAAAAAAAAAAATCAAAGAGAGAATATTTTAATATTGTAAACGAAGAAAGTGCCTATATGTTATAAATAGAAGAAAAGAAAGTATGTATTTTATAAATAATAAAAAAAAGAATGTTATTTTTCTGTATATAATATAAATTTTTTTATAAATTAATATTTTTAATTAGTTAATAATATATATATAAAGATTTTCCTTTTTAAACGTGGCTGACGCAAAAAGAAGCTACAATTAGTCGATAGAATGCTAGTGTCAACCAAAAAAGCATATGGCTTTATGATTAATTAAATAAAAAAAGATGAGATAAATAGTGAATGAACAAAGATATATATATAAATGATTGAAAGAAAGAGTTGAAATGATTAAACACTGAATATTTGTAAAGGAATTCAGAAATCGTTATGGTTGTCCTTTGATATTATTTTTGAGGTCATTTTTTCAATAATTCAAATACAGAGAGAGAAAATACTTATTAATAAATGAACATTATTAAGACTAAGAGACTTGTCTTTATCGAATAATATAAAGGAGAATTAGAGTCCTAGACAAAACTCCAGTCAAAAAACTAAAAAGAAAACTAAAGGTGAAGGATAATATAATGGAAATTTGGTGCACTAATACTAGGCACTTTATTTTTTTTTTCCTTTTATTGTTTATTAGTAGTATTATTTTTCGGCTTTTAGAACATGGTGGAAGATATTGTATAATCCTAAATAAACACGACAATGTAAGAAATTAGAAAGTAGAGAGATTCGTTAATTTTTATTGCTAGTTGCTCTCATCATGATATGCTTTTCATGAGATTAACATTTATAATTTGTTAATTTTTTCCTTTTGTGTCCACTAGTATTAGCTTTTCCTAATAATCAAGTTACCAATTTTATTTGTTCACTGCTACTAATCATCACTGTATCTATGAGCTCCTAATTAAATTAGATATTTCAATAGCTGACACTATTTATGAATAATAATTTATCAAACTCAAAGAAAAAAAAATTATTAGAATGATGATAAGATGATACATACGGGAATTTTTTTTTCTTAAATAAGTCATGCATTAAGCCATTAACCATTGCCAATTTCTTCATCATATGGTGAAAAAATAAATAAATAAATTAAAATGACTGAAAGTTTATTCACCTAACTCAGATCGAGTAATTTATCAAAAGAAAAACGTGGGAAAAAAAATTGGAAGAAAAAAGGTAGGTTGATACAAACTAATAAAAACGTAAAAACCCACTTGTTAGTTTTAAGAATAGATGGATTTGCATTGTGTTTTTGTGGTGTTGGGTTTAGTGTCTTGTTTTAGGAATTAAAGTGGAAGGTAGGCCTAATGAGATGGTTTAGTGTCTATTTATATGCTACATTAGTTCATAATCTTATCATAACTTTAGGCCACTCACAACCAAAAAGAAAGAAGAAAATTATAGCTCAGGATTATGTACCAAATAAAATATTATTCTTACATTAAAATTAGCTATTAAAATCAGTCACTAATATATTTATAAAATACATATATGATTTAATTTATTTTTAATGTGTATTTATATTTTAACATATATTTTATACTAATAACTGAATTTAGTAACTAATTTTAATGTATACATAAAATATCCATGTGATAACTAAATGCTTTTTTTGCTCTTAATTCTTAATGTTATTGCATAAAAGTGGCATTTTCAAAGTTGTAACAGAACCAAATTTTTTATCCTGTTCCTTTGAAGATTCTTTAATAAGGAAAAGAATTTGGTAATTCAATAAAAATATCAAAAATGCTATATGTGTATTAAAAATTAATCACCAAACATTAGAAAATATACTAAGAATATTTTGTCTTTTTATTTTAATTATTTATATTTTAATAAAACTTAATGATTATCCTAATACTTATACAAAACTTAAAAATATTTAATTTAAAATGAAAGAACTACTGTCAATATTATATAAAGTAAAAAAATAACTGGAAGGAACGGTTGTAGAGCTTCTAATCCATAATGGCGGCAAAAAGAGAAAATATTAAGGAGGACAAAAGAAAAAAGTGTTTGCTAGCGAATCAATTTTTTCTTAATAATTCACCCAATACATGAAATGGATTGGATGAACAAAAATAAAGGATTCCACAATGTCTAGTCTTAGGTCACTGGTGATGGAAGCGAAAAAGGGCTTATAAGCTAAAGCAATCATATAACTACTCCAATAAAACTTATCAAATAAACATTATACTACTTATTTATGCTAACAGATACAACAATATACACTTAATAATGCATTATACAATAAGATAATTCTATAATATAAATTTTATTGTAACTTTAGTACTTATCTATTAAAATCATACCATAAAATTATTTTAAAATATCATGTATCATGTTAATATGGATGCATTAAAATTATTCCCCAATGTGGAAAAGCTTTTGCTTATAGCCATGTTACCTCACCTTACCTTGATTTATAATGGTGGGTCCATGACTTCCTTGAAATTTCAATTCCATTAGAACTGTGTGATTTGCATATATACACATACACATTGATGATGTTATTAACTGTAGTAATCACTAAACAGTATGCTAATATTTTCTTTTACTATAGCTCTGAGAAAACTTATTGGATGTTTAACTTTGCAATTCTATCTCCTGAAAGATGTGATTCCATCACAAGCAAGTGTTCCCTCAAGGTCACCAATGATTCTTGATGTGCGAACTTCTAGACCCCTTTGAACTTCTTGGAACAGGTTCTTGATGCTGTCAGCAAAGCGCTTCATGTCAATGCCAGCACTCTTCTCCATCTCCTCTGCCACCCCACCATACCCAGAAACAATCTTTGATTGGATTTCCATCAGCTTTTGTCCTGTTGCAACTATGTACCTTTGTAACTGAAATGTCTCCTCTAGAAACTGTTCTAGTGTTGATCTTGCACCACCATTCATGTCTCCACGCCTTGCATATATGTCATTCTCATGCTGAAAATTAAGGTGCCAATTTCAAATGGTTATCATTGGACACTAGAATATAGTTTGAAGTTCATTGGGACATGTTGAGTATATTTTCATAGGACTAATGTTTCAAAACTCAAAAACTAATAAAACTAACATAGAAATGGTGCTTACCATCCTTTTGCAAAGATCATCAGTCTTTTCTTGGAGGGACTGGTATCTTCCAACTTGTTTATTTAGCAAAGCAGTCAAGGACAGATATGCCTTCATACCACCTCTGCTCTCATCACTGGTTTCTGATTTTTCATCACTTGCCTGCATTCCGGCCAACCTTTCGACAAGAACAAGTTGCTGCTTCAGCCTCTTGATCTTGTAAGAAACACCAAGAGCATGGAGATCCATCTTCCATGGGGATTTTGTCTTATTAGATGGCTGGCTGGTAGATGCTATCTTTTCAGCATGATCAACTTCTATTTGATTAGGATTTGGACTTTGGTTCTGCATAATGCTACTACTACCCTCCATAGAAATATCTTTTTCTACTTCAATTTCATTGTTTTGAGACTGCACTACTGAATTAGCATCATTATTGAATTGATCATGTTCCACAGGGTGCACTTCCTTTTCACAATCCACTTCAATCAAAGTTTCCACAATTTCTTGTTCTTTCTCACCTGATTTTCTCTTCACAACCTTGACTTTAGAGCAGACAGCATCTTGTTGCACTGGTTCTGAAGGCTGTGGATGCAAATTTGAGTTGTTATTTCTCATACAGTTGAATGACCTCATTTGTGAGGAAAATTTCTCTTTCAGTGAAGCAAGTTCATCTTCTCTCTCCAACACTAAGGTCTCCAATCTCATCTTGTCATGTCTCAGCTGTGTAACATCCTTCACCAGCCCCTCCAAATGTGACTGAAGCTGCTTTGTTTCTAGTTCCATTCTCAACAATTGCCAGCGAAACGCCTCTAGCTTCTCATCTTTCATTCTCATTTGTTCTGCAAAAGCATCCAGCTCCAAATGGTGCCTTTGTTCAATCAGAGCCGCGTATCTTTCTGCTTCGGCTCGCATCCAATCGTCCAATCGCTTAGCATTAGCAGGAATGGCTACAGAGCAAATAGGAGAAAAGGGTAAACACAAAAAGAACTTTGTACATTAACCATACAGAGACAAAATAAACACAAACACATGTTTGGAGAATTCAATCTTACACAAGCCTTCAGTTCTTTGTGGCAAATATTTATCAGCAAAGTGTGGAAAAGAATCTGATTCCTTTGCAATCTGTGATGATCCTGTTGAACTATGCTGGCCAACTCTAGGAGCAGGGAAAACATCCATCCTTGAACTCAAGTTCACCAACATGCTCTTCAAGGAATGTCTCTCATGTTTCCCTTCTGAAACTGCTTTCCACCTTTCAGATTCTTGCTCAGCATGCTTCCTCCTAGCCTTTGACAATTTAACCTCCTTTAACAGCATTTGCTTCTCCGCTGTATCAAGCTTTGATTTCCTCAACATTGCTGACAAAATCTTGTCTTTCTGCTCCAAATCCTTATGTAGCCTTGTAATCTCAATAGACAAGTTTTGGGCCACCAATTCTGACTCCTCCTTCTTCTCCAAGACTGAACCGAGCTCCTGCTTTGCAGCCTCCAACTGCTTCATGGCGCGGCCAAGCTCTGCTTCTAGCTGCCGTTGGTTTGACACCAGCTCAATGAAGGCAGTTTTGTGCTTCCTGAGATCAGAGGAGTGTTCCTGAGCTTCAAGCTTAACAGATTCTCTCAATTCTTCTGCTTCCCTTTCAGCCTTTGCAAGATTTTCCTCCAACTCCTTCCTCTTCTGCTCCCCTTCTTGAATCACTTTGTCCCTGGACTCCAGCAAATCCTCCATTTCCTTCAATTTCTGGCTCATTTCAGAGACAGCCTCATCCTTTTTCTTTTCAAACACTCTCAGCTCATTCATCAGAGCCCCAATGTGCTGCCGAAGTTTCCGCCTTTCATGCAACCAACTCTGCTCCTGTGCAGCAAAGATCCCCACAACTTTCTCATTGGCCTTTGCATCCTCATGCCTCATCTTCTTGAGATTCTCAATCTCCCTCTCAGCATTCCTGAGCTTGAAGAGAATCTTGCTATATTCTTTCCCATCCGGCACCCCTTTCTGAACCTTCCACACAATCAACCCAAGCAGCTGTGCACTCCCTTGGAGTATGCTGTCACGGATTTCACTCCATTTTTCAACCTCAACATGTGGTTTTGTGAGTGCTTGGAGTGCAAAAAACGCACAAGAAACACCAAAATACATAGGATACATAATATCAGTGTCACTCTTTTTGTCATACCCAAATCTGTTATCCAAGACAGAGAATCCCTTATCCTCTGCCATTACTATAATGGGGTTTTGGTTCTCCTTTGCCTCTCTGCAACTGTGAAAAGAAAAAAACCAATAAGAAAACAACTATAATTAATGAAACTGAGTCCCACATTACATTAAAACTCACATGATTTCTGGCCATAGATAGATCCCAATTGATTCAATAATGATAGACATATTTGACAGTACAATAATTGAGTTTAAAACAGCAGATGCCTAATGAAAATGATGGGAGACATTAGTGTATGTCTAAAGCAATAGTTTCCTTAACACAGGATTCAAGAATGATCTTACTTACATATTTTCTCCCCTTCTGAAACTGCAACTAGGCCTGGAAAAAGTACTTGAATGGATCAGTTAAGTCCACAAGTCGCACCAAACAGCAAAACTCATGTAACTGATGTGAAGGGGATCATATTAGATGTCCACAAAATGCAGAAAAGATTGTTATAAACACGTGTAGTCGTGCACATTCTGTAGAACAGGTGGGGTGCACTCTACCAAGAATAGAGAAGAAAAAAAGGCTATTAAGTTTTGGTTCCCTGGTTCTAAGTGATTGTACAGGCCCTATTAGCCCCACACATGATCCTTCTTTAATTCTTCTTTTTTATATTTCCTTTCTTCTTCTCCTACCACCAACCTTTGTACTACTCAACACTCTTATTTTCTTTGTGGCTCAAGCATTAACCATTTAGCAAGCAAAAGCACTAGATTCCGGGGAGCTTGTCACCATTACTGACAAGAGAGAGAAGCTGATCACCAAAAAGAAGAATAATAAATATCTTTTGAGTCAATTTGGCTATACAATATCATATAATTTCAGTTGCTTACCTGTATCATCACTAGAATATACTACTCTTCATTTTTTATATATAAAATGCAAGTCATCTTTCAACGTGAAAAACCAAGTTTTAATTGGATCCTAACATAAATTATTAAGGTCACATAAAAGTATGCGTCGGCATAAAATTTCCAAGGTTCAAATTTCAATAAAATGGGTTAAAAAATTGTAAAATATATTATAATTCTCACGCTATCTCTCAATCTGAATAGACTAAGAACTAATTTATTGCAGATCAAATTTTTATTGGCCAATAAATCACTCCATACACAAATCAAAACTCAAACTCCCCACGACTATTTGAACAAGTGAGCTCACCACTCGACCATGCCAAAGTGGTTGTAAAAATATAGTTATAATAGACTTCAAGTTTAAACACAAGATATAATGAGAATAGATGTGAGACATTGCATGAGATCAGTTACATAAGTGTATCTTTCTGTTTTGTTAATTTTGTATTATACGCACATAAGTTAGGGACAATAACCGGTTGCTTTGCAACTTGGTATACCCATTTAGACAAATAGGTCACTTTCATGATTCGGCAGCTTAGTGTAACAAAATAAATATAAACAACCCAATTAAATAACTCACTCCCTACTGGACCACGTTATCTTGCTCTTAGATTAATATTCACGATTACCATAGAAAAATAATTGTATCCATATAAACAAATACAAGAAAAAACCAAATTTAAATTCGAAACAATAATAATACTCTTGTGGTATCTAATATGCCACCGTGTTAGCTATTCTTGTAGGACAAAGCATGTCTTGCAGTTAAGAACAAACATTTCTGTATGTGTTTGCAATTTTCAAGCAATATAATGTCTTATACATTAAGGTGTAAAATACTGAATATGATACATGCCCCATCTACCAATGATTCTAGAATCTCTTACAATTTAATTTGGTGGAACCTGTTCATGAAAAGCTATACAGCATCAAACTAAATTATGGCTTGTAGCATAAAATAAATTAAGAGATACTCTCATGAGTGCAACTCACTTCATTAAGATACATTTGAAAATCTTAAAGAGACATTATTATTTGAATATACCCATTCAATATCGATGAGGGTTCAAATTTTATTTTCAAACGGAAAAAAAAATCATTTATTTGTAGCTCAATCCATTAAGTGACTTCCTGAGAATATTTAAGAATTTTCAAACCTCAGGGGACATGGAACAGATTTTTCCACCTCTTGCTCTTCTTCTTTCCCGTGGTCCCACGCTAGTAGTTGAGCTTTCTTTCATATATAACATAAAATTATTAAGGGGAAAAATATTGAAATAAAATATTATTTTTTCTTTTTACCTAATACAACTTGTGCATGCAGCAACCCATTGGCCAATGGCAGACCCTTAAATAGAGTTCAAATTCGCAATGGATTAGTTCTTGACCTGTCGGATTGGGAGATAGCGTGGACAACAAAAAAAACTTATACTAAACCAAACCGAGTATTTTTAATTTATAAGTCCATAACGAGTTTTGGATTTATTTAAATAAAATTTATAAAAATCCTAAAATTATGCAATTTCTCTAATTGAATCTGATTATATTTACTAGTTGTTTGCTTTATTAATAAATAGTGATTCTAAACTATGATTTACCTTCTTTCTTCGTTGGTGTTTTTTTTTGTCGTGCTTCTTTGCTTGTTTAAAACCACAATTAAAAAAAAAAACTCATGCAACCAAATTTAATTTAGGAGAATTGTATGATTTTAATATTTTTTGGTTTCTAATCATTAACAAACGAAACAAATACACACGCAACCCCCAAAAAAGGGAGAAAAACTTCCAAAGAATATGAATATATAAAGGAAAAGTATAGGTAACTAATAATATTTTTGAACAATGTATGAATTAATAGAGTTAAAAGAATAAATTAATCTTAAATTTAATTAGTAACATTAAATTAGGATATAGTATATTTTTATTTAATTGGTGGTTGTTCACATTGTTTAATATGATCATTATTTACCTAGCACTCCTCATATATAAATATACGAAGGACTATCGTAATACCATAGCAGCAGTATGTAAAAATTTATACTACCAAATACCAATATAGATGTGTGACGTGTATATACTATATAGTCCAATGTACGTAAAGATTTTCGTAATTTCCAAAATCGAAGATCTATACTTGGAAATTGAAATGCGAACTCAAAAGCAGGATTCATATCCTTTATTCTAATAGCATTCGGTGCAATTTCCCATATATAATTTGTTCTTTTTATGTTGTCCTTAAGCACACCAATTAATTTTTTAATATATGATCATAAAAAAAAATCCCTTTTGTTGTTTTTCCTTTGAGCAGTAAGCTTTTAAAGCTTAATATTTCAATATCAAAATTCAAAGGATAATATCGAGTCTATAGTGGTTTCCAAACTGTTCAATAGCCATAGATATTTATTATCCACCTGATTTTGAGAGCCTGACAACGAAGTGTTAGAATTTTACGACCTGAAACGAAGAAAGTCATACCTATCTGTTCCCATCACGAATCTTGAATTTTGGATCCATGTATATTGACTATCACGGGATCCCACTGTTTTTGTATCAGTGTTAATGGTATAAAAGTACAAAATTTTATCCAAAAATAATCACATAACATTCACTATGGCGTCGCCTATTGAATCTGAACAGTGAAAACTACACAAAATATATGTCCAGAGAACCTGGTATACATAGAATCTTAATACATAATACAGGGTACGAATAAATCTACTACTCCCATCCATTCCGATACCAAAAAATGAGAGGGGTGAAGGGGTATTAAGGGAACAGAGAATAAAATTTATGGGATTTCATATTTTCAACAATAAAAGATTGTGATTGTCCTACAATTCCTCATTTAGCCGCATGGAGTGAGTTTCTTGTTTCCCGCACCCCTGGGATTATCATCCTTCCAATCGTCCCATGCCCGCGCTTTCTCCTGGGCAGCATCGTCATCTTCATCTTCATCTTCATCTTCGTCTTCTCCTGGCCTTGTTGGCCTGTTATCTTTGTACCAGGATGAGTTGGCTTCTTCCATGAGTCTGGCATTTCGCTCTTGCCATTTATTCATTATTTCCATTTCCTTAAGACCTGCTTCCTCAATGCTCATGGTTGGCATCCTTTCACAAAATATATTCAACTTAGCATCTCAAAATAAATATGAAAAAAAAAGGTCTAGTCTAAATCGTGTTCTAATAAATTCGTTTATGAGCAAAAACCCAATAAGCCACTTCTCGGTGAAGGATGGTATCCTAGTCCTACTAATCCTGTATCCTTTCCAGGCAAAAAAACAAAACTGCAAGGAAATGCAACTCTATTTCCTTTCATTCAGCCATAATCTGTTTATTTTATTTTATTTATATTTCCTTATTCACAATCTCTTCAGTCATTAGCTTAGTCAGGTCAAATGCACAATTTATGCTAAAAAGGGGTGAATATGTATGTACCTATGACTAGGTTGGAAGACCTGAGCAGCCATTCTTTCCCTCTCGGTTGTTACGCTTCCGTTCAAAAGACTGGCTGGTCCAAATATTAGCGGTTGATGTTTGTGTTCATGTGCCTGTGAAGCCTTAGCTCTTCCTTCTAGAACATCCTGAGCAAAAGTGGCGCATGTGATTGGCTGTGCCGGTTTAGTGTACTGTACACGAACTGCAGCATCACGATGCCAAGCTTCTGCTTTCTTGGCACGTTCATCAAGAGCTTCCCTAGAGAACTCCGTATCTCCATCCTAAAAATGGAGAAACAAAAATAGAAAGGCAAACAAGATCACAATTTTGAAATACGACATGCCGGTAGACTTAATTACGTACATTATACAACCCTAAGTTTCAAATTAGCTTGTGAATGTGCTATGATGTCAAAACATGGTTAAGTATTGATTTCTACTACCATAGAACAGTTTGTCAAGTTTCATTTTTTAAGCCAACATTTCATAAAGGAATAAGGTTTTCTAGCATAATATTATATTATAAAATAGTGATAGCAGCTAACAAGCTAAAGCTTTTCATCAATTGCACACTGCCAGCCAGTTTACTACCTTGGATTGTTTATCCTTTACAGCAACCAGCATATCTTCCTCTTTCTTCAACATTTCCAGCAGATCCATTGCCTGAAGTGTAAAGATAAACATTAGCACAATAAGGTAGAAAAGCTTGAGCAATTAAAACTGTATAAATAAGAAGCAAACCTTGCAAATCGCCAATGATATGGTAGTATTCCAAGCCTGCCAAAGAAAAAAAAATCAATAATAAGCAAATATTCTCCATATTTCAAAGCTATCATCAGGACTCCACTCTATATATCGTGATACTATAGTCTATAGATGTAATAGTGCCATTTTAAATGGATATGAGATGCTTTCTGCATTTAAAATGGCCAAAATCCATTTTATGTATTTCCAGTGAGTACTAAACTCTAATGCTTAGCAGAAGCAGATTGAATTTAAAGCCTATCTAAAGCAACTTAAATCAATCAGGTAAAAATCAGTGTTCACACAAGCATGCCCCATAGTATTTCCAAAATATAAGTACTAGATCAGAAGCATACCTCCCTTTCTTCTTCCACATCATCATCCAATACTTCTTCCTCTCCTGCCTCAACAGGGGTCGAAAGTGCAGCTGCTCTAGTAGAACGCCCTCGCCGTTCTTTTCGCTCTTTTATTTCCAGCAACTTTGACTCTGCAGCTCTCTGGCGCTTAAATCTAGCAATCTTCACAAAAGGAAACAAATTATTTACAAAATTAGTTGCAAACCCATATGATGCTCTCAACTCAAATTTGCATGTCCAATGTCCACTTCCCGTTAAAAGAAAATATGGAAAGAAAACCACACCTTCCTGGCCCTCTGATCAGCAACAGATTTTGGCACCCCTTGCGAATAAAATTCTAGCTCCTCTTTTGGGACCAGCTCCATTGCCTCACAAAAGGAAATGAATTCCTACAGAATAAACAGAAAGCTTCAATTAAATTAAACATTACCAAAGGTTTAGCAAGAGTTATGCAAAATAAAGTGAAATTGGCTATTAATTTATATTTTCTGTTATTTTGGAGAAGGTTATCAAACTCCATAGTTCACCAAACACATGGAGCATAAGTAAAATCGAATCAAATCTCAAACTCGTAAATTTGATTTTATAGATGAGTGGCTCTTACCTTAAGCTTTGCCTGTGAAGCCTTTATAACCTGTAACCTATCATCCTGCGTTATTCTTTCAGTCAGCTCAGCAAGATAAAATGGCACCTGAGGAAGCATCACATCATGTGAATCATTCACAGGAAATTAATTTAAAAAAAAAAACAAAAAACTGCCCTAAATATGAATTATTACATAACAATCTAAAAAAAAATCACGTACAAAAACTAAAACAACGACTCTCTCTCTCTCTCTCTCTCTCTCTCTATATATATATATATATATATATATATATATATATATTTGATACTGAGTGGCATTCATCATCATCCATGAAATGAAATAGGAACAATTAACTAATGAATGAATTAATAAAATTAATTAAGAATAAGAGGAGGAAATGAGGGTTAGAACTTACGAGAAGATACTTGAGATTGTTTGTGGAGATATCGTCTTTGGTCTCGTTTGGGGAGAACAATCCGAGCTTGCTAACCATCTCCTCGCACTTCTCGAGTGCCTCGCAACCCTTCCTCACCGTCTCATCGTCGGCGCCACCGGACTCCGTCACGGTGGCGTGGATCTTGCGAGCTTTCTCGAACAGCCCTGGCAGCGTCATCTCCTCCATTCTACTCTCACCCATCCTCAATCACTTTGCAACACTTTCGAACGCAGAGATCAAAATCATAATCTTAACGTAAGGTTCCAGAGAGATCCAGAATTGTTTTGCTTATTCTAGTCCTAGAAAGTTAATCTTCGTTTAGTTTTTTCCCTTGAATAATGAAATGGGCTTTTAATGGATTGGGCCTTCCTAAGACCAAAAAATAAGTGTTATATTCGTTTTTGGCTTCTAAGCAAGTATTCTCCTAACAAAAATGCCCAACAAAAAGGACTGATAATGTTTGACCAAAAATCTATTTTCCTCCATAATGTCAACTAGTTCATCCAGAAAAAAAAGTCATCAACTACGAAAAGTCAAAGTAAACAAAAGAAATCATGTCCATGACCAAATTAAAAAATAAATCACGTCCAAAAAAAAAGTAAAAAAGATAAATATTTGTGCTAACATATAATCTAGATTTAAATGGGTGAAGAAATACAATGAAATTTCCATTCTTTTTTTACTAAAAATAGGAGATTCGAACCCACAACCTCTTAATTGAGTATGGGAAGACTATGCCATTTGAGTTATAACTAATTGGCCGATGCAATTCCCATTTACTAGAATATATTTTAGATATTATATATAATATGATATTTAGTTATATGATTTTATGTTTATTTAGTTTGATAATAAGTAAACTTTGTTATTGGAAAGTGAAGCTTTAGTGTTTTTGACAAGTGCTCTGCTAGAGCTTTGACAAGTATTCTTCTTTTAGGGCTCTTTCGTTTACTTTCAACTCATACTCAAAATCTCACAACTTTAATTGTTTGCTGGGATTGAAACACAAATTCTCCATGATGGAGTCAGCGGGAGGAGGACGAAAACAATATGACTCAGATAGTGGGGAGGAACAGGAGGATCTAGTATAATTAGGGGATGAAGAAATTGCAAAAGGGACTAAGGCGTGCTCTAAAAGCCTCTTTAGAAGATTATTCACAGACAAATCTTTCTCCCAAAGAACAATGAACAATGCCCTCAGGGTAATTTGGGGGAGACTAAAGGATCTTCGTATAGTTGAGAAGGGAAACAACATATTCCAATTCTTTTTCAAGGAGGAACAAGATGCAATAAGAGTGGAAAGAGGAGGACCCTAGATCTTTAAAGATTATGTGCTCCACTTTCAGAGATAGAATGAAGATGAGAAGATATGGGAAGAAGGTCTTTCGGAGGAATTTAAAATGTTGGATGTAAGGAGAAAATTGGGAGAGAAGATTGGAGCGGTTATTGATGTGGAATGTTAGGGGAAAAGAATCCAGAATTCTGAAAGCAAGAATTTGAATTGATGGAGAACGAAAGGTTAGAGATAGTCTGAGACTAGCTGGATCGGAATAGAGAATAATAGAGATTGGAGTCAGATATGAGCGGCTGGGCAAATTCTGCACCTATTGTGCAAAACTGAGACATGATGCCAAGCATTGTAACAAGGTGATCATAGACTCAACGACAAATCAAATCAAACAGGAGCGCATAGGAAAGTGGGTTAAAGCTTATCAACTAAGAAAAGGAGTAGACACAAAGGGCAACAATGACACTACATGGAATAAAAACTCTGACCCAAAAACTACACAACCAAGGAAGAAACCATCTCCTACATGGTTAATAGAAAGCTTTGCTGAGCTGAGCATGTGTGGAATCAAAAATCAGGTAAAAGAGATAGCAGAATCCCTTAAAAAGAGGGATGATAGGGCGCTAAATCAGACTCCAGAGGAGGCCTGATAGGCTATGGAAAATGATAGAGCCCTGATCCTATTGGATGATGTTAACCCAATGGAGACACCTATAGAGTTAGAGCAGAAAAAGAGCGATGCGATTAAAGAAGAGAAAAAGAAACTGAAGATTAAAAAAATTGTTAGACAAAGAGATGAAAACTACCAGCAAGTGTGTGGAGTGAAAAAGGGACCAACAGGTAGGGAAAATGAACCTAATCAGAAAAAAAAAGCCTGTATGGAGGAAAGAGGAGCAAAAAAGAGAAGGTGGATGGTGCTAGCCATACAATGGCACCCCAACACCATGAGAATCATTACATGAAATTTTCGAGATTTGGAGAGACCCCTGACAATCCATAACCTCAAAAAGATTACTCAATCCCATTCAAAACCAAACTCGTCTGGTGGAAGCGAAGCTGAAGTTGTGTGGATTTAGCAGATGGCACAAAATCAATCCAAATGGTATTGCTAAAGGATTAGCCATGGCGTGGAAAGAAGAATGTGATGTTGAAGTAACCAGCAGTTTTAGTTTTCATATACAAGGTGTAGTGAGGGATGTGGTGAATAATGTACAAAGGCACATAATTGGAGTCCACCTCAACTGTAGTGAACAAGTAAGAGCAGCCCAATTTTAAGAGATTTTGAGGATAGTAGGGCAGACTCAGGAAGATGTTATTATCTTGGGCGACTTTAATGCAATCACTAAAATAGAGGAGAAAACAGGGGGTGACGACACATCTTTATCATCAATGGCAGCCTTCAACCTATTTATTAGTGACAATGATTTGGTGGATATAAGGATGACTGGTCGACAGTACATTTAGAGCAATAGGAGGGTTGGGAGTGAATTAATTCAGGAACGTTTAGACAGAGTATTGGTGAACCAGGGACTGTTGCAATCCTTTTGCCACCCAACTGTCCTCAGGCTCTCTGAAAAGGGCTCAGATCATGCTCCTCCGCTGTTAGACACCAACCCTCAGGTGAAAAAAACAACATAGTATGGAATAAGAACCGGAGGTTCTCAGTATGGTAAAGGTGTCACACACATAAGATATAAGGTTTTGGGAATGCCATAGGCAATCCTAGAATGCCGACACTCAGATTATAGAGTTTAAAGTATTAAACAGAAGCCATAAAAGGTGGTTTTCTAATAACATTTAAACCTAACTTAACTTAACCTTAAATCTAAGTCCCATACTGCCATTCTTCCATACCTCCAACTCCATTACACATTTTCACAGACAAATAGACAGATAAAGACAAACACAAGAAGGTTACAATTACTACAAGTAACAAATACACATTTAGCATGGCAAGTACATATAGGCACATCCAATTAAAGCACAAGCAAATAGTTCAAGTAATATGGATATGATGCATGCCTGTCCTATGGCTGATGAGGCTCATCTGTCGGTTATCCAGCCAACCCGACAAGCCTGAATTGTCCTTAGACTATCCCCCGACGTGCATCCCCAAGATTCTATGCATAGCTTTTTCTCAGATAATCAATATTGCTCAATAGGGGTAACATTCCCGGGAATTTATATAGTGCCCGGTCACACTTACGTCGTAGAGTCAACAGAGTATCGAGTTTTCAACCTGGTACACGTGGTGGCAAGCCACGACACTTAATCTAGGGAACCTCGTATCTCAGATAATTCAAATTCATGAGCCATATAAATAATTCCATTATAATTCATCAACATCCTCATCATTCTCAATCGCATCTCATTCATCATCATACATCAATCACATTCAATCATTATCCTTCATTATCACACCTCCCATTTCGTCCATCAATAGTTCCAATTCAAAACATAATTCATTCTTTTCTAAATGAATCAAACTTAAAACATACTCATTTTCTTAATAACTCAAAATCAAACCATATAACCTTTGAATCTAAATCTTTTTAAATAATCATATAAACAAAATCTCTAATTTTTATAAAATTTCGGCAGCATCTCCTCTAAAATTCGGACTTTACCACCCTTTTCGGGTCCAAGCCTGCAGTCATTTCAATTCAACATACCCTTCCTTATCATCATAACAATCACCATAATAAATCAACCTCAGATCAACAATTATACTCATACAATATTCAAATCCAACAACCAAAATTCAACTAAGAATCATAGTTCACAAATCCTAGTCTTTTAACACAAAATACCTCATTTTTCATTCGAAATTTCCATTCCAATTATTTTCAAATCTATTACCACCAACCCAAATTGCCATCAATAATCCTCAATAAGCTCTATATCTTTTCATCAATCATCATTCAACCAAACCAAAATATAGCCATATAATCAACAATTCACTCACATATCCTTTCAAAGATCCAACTAGCAACCAATATCATCTTACAAACAAATCACCAAACCAAACCAAGCATATTCATCAACCCATTACTAAACATTAAATATACAACTGCATTCCAACTTATCCTATGGTCATCTAGCCTAAGTTTTCATAGAACATTATATATTAAATGCAAGAAACCTAAATCATACCTTGGCCGATTCCTATGTAACGATCAAGGCATTTTAATTATAATAAACACAGCCCTTCCAAAACAAACACAGCCCTTCCAAAATTCAATAAACACTAGGCTTAGCTTCCTCCAAGTTCCAATATCCACAATTCCAAGCTCTAATTATTTATTCTCAACCTAATACACATTTATAACACACATATACCTAATTAATACTCTAAGCTCAAATTCTATGAAATTAAAATGGAATTATGATATCCTCACCTTTTCCAAGCTTTACATAAGCAAGAGTGAACGTTTTTCTCAAGCTAATTGGATCCTAAAATATCAAAGAACAAAGAAATTTAATACCTCCACTTAATTTCCCAAAAATTGGGGAAGAAGAGGCTGAGAATAAAAGAACAAGTTACCTATAAAATTGTTCTGGTAGAAATGTAGAGCTCGATGCGGTGGACGCGTGGCCGCAAACGGTGCAGCGATCGGAGCTTGGACGAAGAAGTTACGGGAAATTGAATTTTGGAACGAAGGTTCGGAGGTGTTCTTCGTTCTTCCCCTTCTAGGCTTGCTGCAACATCAAAATGGAAAGAAGGGGGAGAATTTGGGTTCATTTAATGTTCTTTTGAGCTGGTTTGGGCCCACAGGCCCGATTCGGCCCTTTCGGTCCATTCTTGGACCGTTTTCTTCGAAATTAGTATCAAAATTCTCGTTTCGATGAGCTCTATCCTAATTTGATATAATATTCGCATTTCTAATCTTCCTTATTAAAAAATAATTTATTGACTAATTATCTACTAATTAATCGGGGTTTACATTCTATCCACCTAACAAAGAATTTTGCCCTCAAAATTCAGATCTAGTTACCTGAATAGAGGTGTGGATAGTCCTTTCGCATATTTGATTCGAGTTTCCAGGTATGTTCTTCCATACAAGCTCGACTCCAAACTTCTTTTACCAATGATACTTCTTTCCCGCGTAATCGTTTAATACTAGTATCATTAATTCTTACTGGAATTATTGAAAGTGTTCGATCTTCTCTTACTTGGATTGGCTCCGGTTCCAGAACATGACTTGCGTCAGGAATATACTTCCGAAGATATGACACATGAAACACATCGTGCAAATTCAAAAGAAACAACGGTAAGGCAATGCTATAAGCCACTGGTCCAATTCTCTTCAAGATCTCAAACGGTCCAATATAACGGGGATTTAGTTTCTTAGTCTTAATAACTCTTCCCACTCTAGTGGTTGGTGTAACTTTCAGAAAAACATGCTCCCCTTCCTCAAATTCCAAAGGCTTTCACCTCTGATCAACATAACTTTTCTGGCGGCTCTGGGCCATAATCCTTCGACTACGAATCTTCTTTATCTGTTCAGTAGTTTCAGCTATCATCTCAGGCCCTAATAAACTCCTTTCTCCAGTTTCATACCAACACAACAGAGATTGACATTTTCTGCCATACAGAGCCTCATATGGAGTCATTCCGATGCTCGCATGATAGCTATTATTATAAGCAAACTCTATTAATGGCATATACCGATCCTAGCTCGCCGGCTGGTCCAAAACACAAGCCCTTAGCATATCCTCCAAGGTCTGAATAGTTCTCTCTGACTGACCATCTGTCTGAGGGTGATATGTAGTACTCAAACTTAACTGAGTCCCAAATGCACGCTGAAAATCTCCCCAAAACCTTGATGTAAAACGGGGATCTCTGTCAGATATAATGGTAGAAGGCAAACCATGTAACCTGACAATCTCTTTGATATACATTCGAGCCAATTCTTCCATTGTGCAACTTATTTAGATAGGAAGAAAGTGAGTTGATTTCGTTAGTCGATCCACAACCACCCAAATAGTGTCACAACCAGATCGGGTTCTAGGCAAACCTATCACAAAATCCATTGTGATACTCTCCCATTTCCATTGTGGAATCTCTAAAGGCTGAAGGGTCCCTGATGGTCTCTGATGCTCAATCTTAACCTTCTGACATGTTAAACATTTAGATACGTACAATGCCACATCAGTCTTCATTCCTGGCCACCAAAACATCGCTTTCAGATCCTAATACATTTTAGTACTCCCTAGGTGAATTGAAAACCCACTCTTATGAGCTTCCTTCAAGATACTCTGTCGCAGGTCTCCAACATCTGGCACAATAATCCGGTTCTTGAACCTCCACAAACCATCTTGACCTTCTACCACTCTCCACTATTTTCCCTGTCCAATTACTGGTAATACCTTTCGTAACACTTCATTATCCCGATGAGCCTTCAGAAGTTTTGATTTAAAATCACTTGAAATCTGCAACTGACTCAAACACAAAATTCCAGATTCTCCTCTAATTCCCAAATTCAAACCTTGAAATGCCTTCATTAACTCTTCCTCTCGTAGCATCATCCAAGCTGCATATAAAGATTTCCGACTCAAGGCATCCGCCACAATGTTCGCTTTTCCTGAATGTTAATTCAATTCAAAATCATAATTCTTCAGAAGCTCTGTCCATCTCTTCTGATGCATATTCAATTCTTTTTTCCCATAGAGATACTTCAAATTCTTATAGTTTGAGAAAACGTAAAACTTGACACCATAGAGATGGTGCCTCCAGATCTTTAGAACAAATACAACAGCAATAAGTTCCAAATCATGTGTCGGCTAGTTCATTTCATGCGGCCTTAACTGCCGTGAGGCGTATGCTACGACATTCTGGTGCTGCATCAGAACGCACCCTAAACCCTTCAGCGATGCATCATAGTACACTTCAAACGATTCACTTGGTTCAAGTAATACCAATACAGGTGCAGTAGTCAACCTGTGCTTCAATGCTTGGAAACTCTCTTCACACTCTAGAGTCCAGACAAAAGGCGTATCCTTCCTAGTCAATTTAGTTAAAGGTAAGGCGAGCTGTGAAAATCCCTTAATGAATCTGCGATAATACCCCGCCAAACCTAAGAAACTCATGATCTCTGTCACTGAAGTTGGTCGCTCCCAATTCATCACTGCTTCCACCTTAGCAGGATCCACAGTTATTCCCTACTTACTTACCACGTGGCCAAAAAACTTCACTTCACTCTTCCAGAACTCACATTTAGATAACTTAGCATATAACTTCCTGTCTCTCAGAATTTGCAGCACAGTTTGCAAGTGATCAGCATGCTCATCTTCAGTCTTAGAATAAACAAGAATGTCATCAACGAAGACAATAACAAACTTGTCCAGATACGGTCGGAAAATCTTATTCATATAATCCATAAATACTGTCGGGGCATTAGTTAACCCAAAAGACATCACTGTATACTCATAATGACCATAACGCGTCCTGAAAGCAGTTTTCGGAATATCCTCGTCTCTAACTCTTATCTGATGATACCCGGATCGCAGGTCAATCTTAGAAAACACACCGGCACCCTGTAACTAATCCATTAGATCATCGATTCTAGGCAATGGATATTTGTTCTTCACAATGATCTTATTCAACTGTCGATAGTCGACACACAACCACATACTCTAATCCTTCTTCTTTACCAGTAACACTGGCGTTCCCCACAGAGAAACACTTGGTCAGATAAAATGCTTACCCAACAAATCTTCCAGCTGAGCTTTCAGTTCGGCCATTTCTAAAGGTGACATCCTGTAAGGAGTAATCGAAATCGGATCGGCTCTAGTCACTAACTCAATTGCAAATTCAACTTTCCGGTTAGGTAGAAATTCATTAATATCATCTGAAAACACACCTGGAAATTCACATACAACCGGAATCTGCTCTAAACTCTGATCATCACCTGATACTCCTGTAGTCAATAACATAATACCCTGACATTCAGTTCCAGAATAGTTTACTATCATAGAATTCAAAAAGAAACTATTCACCACAACCGGTGCTTCTGACCCTTCCGGCATAAACTGTACTGACTTTTCAGAACAATCAAGCAAAACATGATTCTTAGATAACCAACCTCCTAGTTATCTCAGCGCCACCCAGCTGCAGGATATGTCGGGTTCCCTGCCACCAATAATGAGCTTCACCCTGCAACTGATAAGTTCTAAATTCAACTCACTGCTTTTCAGGAACTTGTTGGGCCTGCAATGCCCGTTCCATAGCCTGTATCCAATTATCTGCATCAGTGGGATTTGAGGTTCCACTAAAAATTGGAGGGTGAACTTTCAGAAATGTAACAAGTGTCATAGGACCGTCCTCATCATTATTGTTCCCATGATTACTCTGATTTATCTGGTTACCCAACACCTCAGCTATTGCCTGCATAGCTGTATCCATATTTCCCAGAGCAGCCATAAAGCCTACTAGATCATTCCCTACCAAACCAGGAATAACGGTGCCTATCCTACCTCTACCTCACCCGCGACCGTGTCCACGAGTCGACATCTGGTCCTTATACATACTAAACAAGTGATATTAAGTTGATCAGTCTCAATATCGCAGGTCTAATGCTTTAAGTTCCAAATGCATGCTCACAAACGTTTATGCCATATATATCAGTCAGATATCCTAATAGCACATAAACACATATACAGAGAATGCACAAAAGTACAATCAGTCCGTATATCAGGCTCTTTAGGAACGAACTGCTCTGATACCATAATGTAACACCCTACCACACTAAGCTTTACGCTTAAGTCGTAAAACGAAGGTGGTGTGGTATTACGACCTCTAAAATAAAATGAGTATATATAATAGCAGAAGAATTATAATAAGCTAGGAGCCTTGAAGAATAGGGAAAATAAAAATCACGAGATAAAAGCGCAACGCTCAAGGAACGAGTTAACTTGCGTGCTAAGAAAACCATAACTATCGAACATAAGATAACAGAAGTAGGAATAGTGTGCGAAAGATACAAAGTAACAAGCTCCTAACTCAGCCTGCGAAGTCAAGATTGGCCAAAGAATATTTACACATATATACATACATACCCAAAATCCAAAAGTACATATACACAATCCTGCCTCTCCATAAACCTCTAAGAGGATCAAAAAGTACAAGTTATGCGGAGAGAAAGCTAAATACATATTTATATATCACTGCACAACAAAACTACCCAATAACCCCTCCGCTTTAAGAGTCCAGACGCCTAACGAGATGGCTCCTGACCTGCATCTGAAAAATAATAACATAGTATGAAGTGAGAACCGGAGGTTCTCAGTATGGTAAAGGTGCCACACACGTAAGATATAAGGTCCTGGGAATGCCAGAGGCAATCCTAAAATGCCGACACTCATATTATAGAGCTTACAAGTATTAAACAGAAGGCATAAAAGGTGGTTTTCTAAGAACATTTAAACCTAACTTACTTAACCTTAAATCTAAGTCTCATACTGTCATTCCTCCATACCTCTAACTCCATTACGCATTTTCACAGACAAATAGACAGATAAAGACAAACACAAGAAGGTTACAATTACTACAAGTAACAAATACACATTTAGCATGGCAAGTACATATAGGCACACCCAATTAAAGCACAAGCAAGTAGTTCAAGTAATATGCATATGATGCATGCTTGTCCTATGGCTGATGAGGCTCATCTGTCGGTTATCCAGCCAACCCGACAAGTCTGAATTGTCCTTAGACTGTCCCCCGACGTGCATCCCCAAGAGTACATGCATAGCTTTTTCTCAGATAATCAATATTGCTCAATGGGGGTAACATTCCCGGGAATTTATATAGTGCTCGGTCACACTTACGTCGTAGGGTCAACAGAGTATCGAGTTTTCAACCTGGTACACGTGGTGGCAAGCCACGGCACTTAATCCAAGGAACCTCGTATCTCAGATCATTCAAATTCATGAGCCATATAAATAATTCCATTATAATTCATCAACATCCTCATCATTCTCAATTGCATCTCATTCATCATCATACATCAATCATATTCAATCCTTATCCTTCATTATCACACCTCCTATTTCGTCCACCAATAGTTCAAATTCAAAATATAATTCATTCTTTTCTAAATGAATCAAACTTAAAACATACTCATTTTCTTAATAACTCAAAATCAAACCATATAACATTTGAATCTAAATCTTTTTAAATAATCATTTAAACAAAATATCTAATTTTTATAAAATTTTGGCAGCATCTCCTCTAAAATTCAAACTTTGCCACCCTTTTCGGGTCCAAGCCTGCATTCATTTCAATTCAACATACCCTTCCTCATCATCATAATAATCACCACAATAAATCTATTTCAGATCAACAATTATACTCATACAATATTCAAATCCAACAACCAAAATTCAACTAAGAATCATAGTTCACAAATCGTAGGCTTTTAACACAAAATACCTCATTTTTCATTCAAAATTTTCATTCCAATTATTTTTAAACCTATTACCACCAACCCAAATTGCCAATAATAATCCTCAACAAGCTCCATATCTTTTCATCAATCATCATTCAACCAAACCAAAATATAGCCATATAATCAACAATTCACTCACATATCCTTTCAAAGATCCAACTAGCAATCAATATCATCTTACAAACCAATCACCAAACCAAACCAAGCATATTCATCAACCCATTACTAAACATTAAATATACACCTGCATTCCAACTTATCCTATGGTCATCTAGCCTAAGTTTTCACAGAACATTATATATTAAATGCAAGAAACCTAAACCATACCTTGGCCGATTCCCACGTAACGATCAAGGCACTTTAATTATAATAAACACAGCCCTTCCAAAACAAACACAGCCCTTCTAGAATTCAATAAACACTAGGCTCAACTTCCTCCAATTTCCAATATCCACAATTCCAAGCTCCAATTATTTATTCTCAACCTAATACACATTTATAACACATATATACCCAATTAATACTCAAAGCTCAAATTCTATGAAATTAAAATAGAATTATGATATCATCACCTTTTCCAAACTTCACATAAGCAAGAGTGAACGTTTTCTTCAAGCTAATTGGATCCTAAAACATCAAAGAACAAAGAAATTCAATACCTCCACTTAATTTCTCAAAAATTGGGGAAGAAGAGGCTGAGAATAAAAGAACAAGTTACCTATGAAATTGTTCTTGTAGAAATGTAGAGCTCGACGCGATGGACGCGTGGCCGCAAACGGTGCAGCGATCGGAGCTCGAACGGAGAAGTTACGGAAAATTGAATTTTGGAACGAGGGTTTGGATGTGTTCTTCGTTCTTCCCCTTCCAGGCTTACTACAACGTCGAAATGAAAAGAAGGGGGAGAATTTGGGTTCATTTAACGTTCTTTTAGGTTGGTTTGGGCCCACGGGCCCGATTCGGCCCGTTCGATCCACTCTTAGACCGTTTTTTTCGAAATTAGTGTCAAAATTCTCGTTTCGATGAGCTCTATCCTAATTTGATATAATATTCGCATTTCTAATCTTCCTTATTAAAAAATAATTTACTGACTAATTATCTACTAATTAATCGGGGTTTACATCCTTCACTTTGGATAATATTTATTTTTTTTCTCTTCTGATGAATAAAATAAATTGAATGTCTTTGGAAAAAAAAGGTTAACTTTGTTATTATAACTAACAGCCCAACTACACATCCAAGCATTTTTGTAACCAAATCCAACCAAGTTGACCCAAACTCAATAAAAACCACTTTCATCACACCCAAACTTAATAACGCAACTTCTTCGTCTTCGTCTTCGTCTTCTCTTTCTATTTCTCCGTTTCCTCCTCCTCCTCCTCCTCTTCTTCTTTCAAATTCGCACACATCGGTTCTTCTTCTTTCCTTCTTCTTCTCTTTCATTATCGTAATCACCAACAACACCAACATTTTGAATTGAATTTGAATTTATATAATGGACAAATGATCAGTTCATTTGGTATTATACAATGGTTTCGTTTTGATAATATTTTCGGTTCACTCTAGACGCAGGTGTTTCTGAATTTGAATTTATATAATAGAAAAATATTCGGTTCATTTGGTATTATACAATGGTTTCACTTTAATAATATTTTCAATTTATTTGCAGTCCAGGTGTGTTGTCGATAAATAATTTGTCCCAATGGTTGGAATGGCTTTCAAGACAAATTGAATGGAAAGAAATCTAATATAATTGAGTAAAGTGATAATAAATAATTTCATTCTTTTTTGCTAAAAAAAGACTCAATCATTAATAAAAACATATCGAATTCATTTTTTGATCCAAATGAATTTCAATTAAACTAAGAAATAAACTAAAATTACTTAAGGAACAAAAAAATTGGTCAATACTTATCAGTAGCATCAAGTGAACCTCAATTAACACACAAATGACTCGAAATAAATTAAGAAATAAACAAAAATTATTTAATGATGGCAGCAGAGAAAATCAGAACTAATAAAGATGTTCGTAAAATATTGGTATTATTGGTATCATACCTAGTGAATTGAACATCCAATATATTTTAACCGTATCTAAGTAAACTCATTCCAATCAAATAACCATCCACATAAGAATTAAAATATTCATCCACATACCTACTAAAATAACCATCCGGCATATTATGGATTGACCACAACAAAGTGAAAACAAGACAGAGGGAAGGTGCTGCAGTGATCGGCAGCACAAACAATAGTGCATGCCATCATGAACATGTACTCATTGGAACCTTATTACTAAGCTCGAACATCTACCTCTCTTTGTGCACATAATGCCAGATTCCCATGATCATCGTCAAGAACAAAGAAGACACAATTGGAATATAGCCTCCTTCCATGAACTTTATTATTCGAGATGAGAAATAAATAGTCTCTATACGGCCGAATACCAATAAGAAGATAGTAACTTACCATATGCTCTTCTTACGAGTTAAGTCTCAAAGTGGTCCCTGAACTTGCACCCGAGCCTCAAAGTGATCCCTAAAGTTAATAATTACTCAAATTTGTCCTTGAAATTGTTCTCCGGGACTCATAGTAGTCCCTAAAATAATTTCCGTCCATCCTTGCCATTAGAAATGACTAAAACGATATCGTTTTATAATTTTTTTTTTTAAAAATACACCCCCTCCCCAATTTCCTTTTTCCTTTCCTCTTCCCCAGCCCTTTTTCACGTCTCCCTTCCCTTCCTCTTCTACGCTCCCCTTCCCCATTCTCAGTTCCCTTCTCTCTTTCCCTTTCACACTCCCTTTCCTCTTTCCCAACCCTTTCTCAGTTCTCCTTCCCCTTCCCCTACTCCTTCCACGCTCCCCTTTCCATTCCCCATTCCCAGATTCCCTTTTTCTTTTCTTTCACCGGTCCCTTTTTTCTTCCCCAATTTTTTTCTTCCTTTTTCTTCCACGCTCCCCTTCTCCTTTTTCAATTCATCCCCAGTTTTTCTTTTCTTTTTTTTTTTCTCAGAAGAAACAAAATAATAATTTGTTAATTCACAGAAAGAGATAATGGAAGATGGAAAGAATTAAATAAGGCAAACCTCCTGCAGGTGTTGCCTCTCTTGTCGTCGTCGCCCCCTTTCGTTAATTTGCTTTTGGGCTATCGTGGTGCCTCCTCTCGTGCATGTGCTTCTGCTTTTCTCTGCTCCGGCGGCCTTCTTCTTCTACTCCGCCGATCTGCTCTGCCTCTTCTTCCTCCATTTATTCTTTTTTTAGTTACTTATGTTTTAATTTTTGTTGTTGATCAATGTGATGTTGTTGCATATTTATTGTTGCCACTGCTATGATTTATAAAAAAATTTGTTATTTAAAAATCAAATTATTGGCTTGAGCATGATTATCGGATGTCTACATAAACTAATATGAATTTGATAGTTTAATTATTGTTTGCAATGATGATGATGTTGTTGTTGTTACTGTGAATTTGAAGAAGAAGAAGAAGAAGAAGAAGAATAGGGTGAAGAAGAGAATTGGTGAAGGCAATTGGAGATTACGTTTTTTTTTTTGTAAATACAAAACGACGTCGTGTTGGAGATTAGGATTTTTTTTTTATATAAATACAAAACGACATCGTTTCATCCTTCTGATGGTAAGGATGGATGAAAATTATTTTAGGGATTACTATGAGTCCCAGAGTATAAATTTGGGGACGAATTTGAGTAATTATTAATTTCAGGGATCACTTTGAGACTCGAATGCAAATTCAGGGACCACTTTAAGACTTAACTCCTTTTCTTCCATATAACTACCATTATCAATGAAGCCAGCCACGTTGTGATCAGCATATCCCCAATAACTGCAATCCTGTATGCTTGACTTATCTTTTCTGTGGTCTTAAAGGTAGCACACATAATAATGCTTGCAATCATGACAGTGGGGTGGGACTGCGGCGGCGGCTGTGGCGTGCGAGGAGGAAGTTGCGATGGTAGACAGCGTTTGACGGCGCTGCACCATGCAGTGGTTGAACTACGCCACTGTTTTCGTTGCAGCATGATAAAAAGAGAAAACGTGAGTTGAAAGAGGAGGAGGGTTGAGATGAAATAAAAACGTGATGTGACCAAAGAAGTTACGTTACTTAATTCTAATAATTTAAATTTAAAAATTAATTATTCTAATAAATTAAAAATTAATTTTAATAATTAATTTATCTTTTTTTTTTAATTATTATTCCCGTTATTCAACATTTGCATTCTCTCCTTATATTTTCCTGTTATCAATATCTTGATATCTACTTGAAAGAATTTCTTCTTTCGTTCCTCTAATAGTTCATTATAAATACAAAATCGATCATGAATTATTCCAACTCCATTGATTCGGAGGCTGAGTTATTATGTTCCTCTATCCATGTTTTTAGTTTGCTATTATTGTAAGAGGCTAAGAAAATGATAGTCCATTCACATGATGTTACTTACCATCGTATATTTTGGACATTGATCTAAAAAAGAAAGTAACAGCAGATGAGAGCGATATTGATACTGGAAGAAAGAAGCAAGCAAACTTGCATGTGACACTGTCGGTAACGCATGCTTGTTCTGATTTGTATTATTATTCTTCAATATTAAGCCACCTAGCCCCATTATTCATGATTATTCCATTTGATTTGGGTATAAGATCATATGATGTGATTTGATTTAGGCATTAATTTAGTTGTATTATTAACACTGATGGCTGTGTTACGTTCCTGCAAAGCACCCCCTGAATTTGAACTTGATTTGTCCACAACTTAAACAACATATTTGCATAAAATTAAAGGCTAAGCTTCTTCATACTTCATAGTATTGGGGACATCAAATATGTGGGCAATAAAAAGCATCCATATCGCCATTCTGTGTGTCCCCACACCCATCTCACCCTTCTCATCAATGCCTATTGCCTAATATGCTTTTTATTGGTGACATGTTTTCTATTTATTATTAGCTATTAGGCTATTAGCATCAGATGAAAAAAAATAAATCAACTTTAGAGACATTTATTTCTTTAAAGTTAATGCCTGGATTCAATTTTACCTGATAAAAGGCACATGTAATTTGCCTTCTTTTTAATCTATATTCCTAATTCATAGATAGTGGCATATTCTCCTCTGTCCAACCCAGTTATATACAATGGATAATGAAACATGATTGCAGACATTTATGAAGAACAAGTTATGAATTTTGCTCCTAAGTGTTCTTATATTGATTAAATAAATGCATTGAACACTCTAAAAGGTTTTATTATTTCTATTAAAAACTTTTTATTGATAATATCCCTACACAAATGTACAAAATACAAAATGTATACATGTCCAAATGCAAGGAAATTCGGAATGGGGGCAAACTTTTTTCAAAGTTATTTAGGTTTTAGTAGCTGCGAACGTGTACTTCACTAAAGCCAAAGACAAGTCATATTTGCACTGGAAATTTAATCTTCTTATGTGTGTTTTATATGGTAAAATCATTAAGCAAGAAGAAAATAAAAGTAAAGATTATCAGCCATTTTTCATTCTGCATATTCTCATGATGTTACTGTAACATTCATTGATGTGCGGAAAAGAAGTGCATCAAACCAGTTCTTCACCTATTCAAATACAATCTTAAAGAATAGAATCCATGAACTTAACAAGAGAAAGCTCAATTATGCTTAACAAGTAGCAGAAAAACATATCATAGTCAACATCTTTTTGGAATCTGTAACTTTGCACAATTGAGGAACAACTTGAATCAATGGGATCTTTTCTCCATATCTCAATTCCCATGAAAAAAAGGTAAATTTCCAAAAAGGAAATAAAAAAACAAAAGCTCAAGAATCAAATTAAATCAAATAGAACCCACCCCACCACCACCAAAATCACCATATACATACCCAAAGGTTTGTTTTTCTTTTCTCCAATATACAACAGAGCATGTTCATGTGACTGTGATCAACCCCTCTATTTCTGCGAATAGAAACAAAGAAGCTAATAATCCTTTCCCCAAAATGAAGAAGGGACAAAAACCGAAAGAAATTAAAATCCGCTTTCCATTTCCTCCAAAAAAGTTCCAATTTTTATCCGAGTTTTTTTATGATCTTCAAAATTCAATAGGTCATGCACTTAAATCCGCTGCAAACCCATAACCAAATCACGAACAAAACCATGCAAACGGACAAATCAAGAAGCAGAACCACCCAAACGTGCTTCTTCCATATATGCTTCGCTTTCTGCCGATGATGATCGTTGCCCACGCAACCACCCTTCGCCGTCACCCCTAGCGAGAAGTCCCTTGTTCCGCCGCCGCCGTTGACTTCGTCGGAACACACGTCCACCTTGTTCTCCGGCGAGCCGCCACCGTCTTTGACTTCTCCGTTGACGGCCTCCACCACCCTCTTCTTCTTTTTCAACAACATCCCCTCCTGTGGCTTCCCGAGTAGCGGCACCGTCGACGGCGACCTCCCTATCTTGTTGGCGGCGGTGGATGGAGATTCCACGCTCGGGCTTCTCGAAACGGGGGCGGCGTCGGTCCCTCCTGATTCGAAATTGAGCGTTTCGCCGAATATGGAATCGAATTGGGACTGAAAACAGAACGCTACAAAGTCATCATCTTTGGTTGGGGGTTGGGATCGGAGGAAGGCGGAGGAGGAGTCGCGGAGGCGGTGGAGGAAGCGGAGCTGGAAAGGCTTGATTAACCGGTGGTCAAAGATGGCGAAGAAGACGAAGGGAGGGTCTATGAGGAAGGTGTAAGAGCGGCGTTTTAGGGTTTGGGTGAAGAGAGAGTGATTCGGAGGTGCAAGAGCGATGCATTTGGAAGCGAGGCACTCGACGTCGGGATCGGCGGTGGTGGCGCGGCGGTGGGCCAGGACGGTGGTGGCCCTTGCAATGCACACGTATTTGATCAGCTCCGGATCCGTCACCATTCTGGGAATCCGAATCAAAGGAGAAATTGGAAATTGGGAATTTTTGGGGTTTTGACTTTTGAATTTGATTCGGGTAAGAGTAGAAGTGGCATTGAGAATTGTTGCCCAACCGAAATAGATCAAAAAGAAGAGATTGGTTTTATTCTTGATGTTGTGAAACTGATGTTGATCGTTGTTTTAGGGTTTTTGAAATTGGGAGGAAGAATTTTAGAAGAAAGGGAATGAAGTTTGTTTGAGAGAAAAGAAAATAAAAGAAAGGCAAAATGGAAAAAGAAAAAGAAAAAAAAAGAGCTTGGATCTGCGGAGCTTGGAGCCAACTGTTATTGTCGTTACCTGTTGCGTTCTGTGGTGGACACGCTCTTTGCTGACTACGGTGACTATGCACTATAAAATTCAACCTTTGAGAAAATATGAAATTACTCTAGTGAAAGGATAACGATGCATCCATTCCATTACAAAGTCCAAAGGCTTCAGGACACCCCCATATGGATGCACCTCCTAAAAGCCTAAAAGTAATTTCTAAATTAAAAAAATAATAAGAAGAAGATCAAGACAAGAGGTTTCAGCTCAGCAATCTCCTTTGTTAAGGGTATCAAAAACATGCAGCTTGCAACTTATGTCGGCGGCCATCCGCACATGGCCTAATCACACTTGTATCAAAATTTATAATTCCCATTTTCCCATGTATCTCTTAAAATATGTCATAAATTCCTGAGTTATTAAATTCATTAACTTCATTTATAATTATAACATTAAAGAACTCAAAATCCAAAATTATTATCTCTGGTGATCTTTATATAAGTCTTGTGTTGTGTAAGAAATTAGGAATAACAATACTGGTTCAAATTATTCAATATAAAAACGTTTGAAATTTTGTAGATAAACTCTCTAGTTTTTCAACATTATTTTTTTTATATTAATAATCAAATGAGTACTTTTAGGACACTTAAAAGCTCTTTTTAAATAGCAGCAGTATAACATGTGAATATTCAAAAGATATGGATAACTACTACTAATTTATAGTTCTTCATAAAAATAAATAATTTTTCGTATTCTTGTTTTTTCTAGAGCATATATTTTGCACAGTATACTTTAATGGTAACATACAAGTATTTCGTTAGTTTAAACAACTATATCATATCATCTCATCTCATCAATGGAAGCTTATAATTGAATATAGTAGTGAAAATACACCAAATTGATGGACTCAATGGGGAAAGAAAAAAAGAATCACGTATTGAATATACTCCTAAGAATATTTGCTGAGTTTATATGCTGATATGACATCACCAATGAGAGCAAAACTGCGTGTAGTTAAAATATAGTAGCAAAATTATACAGCAAAGATGGAGTCCAAAATATTGATTCTAGTGAGCTGATATCATATTTGAAGGCTTCATCAGCAATAGGGTGGATCCATAAATGCCCATTCTATGATTTGTTCATACTGAGTAGCAGCATTTACCCAAGTATAGTCTCTTGTCATTCCTCTTCTCATCAATCCCTCCCAAGAAGACTTGTATTCTCTGTATGTTTGTATGGCATATCTCAGAGCCTATCAATCAAAATAAAAATAATTAGACGACGACCACGACGGCGACGGCAACCACAAAAATAACAAAGGAAATGAGGATAAGGTAGTTCTTTTAAAATAATGTTGACCAAAGAAGCCGCCCACATGGATCAAAGTTCAATATCTTTTTAGACAATTAAATTAAAAATTAAGGACGAGTAATTGTAATTGTTGTTGGTGTACACAAAAAATTTTCTAAGGTTTGCTCAAGTCCTTTAACAGTGATGGAAAATGAAGCAATTAGTTATTGAATCCCTCCCCCAAATGGGTTTGTTTCCCTTAGTTTATCTTGTCTACTGGAGAATGATCTGTAAGTATCTCTATAAACATTTAATAACAAGCGCCCAGACATGCCATGATTCTATATTGAGGTGAGTGTTTCCTTCAATCTAATCCTTATGAGGAAGAGAGAGATTTATCTAAGAAGAGAATTCTAAAATAGTGGTTGATACAAATTATGCTTACCATAGGATTAGTCCATAACTTTTGTTTTCTATCTATGATGGGGACTCCTCTATGCACAAAAAAGAAGGAAAAGGAAAGTAGGACAAGCTATGCTAGGTCTCACATGTCAAACCACAAACTTATGTTGTAACCTTATTGGTTAACCAAAGTGGCATTGACTAGAAAATTCCACATCAATTTGCATTTTGCAAAGGTCAAACAACATAAAAAGGAATAACAGGACACTGTCATAACATAACATATATATTAAAAAAAGAATGAATCTGAATGAATAGGAATCTTACCACTAACATGTTCTCCTTTGTTAGTGGAGAAAACGTCCACCTGTTAGTCAAGTTAAAAAGACAGTCATTCAATTTCCTATAGTTGTAAAGTTTATAAATGAAAATTGCATTTGAATTTTCAAATGAAACTATAAGTTGAAGAAACAATCCAAGCCACTGAAGACAAGGACAAACATACCCTGTGCCTTCATCATTTTTCACTTCAGCAAATGGGTTAAAATTTTGAACAGTGTCCTGTTAAAAACAACCAAAAGTTAAAGGCGTCAATGGAAGGAAACCAAATCATATTGAACAAGTCAATGGCTAAAGTTTCCTCGACTAACTCTCAGCCCCCCGGTTTGATGAACCACTGGTATAGTTCCATATCTCATTGCATACAACTGATTTAGTCCGCAAGGCTCGAATGTCGATGGCATCAATAGTATATCACACCTGGTCATAATAGGAACACAGCAGTAGTAAGAAGCATGACCAATGCAGAAACATTACAGCATAACCTGTTAATTGTTCTAGGAAGGATTCATAATCTTTGGGATTACCCTGCAGTTATTCTATGAGATATTGGAACATTAAATCCAACCCAACCCCGAAATTTATCTCTATAAGTAGCCTCTGTTGCTCTCATCCAATCTTCGTATGCAGGATTTCCAGACCCAAGCATTACCTGAAGATTGAAAAACAATTAGACAGGGTCAACCAGATATGAAGGCCACAAATACAGTACAGCAAATTCCTCTGAAATAATACTTACATATATCAATTAGTATTTGAGGGGCCTCAAACATATTCCCAAGTGTATAAATATTTAATATTTTATTTAGCAGGTAATCATAGCCTACAATTTCTAAATTTAAATTTTGTATGCTACTACATTATGGTTTTAAAGATATATGGGCCCAGAACTAATTTACAAAATCACTTACAAACTGAACATCATCTTCCATGAGTTCTGCAATTCCCATGCGAATCAGCTCAATTCCTTTTTGATAGTCTAGCCTTCCAATGAATCCAATCTACAATTTGCAGCTATAATCAATAAAAGAAATAGTGGATCAAAATTTTATGCAGCAAATTACATAAACTTACCACTGGGCAATCGGGTCTCTCTGGGAGACCCAATTCCTTCTGCAATTCTATCTTGCATTTGACCTTCCCAGAGAGGTCATCAGCAGAATATTTGAAAGGAATATATTGATCAGATGAAGGGTCCCATTCAGTAACATCAATTCCATTTGTGATCCCTAAAACAGTAACAGAGTCATTACAAGGTTGAGCTTTGAGGTGCATCATTTGATGAAGGATTAACAACATAGTTCCTTCATCCTTGGTTTGATTTTCCGTATTTCAACTCACCAAACCACATGTAAGTGTTAGTATTAGGCATGGACATACGGTTGACAGAAAAGATAAACAAAAAAAGAAGCATCTTGACTCTGTAGTGATTATTACAAAATAATAAGTTCTCTGCTACTGTATTTATGAAACCACATCAGGGCTATAACAAAGAAAACAAGTTACAGTAACTCCAAAGTTCTACTTAGATAATTCAAACCGATACATTTATTACAAGTTCAACAGATTCTACAACAATAAGTCCAGATAAGTAAACAACCGAACAGATACCCAAGCATCTTATTCTAAAAAGACTATGGAGAAATATACATGCACTTTAGCTTTCTCTAAAACATGAAATTCCCTCAGGAGTTGTGCTAGAAAGCGTAGGCTACAAGAAAAAAAGAGTTTGAAGGAACATACCACTGAGAACACTTTTTCGATCTTTCAGTAGCTCATGTAGACCATATCCACCTTCACTAGTTGTGATTTCCCAGGAATAACCCTGGCAAAGAGATCCAGGTTTTACAGATTGCATGTGATCACAGTATCAAATACAAGACAATTATACGAAGCAAGTTATTACATCATAGTAAATTGAACAAATTGATGCAGGCTTTAAAACCTCAAGGAAAACAGAAAATATTGAGCACCATACAACCAAATGTTTTGACTCAATAAACAGCAGCAACAAAAATATGTGATGTTCAGGATAATGACCTTGCTTACTGTAACTATCCGATCTGCTGTAACAATGGCACCTTTCAAAAAATTGACAGCTTCACCAGTGTCGAGAGCATGCATCCTTGCCCAATTGGGGAACACCCACTCCAGTGCTCCACGCCACTCCAAAGGTAGCCCCAAGTTACCATATGTAACTATAGGTTCCACTCCCTGAAATATAGCATCATCAGCTTGTTTGCTGATATAAAAAGACTAATGACAAGAGATAAACTATCTAACAATTAATTATAACCAAACCCTGCAAGTTTTTTCCACAATTCCACACATAGTTTCATAATATAAATTTGTATATTACATTTAGGTTTTAGCCAATCATGCATCCTAGATTTGCATTTGGGACTACAGATAAAAGACAATCAAGTGAGTCAACAACACAATGAACCTATCATTGCCAAACAGATGTGTCTTTTTATGCATCTATAAACTAGAGAATATAAAACTCTGCGTGTGTATGAGATAGTCAAGAAACACCAGCATCCTCTTATCCAAGTAATCATGTAGTTAGGGTTGTATAAAAATTCAAAATAAGTCCCACCTAGTATATGATTAGTGCTTGACCTGCTTGGTTGTTAGTATAAACCTCAAATAAAAAGTATAAAATTTTCAACTTTTGGAAATGCAATTTACTATTTTAAGATCTTTCTGTCTAATTTCTAGGATATGAGTTAGAAATTCTCAACTAAAGGAAGCCAAGAAGAAGGCATAGAGTGAAAAAACATAAAATAGAACTAATAGAGACCTCCTTTTTCTGCCTGAGAAGCTTGAAAGCCCAAGTTAAGAATGCATTGAGGTCAAAGGCTCAAAGCACAATGTTATTGATCCTATTCTTAGTAACATAAAAAAATGGAATTAGTTTACCTGGTGTGCAATGTTATGTATAACTAATACACTGCGTGCATCCTTATATACCCCATGTGGACGATACTTTGCTGCCAAAAGTCTGCACCAAAGTTGAAGCAACAGTACCAATTATCAGCAAGACTGTAATATCACCTCATATTATCATTGGAACTAAGATAGTTTTTGCAAGAGTGGTTCCATTGGAAAACAAATAGGAGGGGGATTGTTAAAAGAGTAGAGAAAGGTAGGCATGCATACACTGGAACAAGGCTGGCATGCCAATCATTAACTAGGAATAAACATCTTTCTCCATAAGTGTACCCTCCCAATGGAAGCACCAATGGGGCTTCACATGCAGCATGGCAAAGTAAAGTGTACCGAAACTGTAAAACCAAATGAGAGGTAAATTTATCATTATTTTGAAGTAGAATACACATCTAGATCTATTATCAAAGCTAGAATTGGACAGATTATACCTGATTGTCCCCAAAAGTGCCATACATGTCCCCATATGGACTCCCTGCTCTATGAAATGAAGGGTGATCCACAAATACCTAAACATTGTAGCAGTACTGAGCACCATCAATACAGAGTTGAAGTGCATGCATGCTAGGAGGGAAAAATTACAAAAGGTTTAAACAATCTATCAAAATTAAATTCCATGAGAAATGGCTATAAAAATCTCAGGAGCTCTTAGTTCTTACCCAATCAACACCTTTCCTATACTCATGGTAAAAGCCAACTTCTTGAGCAGCACCAAAGCAATATATTTTGATGTTGCAATCCATGTCAACTGCACCAGAATACCTAGCATCCTCAGAAGTACCATGCATATATCTTGGCGAGACGACCATAACACGGTGGCCACGAGATGCCAGTGCTATTGGCAAAGAACCACAAACATCTCCAAGGCCACCAGTCTTTGAATATGGAGCAGCTTCAGCAGTAACAAAGGTAATATTATAGGACACCTTCGTCTCAGCTTTCTCTTCTAACTCTTCTCCAACCTTAGCCTCAGCTTTCTCTTCTAACTCTTCTCCAACCTTAGCCTCAGGTTGTTCTTCTGTCGTGGTCCCTATATGTCATTCATACTCTAGTCAGCTCTACTAATCAAACTCATGGCATCCTCCAAAATTTGATGGATGCAGGATTACTCATATACAATGAATTAAGGGAATTCAAGATTCAACAGAAAGAATTCAAGATTCAACAGAAACAAGAAACACTTAAAAAGAAATGATGAAAGGGAGAAAGAACAAACCGGAGCCAGGAATCAAACGGAAGCCAACAAGTGAGCCAAAATCATCTGTCTCTCTGGCCAACAAGAGACCCCTTTCTTGTTCTTGTGGTTGCTCGTCTTTGAAGGGAAAGGGGTTGTTTTCGTCATGGGAAGCAGGAGGACCAACCTCGCCGGAAAAGGATCTTGTGAGGCGCAGGTTAGCATTTCTAGAAGCTCTTGTAAGCAGAGAAGAAGGGAGATGGGAACCTAGTTGGAGATGCGAGTGCCTTACAAAAACAAAGGAATGGTGATGAATAGGAGTGAGTCGGAGAGACTCCATTGGAATGGTTCGATTTTGGAAGGAAAGGATCGTGAAGGAGGCTAAGAAAAAGAACAAGAATCACATGAAAGAGTGACGTGAGAGAAAGCAAGAAACTAACAAAAAGCGGCCTAGTGTGAAGTGTGGGGTCGCGTGTGTCAGATCCACAATAACCGCCAAATTCCGGGAACAAACCACCGTGCCTTTTTAAGCTACTTAAACCTCTAACAATGGAACCATCCAGATCCTCATCCTTGTCTTCTTCTTCTCATCTTCTGATTATAAAACCCTTCACCACCACAATTCTAGATTTCTTTTAGAATCTTTCCACAATGGACCAACTTCACTCAAATCACATTATTATCTTATAAAATATATGTTGTGCATGATAAGATAAACCATATAATATAACTTTACATTTTTAAATAGGAATTACAAAACGGAAAACATAACATAAGACGGCCTCTTCCTGCATGTTACAATCTCCACTCTTTTCTCGAGTTACACACTGCTGCTAGTGACATCAAACACATTATTACACTACTAAGATAAATACGAATGCGTGTCAAATGACCAAAGTGCGGATCATAAAAAACATCATATATAATTACATTTTCGTTTTCCTTCTCGGAATTGTAATGAAAAGGCAAGTCATGCCCAACCATGGGCTCCAAGGAGAAGAGCAAAATCTTCCCCACTAACATGATCTGGGCTCCCGCCAGAAATTCGTCTAGATTGTAGCCGCACCCCATTTATCTTTGGGCTTGGGCACCTTGGAAACTGATAGGCTGCAGTGGGCCCACCAGAGCTAGATGAGTCAAAGCCCAACCCAACAGCAGGGGTTCTCCTTGTACAAGTGTTCCAGTTGGGCCCAGGTGAAGGCCGTTGCTTAAGTTGGCCCTGACCCCTAACCTTGGCCTTTGCAGACTGGGTTGGGGCCATGTAGCTTGGCACAGTTGCACCTCCACTGTGCTGTCTCTGGTGTTGCAATTTGGAGATAGGGCTTGAATCAAGGTAGTCTTGGGCCATTATTGGATCACGAGGCCCAAGCATGTCCATCTGAACCGTTTTCTCTTGGGACATGTCATCGGTGTGTTGTGATGACATCCAACGCTCCAACCAGTTCCAATCCAATTGTGGAGTCTCACTCTTGTGGTAGTTGAAGGCGTAAGCAAGAGCTCTCTCCCTCTTCATTGTAGCTTCATGTTGTCTCTCCTCTTGCTTCTTCTTCTCATGACTTAACTGGATTCTGCGAGCCCTTACTCTTGCCTGAACTCGAACCAATGCTTGCATGCACCGCATTGTCATCTGCGCTTGCTTCCGCACATTATGTCCCCTCACAAGTGCCTGCAGCCTCACCAATCCCTTCAATGCACGCAGTGCACGTCGAGCCTACACCATTCAATAAGTTTAAATTTTGTTATCTAGATAACTTTTTGTTAGGTTTATTTACTCTTATACAAAATTAATTATAACTGAACCTATATTATTACTAAAAAGTGCGTGCAACAGTAGAGTGGGTGGTTGGCTTATTTATGGATTAGACCAAACCCTAGTCTTACAAGGTATCCTCTGTAGTATGATTGAATGAGTACCGCCGCCCTTTCCTCCTTGGAGTGGCGTCCATAACCCGCCATTCTCACAACTCTAGCGGCTGCCTGAGCAGCCGCCACGGCAGCTTCAGCAGCTACGGCAGTGGCAGCGGCAAAGGCAATGGCATGATTTCTGTCCTCAGCCACTGGAGTTGATGTGGTGCTACCCTCATTAGTTCCATCAGGAGAACTCTCTGCAGGAAAATGCTCAAAAGACACAACTTCTGCTGCTTCCTGCTGCCACTTGTCTTCATTCTCCTTCTGAAAGTGAAAATCATGGATCAAATCTTAATTATTTAGATCTAAGAAAAGTTTTATGGTGATGGGGGATCTAACATAGGACGCACATGATGATGAAGGAGAAAGATGTGATGGGTTAGGTGGTGTGATAACTATGTGACACAAATATTTGATATCTGATCATATGATAGGGGACCATATGCACACATAATTACATGCACATATACTTGAAATGGGTGGATGGTCCTAATAACAATGGCCAGAGCAGCTCATACTTTTAGGGGTTTCATAAAAGACAACAATGAGTAAAAATGACAGTTGCTATACTTATGACATATGAAGCAGAAACAGGTCTTAATTAATTCTGTAAGATAAGGTTGTGATGATATCCTAATAACTAATTGAAGAAATTAAAATTCTGCATTACTAGATAGTGATCAATGATAAATTGATAACATAGCATGTATAGTGAGAATTAAAATAAACATACATGATTCTCCAAGAAACAAAAAGAAGGAAACCTTGTTGTGTGGAAGGGGTGAGTTGGAATCCTTAGGGAATGACTTGAAAACTTTCTTGACCGAAGAGAACCAGCTTCCCCTCTTCTTCCCCATCTGATCTTCTTCTGTATCACATGCAATCCAGCAGATACAGAAGATGGAACACCATCTGTAACTGCCAGAGAGAGAGAGAGAAAGAGAGAGAGTAACAATGTAAGTATGTAAAGGGCGCTGGATGGCGCGGTAGGAATTAAATAAGATCACGTTCACGAATGAATGCACACGTCAACTACCGCTACTATTATCTTGGGTATAGCTACATAGATAGAATATAAAGACAAAATTATCTATAATTCATTGAGGTGAAAATAATAATAATAATATTCTTCTATTTTCCTTCTTCATCATGTGATCAATCACGAGCCTCAACCCTAAGTCACACGCCATGTACGCTGCTCACTCAATTGACCCCACTGCCTTTAACATGGAATCTGCCAAACCACCACACAACTTGCCAATTATACATTAACATTAAGCTTAATTAAGCTGCATATCACATCTAATTTACTCTCTTCATTATTAGGAAACTTAGACCATCACATATCACAAATTCAAATTATATATATATATATATATATATATATATATATATATATATATATCATCAGTGTCATCATCTAACTAATATAATAGTCAATTTATTAATGTTGCAAGTGTGAAGAATAGTGTATGAAATTAGTCTCACATTAAAAAAAATAAAGAAGAGTAAAGGGTTTATAAATTGAAATAATCCTTCTAACTAATTTTTTATCGATTGAACACTTATCTTAGTGAACGTTGTCGTTTGTAAGTACAATTAGTGTTCACAGGACAACAAAATCATGGATCAAACCTTAATTAATTACTATTACTTGAGATGTTACCTTGCTGGTTACATGCATGGATGCACACAACTTTCATCCAATGATTACAGCCAATATAATTTGACCCATCAGCAAGCATTACATATATAATTTCATTTCCTTGTGACGACATTGTCATGTGATATTTTTTCTTCTTCATCAAAAATACAAAAATGCCAAATTCCTTCTTGCCAACTTAAGCAAGAATAGACACACACACACACATCCCTCTTATCATCATTACCTTAACATTTTTCTCTGACGTGTCATGATCATAGAGCTTTGGCATACACTTTTGTCTTTTTTTTCCTTTTCCTCTTTACTCTTGTAAGCTTCTAACAATTTTTTAGATTTTTTTTTCACATTTAATACCTGCTTTACGATTATTTACAATTAATTATTTTTATTTATTGAAAATGCAAGAGTTGACATTAAAGATAATCCTAATCTCAACTTGGGAGCAAATTTATTATTCTTCGGTTCTTAATCAAATGTGATAGATTTAATTATTACTCTAAATATAAAAGAAAATTAAAATTTTGGATAATTTGTTTTAGGCTTTTATACATTAAAATATTTACAAATTAAAAAAAAAATCAGTCATATAACGTGAGTATTTGACGGTTAATACTCAGATTTCTGGGAAGCTCTAATGAATCTTTACACACATGCATGCAGATTGAACATTATTGTTGGACCATTTGGGACATATGAGAGTAACGTTACACGTTGAGCTTATGAAAACAGCTAAAAACGTAATTGAATGTATCTTTCTTCTTCTATTATTGTTGAGGTTGATGTGAACGTCTCTTTTGGGTGTTGTGAACCATGATGGGCTGAAAAAGATGAAAGAACTGAATTGAAGTCTTTTATTGACCATGATGAAATTAAAGAGAGAGAAAAAAAAAAATAGCTTGTCATATTTGCTTGTATTGAAAGAGAGACAGAAGAAGATATGTATAAGGTGAGCAAGGTAAGAAGGGTGCATTAGGATGGTGAGATGCTATTTTCAGCAATTTATTGTGTCACTTTACACATGCCTTGTTTTTCCCTCCTTATTAAAACCATGTTATATATCCTTGAATTGAATTAAAGACAGCTTTATTCCAAAAGTCTTTTTTATGTTATTCCTATAAAGAGTAGTGTAACTTTTTCAATACCTATATAACTCGAACATAAGCTATATTACATTGCTTCATTGATCACCATGATTGTAATGGGAACACACACCTATGCTTCCCTTATATTTGCATGAAATAATCCCACCAGCTCCGATCCAATTCAAAACTATATATACTCATAATTTTATTTTTCTTTTAAAACAATGCATATATCCAAGTTGAACAGTATTTCATTAGGCCAGGCATGTGCATTGGAGAGTTTGTGAACCTATAAATGAAAATTATAAAATTAGTATGTCTTTGCCAATGGAAAAACACCATTTTCGTATTAAACCATGGAAAATGATTTTTTTTTTCAATTTAAATTTATTATTAATCATGTTGGTTGTGAATTTCATGATCAATTGGGTTTTTCAACTAACACAATCAATTCCAAAAATAGTAAATTATAGGTCACATTTTTGTTTATAAGGGGAAAACAAAACCTTTTTTGTTTAATTATTTTGTACTCTAAAAACACATATTAAAATTATAAATTAAAAATTTAATAATAATTTTTATTAGGTATTTTTAAAATACATGTTAACTTAATTTTTTTTTTAAGAAAAAAGACATGTATTTCCTATGCTGGTTGCAGCATAATGGGCGTTTTTTTGGAGAAAACAATGACAAAGAAAAGGCTTAATAAGATCCCAATATTCCCATCAAAGAAAAGGGCCAACCCAAAAGAAAACCCAACATTTTAACTACCAAACTGTATTCATAAAACTCTCTCAAATTGGCAGCGGCCTAGCAGAACAATTTGTACAGAACTTTGAAATTGTCAAGGGCTGCAAAAAGAGGAAAGTTATAATCCTTGGAGGGAATGGGGACTGCTATTATTTGTTAAGGTGAGCCTGAAGAGTTGCTTCATATTGTTAAAAATGATCCCAAGTCCAAGAGGGGTAAAAAAAAAAGAAAAGAGAAATTGTCCCAAAGTTTTAACAGTTAGGGTGCAATTTTTGAAAACGATGGAATTACAAAATTTCTTTCACTTATTCGATGGGATCGAACTAAAACTATAAATAACGAATACGTCTAAAAGAAACACAATAATTTTATGAATAAAGATCCAATCCGTTCCTTGTCCATTTCTAATTAAGATAACGAGATTCCTTACCAAAAAAGTAATCCACGTCGGTCTTTGTCTATACAAAAAATAACTCATCGCGCCCCCTTTCATGTATTCCCCGTCCATAGTTGACGGAAAAAGCTGATGTGTTACTTACCGGCGCTGATTTGGCAGTTAGTCCAGAGTTAAGTGCCAACGTAGATAAGTGGGAATGGACAGGGGTCGATTTGTCCCCCTATCACATTAAAAAACGACGTCGTTGATAGGTTAAGAAGAAGCAAACGTTTACTTCATCTTTTTGTTCTCCAACCTCTGCACAAAATATTCATAGTCTAAATAATAACGAAACCCTAGGGGACCATGGTTGGAAGTGGAGAATGTTGCGCATCCTCCAACCTGCGAGCTAGTGATAGTTGGAGTTATAGCATGAACTCTAATGAGAGTATTGTAGGTAGAAGGAAGAAGAGATGGGTCTTCCCAAAATGCTGTTGCGGGTCTGATGCTGTTCTATTCATGTCTGAGACCAAAAGTAATCCGGATAGGTTATTCTTACGGTGCCCTAAATTCAAGGTATGTTCATGTAAAATTTTGTGCTGAATGTGTTCGATTCTATACTTAGTTCCAAGTTTGATCATGGTTTTAATCTTTTTGAATTTGTCTATATGTAGACTGCAGAAGGATGTTGCTTGTTTTTTGTATGGCTGGATGATTATGTCTCTTCCTTTAGTGAGCATGTTTCGAAGACAACATCAAAGGGGCTATTGCCGTAGAACCAGTAGCGATTTGAAGGCCTTAGTGATGCGGTGGATGACAAAGTGGAAGAGCTAGAAATTAGGTTGATTGGATTAGAAAATCAATTGAGAAAGAGTAGGAAAAAATGGGTGAAAGTAGATGCTTGGGGTTAGGTTGTAGTATTTTTACATTTTTTATTGGGGTTATGGTTGCCTGTTTATTTAGGACAACTATGTATGCAACCTAATGAATAATTTTAAGGTATCTAAAAACTGTGTGGCAAGATGAGATTGGATATGTAAACATTGTGGATGTAAGTTATATGAAGATGAATGATTATATTGATTGTTTAAAGTTTGTTACCTGAACTTAATGCAAATTAGAGTAGCAAATATTTGTGCATGTAACATAGATTGAAGTAAACCTTGTAAAGCATAGCAATTCATACCATTATATTCATATTGTTAAGCAAGATGTAATTCATATGTTCACAGTGATAATATCATTGCAGAGGCAACATGGCCCTAATCAAAACTTACACATTCGTAAATACCAAAATACCAAAAGAACAACAAGATATTTGTTGACATAATTGTATCCTTCAAACTAAGTCTCAAAATACCAAAATAACAGTATCACATATCTAAATCCCTATTATAAGTGTCACCCCTGCTTAGGAGGCCTGAGTCCTAGAGGCCTGTAGCCAGGTGTTGGCACAAATTTCAAAAGTCGTGATGCTGTAGTTGAATTTGCAGCTGCCATTGTCTCTTCAAAAATCGCATCATGACTGGTTTCTGGAGTAGTCTTCCCAGCTATTAAGTCATTTGATTAGAGCTGTGAGTTGTGAGGCATTAGGTTTGGGATTTGGGAAGGTTGAGATTTGAACCATAAGATTGGCCCCGGTGCTAGTATGGGTGGAGGCACGAAACATGGAGTTGAAGGACTAACAATCTGCTGCTTCTCCCTAAATGTTGGAGGGTTGTCATTGGAGTTTTCTCATGTAGCCTGTAACAATGTAGGTTTAACAGTTATATGAATGAAAACTTTAAGGGATTGAGATGTAATAATTTCTTGGATGAAACAGGTTTTATTTTTTTAAACAACAGGGAAAAAAGTACCTTCTCAGCTGGTGGTGCAGATTGCGAATATGAAATTTCTTCTCTCTGATTTTTGGGTAGTTTCTTCTTAGCTTTTCTGGCTTTGCTCTGTGACAAAATTAAATATATTATAGAAAGCAAGTAACAAAAGACAATTCTCAAACACAACCATTGTACATAACACAGTCATTCTCAAGCAAGCAACATATAAACCTAATCAGTACATAACACAGCCATTGTACCTCAATTCTCAAACATAGAGTAAAGAAGTTATTGTCTATGACAAGCCAATTCTCAAAGCTAACACATTGTACTTGATCAGTGTTTGGGGCTGGAGCAGTGTTTGTTGCTAGATCAGTGCTTGTTGCTGGATCAGTTGATGATTTTTGAGTTGTGTCTTCTTCTGTGCTCGTCTCTCCTTTTTAGCCATAGACTTCCAGTTGGGATCTTGTGCTGCATTCGGACATGTCTTGTAGTAATGGCCCGTTTGGCCACACTTAGAGCAAGTAACAACGAATGTCTTCTTCGCCTTGGTGGTGCTCATCTCTCTCTCAACTGGATCGGCTCTTCTCTTCATCTTAGGTCTATGAGCAGCTCTCTTGATAGTGGGAGGCAGTGGCCTTGGTGCATTGGTAGGTGTCCAGTACTATTCACTGTTGACTGGTTTCATGCAATGTGAATAAGTTGCTCTGATGGCTTCCATAGTTAGCCACTTATGCATGAAATCCTCAGCCTTAAGACCCATTTTAGCTAGTACTGCAACGGCATGTCTACAAGGCATTCCTATGTACAATAACGAATTGATGTAGAATCAGAAAAAGACAATAGACATATAGTGATAAACCAAAAATTATAACAACTAAATAATTATCCAATAACTATATAACCAGACTTACCAGTCAACTGTCATACATTGCATGTACATGTTCTCTTGTGAAGATTCACACCCACTTTATGGTTTTAGGAATAAACCTCAAAGAGGACTCTTTCTGAATCACTAGCCCATATAGCTCTCCATTTATGACTCTTAGGCTTGATAAATTGATCCAACTTCTTATGTTGAACTAGTACAAGTGGTCCAATGTGAGCCTTTAACTTCTTCTTGTGCGTTGCCATCTTTCTCATTATGTAGCACCGTAGCCCTTCACACATGGTTAGAATAGGCTTTTCCCTATGCTCCACAATCTTTGCATTCCATACTTCGCACATATTATTAGTTATGTTGTCCACTTTTGGCCCATGACTAAAGTACGCCTTACACCATACAGCCGGCTCAAATTTTTGCATATACTCCCATGCGGGTGCACTTACTCGCTTTAACTTCTCTATCGCAGCAGCTAATTCAGTATGTGTGCTGCACCTTGCACATTCCCAAACCAATTGCTTTGTCTCTTCGTCTTTGAAGTGCTTGATGAAGTTCTTCCAGATATGTAATACATAATTCCTGTGGTGAGCTCTCGAAAATATCTCCTTCAAGGCCAATGCCAACCCATGTATCAATCCAAGGACATGATATGATTAGAACATTCTAATTAGCAATGATCCACACTTCAAATTCTAAAACTCAAATTAAAGTAACTCAAATTAAATACAATATATAATCAGGGAGATGCAATACAACATATTTAATTATCAATTGATGATGAATGAACCAGATTCTTAGATAACATAAGAATTAATTCATCAACTAATAAACTGAAAAATAAAAAAATTTTATGTCAATGGAACAGAGATTACCAACCAAATCAGAGCGTAGAATTATATATAATTATGATCAAATTCATAGCAGAGTAGTACAAGTCTATGATACAAAACAGAGTATATCATACATAAGTATTCAACACAAGTAACTAATTAGCAGGGTTTATAGTTGACCTTTTGTTGATCGGAGATAAAATTCAGTCTCAATTCAGTGCAATCCCCCAGATCCTGCTTTAATATTGACAATAACTAGCTCCAAGTGTCTTTACATTCGTTCAGAATCACAGCATACGCAATGACAAAAAAGTGGTTGTTGGAACTTGATGCCATTGTATTCCCAACCAGTCCATGTCTAGCCTCCACACCACCACCTGCTTCAGGCTCATCAACTACTACACCTTCTGCCCTAATTTTTTCATCCCTTAGAATATGTTTCCTCCTCCTACCTGAATACCTCTTGGAAGTCCATTTTTTGGCTGTCTTTGGAGAATAACATGGACCACCTTTATTCGGTCTAAGCTTATCCCTATTTTTTGGGCCATCCTTGCTTAAATCCCTATTTGGGCTAGACTTCACCTCACTATCTGGTCCATCCTTCACCTCACCAGCTGGACCACTCTTCACCTCCCCAGTTAGACCCTGACTAGCTCTCTTCCTTGATGACACCATTTTCTTCTTCTTTTTCTTCAATCTCTCCTTTCTTTTCTGTACCTCACTATCATCACTGTTATAAATCTCTTCATATTCTGGAGGAGGTGGCTTATATAGCTTGTCCTCAGTTATTTCATACCCATCACCTGAGAAAGATGAGTCACTCACAATAACCTCTTCAGCTTGCATCTTCTCATCCACAACTTCTGGCACATTAACCGGGTGATCAAAGTAGATATAAATCTCGTTTGTCCCCTTGTTTTTAATCTTGTTATTCCTCATGTCATTTATCTCAATATCACCCCTCATTACATGTAAGCTAGATTCCAAGTCAGGTGCCATGCTATCAAACCAAAACATCGTCTTGTACTCCCTATAACCAACTCCTTCAGTAACATTTCAAAATTAAAGAAGTTCACCAAATCAATGTCTAAAGGTGGACACTTCTTGACTTTTCCATCAACATATTCTAATTTGTCCTGTGCATTCCTCTTAGAAATTCCTCCATGATGACAGGAACTACTTTAAACTCGTCCATCTAAAAATTATTTTTACTAATCAAAATCCATTTGATGACAGTTTAGCATCACTGTGCGAATCATCTAAACTACTGATAATTAACATTAATTATTTAACAAATTAACTAAAAAACTTCAAAATCCATTCAGTATCACAATATTTATAAAAATAAACAACCAAGCAACCCATTTCAACCTACTGAACACTAAGACACCAACATGCAATTTAGGAACAGAGATTATATTAGAATAATATTTTAGATGCCCAAGTTCATTACTAATCTGAATGCCGACACAAGCTGTCTCCACTGCACGACATCAGTGACTCCATCAAGTGCGGCATTAGATGAGTCCTCTGAGTCCTTCCTGGCGGCCTTGTCAGCACCAACACTTGCTACTTCCACCACTCTCTATCCTCTCGTGCGAAGAAGGTTGAGGGATTTTGGTTATTCTCTAAATTTGAGTTAGGGCTTGGGGGGTTATCAGAGTGAGAATGACGTTTGCTTCTTCTTAACTTAGCAACAACGTCGTTTCTTAATATGACAGAGGGACAATCGACCCCTGTCCATTCTCACTTATCCACGTTGACACTTAACTCTGGACTAACTGACAGATCAGTATCGGTAAGTGACACATCAGTTTTTTCCGTCAACTATAGACGGGAGAAACACGGGAGGGGACGCGATGAGTTATTTTTTGCATATATAGGGACCGACGTGGGTTACTTGTTTGGTGAGGGATCGCGTTGTCCTAATTAGAAATGGACAGAGACTGGGTTGGGTGTTTACTCTAATTTTATACACATTAAATGTGCGAAATTTATATAAATTATCAAATTTTATTAAATAAAAATAAAAAATTAATATAAAAAAATATTAATGAATTTTAATAAATATATAATATTTTAGTACATAAACAAATATCTTTTAATATACAATATTTTAAATGATAACATAATTTTTTATTTTTAAATAAATAAATATAAAACACATAAATACAAAAAATATAAATATTTTTTATTTATTAAAATTAATTATTATGCAATAAAATTTTTATAATATTAAAAAATTATATTAAAATTATATTTTAAATTATACCATAAAAATATAAATTAAAATAATTAAATTTTATTTTATATTACTCAATAAATAATTAAATTATTATATTCAAAACTTATTAGCTAACTATTTTTTCTAAAAATATTATTATATAATCTAACTTTTTATCAAAATATTTGTAATTTAAAATATACACAATTTTTTTAAAAATTATTCTTTTATCTTTTTGTACTTCTTTTTCTTTTTTTATGATTAGAAATAATAAAAGTGGTTGAATAAAAGATTGTTTAGGGCAAATTCTAATTTGGAGCATCAAAAGATTCTAACTCTTTTTAATATGGATAGGGATGTTTTTAGCATGGGAGTATAGCTTAAAAAAGATTGTGTGCGAAATAGATTCAAGAGTAGCATTTATTGTTGAGCCTGCTTCAGAAGACAACAAATATGAAAATTTGGTGTTGCTTATTCATGAAATGCTTGGCAGAGAATGGGAGGTTCATTTCAGCCTAGTGCTTCGAGAGGGGAATAGTGTGGTCGATCTGATAGCAAAGCTCGGAACTTAGAGTCAGAACGAATATGTTAAGTGGTTAGATCCTACTGGTAATATTATTGAAACTCTTCTTTAAGATGGATGTTACTTGAGTTATAGAGCTCTCCCGTGTGTCTTTTTTTTGTTTTTTTTAGTTTCTTAGTATTGACTACCCACACTCTATTGCTTTTCGCAATCCTAAATTCTAAATTCTAAATTTTAAATTTTAAATTCTCAATTCGAACTCTAAATTTATATTCTAACCCTAAATTTTTTATTCTAAATTTTAAATTTTAAATCTTAAATTTTAAATTATATATATTAAATTAATTTTATTTTTTTTACTTGAATTTTGAATATTTTTAATATAAATATTAGTTTCTATAGTTACACTAGCCGCCAACTATAGCAGTATTCATGCATAAAAGTTATTTTTTCTGATAATAAACTAATATATAAAAAATTAATAAATAAGACAAATTTATAAAAATGACCTTGATATGTATAACCTATGTTATATATATTAAATAAAGTCATAAAATTAAATTTTACAAATATTTTAATAAAAATGATATTATATAATAATATTTTTAACAAAAGTAATAATTAATTAATAAATTTTAAAGATAATAATCTAATTATTTGTCAAATAATATAAAATAAAATTTAATTATTTTATATTTTATATTAGAGTTTGAAATATTATTTTAATATTATAAAAATTTATTGTATAATAATTAATTTTAATAAATAAAAAATATTTATATTTTTGTATTAATATGTCTTATATTTTTTATTTATTTAAAAATAAAAATTATATTATTATTTAAAGTATAATATATTAAAAAATATTTATTTATATTTTAAGATAATTTATATTTATTAAAATTTATTAATGTTCTTCTTTTATATTAATTTTTTATTTTTATTTAATAAAATCTAATAACTTATATAAATATGACATATTTAATAAGCACAAAATTATTATGTTACCTATAAATACAACTTGGATAGATCCAATAATTTGATTGTAATCTATATAACTACTTGCCAACACCACAAAGAAATCTTAAAGCAAATTAAGAAACCAGAGAAGCTTTTGACAACACTAATTTAATGATGAACTCTGGCAACTGGCCAGACTATGATGCTAATGGCAAATATGTAAGTCTCATAAATCATATTTTGGGGTTTGAATTTTAATAGAGACAGTGGTTTAAGAAGCTTTAAGTAGAATGTGTGAGTTGCATAATAAAAAAAAAAAACTATTTTAACTTATAGTGAAAGAGTTAAAAAAATATATAATTTAACATTTTTATGAATATTCTCTTAATTCATTTTTAACGAGGCTACGAGACTAATGGCAAATATGTAAGTCCCATAAATCATATCTTGGGGTTTGAATTTTAATGGAGACAGTGATTTAAGAAGATTTAAGTAGAATGTGTGAGTTGCATGATAAAAAAAAAAAAAAAAAAAACTATTTTAACTTTTAATGAAAGAGTTAAAAAAAAATAAAATTGAACATTTTTATGAATATTCTCTTAGTTCATTTTTAATTAGTGTTAAATTCGTGCGACATTTTAATTTGATAAGTTAAATAAAAAATAATATTTTATAATCATAAATTTTTTAAGTTTAATATAACATTATTATTGTTATTATATAATAAACATATTGATTATGTTGTTTTATCTTTATTCAAAATAAAATGCAAATAGAATAATTTGAAATTTATAATATTCTTCAACCATAAGAAAAGAGACCTAAAAACATAAGAACATATATAACTGTAATAGTAGCATATCAATTTTATACTAAACTTTATATCAAAAGACTAATGAAAATTTATCGACAACCTAATATTTTACTAACTTCATTAGAAAAGTAATTGGCATATGATGTTGTGCTTCTTCTTACACATTTCATTTCAAGTCTGAAAGTAGAATTATAGATAAATTAGTTATATCTAAAGTAAATATTTGTACAAAAGTGTTATTAACATGAAAATACTATTTTTCTTACCTAAATATTATTAAAAACTTCTTTGAATACGATATTTGTTGTTGATGACTTTGGATTGTCGTCTTTATCCAGAATTAGAACCATGAGGCCACTACGACTCTTAACTGTTAACAAAACAACGTCAAGTTGTCCATCGGTGAACACTGATTTTGGCAAGAAAAATCCTACATGTGATAATGATTGACCCTAACTCTTGTTGATGATCATTGCAAAACGCACTCTTAATAGAAATTGTCTCTGTTGGAACTTCAATGACAATCCTAAATCTGGAGAGATCAAATTCATTCTTGAAACGTACACTTTGTCGCCAATATTTCTATCGGTCACTGTCTTCGCTCCAATTACGTTGTTGCCAAGTTCATTAACTATTAACCTTATCTTGTTGCATAAAATTGAAATCTCGTCTATATTTTGCAGTAGCATTACAGCGACTCCTGGCTTCAAAGTAAACTTGTGGTTGGGTAGTCCCGAACCTTTGATATTATTTAGGAACTCTGATGTGAATCACTCTTATTGGACATCTTCATTTTCATCAGCTTGACATGTTGTGTCAGAACTTAAATACTCCTTTTCCATCTCTAGGAAGATTGTTAAGACGAAATCGTTTACCTTCTCGACACTCTCAAGCCTGGGTGCAAGAATTGCCTTACTCTAAAAATACCTATAATCTGACATATTTTACAACAAATTTGGATATGCAAAGTCTACCAAATGAGAAAGAGGATCATCAGTAGTTATAATTAGTAGATTATCTAAAATTTCAACTTCTGGCTCATCACAAACAGTAGAACCAATGTTTTCATTTTTAACATCAAGTATCCAATTAGCAAATCTCTTTATTTCACCATCATGTTAACTCAAAGAACACATTAGAAGCCTCATATTCGTATGTAGCTTAAGAACTTTATAGAACAATTACAAATAGAATGAGTTAATAGCTGGCGACAATATATCGTGTCTACTCTCTTTCGGAATCACCAAAAGTATCTGTCTGAAATCACCTCCTAGAACTACAACCTTACCACCAAATAATTGATGTGTCTTATGTTGATCAGTAACTGACATAAGATCACTGAGCGTCTATTCAAGTGCTTCAAAGCATATTTTATTGAGTATTGGAACTTTATACCAAATTATTAAGTTACTTTCGATGAGCAGCTCAGACTTCAAATGCCATGCTTGATGTTGCAAGTAGATTCATCAGTAATTGTAATGGGTATTAAAAATCTAGAATGAACCGTTCTGCCATCAAGTAGGGGTAAAGGTGCAATTCCACTGGAAGCGACATTTAAAACAATCTTTTCTCTAGACTAAATAGCAGAAAATACTTCATTCAAATAAATGTCTTACTACATCCCCCATGCCTATAAACGAAATAAAAAACCACCAGAGTCTACAATAACAACATTGAGTATCTCACAGAATACTAACCTTTGTTCATGAGTCATTTTTTGTTTCGTATATAAGTTTGTACATATGCTAACTCTTCCTCTATTAGCTTATTCTGAAAAAGCGAACATCAAACGGCTCAGGATATAACATTGATTGATAGTCTCTTAAAGATCTTGCATTGCTATTGAGTATCTTCTGAATCTCAATAAGGCAGAAATTTTTTAATTCGTCGTCAGTCGTCGTGTCTTAGCAAAAGTACATGATGGTTTTATGAATATTTAATAAGTAATTTCAAAATAAAATTTATTAATATTATTATTAAAAATAAAGAGTAAAGTATCATTTTTGTCCCCAACATTTGGAGTAAGTTTCAAAGTTGTCCCTAGCGTTTCAATCGTCCTATTTAAGTCCTTAAGTTTCAAAATCGTCTAATTTTGTACCGCCGTCAATTCTGTTAACGGATTCCTAACGGCAAGAAAATATTGAGTCAATTTTGAAATGTTAAGGACTTAAATAAGACGAAAACGTTGGGGACAAAAATGATACATAGAAATAAATTTTAATTTTATCATTCAATAATAACTTTCATTTTAAATAAATTTATTTTTTTATAATTTTATACTTAAAGTAATGTAATTTTTTATAAATAAATAAATTTTACACTTTCATTCTAAATAAATAATGTAATGTGATTAGAATGAAAGTGTAAAATTATAAAAAAAATCAGATCTCTTCATCACAATGACATGTAACTCGAGTTGGCAAGAGATTGACAGAATTAACAATCCAAGAAACTTAAAGGTTGAAGACCGACCAGATATATCGTGTATTAGGACAGTTAATACTTAATAGTACATGTGATATCTACTATATCAGAATTTTGTTAACTATTCAGAGAAGTTGCACAACATATGAGTCTATTCAATTTGGATAAATAACTTAAATAAGTTCTTTTGTGTTTGGATTTTTAGTTATAAAATTATTTATTTTAAAGTTATAGCGTTTGGATAAATAACTCATAAAATAATTTTTTTAACAGAAGATAATGAATATTAAAATAACGATGATAACAAATACTTTCCAATATTGAATGTTGATTTTACATAACCTAATCACTAATATTATGTATGATATGGTAGGTGAAAATAAAAATAAATATAAAATGTCTGACAATGTATATTTTGTTGCTGTTTTTTTATTTTTTTACTCCTATTAGAACTCCCTTCTACTTTAATGAGGTAAAAAACTTGCTATAATTAACTATGAAAATAATAGCAAGTTATAAAATCATATGTGAAAAAAAAAATTAAAATTGAAATTTCATACCACAATTAAATACAAATTTAATAATAAAAATAGAATGATAAAATGATAAAAAATATCTAAAAGGAATATATACAGTAGGTTAGTGAGATGCAATATTATCTGAAAATGGTGGTGGACGATCAATACTTCCATCAGATGAATTATTACGTGAAAATAGTGAGATTTGGAGCATTGCGTGAGAATGATGGTGGAAGGCCAGTTAAATTTTTATTAAGGAAGTGATAGAATGACTTATCTAGAAGCAGAGAAGTCATATATTTAGAGCCCGTTTGGGAAGTAGCAGAAACTTTTTTTTTTTTTACTTTTGGATTATGAAAAGTCACAATATGTGTGTTTGGCACCATTTTAGAAAAAGCTTTTAACTTTTCGAAAAGTTAATTTACGGCTTTTTGAAGAAGTAGAAATATATGACTTCTCTACTTCTCGATAAGTCATTCTACCACTTAAAAAAATTTAATTTCAAAATAAAAAAAATCTACTTTCCTTTTTTCACTCCGTGAAAAATACAAACCCTTCACTTCCATTTTCACGCAAGGTCTGCTAAAAGCACTGGCCTTCCAACATAATTCCACCATCATTCTCACGCAATGTTTCAAACCTCACCATTTTCACGTAATGATTCATCTAATGAAAGTATTGATCCTCCACTACCATTTTTAGACAATATTGTATTTGAACAACCTACTGCATATATTCCTTTTAAGTATTTTTTTTTTTATCATTTTATCCCTTTATTTTTTATTAAATTTGTATTTAACTGTAGTATGAAATTTTAGTTTTAATTTTATTTTTTATATGTGATTTTATAGCTTGCTATTATTTTCATAGTTAATTATAGCAAGTTCTTGACCTCAATAAAAGAGAAGAGAGTTCTAATAGGAGTAAAAAAAATAAAAAATAGCAACAAAATATACATTGACACACATTTTATATTTATTTTTTATTTTCACCTACTATATCATACACAATATTAGTCATTAGGTTATGTAAAATCAACATTCAATATTAGAAAATATTTGTTATCATCGTTATTTTAATATTCATTCTCTTTTGTAAAAAAAAAATTATTTTTTGAATTATTTATCCAAACGCTACAACTTTAAAATAAGTACTTTTATAACTAAAAATCCAAATACAAAATAACTTATTTATAAGCTGCTATTAATAAAAGTCCTTATGTTTTAAACTCTTTTTTCAAAAAAATTTATTTAAGTTATTTACTTAAACTAGGCCTTATACTTATCCAAAAAGCTGTGAATTAACTTTTTGAAAAGTTAAAAACTTTTTTTAAAATGGTGCCAAATACTTGTGACTTTTTATAATTCAAAAGTAAAAATAAAAAGAAATAGCTTCGGCTACTTTTCAAATGGGCTATAGGATAATTAATGGGATTACATATTCTAACTTTTAAAATGTTTACTATTCTATGAGACTAATGTGTAACGATAAAAAATTTATTGCAGCTATTAATGAGGTAGCTGAACTTACATTTAAGACTAAAATTATATAATACACATGAATCAAATAATGATAGTTACAATATATCAATGTTCAAATACAAAAAATATAATATATAACCATATGTTTGTCAAAATTTTAAAAATTTGTATACCAATGGATAATTTTTTTGTCTACAAAAAACCATAACAATAGTGAATAATAAAGTGTTGATATATATTCTCAGCAACATCGGATATGACTAGGTATTCAATTTGCACAAAATTATTTACTACAATCGTGTTTTTAATAATATTCTCAACTTCTTCAAAAATTCTTGCAAGATTTATAACCAACTATTTTAACAATGATTTTCTTTATCATAGGTGTTTTCTCTTTTCAGCTATGCATACTGTTTCTAATTATTTAGTTAAAAAATTCGAATTAAATATAGTTGTCCTTGTAATCATTAGAAATAATATATCAATTATCTTATATAATAAAAAAATTAATGTATCATTAAATTCAAAAAGAAACTAGGTTATATTAGCACTATTTATTACTGGCTATCTAGGTAATATTGATACATGTCATTATTATGTCTGTAAGATGTTTTTGAGTATAGTAATAAAAAATTTTCGTAACTTGATAGTATCTGTAACTTTATCACTCGTATATGTATACACAAATTATTATTTGTAGATTTAATCTTAACAATTTTGTGAGCATGAATTGCCATGATTAAAAGATAGAAAATTTTTAAAAGGAGTAATTAATTGTATTGAGCAAGAAAAGTGTGTTGCTATGCCTCTCTAATTCGTACTTTTATAGTTGACTTATAGTTAAGATTTTCTAAAACCTAATTGACTTTGATTTGAATTTAAAATAAAAATCCTAACAACTATAATGTAAACAAAATTATTATTATTAGATAAAAAATTAATTGAATAATTATTAATAATTATCATTATTAGCTTATGAATAAATTTGAATTAATTCAAATTGACTCATATAATAATTACGTGAACTCATTAGTTTAGGAATAAATTTAAATTAAAATAAATTTAAATTAATTTTTTATAAAATTTTATTTTCTGAACAAATAACTTAAAATTAAAAAAAACAACTTAAACAAATAATAATAATTTATAATTTAAAAAAGTAATCTTTAAATAATTTAAAATTAAAAAAAGTAACAATCTAAATAAATAATTTAAAATTTTAGAAATAACCACATAAGTAAAACAATTTTAAATTTAAAAAATAATCAGCTAAGCAGATAACTTAAATTTAAAAAGTAACCATTGAAGCAAATAATAATTTATACTTTATAAATAAAATTTTAAAAATTCAAAAGAATAATATGCAAATAACTTAAAATTAAAAAAATAACAACCTAAATAAATAATTTAAAATTTAAAAAATAACAATCTAGATAAATAATAATTTATAATTTATAATTTATAAATAAAATTCTAAAAATTTCTAATAGTGACACCTAAACAAATAAATTTGCAAACTCAATATATATGTGTTAGGTCTCTCTATTTATATTATTATAAAGATTATTGTAAAAATAAAGATAAAGATAAAAGCTCTCTATTTGTATTATTAAAAATATTTGTATTATTATAAAGATAAAAATAAAGATAAAAATTAAAATAAAGATATATATATATTTTATATTTTAATACATATTTTAAATTAATAATTAATTTGATGCCTAATTTTTCATGTATTTTTGATATGATTTTTTATTTTTAGAGACACTGACAGTTTTTTTTTTGTTCGAATTGATTTCTTAGTATTACTTTAAAAAGAAAGGATGAGAATAAAAAATGTACAAAACAAAATAAAAGAAGGCGATTTTTTAAAGTAAGAAAAATATTAAAATAAAAAATAAAGATTTAATTGTTAGTTTTATAATTTTATGAATCGGAAAAATTGAATCTAGAATAAAACCCAAAACAAAACCCTGGAGTGTAGAACTGCGCAAGTAGCATTTGTTCCTTATTTGGTAAACAAAAGTACTATAAACGAAGCAAAGTCTCTCTCTTTAATCCACTCACTCACTGGTTAGAAGATATTAGATATTCTCTCTTCTTCGCTTCTTCCTCTTCTTCTTCTTATTCTCTTTTAAAAATAATAATAAGAAAAAAAAAAAATCAACGTCTTCTTCCACCAAAAAATATCTGACAACACCCCCATATGAGTTAGCACCACTGATTCACACCGCCATAACCAAAAATCTTAACTTTCCAATCCCACCTTTGACCACACCTAACTAATTTCCCTTCTTCCATGGCTGCCACAGCAGCAGCAGCGTTTCGATCGAAGAATCCACACATTTACAGGGAAGCCACAACCCACCTTAGGCAGCTCCTCCTCTTCAGCCACCACATGCACGGTGGCCGCACCACCCCAATCTCCCTCCCTCCGGCCACCACCAAGTGGGACCACCCGTTCTCCAACACTCCTTACCACTTCACCTCCTTCAAGCCCCTTTCTCTCCGCGGCAATTTCCCAAACCCTTCTCCAACCAGATACGAGGTTCTCGACTCTTATGGGGACCCTCCCGAGCTCTGGAATGGCGGCGGGATTGTAGTCAGGAATTCTAATAACAGTTTTGATGCCGGTGGTGGCGGTGGCAGTGGCGGCGGAGGTGGCGCTGGTGGTGCGGCCGGTTCCGGCGATTCGGGGCCTTTTGATTCAAAGGATGGGTGCTGGGATGGAACCACTATTGGGAATAGTTTTCCAACGCCAAAGGAGATTTGCAAGGGGCTTGACAAGTTTGTGATTGGCCAAGAGAGGGCCAAGAAGGTTGAATTCTTCTTTTGAATTGTTTTTTGAATGATTGAGTGATGAAAGAGATTGAATGGTTATTGATTTTTTTTTTGGCTTTTTTTTTCAGGTGCTTTCTGTGGCAGTTTATAACCACTATAAGAGGATATTTCATGAATCTTCACCCAAGTGGTTGGTATATTATACTTAATACTTCATTGTGAAGTAGTTTCTAGTTAGTTTGCCTTCTGTTTTTAACTGTTTCGTTCGTTGTTGGTTGATGATGCTGCTGCTTTTTCTCTTGTTCTTACTATTGGGAATGCTAGGCCTGCAGGAGGTTACAGCAGCAATGGTGAAGCTGATGCATCTGATGATGATAGAGTTGAACTTGAGAAAAGCAATATCCTTCTCATGGGGCCAACAGGATCAGGTAAACCAGTTTCTTTATTTTAACCTTTACTTTCTGTTTTAGTGTTTGTATCTTCATAGAACTCGTAGTTTTGTGTTATTGTTTTTCATGGTATTTTGGCATAATTTATCATCCTTCAGCTGTTGGAATTACAAGTTGTTATTGTTTCATTTTAGTTGCACTGGTGCATTTATTTGGGCCAAATCCCTTGGTTAGAAATTTGACTGTGGAATCATGTATAATATAAATGAAAGTGGCAGCCAAGTATAGGACTCCCTTTTTCACTTCAACTTTATTTATCATTGATGACATGTTTCTAGTCTAACTTGTTAATTTTTTGATGCCATTTCAAGGACAGGGAAGACATTACTAGCCAAAACTTTGGCACGGTTTGTAAATGTTCCCTTTGTTATTGCAGATGCTACTACACTAACTCAGGCAAGTTAATATGATTTTCTTACCACTAAGAAATTTGAGTGTTATATACCAGATGCATTTCTGCTTGTCCAATTTGAAAATGCCCCAGTACCAACTTTGTGCAGGCTGGTTATGTTGGAGAAGATGTGGAGTCCATATTATACAAGCTACTCACCGTAAGCACCTGTCATTTTCATACACCATAGAAATTTGAGATTTGTCATTAAGCCCAAAGAAAACTAGTTTTTGCAGGAATATAGACCAGGTTTAAACGGTGTGATTCAATCTTGGGAAGAAAATAGGTTTTTTTGTTTAGCTTTTGTAGCATAGAGTGTTGGAGGAAGATTACAGTGTCTTGAATATTTAAAATGGCTACATGTATATTGACATAAATAGACGACAATAACTTGAAAAATCATACCACTGCTAAACAAACTTTATTACTGGCTTGAATATTTAAAATGGCTACATGTATATTGAAATAAACGGACGGAAATAACATAATAACCCATAGACTATGTAGCCATGGACTAGCTGCAGTTTAATGAAATACTTAAGTCAACAATCATAGCATCTGAATCAACATTTCATACATATATTTCCAGGTTGCAGATTATAATCTGGAAGCTGCACAGCGAGGCATTGTTTACATTGACGAAGTTGACAAGATCACCAAGAAGGTTCCCCTTTTCTTACGTCCCCCCATCTTTTCTTTTTTCAAAATCCCAAAACTTTTTTCCCACTGTCTTCTAAGTCTGATGTTCGTATTTCAGGCTGAGAGCCTTAACATCAGCAGAGATGTCTCTGGTGAAGGCGTTCAGCAGGCATTATTGAAGATGCTTGAGGGAACGGTTAGTTCTTCTCGTGAATTTTTTAGCTAATTGATACTGCTGCTAACATGATGTTGAAACAGTAAAAAGTCAAAGCTAGTTATATTACTTTTTGTTTCTGTATCTTTATCAATTCATTGTAATATTGATCTGTTGCATTCTTTCCATTCAAGGTTGTCAATCTTCCTGAGAAGGGAGCTCGAAAGCATCCAAGAGGTGACAGTATTCAGGTATGCTATACTACAAGTTGACGTACTTGTGTATACTTAAAGAGACCAGCGGCCTACGGTGAATGAGCCTATTATTTACAACTGCTGTGCCATCTATTTCTCTTAACAGATTGACACAAAGAACATACTTTTCATTTGTGGAGGAGCCTTTGTTGACTTAGAGAAAACAATCTCAGAAAGGTTGGACAAATGCTGTAAATTGAATACCAATGATATCAATAATGTTGGGTGTGCAACACTTTGTAACTAGTAATTCCCTTGATTCCATTTTAGGCGTCACGATTCTTCAATTGGATTCGGGGCACCTGTACGTTCAAACATGAGAACGGGTGGTGTAACAGATGCTGCCGTTACATCAACTTTATTAGGAACTGTAAGTCACATGTTATGTCTCTTTTAAGTACACCAGCTTCTATGAATCTACTAGTTTCAGGTTGGACATTTGTATCACTGAAAATAATTATATTTGGCAGGTCGAAAGTAGTGATCTTATTGCATATGGATTAATACCTGAATTCGTTGGGCGGTTTCCTATCCTTGTCAGTTTGTCAGCTTTAACTGAAAAGCAACTCATTCAGGTAGGCTATATTCGAGTAACCATTCAACTTGGTCACTGAATCCTTGTGTGAAATTGTGAATGCTTCTCCCATTTAGCTGAGTTCTCAAATGAATGAGGTAGTAAATCAAGTACCTGTTGTCTGTTGATAACTACAAAATTGAACAACAGATGGTGAGAAAGAATGTGATTGACCCTGGCAGCCTGGCTTGTGTGGTGGCAGAAATTTTCTCTTAAGACATGCTTTTTTTTTTTGTCAACTTCAATAGTCATTTTGGGTGCCACCGATGCTTCTAACTTTGCTATTTTTCAATATGTTCTATAGGTCCTCACAGAGCCTAAGAATGCTCTAGGGAAGCAGTACAAGAAGATGTTCCACATGAATGGAGTAAGCTTTTATGAACCTTCTCATCTTTATCTAGGGAAACAGATAATATGTCATGATAGTTATAAGGGAAAAAGGGATTCGGTTTCTCATGTAGATTTTGAAACTCCTTCATAGGCTTTTTGGCTGGAAATTGTTTGTTTCGACAACAATTAACATTATTTTGTTTTCAGGTAAAGCTGCATTTTACAGAAAGCGCTCTGAGATCAATTGCTAGAAAAGCAATATCTAAAAACACCGGTGCTCGGGGCTTACGATCAATATTGGAGAGTGTGCTGGTAGATGCCATGTACGAGGTATGCTAGTTTCCTTTGAATGAATAATTTGTATGTAATGTATGACATCGAGTGCGTGTGTTGACTGTTAATATCACTTGTGTATTTTGATCTCTCTCCTCTATTTTATTTAGAAAAGCATAGTCAGAATAGATGGCTTTTGTAAACTAGTAACTTTCTGACCAAGAAATTTTAGATGGGGTGTGCATTGGTCTACAAACCTATGCTCTTCACTAGGAATTTAGAAAATTGGAATGTGTTTTTCATGAACTGTATTATTGTATTGCTTAGTTTGTTAAATGTTTATGCAGATTCCCGATACAAGAACAGGAGACGATATTATAGAGGCTGTTGTTGTTGATGAAGGGGCTGTTGGTGGTGAGGAGCGTGGGAAAGGGGCCAAGATCCTTTATGGCAAAGGGGCATTGGAGCGTTATCTTTTAGCTCAAAAGAATATTTCAGAGGTATGCATCATTTGAAATGGCATCACAGTTTCCACGATGGTTCTTTTTAATTAAATCCCTAATCATGCTTATTCTGCATGTAGACCACAGAGGCACCGGCCGGAGAGCACGAAGCAGAGGCGGAACTTCCTTCCATTGTTGCAAGCATGTAATCCATTGCTGTATTTATCTTTGTACATAGCAAGTTGATACATTTCTTGAATAATATAGAAGGGTCCAAGTCACATAATGTAATATCTTATAGTAACTTTCTAGCTTCTATGGTCATTCCAACAAATTACAGCAAGGTAAACTAATTGTCCCATACCACTTTTTTAGTGTACAATACCTGATTCATGTACACAAGTTTTGTGCAGAATTGATGGAGCAAAGTGCATCACTTAGATTTTGGCATTTTGCCCCACCAATGCCTTTTACATAATTTATTGAATACTGAAACAAGGGGTGAGTTGTTTCTTGTTTGGGGAATTTTATTTAGAGTGTGCTCTAGAAAAGTTCATAATTCCTTCACACGGGTACATCATCTGCTGCATAATGAATTAGTGGGCAAAAATTATAAGTGAAGTTTGGTGGCTATGTTTTAATGATTCATTGAACAATACTTAAGCCGTCGGGTTCATTGTACTTTTTTAAACCTTGATGTTAAATTTTATACAATGTTGATAGTGAAATAATAAAATCAACTCATAATTAATGAACAAACGATTCATACGTTTAAAGTTTGAAAGTTGATTTTAATATTTACCTGGATGTATCCAAAAAAATATTCCAATTTTTTAGAAATAGAAAGAGATTTAGTTAGATCACTATGATGGAGATATCTTCATGATTCTTCGTTTCTATCTATTATAAGGATCCAAAATCAGCCACTAATGTATTTGTATATAAATATATGTGTTGTTTAATTTATTTTTAATGTATATTTGTATTCTAATATGTATTTTATATTGATGGTTGATTTTGATAATTGATTTTGGTGTATACTTAACATAGTCGTATTAGGATTTGGTGTTATTGCAATATCAACTAACAAATATGGTACCTAAGCAAGGCCAACCCACGCGTACATAGTACATACCTAAAAGAGAAGCGGTGGAAAAGTGAAAATGGAATCAAAACAACATAGGTCTTTGTCTGTGATGATGTTAGTAAGTAATACTTAATACGACATTGATAATAGGTTTTAAAAGAAGCAATAATAAAAGAAGAGGGCTCATTTTCTTTGGGTCAGTTTCTATATGGTGGATTGAGTTGGAGTTTCCATCTATGTGATAAAGATATTTTTTAACATGAATTGGACGGTTTGTTACTTTTCAAAATCAATTAATAAATATCAACAAAATAAAATCATTATTGACACTTGTTCTATTATTAATTATGATTTAGCACAGTATCACTTTATTTAGACGTAAAGTTAACGATACACGGCACATGAATATCGATGCCTAGATGAATAAATTGCTGTTGGTTTTCAGATTATGATCATCAAGCGGCCAATGAGAAGAATTAGCTCTATAAGCACCACTCTCTTGTGATGATGATGCATTGATGCCATTACCTCTTCTTCTCTGATTAATGACCAATTTTATGGATCCAGCATCTCTTATTAGTAAGACATAAACCCAACACACATGAAATGCATTATAATGCAGGTTTCAAACCCAAATCTTAACGAAATAGTAACAACAATTTTCTTTAGATTATTAATCAAATATGAAGTCAACCAGTAAGTGACGAATGAAACGGTCAACGGAACAAAGATACAGAATGATCTAGCTTGATACTGATGACAGCAAAGCGAGAATTCAACCAAGGCATTCCTTTTCTAAAAGAAGAATTAAGTTTCAATAAATAATAGCCATCAATTTATCATCACATTATGCACTTTTTTTTTTTAATATTGGATTAACAATGATGTTTTTTTTTAAATTGTGGTCTTTTGTGATATTTTTCTAAAATGTGGGATGATTTAATGTATAGAGTACAAATCGTTCGATTTTTAAGAGGTACAGGAATCGAACTGTCCGATTTGTGTACTTCTTATAGTTTTAAAAAATACCAAAAATTACCACGTTAAAGTATAACACTCATTTTACTTCTATATCCAAATTTTTTAGCCATATTATGTAGTAAAAAAAACAAAGGACATAATATATAGGCAATGCAGGAGTAATAAGAGAAACTTTTTGGTGGCTACTACAAATAAAAAAATTTGTGTTGTCTTGCTAAAATAATCATTTAACTTAATTTTTTTGTTATTGAAAATTATCATAATGTAATTTGTTGTTGAAAATTACTAATGAAATAAATTTGCTGTTGTAAGAATAGATTTGAATTTGATTTTTAATTTGTTAATCATTTATTTTTTTATTTATTTAAATTGAGAAAGTATTTTATATTAATAATTAATTTGTTATTTATTTTTGTATTATTAATTATGTGTTAGAATTGATATTTGATTATTATTAGGTGAAAATTTATGCACTTAATTTCATGTAAAGTTGATAATTAAAAATCGTTTAAATTTAATTAAATTATCATTTAACTGTTCTCAACTATCAAAAATTTTTTTTAACCAAGTTGGGTTGGTCTAGTGGTTAGCTCACTAGTCCGCTTAAGCAAGTGTCGGGGGTTCGAATCCCGCCTTGTGCATGCAGCAACTCATTGGCCAGCGGCAAACCCTTAAATGGAGCTCAGTACCGCGACGGATTAGTCCTTGACCTGCCGGGTTGGGGGATACCGTGGGAAACAAAAAAAAAAAAACTATCAAATTTTTTTTATCTTATTATTAATATATTTGTGAAGATATATATTTTAATCTTTTTTATAATTGTATATTTTTATTTAATTATATCCAGATCGATTGGATAAATCATTAACCTATCAATTAAATCATTGATTTAATTGTATGACCAAATACATTATAGATTCAGTTTTTGATAGCTATGTTTTTCTCATAAAAGACTGAAAGAGTGAAAGACCATGCTTTTCAAGGTAATCTAATTTTTATGTTTTTGAGGGTTACTGGTTCGGTAGTATACCCTCAAAACGGCGTAGTTCTCTCTTTCTCTCTCAACTCTGAAGAATGAAGAATGAAGAATGAAGATTGAAGAACCCTAGTCCCCGAACCTCCTTCGAAGTTCGAACGCAGCCTGCAGCCACCATCCATCTTCAAAGTCATCGCCGAACTCTTCTCCTCCGGTAGAGGGTGCTGTCGCCGCCGGCGGGGACAGACCATGGGTGCCGCGTCGCGTGTGGAAGCTCTGCTCGGCCCGCTTCTCATCGTTCCTCCTCTCCTCGTCGTCGCAGGAAGGTTTGCGTGAGCTCGTGGCGTCGCCGTCGCCAAAGGTTGGTCGGTCGTCGTCTCTTCGAGCTCTCTCTCTCTCTCCCTGTCTTTGTCCGAGCTCAACGTCCCTCTTCGAGCTCTCTCTCGCTCTCTGTCTTGTTCTGAGTTGCTGATTTTCTGAAATAATGGTTTGAATGATTCTGTTGAAACTTTCTTGATACTCGACTGATACACAACGATTGAGAATTTGAGATTGTTGCTTAACTTTGTTGAAATTGTGATTCACCGAGATGAAATTTTGAAATTTTATTTGTATTCCTTTTTTTTTTCTGAAGCACAACACATCTTTCATTTTAAGGCTCCATCATTTTGACTTTGTAAACAACTATCATGGAATATTAGGTGTTGGAAGTTAGCTTTTGCTCTTTCATATTAGTTGAGGCTAATATTAATATATTATCCTTCTAAATGTTTATTCCATTTCTGAATTGCCACAATGCATACATGATATATCTTTTGTTTATTAAATCTACAGGTCCTGTAGGCTGTAGCAGGAGATATGTTTTATTTAATTGAATGTGAGTGTGCCTTGATGAAGATAGTTATGCTAGTGATAGAATAGAAGTGTTTTCATTTCCGAACTCACTCTTTTGATTGGGTTGTTTAACACCTCAAACCTCAGATATAGTTGTTCAGTTCTAGACTCTAGCTTCCTTAAGCTTTTCTGTTACTGGAACAATGAAGAGAGTTTTTCAAAATACATGCATTTGTATCAGTATATGTAACTATTGGACAAAACCAGGGGTTGATTGTTGATTGTTGTTTTTGTTCTGCTCCAATTATTGTTGATTGTTCTTAACTTTCTTAGTTAATTTTGTACTACTGTTCTGATCCTGAGTTAATTTCTTAGTTGTTGGCTTGTTGATTCGAAACTAATTAGAAATTTTTTATTTTGAAGATGAAACATTATGCATTTTGAAATTATATATTGAACTTTTAATAATTGTATTTTATATATAATTAAACCGGTTCAACTACGGTTTGACTTTTGTTGGACCATTGAACCAATCACTCGACCGGTTCGGTTCTCACAACCTTGATTGTTTCTGATTTTTAAGGTTATAGGTTCTGCCACACCATTAAAACCCTGCATTCTCCACCTCTGCATTTAGCACCACCAAAAATAGATTAGTCTTTAATTCTTTTTAACAATTTTAGTCTAGATTTTTATTATTTAAGTCTTTTTGAAACAGATTGGTCGCATGAAACTAATTTGTCAAATATGCATGTTAAAATTCAGTGTTTATTCCAACTATTATTGTAGCAACGGTGAAAGTGATAGATTTTTCCATGCATTTTCCCTTGTTCTCGGCCGTGTCTACTACTGTAGACAAATTTTGGCAAACTGTAAAGAAAAGGAGGTATAAGATTTCATAATGGTCTTTGACAAATTAAGCGTTGTGTATTAGTGTTTCATAATGAAGGAATTATATTGATTTATTGAACGAGCTAAGCTTTATCTAGCTGTGGTCTATAGAAATATGTGTTATATCAGTCATTGATTCACATACACAGACATGGCTGCTGGTTTCACCCTGCCTGTTTTATGCTGTCTCATTTTTGTCTATTGATATGCCATAATACAAGCTGCAAGGCTTTGCTTTCTGCTATATATTATTATAAAAGAAAAGAGATCAGAGAGAGATAGAGAGGGGGCAGATAAATCAGAATATACATAATAGTTCTCTATCTATTTACATGTCACTAGAAGAGAAACAATTGCTAAGCATAGAATATATATTATTCAATACCCGTCTCCTATGAATGGATGATTGACCATTCTTTTAGTTTATTAAATAAATTAAAACAGTATGTATACATAACTATTAATCAATGAGGATAAAATCCACTTAGAGTTTTCAAGTAAGAAATATTATGCCAAATGTGTCCTGTAACTTGGTTGGCTATATCTTTAATTGCTTGGATCAGATTTCTTTCTTGTTTTGTAACTTGAAAATCTATATAAATGATTGAAGCATTTAGCAAAAATCTAAATTTTGAATTGTATGGTTGTTTCAGTATCATAAAGTTCTCACGTTTATTTCAACTACCAAGAGTGAAGGTGCAACAGTTTTGACTGGAGGGTCTCTTCTTGAGGTATGATATCATTAGTTCATTACCCTCTGATGCTTGCAATTAGGAATATCTTTAATGAATTTCCTTTATTTGAATTAATTGATGGCATTGGCAGCACTTAAAGAACATTTCAAAGTCACACTTAAATGTTATGGTGTTATCTGGATTGAGGTTTGAGTTAAGCTTAAATTAAAGAGGTGTGTTTTAATGTTATTTTTTAAGGGGTCAATAATGAATCTTTGAGTAGTGTAGGTCTTGACTCTTGATTGATGCTGTATAACTGTGGAGGAAACTTTATTGAATAGTTATGGATTTTTTAAATAAATAACCGTGTGAAAAAAGTAACAATATTTATTTAAATGTGAGACTTAATAAAGGAAAAAATGGAATGTTCTTACTGATGCTTCTAAATTGAAGAAGTAACTTGTACATGCATGTTGGAATTTCAAAACAGCACACAAATTGTTCACCAAAATTGTACTAACCTTCCTAGTACTTTGTCACTCCTCTCTGTTTTTTTTTTAAATTTTATTTAAGGTGTTAACTTTAGTTTTCTGAAATGCACTTAGTAGACTAAATGAATCATATAGCTTGAGGCAAAATCTATTTATAGTTTAAGATTGTTCATTTTTATTTTATTATAGCAATTAGAATGCGTAGTTTTGTCCGTTCATTACTATTTTTCCTTGTGGGAGTGTGGGACCATTCATTATTTTTTTGCCTTTAAATATTTCAGTTCAATGCTCCAAATAAGACATTTTCATTATCCATCTTTTAATGATTGATTCACTGTTAAATTGAATTTCGTAATATGAAACAAATTTCAATTACAAATGAGTGTCAAAAAAGAAGCTAATAATTATATGATTGTTATTATAATTGCTTTCTTTCAAATTTTATATTCTTTTTATATGATAGGTAAATCAACTTACTAGATAGAATATTGGTGCATTTGGTCTAATCTCTTGGAACTTTACCCGGCAACAAACAGATTGTAGCTATTGCTGTCGTGTTCGCCCACCTCGTCCACTGTTCTGCGCTCTGCCTTGCCGTCGTGTCTCCCCAGCGCGTCAGCTCAAAAGAAGTCGCCGTCTGCCGTCAACAGCATTGCCGCTGCAGCCCCAGTTGCCCCTCCTCCTCCTCCTCCTCCTCAACTTTCACTTCACTTCAGGTTTGATACTCTCTCCCTCTCTGTAATCTGTTGCACTTAAGGGTTTATCCTACATCTTTGTGCTTGTTTGCTCTGAATCTTGATGATTTTGAGGTGATTATATCTGGGATAAGCAACATCCAAGATTAATATCATTTGGTGTAGGTGTTATCCATGGATCCCTCATCTTATTGGTTCTTAATGTGGAAAATAATGAAAAGTAGCTGGCCACTGAGTTTAACCTTTTCATTTATCTTTTTGTGGTTAGATAAATATTTTATAATCATTGATGGTTGATAACAAAAAGCTAACTGTAAATAGTACTGTTTACAAAAATATGTATATAATACAGTTCTATATATTCTGTTGGTACTTGGTACATCTGCCTTTATTTTAAATTATATTTCTTTCGTTCTTTAATTATAATGTGATGAGATTGTAGGTTGTTATTATTATGGTGAGAGAGCAAACGGCCGTTTCCTTCTACAATAAGCTGCGGGAGTCAGCATCCAAGTCGCCCTCCACGCCACTCCTCATCTTCCCTTTAACCTCCGATGTTGACTCACTTTGCACCCTCAAGATCATCTTCCACATCCTCGAGTCTGACGGCCTTCAATACGCCTGCTATCCGGTCTCTTCCTTCAACGAGATCCATAATTATGCCGGCCCCACACTTGCCTCTGCCGCCGAAACTGGTGACTATGTCGCAATGCTCTTAATCAACTGGGTCTGCCACAGGGACCTACAGAAGACTCTCAATTTGCCACCCTCTGCCCGTGTCTTTGTTGTTGATAGCCACCGTCGCATCCATCTCAACAATATCAGCCAAGAAAATGAATCGGTAGTTGTTTTGTTTACTAATGAGGATGAGAAGATAGCGGATCTTGTTTACAGTTTTGATATTACCCTTGCTGAGTTGGCCAATGCGAGCTACATGTGCAGGGAAGGCAATGAATTGGAAGAATCCGAAGAGGATTCGGATGAATCGGATGAGGAAGATAGCGAAAATAGCGACAATGATGAAGATGAACAGGGGTCTAGGAGAAAGAGAAGAAGGGTTTCGGATTCTGATCCGGTTCAGCTTTTTAAGAACCAGGTTAAGAAGTATTATAAGTTGGGGACTTTTCACGGGAAGCCTTCCGGGTGTTTGATGTATGAACTGGCTGATTCACTACGTAAGAACACCAATGAAGTGTTGTGGTTGTCTTGTGTGTCTCTTACTGACCAGTTTGTTCATGAGAGGTTGAGTGATGAGAGTTACCGTGATGGTGTGGCGGAGCTAGAGGACTGAATTAGATGTGCTGGCAACTTGGATGTGGTTACATCAGTTACTCTCAAGGATGGGACTAGGATACGGGCGCCACATTCGTGCAAGATTGCTTGTGAGGATGAGCTTAGGCTTACGTTGTTGAAGGAGTGGAGCTTGTTTGATTCAATGTTGTGCTTATCTTACATTGCAACCAAGTTGAAGACTTGGAGCGATAATGGGGTCAAGAAGCTGAACCTTCTGCTAGCTAGGATGGGGTTTGCGCTCGTGGATTGCCAGCAGAAGTTCCAGTACATGAGTATGGAGGTAAAGAAGAAGATTAAACATGAATTGAGCGGTTTTTGCCAGAGTATGGACTCACTGATTTCTATTATAGGGGTTTCTTGAGGATACATGGGTATAGCTCAAGGGTGTCTGCCGCGGATGTGGTGTATTGAGTGACTGCCCTGCTTGAATCGTTTTTGAAATCAGATGTTTCTTGTGCATCCAAGCAATTCGGGGTGGCTTACGATGCATTGTCTTTTAAGCAATCTTGATAAGCTCAAGGCCGGGGATGCAACACGCAATTAGGATTCAGAGAGCTATTCTAAGGCATGGTAGCACTGCGATTGCGAAGAATGGGTGCATAAGAAGTGGGAGGAAGTTCGGTGGGTGAAGCTTGAGGATTCGGCTGACACCAAGTTGCTTGGTTATCCGCAGGCTTTGACTAAGTTCTGTTATTTCCTTATGGATGTTTTGAGAGAGAAGGGGGCAAGGATGAAACCTTTGCTTTGTGCTTGCTCGTCTCAAGAACCCAATAGGATTTTGATTGTAGGCGTTTATGGGAAGCCTCGCCTGATCGGAACTCAGGGGAATGCATTTGGGATTGCGTTTAGAAACGCTGCTGAGGAGATTGGAGCAGAGTTCTTCCATGAGTTGTTTGACTCATCATGGATTCTTCTTGATTCTTCCACTGTAAATTCATTCATGATCAGGTTGACTGAGAAGCTATGATGCTGCAACTCTGCTATGAATCTACTTCAAGGAAGTATGTTTGACTTACTGAGAATATCGATAAGTGATCTGTGGTAGTTGATGTTGCAACAAACATGACTCTCTCTCTTTGTCTGTTATCTTATGTTATTTATAGCGTATGTCCCCAATGTGTTAATTAGGTACTGTCACGTTTAATTTGATTAAAATACCCTTAATGTTTCAATTTTCTCCCCAATAACTATTCTATATGTTTATTTATACAACATTATACAGGGCCTTGATATAACTTTTTCTCCCCTTTAACTTTTCTATATATTTATTCACTGTGTTGTCATGTGGCATAGGTTAAGGTTATGAATCGATCTCCTATAGGTTAAGGTTATGAATCGATCTCCTATTTGTTGTTGGTATTATTATTTTGCTGCTTCACATATAATCCTAGGTTATGAATTGACCTATTCTGACCCTAAATTAAGAGAGAGATAGATACAATTAGAGTTAATTTGTTCTAATGCAACTTGCAACCAAAGGAAAATAATTGTTATAGGGGAAATTCATATGAAATATTATGTTGATGAATTTAGCTTGTGAACTTGGCATTTTGTTTTTTCTAGTAATCAGCACATTGTGGGTTAGCTAGTCTCTATTGATATACCTTATTGGAACAAAGGGATATGTTACTTTAATCTGTTGGATTCACTAATGATTTGGTGTTTTGGTTTGCACGTGTGATTCAGGTTACATGGTAATGCTGAATCCATGGCTGTGTTTAGCATTTCGGTTTTCGCTTTTAAAGATGCAAAGATTTCTGTTTTAGAGTATGGTGATTTTATTCATGGACATCGTACAAGGTGAGCGACTGCTTTTTAACTTGAATAAATAGGTCTTTGGTTTGATAATTATTTGTTAATAATTCGTTTCTTTTGGTTTTGCACTTAATGAACTAAAAACTATAAAGATCTTTTAACAATAAAAAATGTGGCCTAAGCTGCCTGATCTCTGTACATAAATAAAACAGGAGTTCTATTAAAGGCAAGTGTTATAATATAACTGTTGTATTATGTAATTCAACTAACATGTTTGGATTGGAAGTTCAGAAGACGAGAAATATCAGAGCACTAGAGTTTGCACCGCGAAGCGAGCTTTCAGAGAATGAAGAAGAACAGAGGTGGGTCACAGCGAGGAAAGGTGGACGGCGGAACAGTAGACGGCAGAACAAAGCGGCGGCGCGGCGACGATCCAAAGAGGCACACGAGGCGGCAGCAAGGGCAGAAGAAGCGGAGGAACGACCAGTGAAGCGACGCGTTTGTGGGGGTGGTGGCAGCTATGAAATTGCGGTGCCAGCTGCCTGCTCCAGTGCCGGCTGCCGTGGAGACAATAAATGCGGACAACAGAAACAACAGGATGGAAAAAAAAAAAGAGAAATGAATATTATTATTTGATTTGGAATTTTTTTATTTAATATTGATTTTTTTTAAATGATCTGATTTAGATTGGGTTTAAAATTTTGAATTTTTTTCAGAGTCATACTAAGTACTTTGTTTACTTGGCGGAGATTATTAAGAATGCACAAAAGTAGACCACTAAAATAATGATCATTGCTTCCAATAAAAACTTAAGTGAAAAAACCTTGCTTCTAACAAAAGCAAAATAAAACGGGGAGAGAGTATCAAATTCAAGTAATTAGGTTTAGATTAAAATTCATACACTATTAATACAAAATGTAATGCTGATCTTACATTTTAATTTAATAAACTTTCAAGTAATTGCCATATGATAGTAAATAATCACCTGATATGATTTGATAGTTTTTAAAATTTTGGGTAGAGAATATTTTTTGTTTCTAAAATTTGGCAAAAATTTTAAAAATATTTTTAAATTTTATTTTGTTTTAATTTTGTCTAAAAAATTTATGATTTGCATCAAATATATTTTTAATGGTTATATTTTCAAAAAACTTAAAACCAACCTAATAATAATATATGAAAATTATGCTTTATTTGTTTGTGTTGAGAGTTGTTTTTATGAAATTGTTGAATTGATTTTAAATTTTTTGAAAAATTAGCCGTTAAGAGTATATTTGATGTAAATCGAAAACTTTTGAGATAAAATTGAAACAAAATAAAACTTAGAGATATTTTTAAAACTTTTATCAAACTTTAGAGACAAAAAGTATACTTTATCTTAAAATTTTTTACTGCATTAAACTTTATCTCATTTTGTTTCCTCAATAACATAGATCGTATTGTTTTGAGCAAATAATTAAAATTAAAATTAGTGCCATGAGTTATGAGTATAGTTGATAACTATTTAAATTTTATTACCTTGATTATTTATGGATTTAATATAAAAAAAATATGTATGGACCATGGATAGAGTCTTAGAATTAAAGATTTTTCCCTTTTTTAGAAAAAAATAAAGATAAAAGCTTCCGCCTCAAAAGAATTAATATTGAAATATTTATATTAATTATTTTTTAGGATAAACAAATTAGAAATTACGCATCAGACTAAACTTAGTTACCGTTGGATTAATACCCGCATTATCTAATTTCTGAAATTTAACGGTTCTCGTTTCCCTGTCTCTCTCTGCACACACGACCCAAAACTTGAACCTCCATAGAGAGAGAAAGAGATAGACCCGGAAGAAAAGAACCTGTTCTTCCTCGGAAAGGAGTTGTTTGGTTTGTCACACATTTATCTCTCTCCATTCCCATCATCTTTCTTCTCTGTTCTCCTTCTCTTCTTTCTTTTTTTTCCCTGGTAAAATTTTCCAGGAAAGCAAAAGAAAAAACAAAAGAGAGAGAGAATTGAGGGGATAGAAGGTTGAAACCAAAAAAGGGGAATACCCAGGTAATTAATTTGGCTTAAAAATCCGATTTTGATTACTGGGTATTTCTCCTTTTTTCTTTTTTCTTTCTCTTTTATTTTGGTTCCTTCTTCAGAGGTGGAGGGTTTTGGTGGGTTGTGATGGACTTGGAAAGCATCGAGTGTGTGTCATCCTCGGATGGCATGGACGAGGATGAGATCCACCCTCACCATCATTCTGAGTTTCCTTCCACAAAACCACGCAATGGAGGAGCCAATAACAACAATTCTGTGGGTCCCAATGCCATAACTCCTGCAACCAGCGTCCATGAGTTGCTGGAATGCCCTGTATGTACAAATTCAATGTACCCCCCAATTCATCAGGTTTGTCCTTTTGCCAATTTAGGTTTTTTTTTATGTTCTCTTAAATCTTATTTTGCATTGTATCATATGAGTTCTGTTTGTAAGTTTTGTTTCTGGGGTTAGATTGATCCCATTTGCATAAGCAGATTCGATGGGGGATTGGTGAGGGAGAGCAAAATACCTCGGATTTGATTTTGGAGTTTGGATTTTCCTTACATGATGGAAGGGGTTATAATTGTATCTGTTTTGATTGGAGATTCGGAATTGGTGCGACTCTTGAATTATGATTGTGTAATTACGGCAATACTTGCAATTTGTGATAGGGAATTTCTTATATTGTGAAATTTTTGTTTTTATTTTGTTTTATGCATTTGAAGAATTGAGTCATGTATTTGGTTTTAGCAAGTTACCAAAATTTTGTTCAATTTGCAGGACACCTGTAATATGTTCAGAACACATGCCATGTAAATATCATGTCTACATGTATTGTCTTACTATGCCAAAATTTGTTCTTGTCTTTAAAACGTTGGCTATACCTCATTTGATGTGTGGAAAAGTTGATATTGTTTTTATTCAAGGTGCAAAACTTGTATGTATTTGCCAAAATGGGGCATAAAAGTTGTAACAAGTTGATTGATTTGCAGTGCCACAATGGGCACACGCTGTGTTCCACATGTAAAACAAGGGTACACAACCGGTGCCCCACTTGTAGACAAGAGCTTGGAGATATCAGGTGCCTAGCCTTGGAGAAGGTGGCTGAATCACTTGAGTTACCATGCAAGTACTATTCCCTTGGATGTCCAGAAATATTTCCATACTACAGCAAGCTTAAGCATGAGACTGTATGCAATTTTAGGCCATACAGTTGTCCTTATGCTGGATCAGAGTGTTCTGTTGTTGGGGATATTCCCTTCCTCGTCGCTCATTTGAGGGACGATCATAAGGTGGACATGCACACAGGATGCACATTCAACCATAGATATGTGAAATCAAATCCCAGGGAAGTAGAGAACGCAACCTGGATGCTCACAGTAAGTATATCAGATAATATACGTTGCTGTTAACACAATTTCCTTTTGTTTTTCCCTTTTTAATGTTGAATTGCGATGTATAGGTACAAATTAATGTTGATTCATTTTCTGGTTTGCAAATGTAGTGTAATCTAGCATATATTCCCCTCAGTCCTCACTGTCTCTGATTTTTCTGTTTGTCAATATTTTTTGTGATAGGTATTTCATTGTTTTGGTCAGTACTTCTGCCTCCACTTTGAAGCTTTCCAGCTTGGGATGGCTCCTGTGTACATGGCATTCCTTCGTTTTATGGGTGATGAGAATGAGGCTCGGAACTATAGCTATAGCCTAGAGGTTGGGGCCAATGGCAGGAAACTCATCTGGGAGGGTACGCCTAGAAGTGTTCGGGATAGCCACCGGAAAGTTAGGGATAGTCATGATGGCCTCATTATTCAACGAAACATGGCCCTATTTTTCTCTGGTGGGGATAGGAAGGAGCTGAAGCTCAGAGTCACTGGAAGAATATGGAAGGAACAACAGAATCCAGATGGTGGAGTTTGCATACCAAATCTTTGTAGCTGACATGTTACTTGAAGAGTATTCTGTCCCTTTTGTGTTTCGGACACTCTTCTGAAAACTCTGTATTTATACCAACTTTTATCATGTTGTAATAGGTTACTTAAGGCACTAAAGTTGCTTTCATGCCTTTTTTTTTTTTATTTTTTTATAACTTTTACTAAGCTTTGTAATGAACAAGAGCTTTTTTTAACTTTAAAAATTGCTTGATTCTTGATCAGAATTTTACAATGGAGATTGGATGTCATCATAATTGGCCTCACATCTGATGTTAACTTTGCTCCCACTTGCCGCCAACTATATCGTGTTACTTTAACTGCCACCAGTAATAATACTATATATAAAATTATAAATCTTTGTTCACTTGCGTACGAAATTATTTGCTTTTAGCACTAGTAGCTTTGGAGGTACTATAGTATTCACTTTAACTGCACAATTGCGTGGTAACTAAAGTTGCTTCATCTTTCTTCTAACCCTGTTGTCTAGTCTTTATTTGTCAATAACAAAATCAATGTTGCTTCACTTACAATTTAAGAAAGTTCAGTATAATTTCCAGAGAAACATTACTCTCATTTCTAGGCATAAAATAAGTCACAATCCAAAAGCCATAATCTTGTAGCTGCAGCACTATAGAGGGGAAAAGGAGGGGAAAAGGAGGGGAAAAGGAAGTTTCAATGTGAAATTGATCAACTCAATAACTGCATAATCCTTTCCCCAACAATTTAATTACATATAAAATTAATCGAAAATTTGGTAACATAAGTTTATGATTCAAAACTATTTTTGATAAAGAAGAAACACATGCATTACATTTCCTGATCTAAGCATATCAAGATTAATGAAGTTGCAACTTCAAGCGGTTACCTCATTTTTAGTCTCTCCATCAACTGAACCCTCAGTTTCAGTTATTCTCTCTGCCAACTCTGGCTCAGAAGCATTTGCATCATTGCTCTCTTTAGCCTCTGAATCAGCATCCTTATTCCCAAACAACTTGGAAGGAAGCAATGAAGCAACTGCAGCTCTAGCACTTCTTTTTGCAGCCTCAGCTGCTTCAATCTCCTTAGCCTTTGCTTCGGCTTTCTGCCGCTCCTTCTCCTCCATCAGTTTCGTTAACTCCTCTTCTCTGCCTTCCTTCCTCAACAACCCCTTAACAAACTCCTGAAACTCCTCGTCAAAATCAACCCCATTGTCGTCCAACAACGTATCAACAATCTGAAGCACCTCATCCAACCTTCCCTCATCACTTAGCACCTTCATAATGAAGTGATAGCTAGCAACATCCATCTTGAGCTTCTTCACCATTAAGTCAAAGAAAGACTTTGCCTCGTCGATCTTCCCGATTTTCACCAAGCCATCAACCAACCTATTGTAAACGGCCAAGTTAGGCCTGAGCCCTGAATCCACCATCTTCCTAAAGTACCCAGCAGCATCATCAGGCCTACTCTCTTTGAAGCAGGTATCCATCAACAAGCCATAAGTGAACTCATCAGGGTTCACTCCCTTCCCCTCCATTTCCCCATAAACCTCCTCAGCTTCCACAAGCATCCCATTGTTACACAACTGCTCAATCAAATTGTTATACGACAGTGTATCGGGGCTGCACCTATACTCCCCCATCTTCCCAAAAACTTCAATGGCCTCCTTAAACCTTCCTTGAGCACAATACCCATCCACCATCACATTAAAGCTCCCCAAATTCACAGCCAGCCTCCATGGTGGATTGTGTTCGCTCCTCATCCTATCAAACAGCTTCAATGCCTCGTCGAACTTCCCATTCTTGTTCAAGGCATCCAGCACAGAATTAAAAGCGATAGCACTCATCTTCTTCTTAGAACCTTCCCCAACAGCCTCCACAAAACTCTCCATGGCCTCCTTCTCCATCCCCTTCAAGAAATACCCTTTCATCAAGCACCCAAACACGACACCGTCCTCAACAACCCCGCCCAATTTCTCCTTCAAATCCTCATACAACTTAATCACGCCATCCGAATCCGAATTCCTAGCATGACCAAGCATCAAATAGTGATAAACGAGAGGGTCAGTTGCAAGACCCTTAGAATCCATTTCTTCCTTGATCTCCAAGGCACGCTCAAGCTTCCCATTATCCACCAAACCCTTGATCAGAATCCGGTACGTCGTTGGGGAAGGGTTCATCGGTGCATCATTGAGGAACTGCTTGTAATGCTCCAATGCAGTATCAGGCTTCCGGCAATCAAGGTAGGTCTGGAAGACAAGGTTGTGCGTGATGATGTTTGGAACGACGCCGGCCTGGGTGATAAAGCGGTGGAGAGAGAGGAGGTCGGAGTAGCGTGACTGGCGGAGGAGGGCGGTGAGTACGGCGTTGATGGTGAAAATCGTTGGGCGGCAGTTGGAATAAATGGAGTGGCGCGTGTAGAGCGCCGCCTCGTCGAGATCGTTCTCGCGAATTAGGGTTAAGATTTTGTTATGAAGGTTGAGACGGTTGCCGTTTAGTGCTGACACGTGTTCGGGTAGTTTGGGATTGTTAGGGTTCAGGTAGTACGGAGGGGATTGCGATTTCTGAGTTTGTTGTTGTTGTTGCTGTTGGGAACGGTTGAGGGCGGAGAGAGGGGGCTCTATGCGGAGCTGGCGCTTGCGTCGGCGGCGCTCGGCGGCGGCTTCTTCTGGGGAGGAGAATGAGAGAAGGCGGAGGGATACCGTGGAGGATGGAGGACGGCGGTGCTTGTGCTGTATCACGGCGGCTCTAAGGTGGGTAAAAAACGTGGCCTTTGAGAGAGCCATTGTTGCAATGCTGATCGGAGGGTTTCAGAACATAGATAGGGTTCAGAGAGGGGTTTAGAGGATGGAGTGTGAGGATTTCCAAGATTTCGGATAACCATTTTTGTTGGGCTGTGAAGGCCCAATATCTTACAATAATCAGTTTTGATTCTAGCAATCCACAAAAAAGAAAAGGCAATTCCATTCTTGTAACCCCAAAAAACAATGTTAACCCATACAACTAAAGGACAAAAAGAAAGGAGATTATACTTTCAAATCAGAACTACATAACAAACTTGAATTAGTCTAATAATTTGCTTATTAGTCTATTTAACTATATTTATATATTTAGCTAATTTTTTAAATAACAAGTGTGAAAATTTAGATAATTTTTTTCAAAAATTGATTATTTTTACAGATATAACCATATACTAAAAAATTATATGTATTATTTAAATATCCTACAATGATATACCTCTAAGAAAGAGGCAAAGGTATTTTGTATCATAATTGAATAAAGTATATTCCCAAAAATTAAAAAAAAATGATTTTACTACGTAATTAATAAAGGTTTAACTAACAATAAGTCAACAAACATTTGAAATGTAATATATTCGCATTTGAAGTGAGTTTACGAATTTAAGGGATGAAGACCGGAGATTCTAACTTCGGTGTACACAGAATCTAAGTCGGGTGGACAACTTGCAAGACACTCTAATACTAAAGTAAGTAGTGTTTAAGGTGATATGGAATATGTGTCTTATTTATTAAGTGCATTTTCCTTTTATTTTTGTCCCTTTGGGTTGTGTCGTTCTCCAGCATTTAGTGCCTTTAAGTTACGTTCTAAATGGCCGGATTTAACGGTTTCAGGCTTAATGGCGCTGCCGATGTGTCGTGTTTAGTGTTATATCGTAACATCGGATTCTCATTTAATTGTCGTTCCGTTATGTTATTATTTGTCCAAAACAGTACCCCCAACTCGAATTCTTGGACCCAAATTCTTTTGTCACGGGTATCCGAGTTTATGATGTTGGGGTGGTCTTTTGATGGGACCCTAAAGGGTTCTTTAAGGAAATTGAACAGTTTCTTTTAGTTTCATTGGAGCAGCTATAATCCCCTCGTTTTGTAAATTGTCAGCCTTCTCCCACATTCTCTCTCCAGTAATAAATGCAACATTAACTTAAGTTTAAATGCAACATTTAATAAGTTTAAATAGGTTTTATTTTACCTTTTCACTTTTCAAACCATTTCATTTTCAAATTCATACGGACAGTCTATTCTCTTTCTCTATACAAATCTCCCATGTTAGGTTTGTTTTGCTCACCGTCGCCGTTGCGACCTTGTTGTACTAAGGAGGATTAGTGGTATTTATCAGCAATTTCTACAACAATCGTCATTTGAGATTAGTGAAGCTTTTATTTCAGGGGCGAAGCTACATTATGGAGAAGGGGGCAATGGCCCCCCCTAATTTAAATTTTTTACATGTAAATTATATGTAAATTTCAGTTTAGCCCCCCTTAAAATTTTATTTTAGTCTTATTTTATTGTGTAAATATTTTTAGCCCCCCTCTAATATTTTATCTAGCTCTGCCCCTGTTTTATTTCTCCCTATTTTGTGTTTTTACTAGAGGAATTTCTTTGAATCTTTGTTCATTTTGCATGTTATCCCTTTCGCTTGGCATTTACCTTGTTTTTCTTTGTCCTTATTATCTCTGAATATGCTCTTTGTAGTAGGGGCACCACTATTTTTCGTTCCCAAATAGTTGATGATTACTATTTTTCCCCACTCTTCGTAGTTTCTTGCATTTTGTAAGTTCATTCTATGTTTTGAACGAGCTATAGCTATAGGACTTATATTCTTAGGATTTTTTATTTCTGGCAACGTAGTATTAGTAACATAGTAGTGGTGTCCCTGCAGGTTTTCACGAGATGGCCAAGAAAAAGGTTATCGTGAGCTGAGGGCATGGCGGTGCTGCTAATCTATCGAAACTCCGTCCTGCCACCGCTCCAGGAATGAAAAGTAAGCTAGAGGTAGATATATACTCTTGGGTTTTTGAAGAAGTAAAGAATACGCCTTCTACGATTACTCGTGAAGAACTTGACAATTTGAGGGAGGCTCGGGTTATCTTTGATTCCGACCGAAGCAATCTTTACGTCTTCTCTATTCCGAGGTCTGAAGATCGACTATGCCATATAAACGAGCATGCCAGTATCGTTCCAGATTGGTTGTGGATGTACGAGACCTTATTTTTTGGATTGGGGTTCGCCTACTTTTTTTTCGATTTTCAGATAAGCTTATTAACGCATACTCGATGCACTCCTTCGCAGCTCCACCTAAATTCTTGGGCCATTATCTGGGGCTTCAAGCTTTTGTGCTCATTTCTGGATATTGAGCCTACTCTTAGAGTCTTCTTTTTATTTATTCACTCTCATCGTCCCCTTTAGGTGGCAGGGCGATAGGTTCGTCTTTTTTTGAGGCATTCCTAATAGAAAAATATTTACTTTGTTTGAGAAATCATATCATGGATTCCAAGAAAAGTATTTAAGATTGAGGGGTAGAAGGCACGACTCCCTTCTTTTTTACTTTGGAGGGCGCCAAAAGATTTAACTTGTATTAAAATTATAATGTTTCTTCATCGAAAATACAAATTTCTAACGTCCATGCTAACGAACTTTTAAGCATCAATTTGTTAATGATGCTGTGGAATGAGCTTTTCCTAGTTTTAAGGGACATTCTCATAAACAAACAAGTTGCTCGAAACGCTATTAGTAAGTTTTGTATTCACGGTCTCTTTAGTTTATACTTTGCGACTTCATATTACTGACGATTTCCTATTTCAGTTGATATGGTTGGGAGACTTGCCGCTATCGTCGAATTGAAGAAGAGGTCAAGTCAACCCCCAATCAATGTTGGTGGGGATCAAGTTTTCCTTTCGCCACCATCAGCCGCCAACCACAACCTCGTAGAGTTTAGGAAAGTGGGGAGGGAAGGGGTCCAAAGGTCGAGGTTCATGACCTGAAGGGGATTCCCCAGTTTGTTCTCCTTCAAGAAAAAAAATTAAAAGACACCGGTAAAGAGGATGTCAATGTTCTGTCTCCTTCATCACTCACGCACATTTTAGACAAAAGATTCTGAGCTTTTGACTTCGTGGACCAACATTTCATGAATGAGAAAATGAAGTTAGTGCTTGTCAAGATGCCCCTAGAGGAGACCCTTTCCCGAGTTCAAAGAATGCTTCTTCGTTCGGCGACATGTGTCCGTTATGCCGAAATAGAAGTTGGAAACCTCCGTTTTGACTTCCTATCCAAGGATAAGGTAATTACTGATGCCAACACTTAGATTCAGAAATTAAATTCTACAATTACCTCTCTCCTAGGGAAGCAGATTTGCCTTGAGGTTGAGGTGAAAACTCTAAAGGAGGCCAAAATTGCTTCTGACTTGAGAGGAAAAAAACTTGAAGAAGCAAAATTCCTATTTCCGAGCTGATTAGAAGGATTGATGGGCTTGAGCTCTTAGTCAAAAGAGCGGAGCAAGTTGCCGTGGATGAAATTTTTGATGCAAGGCGAAACATCCTTGACCAGATCAAATTGAGGGCTCCCAACTTGGACGTCTTTAAAGTTGATGCCTTCAAAAAGGTGGTGGATAGAAAGTTTGTTTCTATTTTGTAATTTTGAACTTATTTTGCTAAGTGTTGTGAATTTGGTAGTTGGAACTTTCGTACTTTTGATAACACTTTTTCCTATTTGTTGTCGGAACCGCTTTTATGCATTTCCGTTATGCTCGAGACTAACTTATGACTCTTAACATTTTACCGTTTTGATTAAATATTGGGTTCTATTTAACCGTTTTTTAGTTTTTAATTATGACCCGAATTCAATTTTTATACTAGTGAAGAAGCTCAGCATAACTTATTCATAACATAAAATTCCGTATTGAAAATCCATATTTTATTTAAACATAACACAAAGTATTAGAAATTCATATTTTATTGAAACATATCACAAAGATGCGAGTAAAACATGTTTGATAAATACAAAGGAAGCCTTATTAAAAATCTAGATGTCAAGAAAAAGATTGCCCCTATTCCATTCATAGCCAAAAGACTTCTAAGAGTTATACATCTTCAAATGAGTCACATTCCAAGTTCTTGGGAAAGTACAACAAGAGGTGCAATCCATTGATTATTTTTTAATCAAGCATGTGCCTAAGGAAAAAAATACAAGAGCTGATGTGTTGTCCAAATTCGCAAGTACTAAGCCTGGAACAGAAAACCGTAGTCTGATACAAGAGGTACGTATAGAACCTACTGTAAAAAAACTCAACATCCTGATTTTTTGTTCCTCCAATCTTAATACTTGGATGAACCCAATTTGTACATGCCTAGAATACAGAACCTTGCCTAGTGATCCTAAGGAAGCAAATAAGTTATGACTTAAAGCAGCCAAATATATCATGATAAATGGACAGTTGTACAAAAAGGGTGTGTCCCAACCATTGTTAAAATCCTTAAATGACTAACAAACAATGTATGTATTGCAGGAGGTACATGAAGGTTGTTGTGGACATCATTTAGGAGGAAATTTGTTGGCTCAAAAGGTCATCCGAGTTGGGTACTACTAGCCCACTCTCATTAATGATGCCATGGAGTATGTGAAAAAATGTGAGAAATGCTAGCTGCATGGCAACCTCCACCAAGCACCTCCTCATGAGCTTGTATCTGTCACCCCAACAAGACCATTTGCTAAATGGGGCTTGGATTTATTGGGATCTTTTCCACAAGAACCAGACCAAGTAAAATATTTTATAGTTTCTATAGATTATTTTACCAAGTGGATTGAAGCCATGTCTCTGTCTAGTATCAGTTCCGCTTAGTGGCGAAAGTTCGTTTGAAGAGAAATCATTGCAAGATTTGGGATCTCCGAATCTATTGTCACAGATAATGAAACTCAATTCACGGACTCGAAGTTTCAGGAACTATTGTTCGGCTTAGGAAGTTGGCAAATATTTGCCTTGATAGAGCACCCGCAAGCAAACGGACAAGTTGAAGCTACTAATAAAGTGATTTTGAATAAGATAAAGAAAAGATTGGATGAGCGCTCAAGTTCTTGGGCTGACGAGGTGTGGTTAGTACTATTGTCATACCGAACTACAGTACAATCCACACCAACAAAATATCTTTCAGACTCATCTATGGTGAAGAGGCAGTAATCCTGGTAGAGCTCGGGAAGCCATGTCCAACAATGCTTTTGGGAACCTCGGTAACTCATGAAAGCTTGGACCTAATTGATGAAGTCAGAAATATGGCTAACTTAGCCGAGAAAGCTTTAAAGCAATGTGTGGCCAAAAGATACAACACCAGGGTTTGATCTAGAAACTTTCGAGTTGGGAATCTAGTGTTAAGACAAGCTAATGCCGGAACCTCAGGAGCTCAAAGAAAGCTAGCTCCGAACTGGAGAAGACCCTTCAGAATTAAAGAAGTATACAAGCTTAAAGCACTAGACTGTTGCAATAGCGGATCCCGCGCCTAGTATTTCCCGTTAACTTGGGATGTCACCAATTATGAATTGCTGAACACAGTCACTTTTGTAGCTCCGATGTCCCGAGTCAACGCCAATCCTGCAAGCAAAGCTTCATACTCAGCCTAATTTTTTGAGATAGGAAAATCAAATTTGATGGAGGCCTTGATTACCAAGTCCTCACCCTTAGTTAGGATAAGGCTAGCTCCTCCATACCTGACATTAGAAGCTCCATCCACATGAAGCTCCCATATCCGTATGTCGGAGGCTGGGTGTGTCATTTCAGCTAGGAAATCTACCATCGTTTGGGCCTTAATGGCGGAGCATGGTTCATAATGTACATCGAACTGAGATAGCTTAATGGACCAACTCATCATCTGACCTACTAGGTCAGGCTTTTGGAAAACTTTTTTGGTCTGTTCGCACTATTACCAAATAACTTCGGAAGTATTGGCGCAACCGACGAGCCAATGTGAGTAGAGCAAATGCAAGTTTTTTCATCTTTGATTATCGTAGCTTGGGTCCTTGAAGAACCTTGCTAACAAAATACACGGGACGTTGATGCTTATCCTGATCCTCTAGAACCAAGGTTGAAGCCAGAGTTTCTTCGGTCACGGATAGGTACAAGAACAAGGGTTGCCGATGTTCTGGCTTTGTAAGAAAGGAGGGGATTAGAGCAAATTTTTAAAATGTTGAAAAGCTGCTTCACATTCCTCGATCCAGGAAAATTCCACATCCTTTCTCATCAATTTAAAAAGTGGTTTGGCTTTTATTGCGGAAGCCCCTAAAAATCTCGACAATGCGGCCAATCGATCTGTGAGCCTTTGAACCTCTTTAAGATTTCGAGGACTCGACATGTTTAGAGTTATCCGGTATTTCTCAAGATTAGCTTCTATGCCTCTTTGAGTGACCATAAACCCTAAAAATTTACCTTCCCAAACTCCAAATGCACATTTTGCCAGGTTCAACCTCATCCTGTGAAATCGGAGGCAATTAAGAACTTCCTACAAGTTAGCAATCAGGTTGGAGTTGTCCTTTGTCTTTATCAACATATCGTCGATGTAGACTTCCATATTCTTCCCGATCTTTTTCTTGAAAACTTTTGCCATTAACCTTTGATACGTTGCCCCTACATTTTTTAAACCAAAATGTATTACAGTATAGCAGTAAATCCCCTCAGGGGTGATAAAAGCTATTTTATCTTCGTCAGCTTTATGCATCGGAATCTGGTTATAACCACTATAAGCATCTAGGAAGCTTAGTATCCGATATCCCGATGAAGAGTTAATCATGTTGTCAATATTAGGTAGAGGAAAATAATCTTTTGGACAAGCTTTATTTAAATCCGTATAGTTTACGCACATTCGCCATTTTTCATTAGACTTTTTTACCACAACCACACTGGACAACCATTATTAAGTTAATTCCCGAATAAACCCATCATCTAATAACCCCTGAACTTGTCTTTTATCCTCGGCTACTCGGTCGGATGACATCTTTTGATGTCATTATGCAACCGCCTTGAACTCTAGGTTAATAGCTAGTTGATTGGATATGAATGCTGGATCAATTCCAGGCATGTCGGCATATTCTCAAGCAAATAAATCCACGTTACCTCTCAAGAAATTCTGAAGTTCTGACTTCAAGGGATAAGGTAGTTCCGTGATGATCATAGTGTACTTTTCTGTCACATCACCGATTTGAAATCTCTCTAACTGTCCATTGGGCTCTGGTCTCAGTTTCTCCTGTAGTCGGGAGTCTAGGTCAACAAGAAACGCCCCCTTTAAATTCTTTAGCTTTATCCCGGAGCGTGAGGCTAACCTTGTTGCATTTACCTGCAGATACCGATCTCCTCGGATGGTTGCAACCCGACCTTCCGCCGTCAAGAACTTCATGACCAATAATTTTATTGATATGAATGAGCATAGATCGTTGAGTGTCTTCCTTCTTAAGATCACATTATAAGATGTAGAATCTTGAAGGATGACGAACTAAGCCTGTACCGCCCTTATATTGACACCTTCTCCCATGGTGAAGAGAAGGTCAACGGTCCCATCAGGTCTGATATAATGATCTCCAAGCCGAACAACCCCTAGGAGATGGGGGGCTTCAAATGTTGATCCTTTAAACTTAGGGCATCAAATGCGTTCCTGAAGAGAAAGTTTGAGTCTACACCTGTGTTAATGAGGATTCTTTTCACGATGCCATTACCCAACCTATCAGTAATCACCAAGGATTCATCATCTTTGGATGTGGCAACTTGAAAATCCTCTTTCGAGAACTGTATTGCCGGAATGGAGGTTACTTTGAGAACGTCGGAGGTTGCGGCTTTGACATCCATTTTAATGGCATTGTTGGATCTTGGCAATCTGTTCCTTTCAACAACCACATTAACTATGACCTGGGCTGTGCCCTTCGTGTTATCTGAAGGTCTGGAGTTCTTTGGGTTTCTGGTTTTCCGATCTTCGTCCTCGTTGTGCCGTTTAGGCAGCCTTACGTGCTAGACGAATTCGAGGAGCTTACCATCTTGAATCATTTATTCCAAAGCATCCTTTAAATCAATACAATCCTTGATCTTGTAACCATAGGGTTTCGGTAATCACAATATTGAGAGTTGTTTAACGAGGCTCTAGGTCGAATCTGTCTTGCTTTTAGTAGTATGCCTTGATGAGAGACTCGTTGAGGTACTTCGGTAAGTGAGGTCACTAAAGGTGTGTAGGAAAAAAACTTTTTGACTCATGGGGTTGGTGATTTTGGGAATGAGGTTTGTCCAAAATTCCCGACTTTGTTTGATGACGGCGCCAGATTTTTCTTTTTTGTCGAGACCACCTTTGAAATTTTTTCATCTCGCATGTACTCTAGAGCGATCTAATGAATTTCCTCAATTGACTTCACATTCTTAGAAGTTAGATGTCTACGGAAGTCTTCTTCCAACAATTCAGCAATCAAGCACAAGCACACGACCTCTGGGGTTCGCGTGTTTACCTTCAGGAGTGCTTTATTGAGGCGGTCCAGATAATCTCGGATGCTTTCTCCTACTCTTTGTTCTACCCCCAATAGGGAGATAGGATGCTTAGCCTGGGTTCTCCTAGTGGTAAAATGGGATAAAATTTCACTTTGATATCAACAAAGGAGGAAATTGATCCAGAAGGTAACGTATTAAACCACGCCATAGCTGGTACCAACAAAGTCACTGGAAATGCTCTACATCGGATTACGTCTCCGACTCCTTCTAAGTTCATCCTCACCTCAAAGGCATCAATGTGATCCTGAGGATCCGTCTTTCCATCATACTTTAAATCAGTAGGTTTGTCAACATGTTTTGGCAAATGTATTTGAAGGACGTGGGAATTAAATGGAGTTTGTCCCATTATCACATGCTCTCGGATTTTACTGTGCCTTTTAGGGTTTAGACTCCTCTTCGGAGTCCTCTTCCTTTTAAACTGGGCAGATGTGACTCTTCTCTTGCCCACCTATCTGCATCCTGAAAATCGCCACGCTGTCGAGGTGACCTCCTCCCCTCTCTTTGACGTTGGGGTGAACGTGATCCTGTCGATTGAGGCCTTGCCTTTGTTCGGGGTTCTTAGGATTGCGCTCTTCACATTCCCTGGCTGTGCGACTTCAAGAGCACAATTGCCTAGACAACGAGCGTTCAACCAATCATCGTTCAAGTTTCAAACGGTGGCGTTCCAATTCTTGTACCCGATGTCGCATTTCCTGCATGGCGTGATGGTAGCCATTCCCTAAGCCAATGAAATGGCGAGCTTATGCATGCGGGGTTTTGGATTAGGGACTCCTTGATTTTCATACTCGAGGGGGACTTCTTCGCGACTTGGGGTAACATCAGTTCGTATCCATCCTCCCGATGTTGATCCTTCAGTGGAGTCTCTAAATTGATTGTAGAATGAATTTAATGTTCAGCCATGATCCATGGTGAAGTAGGATCCCACAAACGGCACTAAATGTTCGTATCTGAATTGAGTTTACGAACTGAAGGGATGAAGATTGAAGATCCTAACTTCGACATGCGCAGAATCAAGCCAGATGGATAACTTGTAAGACACTCTGATATTAAAGTTAGTAGTGTTTTAGGTAATATAGAACATGTGTCTTACCTACTGAGTGCATTTTCCTTTTATTTTTGTCCCTTTGGGTTGTGTCGTTCCCCAACATTTAGTGCCTTTAAGTTACGTTCTTAATGGCCGAATTCGACGGTTTCAAGCTTAATGGCACTGCCGTTGTGTTATGTTTAGTGTTATATCGTAGCGTCGAATTTTCATTTAATCGCCGTTCCGTTATGTTACTATTTATTTAGAATACACTTCATACTAATTAATTGTCATTAATTAATGATTATTTAAATTTTATCTTTTAAAAATATAAAAAATTATTTAAAGTTAATTAATTAAGAGTTGTTTATCTATATTTTTTCAAACCTGAGATAAAACTTATCACGATAATTACGACCATGTGGCGTATATTCATGAAAACGCCATCATCAATTTATTTTTAAAAATATATGTACCTAAAACATGATATTTGTCTCCTTATGAAATGGTCTGGTCTGCGTGCGTGCAACTTGAAGACATGGCTTATTTTTCAATGCACCATCTCATTGAAAGAGATGGAATCGACAAATGTTTTTTTCAACTTCACCAAGTTGTGAGAAGCTGACTTATCAAATCGCCGGAACTTATCAACTTACTAAGCTATACTCCAAAACAAATGCCAAATGCGTATTAACGTAATAGCGTATGTTATTATCATAGCATATTATTATTACATGTTATTATCATAATTAAATATCGTAAAGTCAAACTTTCAAACATTGAAATTAAAAACGTTGCAAAAACAATTCAACTATGTTGTCAAATTATAATTATATACTATTGTTGTGCCACCTAACTCCTACCTTCTGTCCAGCTAATTAATTAACGTGTACTCAATTGTATTATATATTATCGTAATCACACATTACCACCATGGACAATTTATCCTCTAAAGTGGCATCAGCAAATCAAGCCTAATATATATATATATATACACTCTTTTTTTAATTATTTTTTTAACTATATATTGTTCCGTAGCTTTCGTTTATTACTTGAATTCCACAGCGTAATACTATATATGTTAGTAATATTATTATATAATTGACTCTCTATTAACAGATAACGTAATTGTAGTGTGTATTTATTTATATAAGGAGACAGGGTAATGAAAATTGACTGCAAACCAACTATATGTGTCTATTTCCATAAAATGGCACATATCAAACACGTCCCACGCTAGAAACAATCTTGTTCTATAATCAATTTATATTGATGGCCATTGAATTTGGTTTTGAGCATATTTTTTTAAAGATTAAGTATGAGAAGCCAATAAAATATTTGTATAATGTGAATAATAGAAATTTAGAGAGTATTAGAGTATAATCATTAATGTTATTTTTTTCCATCAGCGTAAGTATCTAGGATGAGTGGTATCATGATATGGTATTAGAGTTTTAGATAGTCAAAACTCAAAATACAAGTGCACATAATATTACATTGAATTTCTTTTTATTAGATTTATTTTACGTATGGCTAGGAGGTTTGTGAATAATTTTGAAGAATTAATTATTAAAAAATAAAAAATATATTAAAAAAACAATATAGCATCGTAATATTATATGCCATATTTTCTTTAAAAGGAAAAGAAAAATTAGATAATATTATTAATTACACATATATTTTCACTTAGACTATTTGTTTGTTAAGTAGAAAGTTCATAAAAGACAAAATAAATTGTTAAAAGGCTTTTTTTTCCTCTCACCATCATTATTTTACACTACAAAAGTACAAATAATCAGTTAGATAAATTATAAATGTGATTATAATTTAAATCTAATTTAATCTTAATATAATAAATTTTATTTGATTTAAATCTTGAACTCATAAAATGTTATATCTGTTCTTTGAGTTCACATCATTTTTTTATTCTACTATATTTTAAATAACTTGTATTTTTGCAAACTAAAATTGCCACTTAAATTTAAGGGAGATATAAGAGAATATTAGAATATTTATTTTTAATTAGATTGATGTTAATTGATATTTTTATTAATAATAAAATAATAGACATCTATTATTTAATTTTTTTTGAGTTGTTAATCACTTATAAATAACTAATATCTTAAATTATATTAAACAAAACTATTATAGATCATCACAACAATAATATACATCAGCATTTGATATTTACTAAGTTATTATTATTATAAATCCTATCCGATCCATCATTTGAGTAGTATATAAATTTTATGGATGTTTGCTTTATTACAATATAATGATAAATTTATGTATTGATATGATAAAAAAAATATTAACAAATAAAAATGTGATTTGTGGATTATATTATCTATTTCATTATTTAATTTTTTATTTAAAAATATATTATTTATTATTTATACTAATTTTTTTATAATTAATTTAAAAAGACAATAATATCCTTTAAACTATTATTTTTAAAAGAACTTAAATATGAGAATCAGCCGATTATTCACTTTGAGATCGCCGGCGATAAAGAAGAGAAAAACGAAGATGTATAGTTACGTTCTCCTTTTGACGCTGCCAAAGCCATTTTTTTTCTGAGATCTAGTTTTTTTTTTTGCCAGCCACAATGGTTGCATACTAAAAGTTATTAGAAAGTGGAAGAAGATGAAGAGTATTTTTTGTTATGAGATCTTGTTTCTTTGTTTTTGTGCTAAATTATTTAAATTTTAGAGTTCAAAATTTTAATTTGATTTTAATATTTGTTGAATTTAAAAGAGTAGTATTTGTGAAAGATAAAAATAAATATGCTTAAATTTTAAAAAAATAATTAAAAGAATATGTTTGCCCTTTTTAATTAATTTTAATATCAGTAATGATATAGTACATTTTTAAATAAAAAAAATAAATACTAACGTAAATAATATCATTTATATATCTTATTTTAGTTTTGTTAGGTAAACAATTCAATGATTTTTGTAAATAATGTGAATAATGAGTTCTAAAATTGACCTAATAAAATAAAAAAATACTCAATTCTAAATTACCTAATAAACTTTAATATTATGATAACTATCTGTACACTTAATGAATTGGACATTTAGTCATTATTAATTGTGTATGATTAAATCAAATAAAAAAAATATCCATCAAATTAAAAATAATAAATATAATTATCTGTATATCTATTGAATTGAATATTTGATATATTCATTATTCACATTATTTAATATTTTCTTTTATCTACTTATACTTTTTCATCTCATTTTTATTGTTCTATATTTTTCTTATATCAATACATATACATTTATTACCATACCCAAGTTAACACAATTTTTTTGTTATGTATTTATGTGTGTCATAAAGTAATGATAGATCCAACTCCATGCATGCACCGATATTAGATGGAATAGTTAATTGGTTATTACTTTTGGAAAAGTGGATCGAATCAACTTTGTGAGATTTGAAACTGTAATTACGTATGCATTATTGAATTAAGCACGATGGCAATGTAAGAATCATTGAGATTTCGGATTATTATTTTTTCTTCTAATAAATCCACCACTGAATCCTAGATTTTTTGTTTACTATACTGCTTTGATTAACTTGTTTGACGCTGATAACAAAAATGAGATTCATGTCATTAACTTTATTTTACTATCAATCAAATCCAGTAGTGTGAATTTGAAGACGTTGAATGCATGATGAGCATACAATAATTGACTTCCAAAAATAATGTGAAGTACGTGCTTAGAGTTTCAACTTTTAATGATAGTGAATCATGATGTGTATGTTATTTAAATATTATAGAGTATTATATTATACTAACAATATAGTAGATTCATCGAAAGAGATCATAAATTTCTGTCATCTTGATATAAAAGGTGTTTGCATGCAGTTAGAATAAGCCAATAATTCACCATGATAAGAAAAATGTTAGAGGTAAGTACTTCTGGTATAGAAAGAGTTATATTACGTGTATAAATATTTTTGTAATTAAATATTTGTTTATATTAAAGTTTGTAAATGAGAGTTTCTATAAAATTAATTTTGTAAAATTGATTTTAGTTAAAAAGTAAGTTGGTGTTAACGTGATTTATATTTTACATTTTTATATAAAAATAAATTGTAATAAAATAAATGTTGTTTGGATTATATGGTTCAAAATCACTTTTAAATAAAAATTTATTAAAAAAATGAATTTAAATAATAATTTTATATTATTTTATTAATTTAATTTAAATATTTAAATAAATTTTATGAATTAATTTTATAATAAAAAATAATATTAAATATTAAATTAAAAATAACATATAAAAAATTGACAAAATATATTTTATATCAAAAACAAAAATAATAGATGAATAATATATCAAAATATACTTTATTAAATTATATTATTTATAATTTTTTTAGTATTTTTAGTACTCTTTTATTTAATTTTATTTTAAATTATAAATTTTAATTATTTATGATTTTATTATTAATTATAATTAGCTTTTTATTTATTTTATTCTTTTTAATAAAATCAAAAATTTATATTATAACAAAATTATAATAATAAACTAATATACGAGAATTACACTTACAAGTTTTAATTAGATTCAAAAAAATAACAAAAATTATATAAAACAAAAAATAAAAATTTTATAAAAATATATAATTATATATTTAAATAATTTGAGTATTAAAAGAATATAAGGAAGAAAATAAAAGATAGAATTGACAACAAAAAATAAATTCAACCCTAAAGTGATTTCTTAAATGTAAAAGCTACAATTTCTAGTTTTTTGTAAATAGACATTGAGAACGTAAAATTATTTTCGCGTTTAGAGTAAAAAAAATCTAAATATGACAAAAAAAAGGTCAACACACTTAAACGTATTTTTCTTCTTTTTGAGTAAATACCCATAGTCATCCCTGAGATTCACGCAAATATCATAGTAATCCCTAAGATCCCGATTTTTTCATTGTAGTTCTTTAGATATAGCTCCGAACACTCAAACTGGTTCCTGGGTATATTTCTGGTGATGACTCATCATCGGAGCGCTGACGTGGACTCGGTTTACCATGCTGGAGGGGTCCCAACGACTAGCTGAGCTGGCTAATTTTCAAATTGCACCCAGATTGGTCCCTCCTATTATATGTAACCCTAAATCCCCAAATTCTCAGACACTTCATCTCTTCGTCATGTTCATCTCTTTTCCTTCTTCTTTCATACACTTCTTTTTGTCACGATATATATTGGTGCTTCGATGTCATGAGAAATTGGTGGTGAACCATCTACATAAGCATATCTTGACTCGAGATCCATGAGGAATTGGTGGCGAACCATCTGGATTGTTTAGCAAGAAGATCTCCTACACACCAAATTCATTCTGTTTGGATATATTAACTGAAGATGATTACATGCTCCAACTAGCACAATCATTTGCATATATTAACCGAAACATACCGAAATCATTACAGCGGCATTTGGATTTCAATTGTTGAAGTCTCCAATTAATGCTGATGACTGAGAAAATATCCAATCATTTTTAAGATACATGTCAAATTATATTTCTACATCGAAAATAAGATTTTTGTTGAATTTTAGATGAACATCCAAAACAGATTTTTTAATAATACAACCCCTTAAATTGAATTTGAGCATAAGAAAAGAAACCAATTTTAATAATAAAAGTTAAGAATATAATATGAAAGCATATATACCTTAGCTCCTGGTGCCCATTCTCTATAAGTAATTTCTGTGACACTGCAAAAAATAGTAGTAATATTGATAAATAAATTTGTATTAATAAAAGTAGATAAGTTCATTGCAGCTTTCTAAGCAAGAAGTTAGACACCTCTGCCTAAAGCCAAAATTTTCATGGTCGCGAGAAAATGGATCTAGGCCACTTTCATGCTTGTCGATATCCTCTCGCAATCTCAAGTATCGTCCGAAACTGTAATTTGAAAAATTTATATGATCTAGCAACTCAGATAGTTGTTCCACAAATACTTAAAGAAAATAAAACTTAAAAGTGAGGTTACCAGAAATCAAGATGGTCGCGGTGAGTGAGTAAAAGTGGATCAATTTCATAGATTTTCTTCCCACAGCCAGGTGGAGGGATGATCTTAATTTTAACTACTTCATCTCTTTCCATTTTCAGTTTCTTGTCTTTGGATACCAATGTCTTCTCAGCATGAGTTCTAGCACTATATTCTACAAGAGATGTCGAAAAACAGAATCTTTCTCATCTTCAATCTCTCTGAAATTTCTAAGCTACTTTCTTGATTAAATCACTAACATTATGAAGAATTGAAGACCCTAAAATATGAATTCAGCAAAACAACATTTAAAGAAATATGTGATTAGCAATCTTACCTAAGCTAACTATGATTTCTAATTTTCTATTCACAAAAGTGCCACAAAAATATAATACATTCTTGATTCTTCATATGCATATGATATTGAAATCCCCAATCACAAAAGCACATTTTTTATTAAATTAGAAATTTCAAGTTCTTCTGTTAAGGAAGAAGCATATTCTTAATCTCCAAAAATAACTACAGAGATGGTTAATTTTATAAAATAAAGTACAAATAGCTGAAAGAAAAAAAAAAAAAGAAAAAATGAAACGTGCTACAATGGGAACAACATTTCTAAAATCGGTTTATGAAGTAAAACACTTGTGATTATGAAACCCCACAAAAGATGAGATTCAGATTTGGTGGACACATAACAGAACCTCAACTACACTAACAACTTGTATATCATCAATTAACACTGTATTAAAAATACAAAGTAAAAAAAAAGAAGGTTACCTTGAGTCCGATCACAAAGTCAGAATCATGTTCTTCTCGTGAAGGAGGGAAAGAACGATAACAACTTCTGGTCGAATTACTTCTTCTCTCAAATTTTTCTAGCCAGCGAATACAACCCTACGGTTACGCCATTGACGGGGAGATGAAGAAGAAGTCAGAGGGTGGAAGAGAAAGAGACGAGTGAAGTGAAGCGTTTGTGAAAATATCTAACGGCGTCGTTTTTGGCTATGAAGGGTGCCAAACCAAAACGACGACATTTTGGACCCCTCCCACGTGGCAATTCGAGGCCACGTCAGCGCTCCTGACTCATCACCTGAAATATGGCTAGGGACCAGTTTGAGTGCTCAAAACTCTATCTGGAGGACTACAATGAAAAAATTTGAAATCTTAGAAATTACTATGGGTATTTGCGTGAATTTCAGAGACGACTATGAGTATTTACTCCTTCTTTTCAACACTAAACTAAACATAGTCTCAGTCCCTTTTCTGATTCTCAGTAGTATGCGTCTCTTTCTTTCAATCAATTTGAGGATCTATCTTCGTTCTTGAGGATTTTTAAATTTTGACATCTGTTATCGAGAAATTTTTATTTTTAAGGTTAAGGTTGTGATAAATTTTGAATTTGTCTTTATTTTCATTTATGTGACGATTTTACTACATTTTGGATTTGTTTCTTTTAAAATATGTTAACCTTGTTTGAATTTATGTTTTTCTCCTTTTCTCTTCTTGGATCTCATGCCTCTTCTCTCGTTAACTGATTTTATTGAATTTTTCTGTTGTTAGGATCTGTTCTTGTTTCTGAGGATTCTTTATTTTTAAGGTTAAAATTCTATTTAATTTTTAGATTTGTTTGTTATAATATGATATATTTTGAATCTTTATTTATTTTCATTTACGTGATGTCCCTTGGATTAGTATATGTGACTTATTTTTCTTTTTTCTCACTTTTTGGAGTACACAATTTTTTTGTTGGAGAGAAAATAATATACTAAAAGGGCTAAAGATGAGTGAAAAAATAAATAAATAAATAAATTCTAGTCTACCCAATTTTTGTAATGTTCATTTTACCAATTAATACAATCTAAACAAATAACTCAATTGTTAATAGGATCAAACCTCTTCAAAAAACTCTAATAAAACTGTAACTTGTTATGTTTTTTAAAAATATTTCTACCGGTAAAATTTGCAAAAATAAATAAATAAGTTTTACATAATTCTATTTTCTCCGTTTGTTATTAATTTAATTGGCCATAAAATAGTACGGAGCTGACTAAATTAAATTAAGTTTGTTTTTCGGTACATAATATAACTTTTTTAAAACATATTAGTATTTAAAATTTTTTCTTTCATGAATATTATTTGAAAGAAACCGCTCTATATTGTATATATAATGATTTGAGAATTTTATTAAAAATAATACAATGTTAAAAAATATACATATATAACGATTGCAATTATATCATATTTATTTTATTTTTTTAAATGATTTCTCCTTTTATTTAACTCAATTATTAAGGGTAGTCACTTAAAACTATTTATACACTGCTGATAAATAAGTTGGTAAAAGTTGATTCTGTTATATACTTATATGTTGGTGTTGGTTTCTTGATTAAAGGAATCTTAACTCCTTCTATATATATAGTGCAATGATAGAGGTTTTTCACGAGGGATGCATCATCAATTCATATTTTTTCATAGAAGGCTTTTTCTTTTTCAAAAGCTAAGTCATTTTTAGCTCTTTTATTGTCAATTCCTTGACACAAGCACATGGTGGTGGGAAATATTCATCAAAATATTTGATTGATTAAAAGAGTATTTTATATTCGATATTCTTTATCCCAAAATGAAACTAGAGGGACACAAATTAAAGCAAAAAACAGAAAGGTCATTTTCGTCTTTGATTCTTCTTTTTGTCATGTGATTAGTGTTATAAGCCATGCAATCTGCTTTTTAAGTTTTAACACTTAAATATAATGGTCGACATTGGTGGTCCTGATATATAAATGTCTAATTAGTTACACTTGCATTATTCGTATATAAATTTATTATCCATTATACCTAGATGAAAGATTAGAGGGGGCAAAAATATTTATATAATAAAATAAGACTAAAATAAAATTTTGAAGGGTTAAACTGAAATTTACATATAATTTATATGTAAAAAATTAAAATTAGGAGGGGCCATTGTCTCCCTTTGTTACAATGTAGCTCCACCCTTGTCATTATATTTCTCTAATTTTACAACCAAAACAAGTGTAATAACCCGTGTCATGCACGTGATAAGATTGAAATTATAATTTTAAATTTTTTTGTTAAGATTAATTTGAATTATAATAATTTGATTAATAAAAATGTAACATATTATGTATTGTTTGTTTTTTTTTAATCTAGTATTAAATGTATTAACTCTAAAATAGTTATTAATTAGTTTTAGTAATTTACTTTTTTCAATAAATCAAACATATATACTCAATGTGACCATAAATAATCTAGTAATACTTAGATCCACCAACAATTTTTTATATGTTGTTTTATTGTCAAGTAAAAACATATCAAAATCAACTCAAAATAAATAATAAATTATTAGAGAATTCTATTGCACAAAATTCTCTAACAAACAATAAATAATTTAAACCCACTAAAAAATAACTCAACACTTTTCTTTGATACTGCAAAACATATACCTGAAATAATATTATATCAATGTTAGTATACAGTTTTACAATTATCGACCGTATTTACTATACGTGACTCCTTCTTAAAAGTTATTCTACATACGTGTGCAGTCAAAAGATAAATTACTGGACTTTATTTTATTTTTCTAAATTACTATAATTATGCATTATTCATTAAATGCTACTTGTAATATAATTATAATATTGTAATATAATTATAATAAATATATTTTTCTAAAAAAAAATTTAGAAGAGAGAATAGTAATTTTATTTTGAAGGAAAAATAAATTTATGAGGAATTGACACTTCACTTTTATTAGTTGATAATGTATTAAATATTGATTTTATATAATTATAATAAAAATATTTTCCTAAATTAGTATAATAATGCATTATTCGTTAAATGTTAATTGTAATATAATTATAATAAAGATATTTTTCTAAAATAAATTTAGAAGAGAAAATAGTGATTTCGTTTTAGAGGAAAAATGAATTCATGAGGAATTGACACCTCACTTTTATTAGTTGGAGGAAAAATCCAATTTTAGTATATTTCTCGTTATTATATATTTTTCTCTAATCATATATCTACTGTTTTCTTTTCTTCGTTTCAGCATTTTGAATCTGGGTTTAACTTGTCGTAGTTCTCATTTCTCAGTCATTCTATTAGATGTAGTTGATAACTATTGAAATTCTTTGATTAATATAGGAGAAAAATGTATTATTATATGATAGAATTATTATGAGTATATTTTGTTATTAAATACACAAAGTTAATGTAAAATAAAATTACACATAAAAGAAGCAAAGAAAATAAAATTAAAATAGTAAAAACGATAAAAAGATTATTTTTACAATTTTGTTTTGTCATTTTTATTATAGAAGATTAGAAAATAATAAACTTTTGACTAAATTAATTTTGTATTTGTTGTATTCAAATTAAATAATAATAAGTTTATTATTTAATTATTCCTTAAATTTATATCATAAAAATCAATCAATATACATAATTTTAAATTGTGTGATACTTAATATCTAATAATCAATTAATTGATATTAATGCATCAATGAATTGCATTTAATGAGTTAAACAAAATAAATAAGAAACACTCTCAGAAACTGCTACGTTGACTCTATCATTAATGTAAAAAAAAATCGATTTTTATATATAGAATCGATAATATAATAGACGGCGAGAAAGAGAAAGATAAACATTTTAGATCCTAGGTTGTTTCATTTGGATGTTGTAATGTGGGTATCACATTATTTTACTTATTCTACTCTATGGACCTTTTTGCAACTTTATTTCAGTATTAATAGAATTTCACTACCTTTTAGTAATAAATTAAAATCCAAAATAAAACTAAAAAAAAGTAAAGAATATAAAATTATTGATTGAAATTTTATTTTATTTTTTGTTATTATAACAGGTATTTTTATTTAATATACCAACACCGTACAAAATTAATCATAAAAAAAGTAAAATATAAATAAATATACTGAATTAAGAGATAAAATTATATTTATTATCTCATTTTACTTTTAGCAGCACATAGAATATCATGTACTCAACATAATTAAGATGCAATTATAATTAATATTATTTTTTTATTTTAAAATATTTAAAATTAATCTTAATATAAATAAAAATAATTTATTATATTAAATAAATTAATAGAATAATATAAGTTAACTATTTTTTTATTAATTTTGTTGTTTTTTTTTTCAGTACCTTTAAAATTACGACTTTTTTTTTAAATTTGACCGTGAAATAAAATTAGAGTTGTTGGTCTACACCATTAAAAAAATAATACTATGCAATTTATTTGTACATATAGCATGTTCCTAAATTTTTATATGCAAAACTTAAGATTCTGTATTTTTTTGTTTATGCCATAAATAAGTATTATTTATAATGATTCGTATTGATTTAAAAGCTTAAAATTTGTTGTACATATTAATTTTATATTTAATATTAAAATATGAAAATTTGCTATGTTATTTTACTATTAATGTATGTAGTATTACATTATAAAATATAAAATTAAAATGATTATTATATAATTTAGATGGATTAAACTAAATATAAAATATAAAACAGAATTGTATTATTAAATTTTAGTAATTTTAATTAGTTAATAATATAAAATAAGATAGAAGTGACTATTTATAATTGAATAGTTTTGGTTTATTAGACTAAAAAAATCGAAAAACACTCTAAATAAAAAGCCAAATTAACTTTAATATTACATTCATTAATACGATTTTAATTTTATATAATAGTTAGATAATAAATTAGTAAAAGCAAATGGAAGGATAGCTTTAATTAGTATTTGATGAAATATTCATTTAGAATAATTAAAAAAAGTAAAAATATGATATTATTAAAATAATACATTTTTATGTTTAAAATACATTTAATTCAAAAAATTTGTAAAATATAAAATTTAGAATAACATAGCTTCATGAATATTAATCATTAATCAATTATGAACTAACATAAAATTATAATACAATTTATTGACGAAAATAATCAACAATTAATATTAATAAATATAAAAATCATTCAAACACTTTTATTAAAAATATGAGTGGTTAATTATCATTTATTATTAATAATATTTTGTTCATAACTAAAACTAAAATATAATTATATTAGATTTTAAAAGAATAAATGTAAGTAATAAATAATCTATTTTATCATGCATATTATAAATTAATGAATTAAACTAACTGATATAATGAATTATAATTAATTAATTGGTTTAAATTATAATAAATTATATGATATTTAAAAAAAATAAAATGAATAAGAAGAAAATAAAAAAATAGAAGAGATAAAAGACTACAATAAAATAAATTGAGTGTAAGAGTTTTATTTTTTATTTTTTATAAATTTTATATCACATATGTTTCAATAATAATAAATAAAAATACATCAACTTGATATCTAAGAAAAAATGACGAGATAAAATCATAACACAGTTCTAAAACAAAAGGTTAAATTAAACCATAATATCATTGCACAACACAAATTGAAAGTAACTTCACACTATAATCTACCACACAAAGTAAATGACTTAAACTTAATTACAGATTTTTTTTTATTTATGCATATATCATAACACCATGGTCTATAAATGTTTCATGGATAACATATCATATATTGCTCTAAATGATGAGCACGGGAGTTGAAGATAGTTGACTTCTTGCAACGACGCCTCATAGGAAGAAAAAGAATTGTTGTAAAAGCTACCTAATGAAAGAGTAATTGGTAAATGAATGATATTTTTTTCTAGCATATATGGTCTTTTATAATGGTAAAATAAAAATGCAAGGAATGGAATTTTATATTTTTATATTCGGAATAGAATTTAATATTTATCGTAATAAAATTAAATAACTAATCAGTTATAATTCATGTATTTAAATAAATAAAATAAGTTAAATAAAAATATTTTTAAGAATTAATCAAATTAGTTAGTTGATACAAATAATTTGTATAATTGATTTTATTTGATTTATTGAATTTAAAAAAATAAATTAGAAAATAATTGATTGAATTAATTAGTTGATATAATTAATTTATTATAATTGATTGGATTTAATAAATTAAAAAAATAAATAGGAAAACATATGGGACAATGATTTTGTTAACTAAATTAATCTATATTTATTGTATTTAATCATTATAAGTAACAAATCATCTATGCTATTATGTACCTTATAAATTAATGAATTAAAATAATTGATATAATAAATTACAATTATTTGATTGATATGAATTATAATAAATCGTGTGATATTTAAATATCTAATCAAATCAATTAGTTGATATAATTAATTTACTGTAATAAATTGTATTCAATGAATTATAAAAAATAAATTAAGAAACACGCTGAAAAGTAGTGACAGATCCAGAAATTTTAAATAGTGAAGATAAACATATAGCATATAAAAATAATAAAAAATATTTATAAATATATCAAAATATATAAAAAATAAATAATATAAAAATATTAAATATTAAATAATTTTTATGTAATCATTATCAACATTAATATATTGATAAATAATAATATGATTATTAATTTATCTTTCGGTAAATTAAATATAATAATAATAATAATAATAATAATAATAATAAAAAATAAAATTAATTAAAATATAAATAAGTTATCTTCTAATCAATAATAAAAGTAAAATATATTTTTTATGAATTATATACAATAAATGATATTTTTTATGTTATATTTTTTTCAATAAATGATATCACAGGTAACTATCATTATCATATATTATTATTATTATTATTATTATTATTATTAAAATGATTAAAAGTATTTTTAATTGATAATTGATAAGTAGTTTAATAATGTATTAAATATTGATTTGATATAATTATAATAAAGATATGTTTCTAAATTAGTATAATTATGTATTATTCATTAAATATTAATTATAATATAATTATAATAAAGATATTTTTTATAAAATAATTTAGAATAGAGAATAGGAAAGTTCATTTTGGAAGGAAAACGGAGTTACGAGAGATCGACACCTCACTTTTATTAGTTGGGCGAAAACCCAATTTTAGTATATTAAGTAGAGTAGATGTGCTACATGTTACTTTCTCATTATAATTGGAATCAAATCTTTTCCTCAAAAATTAAGGAATTTTTTTTCCTTCTTACTAATTTTATAACCAAAATATGCACATGTTAGTCTCTCATTATAATTGAAATCAAATTTTTTCTTTCATCCAAAATTAAAGAATTCTTCACTGTTTCTTACTAATTTTACAATCAAAATGTGCCACACGTCACTCCTTCATTGCTATTGAAATCAAATATTTTCCTCCAAAATTAAAAGAGTTCTCCCCTCCTCCCTCTTCTTTTCTCTATTTCTCTCATTCTTTCAACCACTCTATCTATTTTATATATCATTATCAATATTAATGACTAATTACTAATTTGACAATCAAAATGTGCAACATGACATTCTTTAATTGTATTAAAATTAAAATTAAAATATTAAAATTGAAACTAAAATATACCTATATGATGTATCATATATTACTATCTAATTTAATAATCAAATGTGTCACATGACACTCTCTTATTAAAATTGAGAGAAGATATTTTTTTTTTCAAAATTAATAAACTCCCTTCCTAAATTCTCTCATTTACCTCTCTTTATTTTTTTTATTTCTCTCTACTATTTTTACTCTATATATAATTTATATTTTATATAGTAATTTGACAAATCAAAATATTTCATCCGATATTTTTTTACAATTAAAATAAAATTTTTCCTTCCAAAATTAACAAACTCTCACTCTGACTCTCATTCTTCATCTTTATCTTTCTCTCTCTTTTCTATCATTCTTTATTTTTTCTATCTTTCTTTTCTACAGAAAATAAAATTAATAAAATAATATAATTTAAATAAAAAATATTATTATTATGATTATTATTATATACATAATTTTTTATTTAGTTTTAAATTTTCACCGCTTATCTTTCTAATCTATATTTTATTTTTCTTCTTTCAAATATTTATTACATATGATTTGGAGAGAATACTAATGTTATAATTAAAAGTTAGAATCAAGATTCAATTATTTTTTAAAAAAAATTAATTTTGAGTTAATTTTATAACTATCAGTATAATTTTTTTATACTAATATCTAATTATATTTTTATATACATAGGGAGAAAAAATATTATTTTTAAATAACAAGTATAAAAATTAATTATTTTTATTTGTGCAACAGACTTAATAGTTAATACCTAATTAAATGTAAAAGTATACACGTTAAATTGTTTTAAATTTTAGATAACGAATATTAAAATTAATTTTAATAAAAAATTAGACTTTTTGATATAAAAATAATAACTAAAATCTTATTATTTGATTTTTTATTTACAGATGCCTTGGTCTTTTTAATCATAGATTTTTGTCAACCTTTTTTTTTTTTTTTGAAAATAAAGAGCTCAACACATTAAAGTGGAGCAAATAGAAGTAAACAAAGTAAACAATTAAAACAGACAAGTAACTCCAAAAAAGTAGCAGAAAATAAAAGTAGCCATCAACAGCACGAGAAGCAAACACCTCTCCACTCGTCACAAATAAGTATGGTCATATTGATGATTTCTTCTACACATTTGCTTTTATTCTGAAATATCCACCTACTCCTTTCCAACCATATGTTCCAGACGATCGCATAGAAGTACCACCTCAACCACTGCTTTCGATCCTCTTTTTCCACGCGGCTCTTTTTCCATGCACTCCACACATGACTCTTCTCTTCTCTACTGTTTTTTATTTTTTGCGTCTGCACCGCCTCATCTTTGCCTTCTGTTTTGCCAACTTTCTCTTTTGTGCGATTTCTTCATTCTGCACCTGGAGAATTGCTATTATGTCATCTTCTTCATTGTACAATACAACACCTGATTCCATCGCCAGCTCCCAGGTCTTTTTGTTTTCCAATAACTGCTCATCCAAGCACCGAGTATAACTATCCCGGTCCTCCTTTTCACATTCACCCTGCCCAGAATCAGCCCCTCCAATGCCTTCCATAGCATGTCCAACAGTTCCCCTACCTCCACTCTGATCAAGCATATTTACCCGAGCAACCCCCAATTCGATATGGTTACCTTTTTCGTCACCCATCCGTGCAACCGCATCGAACTCCCGTGGAAGACCACAGCCTGCGTTCAACTCGCCCTCCACTACAACAGCGTGACCGTTGCTACTCTCCCCTCCTCCCAGCACCATCCGTTCTGCGACACCATGCGCCTCCTCTTCCGCGACCCTATCTGACTGGACTGCTGCTCCACCGGCGAGATTAGACACACCACAATCACCATCGCTAGCTTCTCCATCGGATTGGGCATGGGCTTCCCCACCGTAGACCAGGCGGCTCCCCTATTCTGCTAACCGGTGGCTCCCTCTGTTTCCATCTCCGACGCTGCTGTCATCGTTCCCTTCAAGGAAGCGTACCCCATCGAGGTCTCGGTCAAGCTACGCAGGGGGTAGGGATCTGCGAGGAAGCTGCGCACTCTCTTTCCAACTCGGGTCATGGCCATTCACTGATGGGGTTCGGCCCAACCAGATAGAGTTCTCTTCTAGATCCATAATTTTTTCCTTGGCCCAATCTTTAGTGCATCCTTTTGTTTTTTCTTTTTCCTTATTTGCAACTCTTTTCGGCCCATTAAAATTTAAACTATAAACACATGTAACCGTTCTATCAGAATCTGCATCAGAATTAAAACCGTTTTCACTGGCTAAATAAGAAATTCCTTGATTGACTCCAGTAACGGCTTGATACGTTCCTAATCTTCTGCCGTTGTGATTGGAACTGAAACTAATCCATTCATTCAAAATATCATCAGTAATTACTAATCTGCCCTTAGCATCTTCCTCTCCCCGTTTCGCCACCATCAACAGCCCTTCATCATGATCGTCCTCCGGTAATGGAGCTGGTTGCCTTCTCTGCCATTTATCTATTTCTATATGTGTATTTACTCTATCATGCTTCAACGTCCCACAGTTGGTCATTCCATTATCACAAAAATCCACCTTACATTGCATGTTACATACTTCATGTCCAACCTCTTTTACAAAAACATCATAGCCTACAGAACCAACCGAGATATGAATCCTCTTTTGAATCACTTCCGTTACACACGTGTCAATCTGCACACGACCTACAGAGAGGTTACGGCACAATTTTGTTTCTTCTGCACACCCAACTACTGCTCTCCACTGGCCTCCTATCCTTTTGAAGGTATCGATAGACCATGCATGCAACGGAACCCCAAAACATTCAATCCACACTTTACGAGTTTCACTACGCTCTGACTCCTTCCACCTCCATACCCTGTGAAAAGCTTGTAAGAGACGATTAAGCTTAAAGGTGTACGTCTCGTCTGCATGCATAACACTATCAAAGGTGAAGAGAGCTTTGCATGCTCCCATTTCTCGAATTTGAACAACAGAAGGCAAGTTCTTCGTTGTCATTTCCCTCAACGAGATGAAATTAATAGGCTTCGTTGTTACCCCTACAAGACTTCTCTGCAACCATTCTACGTTTTCAGTCGCCATTGCGACTTCCACCTTCTTCATCTCGCCATTCCCAATCAAGTTCTTCACGTTTTCCTTCATCCGACTCTCACGTGCAGTTAACAAGGAGCTAGCGCTGCCTCCTTCCCGATGTGGCTCCTGAATTGATGGATTTTGCTTATCATATCCTTATCGTCCCTTACCTATGTCTGTAGTCCCAGGTAGTCTTCTGTGCTTTGTCTCTCCCACAAAGACAATCTTGCCTCTCAGTCTCCGCCGATTCATCTCCGCTATAGCTTTCAATGCCCCTCCTCTCGTCGTGTACCGTATGAAGGCAAACATGTAGATGTCACCATTTTTATATTTTCGAGATAGATATATATCATTGATGCGCCCAATCCTGTTGAACAACTGGAATAACTCTCTCTTTAAAATGTCTTCTGGGAGATGATCCATAAAAATGGAAAAAGATTCATGTTCCAATCACCGATACTCTTCCCTGTTTCAAACTCTAGGATCCTTGCCATATTCGTTAGACTTACCCCTCCATGTGTTTCCCCCCACTCTCTCTCTCTCTCTCTCTCTCTCTCTCTCTCTCTCTCTCTCGTTGCTAAGAGTGCGAATATGCCTTTTTTTAGAGCGCTCTATTTTAAACTGGAAGGATTCAGCTCACAACACTATTTTGCACATTGCAACAATCAATGATAGATTTTTGTCAACCTACGATTTTTTTTGTAAAAATAGTTTGATTTTATAAATCTTTTGTACCATGCATAGTTTATACTGTAAGAACAAAGTGAACCATAATTTTAAAAAAATTATATTTCTGTAATATTATTACAGATAAAAATACTAGTTATATATAAAAAAATTTAGATTTTGAGTGGCCTTTGCCATAAATCTTTTGGGTGAAAAATCATTTTTCATATTTTTGTATAATATTTAAAAGTTATTAGCATAATATATGTAAAATATTAATAATTAATAGCTTCAAAGCAAATTTGAGGACGCGAAGACTCTATATAAGACAATGCTCTACGCGCCGCCCCCTATTCTGCTAGCTATATGTTTTTATCTTCTACTTAGAATTTACCTAATAATTAATGGAAATCACTTAGATAAAGTACTTGTTTAGGTGTTATAATTTTGATAAAAATAATTTTTTTAATAAAAAAGTATTTTTTTAATATATTTGGTAAATTTTTAGTAATAGAAATAAAAACACTAGAAAAATAAAAAAATTTATTTTTTGAGAAATTACAATTTACATTTTTTTAAAAGATCTTTTTTCTTAAAAAAAAGATGTTTTCATGTAATAAATAAACAAAAAAATACTTTGTACAAGATGTCTCCAGTACGGGATGAGAGATGGATCGGAAACTTGCGGGTCAAGGCGGATCTCGGATTACTTGACTGGAGCGATGAGGGGGAAGGTACCTGCAAAGACACTCCGACATTCAAGTCAGAATGGATCTAAGAGGTAGAAGGTGTGAGGAATGAGTGAATACCTGGAGGGACCTGGATCCTCTATTTATAGGTGATAGTGAATATCTTATCTTATCTTATTTGGCTAAGATAAGGGAGACGTTTGAATTATCTTATCTTATCTTATTTGACTAAGATAAGGGAGATGTTTAGCTCAGTTAGTTAGGAGCTCTAGTGGGCCGGTTCTGGGTCTTCTGGAAGGGTGAAGCGGGTCAGACCCAGGTAACCGGACTTGGAGACCGTTCCGGGTGTAGGATCTGTGGGCTGGATCCGTAACAGTTGCTCCCGGAGCAAGAGAGTGAGGGTGCTCGGTCTCATTGATAGGGAAACTTTTTCTTTGCCGTTGTGGTTTGGCAAGGACATCGTTGTTTGGTTTTTCCAGTCGAGGTCAAAGATTTGGGGAGTTCCTGGCCGCTTCATGGTCAGGTGAGGAGCGCGTTGTTTGGGCGTCTCATCATATGCCGGGTTTGATGACCATTCCGAAGAAGGGCCCAGAGATCGGGTCTGAAATAGTTGCCCCAGGAGCATGAGAGTATGCTTTCTTGGTCTCAATTCTAAGTCATTGGAGAGTCCGACTCTCTATAGTTCGGGAGACTGTGGGGGGCCTGAAAAGGGTGTGACGTCATCCTGCACCAATTGGTAGGATGTTGGTCAGTCTGGCTTTCCGCGAGTTTGGAAGACCGTCAGCTTATGCTTGTTTTGTGTGGCCTTTTTTGGGCCGTTATTGTGAACTTATTTTAGACCTCTTGGTGGGCCGATTTCAAGACTTTATTTATTTAGCTTATTTGGATTTTCATTTTGTTGGCTTTTCAGGTGATCGATTTCCGAGTAGCCGTTTTACTTATTTGGATATTCGTTTTATTGGTTTCAAGGTGATCGATTCCCGGGTAACCGTTTACTTGTTTGGATATTCGTTCTGTTATTTGGATATCCGTGCTGTTGGCCTCAGGATGATCGATCCCCGGGCCACCATTTTTGTTATTTAGATACCCGTTTTGTTATTTGGATGTACATTTTGTTGGCCTAGGGGTGATCGATTCCCGGATAACCGTTTACTTATTTAGATATCCATTTTATTATTTGGACATTCGTTTTGTTGGCCTCGGTGTGATCAATCCCCGGGCCGCCATTTTTGTTATTTAGATACCCATTTTGTTATTTGGATATCCGTTTGTTGGCCTGAGGGTGATCGATTCCCGGGTAGCCGTTTACCTATTTGGATATCCGTTTTATTTGGATATCCGTTTTGTTGGCCTCGGGATGATCGGTCCCTGGGTAGCCGTTTACTTATTTGGATATCCGTTCTGTTATTTGGATATCCGTGCTGTTGGCCTCGGGGATGATCGGTTCCCGGGTAGCCGTTTACTTGTTTGGATGTTTGTTCTGTTATTTGGATATCCGTGCTGTTGGCCTCGGGGTGATCGATACCCGGACCGCCATTTTTGTTATTTGGATACCCGTTTTGTTATTTGGATATCTGTTTTGTTAGCCTAGGGGTGATCGATTCCCGGGTAGCCATTTACTTATTTGGATATCCGTTTTATTATTTGGACATCCGTTTTGTTGGTCTCGGGATGATCGATCCCCGGGCCGCCATTTTTGTTATTTGGATACCCGTTTTGTTATTTGGATATCCGTTTGTTGGCCTCAGAGTGATCGATTTCTGGGTAGCCATTTACTTATTTGGATATCCGTTTTATTTGGATATCCGTTTTGTTGGCCTCGGGGTGATTGATTCCCGGGCCGCCATTTTTGTTATTTAGATACCCGTTTTGTTATTTGGATATCCATTTGTTGGCCTCAGGGTGATCGATTCCCGGGTAGCCATTTACTTATTTGGATATCCATTTTATTTGGATATCTGTTTTGTTGGCCTCGGGATGATCGGTCCTTGGGTAGCCGTTTACTTATTTGGATATTCGTTCTGTTATTTGGATATCCGTGTTGTTGGCCTCAGGGTGATTGATCCCCAGGCCGGCATTTTTTGTTATTTGGATACCCATTTTGTTATTTGGATATCCGTTTCTCGGGCCTTGAGGGTGATCAGTCTCCCAGTACTGGTCGTGTTTTTATTCCGTGTTTAGGGGGGAATATAAGAAAAGTATTAATAATTTGATGGAATTTTATTGATGTTTGGGCCTAGTTAAAACCCTTCGTTTATGGCAGGAAAGAGTACCCGAGATTGACACTTATGCGAAATTAAAAAATTAAAGCAAAAAAGAAAGCAAAGCAAAAGGAAAACAAGGTAAGAGATGACTTAGAGGGTCGGCCTATGTGTAGTATCGTCATAGGTTGGCGGCGTTCCAAGTCCTCGGGATCTCGTCACCGCTTAAGTTGTTCAAGCTTGTATGCTCCCTTCCCAATTGCTGCCTTGATTCTGTACGGGCCCTCCCAGTTGGGGGTGAGTTTCCCTTCCCCTAGGGCTGGGGCGCTGATGTCGTTTCGTCGTAGGGTACAAATTCTCGTCGGACCACGCCGTGGTTGTACCTTAGGCTGATTCTTTGTTTAAGGGATATTTCTCTGATGTGGGCTATGCTTTTCACCTCATATGTGGGATCTCGTTCCGCTTCTTTGTCGTTACCCCCCGATCATTCTTCTTGGGCTCGGGTCTCCTATCTCTACCGGGATAATAGCTTCAATGCCGTATGTTAGGAGGAAGGGGGTTTCCCGGTGGCTGTTTGGGGGGTTGTTCGATACGACCACAGGACTGATCCGAGTTCGTTGGCTCATAGTCCTTTGGCTTCATCTAGCCGTTTCTTGAGTCCCTTGATGATTATTTTGTTCGCGGACTCCACCTGTCCGTTTGTTTGGGGGTGCTCTACCGAGTTGAAATGATGGGATACGTGTAGCCCTTCCAGGAATTCTCGGAATTTTTTGTCAGTGAATTGGGTTCCGTTGTCTGAGATTACGATCTCGAGGATCCCGAACCGGGTTATGATATGTCGCTGGAGAAATTTTAGGCATTGGGCTGCCGTGATAGAGGCTAGGGGTTCGGCCTCGATCCATTTAGTGTAATAATCTATGGCGACGATGAGGTATCGGAGTTGTCCGGGTGCGGTATCTACTAGTCTGTCGATGTTTGGTAGAGGAAAGGCGTCCTTTGGACAAGCTTTGTTCAGGTCTGTGTAGTCGACGCACATTCACCACTTCTCATTAGACTTTTTGACTAGCACGACGTTCGCCAACCATGTCGTGTATGGTAGTTCCCTGATAAAGTTTGCTTCGAGTAGGGCTTTGACTTGTTTTTTGACCTCGGCTGCTCGGTCCGGGGACATTTTCCGTCTACTTTGTGCCACGAGTTTGGCTTTGGGATCTACGACCAGCCGGTGGGACATTAGGTCGGGGTCTATTCCTAGCATGTCGACCGGTGTGAATGCGAATAGGTCTCTGTTTTGTTTTAGGTGTTGGGAGAGGTCATCATTAAGGTCGTACGTGAGGTTCCTATTGATAAAATTGTACTCTTCTTTAGTTTGCCCTATTTGCAGTTTTTCCATGTCTTGTCGGGCATCCAGGTCGGATAAGAATATGCCGGCTGCATCGCGAGACTTCTTCTTTAGGGCTAGGCTGGTGTTATCCACTCTGCTGCGATTTCCCGGTCTCCGTGGATGGTACCGATGGAGCCGTCTTCTGTTGTAAACTTCATGAAGAGGTATTTGGTGAAGATGGTGGCGGATGATGGAACCGTCTGGTTTGAGGAAGTTGCCTCCGAGTCCCGTGACGCTGTTGCGGTGTGTCTGGAGATTGTCGTTGCGGAGTCCGAGCTTGTCAAAGGTTCCTCTAAAGAGGATGTTAAAGTCTGCGCCTGTGTCAACTAGTATCCTTCGTACTAGCCCCGTTCCGATTTTTGCCGAGATGACAAAGGGGGCATCTTCCGCTGAGGTGCCGTGTTGACAGTCCTCGGGTAAGAATGTTATCGCGTTGTCGGCAGTGGTGGTAGGGTTTTGGTTCCGGACTGCCAGGACTTTGAGATCTTTCTTTAGTGCTGATTTTGACTTGCTCGATGTATCTTTGCCTGTGATGACGTTTACTATTATAGTCGGGTCTGACTCTAGGCTTTCCCTGGGGTGTTGCCTTTGTGTTCTCGGGTTGCGTCTTTCTCTTTCCGGTGACCTGTCCCTTTTGGCGTGTTTTAGTTCTCTGATGATTTTGACAAACTCGGGGAGCTTGCCATCTCTTATAGCTTATTCGAGGGCGTTTTTTAGGTCAAAATAGCCTTGTGTCCTGTGCCCATAACCTCGATGGTAGTCACAGTATAGGGTTTTGTTGCCGCTGGTTCTTTCCTTGAGTTGTCGGGCTTTCGGGATGATACCTCGATCTGCTATTTGGTGGTATATCTCGGTGATCGGGACCGTCAGGGGTGTGTAGTTAGAGAATTTGCCGATTCTGGGTGGTCGGTTTGTGTTTGCTGGCTTGGGATGGTCCTTCTGACTTTCTCTGGGTGGGGGGTTATGCCGAGGCGCCGAGTTACTGTGTTGGGTGTTGCCGTGTTGCCGCTTATTGACGGCTACGACTTGGCTAACTTCCTCGTCATTTATGTAGTCCCTGGCGACGCTTTGGATCTCGTGCATGGTCCATACTGATTTGGTAGTAAGGTGTTTACGGAAGTCCTCGTTCATGAGCCCGTTGGTTAGGCAAAAACTTGCGACGGAATCCGTGAGTCCGTCGACTGTTAGGCATTCGTCGTTTAAAGCGATCGAGGTATTTTCTTGTGGACTCGTCTTGTTTTTGTGTGTTTCCTAATAGGCTGATAGGGTGTTTGGCTTTAGTGATTCTGGTGGTGAATTGGGCCATGAACTTCTGCGAGATGTCATGGAATCCGGTTACAGACCCGTTGGGGAGGGCGTTGAACCATTTGATCGCTGGCCCAGCTAGGGTTACCGGGAAAGCTCTGCATCGGACTGCGTCATCGGCGCCTTCTATGTTCATTCTGGCCTCGAGGGCCATCAAGTGCTCCTGGGGGTCTTTGATTCTGTCGTATTTCATATCCGTGGGTTTATCAAAACCTTTAGGGAGTTTTGCTCTTAAGATTCTTTAAGTAAAAGGAGTAGCTCTCATTATTATGTGATCGTTTCTCGTGCACTTGGTTTCTCGGTGTCGTCGGTCTTCATCCGTGTCGTGCTTATTATTTGGGTCGCGGGAGGTGTTGCGGTTGTGCCTTTTGCTGTGTCTCCGTTCTGGCAACCTTTCGTGTATGGGGTCACGCGAGATGCTTCGATAGCTTCTCCTGGTATGTCGCCGTTCTGGCGATCTGCCGTGGTAGGATTTCGATCTGGAGGTTGCATGACTTCCGTTTTTGGCGTTGTGTTTTTCCTTGGTAGCAACTCTGCTTTCAAGTTCTTGAGCTCGGAAGCAGAGGTCTTGGATTATTGGGGCTGCTTTGTCCCCCGTGTTCTCGGGATATCGTGCTTCGACGATGACTGACCCATTTTCTTTGTTATGGATGGTGCTTGCTATCCTTCTGTGGGGTGCAGCTTCTTGGCGCTCGGGAGTTGAATTTCTTGTTCGGGAGTTATCTTGGTGGCTTATGGAGTGCTCTTCAAGTTCGTCCGCCATTCCGATTTAACCGGCATAATTTCCCCACAGACGGCGCCAATGTACAAGATGTCTCCGGTACGGGTTGAAAGATGGATCAGGAACTTTCCGGTCGAGGCGGATGCCGAATTACTTGACTGGAGCGATGAGGGGGGAAGTACCTGCAAAGACACTCCGACGCTCAAGTCAGAATGGATCTAAGAGGTAGAATGTGTGAGGAATGAGTGAATACCTGGAGGGACCTGGGTCCTCTATTTATAGGTGATGGTGAATATATTATCTTATCTTATTTGGCTAAGACAAGGGAGATATTTGAATTATCTCATCTTATCTTATTTGGCTAAGATAAGGGAAACGTTTAGCTCAGTTGGTTAGGAGCTCTAGTGGGCCGGTTCCGGACCTTCTAGAAGGGTGAAGCAGGTCGGACCCGGGTAACCGGACTTGGGGACCGTTCCAGGTGTAGGATTCGTGGGCCGGATTCGTAACATACTTTTATATTGTTATATCCAAACATAATTCATAGATAAAAAGATATTTTTGCATGAGATATCCAAACATAAAATCATTTTTACTTTTTCATAAGATCTTATAAAAAAAGATAACTCGAAAAAAGATTTTTTCTTAGAAGTTCACCCAAACAAGCCCAAAGACGTTCAAAACATCTTTTTTTAAACCATATTTCTTAGTAATTAAAATTTAATATATATAATCGACCAAATCATGTTATTTTTGTCAAAATTAGATCAAACAAATTAATTTGACCTAGGGGAAAGCTAGATAAAATATTAGAGGAGGATCAAAAATATTTACATAATAAAATAAGACTAAAATAAAATTTTAAGGGAGCTAAACTAAAATTTACATGTAAAAAATTAAAATTAGAGGACCTTGCCCCTTTCATCATTATCATTATGTGGCTCTGCCCCTTATTTGACCGAAAAAATAGTGAATCAAATCTTAAACCGATTTAAATTATTTCTTTATAAAAAATGACTACAACACCCTTATTATAGAAAATGAAAAAATACTTTTATTATATATATTAATTTTGAGAATTTTAAATTCTAGCTCTTTACTTCTTTGTCATCATAGGATTAGGATTTAGAGTTTTCGTATATATATAAAATAGAAGTATTTTAGTCATTTTCTATAATAAGGATATTGTAGTTATTTTTTATAAAAAATAATATTAATTTAAACTAATTCAAAATTTAATTTATTATTTTTTCGGTCAAATTAATTTGTCTGGTTTAATTTTGATAAAAATAACACAATTAAATCAATTATATATATTAAATTTTAATTATTAAAAAATATCTAAAAAAAAGTCGTTTTACATAGTTAATATATAGTTTATACTATATATTTCCTATTGTGAGGTAATCCAACCTAATGATTATCACATGTCGGTTTGGATTATTCATAACAATATTGTATGCCATTGTTTGAATAATCAATCAAGTTATATATATAAAAAAAATTAATCATTAAATCAACTATTCTTATAAAATATATATTAAAAATAAATTATATAATATATATTTTTATTTGTACATAAATATATAATAACTAGTTTAGTATTTATATTTTGATGATATGCAGGTAATATTTTTTATTAACAATAAAGCAAACAAGTATTTTGGTCGCTCTAGTATATATGTAAACCAGCATTTTATCTTTGTGTATTAAAAAAAGAACTGGGAAGCAATAAGATTATGTTTTTACCAGTTGTTACGAAGCGGCCCAGAAAATTAAAAACAAATTAGTTAGGCTCCATTATTTCTTTAATATATGGTTGAGGATTTGCTAAGTCATCACATATTATAATAATCCAAGTGTTAGACATATGATACGTCATACATATGTTGATCTATTTCAAGTAGAATAAATTGTGATTCATATAAGTACACGATCTTCATCATACATATACACTCATCAAGTGAAAAATGATAGATGATATGGACTCTTCACAAACTAGTTTCTTTACTTTAATTGCAAGTCAAATGAAAATAAAATAAAATAAAATAAAATTAGTGGCTCCATTTTAGAACACACTAAAGGAGACAATAATAGAATATAATAGATGTCACTTTTTAGGAGTTTAGTCCTCTTTAAAGACAAAGATAATACAATGGATGTTCCTTTTATCTTTTGGTGAACAATTGAATAGTTCAGTATCTAAAGAAAAATATATATGTAATCCACTTTACTGAAGCTGTTTCCTCAAACAAAATAAAATCAGTAGGCTAATTGTTTTTTCTATAAAATAAATATAAACTAAGTCAACATTTCAATTCTCTCATATTTCTAATTTTAAAATTTAAAAAATCAAAAGCGTATGAATATAAACAATCTTTTAGCAGTGTAAAAAAAAAGGTATATATGAATATGGGAAAAAAAATTCAATATGGCCCCAAAATGGTGAAAGTTTATAAAATAGGCCAATGGGATGATTTTTATAAACAATACTGATAAGTAGTAAATGAAACTCAATTTGTATTCGGTCAATGGTCATTAAAATTTAAAATCCATTATTTATTTAAACCAACTTGGGTTGGTCGAGTGGTCAGTTCACTCATCCGTTTAAGCAAATGTCGGGAGTTTGAATCCTGTCTTGTATATGCAGCAATCTATTGGCCAGCGGCAGACCCTTAAATGGAGCTCAAATCCGCGACAAATTAGTCCTTAACCTGTCGAACTAAGAGATACCGTGGGAAAAAAAAATCCATTATTTAAATGAATGTAAAAATACATAAAGCAACACATAAGTATATATAACTTTAAAAAGTAAGTTTTATATAGAAAGCTGAACTTTTTTGTTAGAAAAAAACAACTCACTGTCTAAATAGGAAAAAAGTATTAAATCATTAAAAGTAGAAAAAAAAGTATACACAATAACGCAATAATAATAGTAATAGTAATATAAATAGAGAGATTTTTTGTTGAAATGGTTTATACATTAAATTTAGGAGTTTATTTATTTAAGTATCATTATTAGAAAATTTTAAAATTTTATTTATAAATTATAACTTATTATGTATTTAGGTGGTTATTTTTCAATTTTTTAAATACGTTTTTTAAGTTGTTAAGTATTTAGTTTTTAATATTATTAAACTAATTATTTACTTAGATGTCATCACAAAAAAATTTTAAAAATTATAAATTATTATTTGTCTAAGTTGTTTGCTAGAACTTTTTAAAATTTTATTTATAAATAATAAATTATTGGTTCCTTGAATTATTACTTTTTAATTTTAAGTTATTTATTTAGGTTGTTTTGCTTAGATTACAATTTTTAAAATTTTACGTTATCTATTTAAGTTATTACGTTTTAAATTTTAAGTTATTCTTTTAAATTATAAATAATTATTTACTTGAGTTGTTACTTTTTAATTTTAAGTTATTTAGGTTATTTTATTTAAATTGTTATTTTTTAAATTTTAAGTTATATACTTAGATTGTCTTAAATAAATTCATGTAATTATTAATTATTGTAGTTATCTCATATTCCTAAACTAATAAATTAAAATTTTCAAATTAAAAAAAACTAGTCTAACTTTATTCCTAAATTAATAAGTTCACGTAATTATTGTGATTTTTGAAAAAACTAACTTTTATTTAAACAAACTAAATAAAAAGATAAGGAAGTCAATTCACGTAATAACAATAATAATCTTATTTAAATAACTAAATAAAAAATACTTTTATCTTTTTTTAAATTAAGTGTGAATTAATTTTATCACTTAAGATTTATAACTAAGTACAAATTAGTTTTGACGTAATAACAATAATAATTAATAATTATTTAATTAATTTTTGTATAACAATGATAATTTAGTTTGCATTATATCGTCTTGTTAGAATTTATATTTTAAATTTAAATCAAAGACAATTAGATTTTAAAAAATTTTAATTATAAGTCAATTATAAAAGTACGAATTAAAAATTTATAGCACCACACCTTTCTTGTTTAGTACAATTAATTACTCCTTTTAAAATTTTCTATCTTTTTTTAATAGCGGATCATATTTATAAAATTGTTGAGATCAATCCTATAATTAATAATTTGTGTGTGCGTATACAAATGATAAGGTTATAAACACTATCAAATTATAAAAATTCTCTATTACCATATTCAATCGAGATAGTTTAGCTTGATGAAAACGTGAGTTTCGTACCACTTATTTAAATAATATTACTTTTATATTATTGACATTTCAAATGTGTTTATTTATCTTATTTTAATTATTCTTTGATTTTTCTTTATCAATTATAGAAAGAAAAAATACATGCCTCAGTTAAGAAGGCTCTTATTTCTTGATTTGTGAATTTGCTAAGAAAAAAATAGTATATCAAATCACATATTTTAGTATTGGACGCAATATGGGTAACTTCAAGACTATACCTATTTAGTTGATAAATTTATTGTTTTAAAATAAATAAATTATTAATAAATTTATTTATTTCATCAATTTTTTTCTTAGCAGAGTTATTGGATATTTTGTTGGAATTGGAAATGAGAAGACTTTTAAAAAAGATTACAAATCTATCAAGTATAATGTTATTGAATTAAAAGTCGATGATAGGTAATTAATTCTTTTTGAATTCTTTTTTTTTTCTCAAAGGCAGTCATTCACTTTTATTCACCAATAAAAAAGGAAGATATTGTCCAAATTGAAGGACATAAACGTAAAAGCAAAAGAAAGGGATTCTCCCAAAGGTTTCACTTCACACGCAAGTGAGTAAACAAACACTAAGTCACTAAATTGAAAAGGGAAAGGGAAAAAACTAAGCTACTCTTGAGGGTCGCAGGGGGCGGACAAGAATTTCTTACTGAGCTCTAATAACGCTAGTGGTAATCTCTTCCGGAGGGGTAGCACCAGCACCTTGCTCAGACACTCTTCGGTTTCGGTCTTTCCAGATATGCCACAATAAAATTGCCACAAGAAGAATCTTGCTACTTCCATTTGGTTGCTTATCCAAGAGGTTCGTTGTTAAACTCCACCAATTGAAGAAGGTGGTTGAATTAGAGAAAGGTACCCATGCTTCCATTTCTTTCTTCCTCCATGTTAATTTTGCATTTTGACATAGAAATAGACAGTGAGTTATTGTTTCACTCTCTTCTTGACACAGTGAACATGTTGGTGGCGTATTGGGGAATCTCTTATGGATGAGTTGCATGACTGAGATTCTTCCGTTGAGATACTTCCAAAGACAAATTGTAATCTTTTGAGGTGTGAGCAGGTTACATAGTTGAGACCAAATTCCTCTTTGCTGCATATAAGTTGGGCATAGATCAATTGGCTCATGAAAGAATAGGTAAGAAATTTGGTATCCGGATGTAACGTCGTAGCACTTGGAGTTATTAAATAGCCACTGAACTTTGTCTGGTCCTTCTCCCGGAGTTATTATTAGAATTTGCTGTGCTACCTCAGTGGGAAACACCTCTGAGATAAGCCATTAGTTCCATTGTTTATTTTCAGAGAAAAGGTCTTTGACTAGAATCATTCGATTTGATGTTTGGCTGTAATTGGTGTCGCAGGAAACTCTATATGGGAAGGTTGAAGGAAGCCAGGGGTCTCTAAAGATCCGAATGGACTCGCCGTCTCCCATTTTTTAGATTGCGCCTTTTTCTGCAACACTCCGTCTGTGGAGAAGACTCTGCCACCCCTAGAAAAGTAATACTCCTTTATCTGCACTAAGTAAATCCCCATACCTGTAATACCTGCCCTTTAAAATTCTAGCTAGGAGAGAATTAGGTTGGGTTATGAGTCTCCAACATTGCTTGCCTAGCAAAGTTAGATTATGTGCTCGCAGGTCTTTCACACCCAGTCCTTCCTCGCTTTTTGGCCTTGTCATCTTATTTCAGCTAATCCAGACCATGCGTCTTTCCTCTTCGTGCTATCCCCACCAAAATTGAGTCAAGATACTATGAATGTCCTTCAGCAAAGTATCTGGGAGCCTGAAACAAGATAAGGTATAGATGGACACTGCTTCTCCTACTGCTCCGATCAAAATCTGCCTGCCTCCACTTGACAGTAAACTCTTTTTTCAGCCTTGCACCTTTTTGAATACCCTGTCTTTAATGGCACTGAAGGTGGCTCTTTTTGATCTATTGATTACTGAAGGGAGCCCCAAATACTTGTCTTGTGCTCCAATATGAGTAATGTTCATCCTTACTGCCAGGAGTTTTCGAGTAGCATCTGGAGTATTGTTGCTAAAGAAAATTGCTGACTTAGATAGGTTAATCTTCTGCCTGCTAAAACTTTCATATGACTCCAGAAGCTCTAGGATTCTATCACAACTTTTCTCAGAGGCTTTGCAAAATAAAATAGAGTCGACAACAAATAACAAGTGACTAACTGTAGGACATCTTCGTGTTACCTGAATACCGTGAATTAAACCGTTTTGCTCTGTCTTGTGTAGTAGGAAGGATAAACCTTCCGCACAAAAAAGAAAAAGATAAGGTGATAGAGGATCTCCTTGTCGAATCCCTCTATTTGGTTTGAAAAAATCAAAAGGTTGGCCTTCCACAACAACAGAATAAAAAACTGTGGTAACTAATTCTCGGATCCAGCTAATCCATCGCATGCCAAATTCCAGTTTTTCCATCATATACCAAAGAAATTTCCATTCGACCGTATTATACGCTTTACTCATATCAAGCTTAATAGCCATTTTATGATCCAGCCCCCGTTTTCTAGTTTTAAGATAGTGCATGCACTCATGGGCAGTTAAGATATTATCAGAGATCAGCCTTTCTTTCAGAAAAGCGCTCTGATTAGGACCTATTAACTTATTCATACAACTTTATAATTTATGCACCAAAACTTTAGAGATAATTTTGTACATTGTCGTAGATAAATTAATAGATCTAATCTGGGACATGTTGCTAGCGTTAGAAACTTTTGGTATTAGACAAATATTTGTGTGATTAAAACTTTTTAATATTCTTCTACCTTTAACAATAAATTTAAACTTTTTTTTTTCATAAACATAAAAATAGGAATATAGAATTATTTTTCGTAACTCAAGTTTATAATATTTTATATTCTTTTAAGTCCTAACAATATTGAGCATGGAAATAAAGAATGGCCGCCAGAGTTTCAACACGGAAACAAAGAATTGAGTATAATAACAATTTAAACATGATAACAACCTTTAATTTAAGTTTATCTACATGATAATAAATATATTATTTTTATCTATGTTTTAGCAACTTTTTAAATATTATAACAATTTAAAAATATTCTGCATTTAAAAATTTTTATTAATTAGAATGTATAAGATTTTACAAAAAATTAAATTTCAAAATGTTTTAACAAATAAAAGATTGATATAATTTATGACAAAATTAAAAAAATAATTTTTTTTTATTTTGTGATTATATTAAATGAGTTTTATATTTTAAAATAAATATTTGTTTTATATTTTATTTAATTGCTAATTAAAAAAATATACTTAATAAACATAGAAAAATAATAGAATGTGTATTTTTTGGTAACTATCTACAAGAGTTAAATATTTTTTTGAATTCTGTCAATAAAAATAGAGCTGTTGTCTTCCTACAATTTATTAGAGTAAAATTATTTAGCGGTAATATTCATTCACAACTTTTTTAAAATATGTTTTTTTTACTCAATGTGTAATAAATTAAAATTCTCAGAAAACATTGTTTTACGAAATGTTATATGTGACACAAAAATGTTCTTCAATCTTAAAAATGAAAATATCATTCAATTTAAAAAATAGGTATGTATGTTTCTTTTCTTTTTTATTCTTTAGTTTAAAACTATTTGTGTATCATTTAATGTCATTTTTTTTTATTTATTTAGCTTTGTAAGATAGGAAGGACCTAAAGGGCTAGAAAAAATATTGGCGGAATTTCAAATGAAATTGGATTCTTAAAAATTTATTAAAGCAAAATTATTGAACAGTTAAAAAATTAGATACGGTAAATTTTTTAGCTGAAAAAAATAAAAAAAATCAATTCATTATACATAGATTATTTTTATTTATTCATCTTAATTATTTAAGTTTATTTTTAGATTTAAAAACCCACCAAATTAGGAGATTTATTTGTTTTTTATATTCAAATTATACTTTAATTTTATTTTTACTATTATATCATACTTTATTTTCTCACGTCTTTATTCTTTCTATCTATATCTTAAACCAGCATTTATTTTAGAATGTTGTTGGATTGTCTTAGCTACCATAAATTATATTATGAATACTCTAAACTGATGGTACGGCTATTGTGAATGCAACAAATCTACCTATATTTTTACAAAAATTTTCAAATGTTTAAGTCATGACCTGTCTTCTTTTATCCATAAGTCTAAGATTTTGTATTCATTTTTTAAAATTAAAGCCTAATAACAGTGGATTAAATATTGAAAATGTATATATTTTAATTTTTTTATGCTAATTTTTTTATTAAGCAGGTATCGAATCAAATTTGGTGTTATTGATAACTATGACCAAGCACGGACTCAAGTAGAAGCAAGAGAGGGTATTTGTCCCCACAAAAATTTTGATAAAAAAACATAATTATATATAAATTTTAATATTTATTTTTTTGTTATATTATGTTTATCTTTAAAATAAATAAATAAATTAACTAAAAAAATAGTGATAATTAACTTCATGATACTAGCTAATTAGGAGTTATTTAGAATATGTCTTAAAATATCATTAGTTTATTTAAGCAAGTGTCAAGAATTTAAATTTTACTTTGTATATATAATAATTTATTGGACAATGACAGACACTTAAATGGAGTTCAGATTTACGACAGATTAATCTTTGATCTGTTATGCTAGAGTATACTATGAAAACAAAAAGATAAAATAAACTATCTATACATAAATTTTACTTTATATATTTTTGCCCCCATTGTTAATTTTTTCTGGATCTGTCCTTGACTATGACTGTACATGTTTTGTAGACTTAGATAAAGAAGCAAGATATATACTTGATCCACTTCTATTGATGGGTTCTAATCAGTATATATTTATTTCTAGAAATATTGATGGAGGTATTTTTAATGATAATTTTATATTTTTATTATTAATATGTTAAATGATATTATGCAAAAAGGAGATCTATTAGATACACCTACACTTTTACTCAACCTAACTGACAAGACCTTTCTTTTTATCGTTGAAGTCCAAATATATGATAATCCACATTTTTACCTTCTTATAAAGTTAAGAAGATGACTGATAATGTAAACCTCATAAATAAATTCAAAGAGGCGGCTCACCCTATTCAAACTATGGATGTAGTTACAATTGTAATCTTTATCTTTATAGTAATATAAATAGGAGTTCTTATGCTGACATAGCGCTCATACATTAAGTTTGGAAATTTATTTGCTTAGGTATCGTCATTAAAATTTTTTAAAATTTTATTTATAAATTATTATTTATTTAGGTTGTTACTTTTTAAATTTTTAAATAAGCTTTTTTAGATTGTTAGGTATTTGATTTTTAATATTGTTGAACTAATTATTTGCTTAGGTGTCGTTACTAGAAATTTTTAAAAATTATAAATTATTATTTACTTAGGTTGTTCACTAGAAATTTTTAAAATTTTATTTATAAAATATAAATTATTATTTACTTAGATTGTTACTTTTTAATTTTAAGTTATTTACGTAGGTTATTTTATTTAAGTTGTTATCTTTTACATTTTAAGTTATTTGCTTAGATTATTACTTTTTAAATTTTAATTTATTTGTAAATTACTCTTTTAAATTATAAATTATTATTTGTTTAGGATATTATTTTTAATTTTAAATCTTTTGCTTAGGTTATTTTATTTAAGTTGTTATTATTTAAATTTTAAGTTATCTACTTAAATTGTTACTTTTTTTAAGTTTTAAATATATTTTCTTAAATTATTAGATATTTAATTTTTAATGTTGTTAAACTAATTTAAAAAATTTATTTATAAATTATTTATATAGTTTGTTATTTTTAAAATTTTTAAATTATAATTATATATATTTTATTTTTATTATAATAATATTATTCTTTTATTTAAAAAATAATAAATTATAACTTTTTGAAAAAAACTAAGTTTACATAATAACTAATAAACTCTAAATAAATTCACAAAATTATTGATTATTATAGTTACCTCGTATTTCTAAGCTAATAAATTAAAATTTAAAAAAAGACTAAGTTCACCTAATAACTACTAAACTCTAAATAAGTTTACTAATTGATTGTAATTATCTCATATTTTTCTTTACCTTTTTTATTTTTGAAAAAAATTTCGTGTTAAATTAGTTAGTTATTAGAGTTTACAATTTAAATTTATTTGTTTTAACTGTAAACTCTAGTTATGAGTCAATTATAAAAGTACGAGTTAGAGATACATAGTACAACACCTCCATTGCTTAGTTTATCCCATATGTAGTCGTTCTATAAGATTTTGAAGCTGTATACGAACATAAGACTTCTAATGTCTTTTTTAAATCAACATGATGATGAAATGAAGAGATTTACTAATTTGATACATGATGTTAAAAATGAAAATATTAGTTTTGTTGTTAGTGATGAGTCAGAAGTAGATGATCTACTGATTGCAACTATTGATGACTCTCTCTCTCTCATATGCTAGACTTTGCATATTCAAATTTATTACAAAACATGTTAGATTACAGGTATTTTTAGAGTATGACAATTCTCGTACCCACGCTTGAGAGTGTCGAAAACATAAACGATTTCATCTTGACAATCTTCTTAAAGATGGAAAAGGAGTATCTAACTTCTGACACAACATGTCAAGTTGATGAGAATAAAGATGTGGAACAAGAGTGGTTCACACCAAAATTTTTAAATGACATCAAATGTTTAGAACTATCCAGCCACAAGTTAATTTTAAAGCCAAGAATTGCTATAATGCTACTACAAAACATCGACCAGACTTTAGGTTTATGCAGTGAGACAAGGTTAATAGTTAATGAACTTGGCAACAACGTAATTGGAGCGATAGTAGTGACCGATAGAAATATTAGCGACAAATTGTACATTTCAAAAATGAACTTGATCCCTTCAAATTCAGGATTTTCATTTAAGTTTTAAAAGAGAGAATTTCCATTAACAGTGTGTTTTGCAATGACTATCAACAAGAGTCAAAGTCAATTATTATCACATGTAAGCTTTACTTGTCAAAATCAATGTTCAATGTTGCTTTGTCAAGAGTTAGGAGTTGTAGTGGCCTCAAGGTTCTAATTTTGGACAAAACGGTAATCCAAAGTCATCAATAACAAATGTCGTGTTCAATTTTTTTTAATAATATTTAAATAAAAAAATAGTATTTTTATTTTAATAACAAGTTATGATTTATACTTTTATACAACTATTTACTATAAATATAGTTAATTTATCTATAACTCTACTTCCAGATTTGAAATGAAATATATAATAAGAAGTACAATATTATATGCCAATTACTTTTCTAATGAAGTTAGTAAAATATTTTGTCGATAAATTTTTATTAACCTTTTGATATAAAATTTAGTATAAAATTAACTTACTATTACTGCAGTTATATATATATATATATATATATATATATATTTTATATTCTTATTTTTATAAGTCTCATTTTTTATAATTTAAAAATATTATAAATTTTAAATTATTTTATTTATATATTTTTTAAAATAATATATTCAATATATTTATTATATAATGATAATAATAATATTATATTAAATTTAAAAAATTTATTATTATAAAATATTATTTTTAATTTATTATATCTAATTAAAATATAAATTTATGCATCCCGCGGATTTAACCCTAATGCAAATACATAACAAAACAGTATAATAATTGGTGGGCCGAGGAGGAATGACGAAAGGTTTGAAGTGGGGCCAGCTGAAATTTATTGTATATTGAAAAATGCTCAAGAATGAATATTTTAGTATAAGAAATTGATTAAAAATAATATCACCTATTTTTTCTTGTATATAAAATTCAAGAAAGTTTCAAAAAGATTTGGACCAGTTGATGGGCTGTCAAGCAGACTAATTTGGTCCATTTAAATTTGTAAATTTAAACAGATGTACTAATGATGTATTAAATATGACAAAAACTATCCTAAGGAGTGATGACATGACATCTCATTTGATCTGAAATTGATATTAAATTTATTAGGATATTTTTATTATAATTTAATAGGTTATTATGTTGAAAATTAAGATATTTTAATTTTAATTTTAAATACGTAAGTGGAATTGTTAAAAAATTAAAAACACTACAAAAGAATGAGAAAAACTGAAATAGAGTAAACGAGCAAATGTGTTGGTGTTAGTTTAACTGTTTAAGAGAAAAAGGTGAGGCGGACCGCGCCTGAATGGATGGTTGCTTGTGATTTGAGATTATAAATATTCATTCATAAAGCCACCGCAAATATGAAACTATAACAATAACACTCCAAAACACCTTCTTCCCTTCCACGTCATCTCCATTCAAGAACCTCACGTCCGACGTCCGTCGCCCGTCAGGTCTGTCCCTCTTTCCTTATATATTCGCACTCTTCTTCTTCTTCTTCTTCTCGAATATTCCAATCAAATTGTATTCGTTATATCAGCAACGAAAAAATCGTTTCGATTCATACGTGCAAATCTGCATTTCAAAGCTACGCCTACGAACGAACGAACGAAGCCACTTCTTCTTCTTCTTCTTCTTCATCTTCTTCTACACTGCCATATGTAGGGTTGTATTGATTTCTCATCTGAATCTTGTGAATAATTTACATTAAATTAAAATATTAGTAGAAATTGAGCATTACTAATAAGAGGTTGAGAATTCAAATTCGAAGTGAACTTTAATTTGGTAATACTCGTGAGTCATGAATGACGAAAAGGTTAATTATTTAATAGATGGCCTCGTGTACTGTGATCCCATTGATATTTTTCAGAAAAGCGGTGCGGATATGCATTTCAAATTCAACGAACTAAATTAATGCCTCTGACTCTGATTTTGCCATTATTATCATCACGCCTACCGCCTCTCGGAGACGTGTTTCACAGCTTCAGTCTCCTTTCTCTTATTCTTTCAAGCAAAATCAAAAATTCTGATTCCTCTTTTACAATGGAAGCAAGATCTACTCCCCTGGCCTAAGCTTCCTCAGTTACTGTGTTTTCTATTCTTACAGGTTGTATCTATATTTCAAAATAGAGTACAATTTTTAATTTCTTTTCCCTTTTTGTCTGCAAAAATTAGGATATTGGTTATTCTTTCATAGATTCCTCGTGAACTATTTTTATGTCGTTTATTTCTTTAATATATGAGGCGTCCTTTTAGATGCTATTGTTTATTATTTCGACTTGTTCTGTAACTTGTTGGTTCATCAATAAAGTAACGTGGCTATACTATTGGACATGTTCTAATAGTGTGGCCAGCAATGAATTAATAAGTACCTAGCTTATTTTTATTTTTTGTCTGTATAGGTCTCAATTATCTCTTAAATTGTTAGAGTAATGTTATTTTATCATGAATATTTAATCAGAGTGCATGTCAAAACTGAATGAAGTATGATAACTAAATCCAAAAAAAAAGAAAGAAATGTTTTTCCTTTCAGTATCTGTGTAATATTAATGTTTGGATTTTGTATAATTTTTCATGTCCCTTTCATTCAAAATTATAGTTTTGCAATCAATCTGAGCCATCAAAATTGAACAAAGGCGATGCGTCCAAATAAACTTGTTAAACATATTTTTTCTCCAAAATCATGAATTTTTTAACAAATCTAAATTAAAAATAAAATAGTCCTTATTTTTTTAAAAAAAGACATTAGTTTCTTGCAAGTAGCATTAGTTTTTTTCCGTTTTATGTTTAATTTATAGTGCTATATGTACTACATAGAAGGTTTGAGTGTGTTGTGAGGAAAAAGATGTAACCGTCCACAGAGTAGCATGAAATCATGTTTGGCTAATCAAATTTGCCTCTGCCTTTGTAGATTTTTCCTTGAGTACACTTTTTGCTTCATCTGCTCTGACTTTTTTGAAAACTACCCAAACTAAAAAAGTTTTGAGCCGTCTAGCCCTATCAAATTGATTCTAGTTCTAATTTGTTACAAATAATAATAATAATAATAATAACTGTGTATTTCACCAACTGTACATCATAGTTTGACTTATGTTTGTGCTAACTACAGTGATTGATCCATATAATACTCTAACTGTAGTTGTACTTTAATGCACTCTTCCAATTAGAAATTTAGAATAAGGTTCATGAGTTCTTATCGTTTCTCAAATGATGCAAGTAATATGACTGATATAATTTATGTTTTTTATTCACAGATTGTAGTTTCTTTATGTCAGATATTATATCTGTGTACTATGGCTGAATTGTTTATTTACTATGTATGGCTGTAAATTGTTTATTTATTAACTCCTTAAACACTTTCTGTTCAGATACTCAAGCACCAAGTTAGTTCTAGTAGCTTCATTGGGATGAACAAATAAGATTGCTGTCAAGAAAGTTTGGGGAGTGAATCTTTCTTCTATTCTGATGGGATGCAAGTATTCAAAGAAAGTCATAAATAAAGTACCGGGTTACGAGGAACCCATTGTTCTTGCTTCTCAGACACCTTGTGAGTATCCATCATCAGCTGGTAAACTCTTGAAGCTGTACTTGAGAGGAGCATTTGATTTGTTCAGCTAAACCATAGATTTACATTATCATGGCTTCGATCTTAACAAGCAGTTATAAAAGTTTTTTGTCTATTATTTTCTGTTCTTTGCAGTTAATGTGAGTGAAGTTGAGGCCTTATATGAGCTTTACAAGAAGTTGAGCAATTCAATTATTGCAGATGGTCTTATTCACAGGGTGAGTTTAGACTTCTTTTCCCCTCTAGATATGTCAATTGTCATATATCCCTAATTTTGGTACTTGGATATTAAGATTACCACATTTCTGATCATACGTTTTAATTTCAGGAAGAATTCCAACTTGCACTCTTCAGGAATAAAAACAAGAGAAATCTGTTTGCGGACAGGGTTTGTAACTTTGATCAAATCGTGTATCTATGGTTTGAAAGTGTTTAATCTTAGCTTTGTTTCATGTTTTAATCTCCTGCCAATGCATGGTCACTTTTGCTTTGTAGATTTTTGATCTATTTGATATCAAGAAAAATGGGGTCATTGAGTTTGGAGAATTTGTTCGATCATTGGGTGTATTTCACCCAGATGCATCTATGGAAGACAAGATCAAATGTAAGATAGAACCCCGACAAAATAATATATTGGACTGCATAAATGGTTTATATTCAATTATTCATCATTGTATTAAGTTGCATATAATGATTTTGCAGTTGCTTTTAGGTTATATGATCTAAGGCAGACAGGGTATATTGAACGTGAAGAGGTATAGTACTTTTTCTATTCCTTTAACAAATCAGCATTAAATATTAGCGGCTAAGTTTTCTTGCTCTTTGAAATATATGAATCTTCTATTATTATCGTTAGTTTCAATATTTTGTATGAATATATTATCAAAAAGAAATTCCCTATCATGCTTTTTGGTTCACTTTATTATTGCATTGCTTAAAGTAGTAATGGTTTCATGCAGTTGAAGGAGATGGTGTTGGCACTTCTACACGAGTCTGATCTTGTGCTTTCAGATGATATCGTGGAATCCATCGTGGATAAGGTTATTAAGATTCCTTACCTTAATTACTACTTTTCAAGTTCTCTTTGAAATTGATGTTTCTAAAATTGTATATAATTTCCTCCACAGACTTTTAGTGATGCTGATACAAAAGGTGATGGAAGGATTGATCAGGATGAGTGGAAAGCATTTGTGTCTAAGCATCCATCCTTGATAAAGAACATGACTCTACCATATCTAAAGTCAGTATAAGCTCCTCTCCATGAACCTTAAATGTTATTCCATTCCTTTTAAAAGAACTGTCAAATTTGGGCAAGTGGTACATTAAGGAGTCAATGTGTCTAAACCATTCATTGTTGAACCATTCATTGAATTGTCTATACATTAATCCTTAAATTAATATACCACTTTGTCCGAATTGAAGTTATGTAGAAATATAATATTATATAATAATAAATGTATGTAAGTAACATATGGTTTTGAATTTTGATGACTGAATTTCATCTCATGAATGTTTGCTCCCCCTATCTTGCAGGGATATAACCTTAGCATTTCCCAGTTTTGTTGTAAATTCAGATGTTGATGATGCAGATGTATGTGTATGATGCTTTGGCTTTTATCAAAGGGTGTGCCTTTGAAATATTATTACTTTCAAGACTTGTGCTTAAAATTAAAAGTGGGGTGTAAAGTTTGATGGTTTAGTTGCATGAGTAAAATTACACATGGAAAAGTTCCATGAAAATTTCATCCCCATTTTTAACCTCGAACCGAACATACCTAAGAGATAATATGAGATGAGATGATCTCTCCTGCGGTGCTGTTGTGTCGTTGGTTTCACAAGAAAGCTTCAGAGAAGAACTTAGTTTTGCAGGAGTTCATGCTACTATGTGAGGTTTTCTCTAGTGCGCACTCTATCTTGGGTCAAATAATTGGTCACTTGAATTGCAAATTCAAGTGCAAGGCTAGCTTTAATTTTGAGCATTTATGTATATAGCAGGGGTAATGTAATTAGTTTTATGTAACTTGATCCCAGCAATCTTGGTTGATGTGAAGAATTTTGAGTAGGACGGGTTTTGATACTATCCGACTCTACTATACTTTTTTCCCACTCATTTTTTTTTACCAATAAAATTTATTATACAATATAAAACATTCAAGATCATAAAATGGTATTCTAAAATACTAGATATTGTTTATAAATTTGAATATACTTGACAAAAATATAAGTGTTTTGAAATATTATAAATGCTGTGTCTATTAAAAATAAGCTATTATGTATAAATGCGTTATTTATTTTATTTTTAATATATATTTTAACATGAATTTTATTTAAATAACTAATTTAGTGATTGATTTTTTAAGTATATATATATATATATATATTACTCAATTCTCTTATAAAGAGGGGTTGGATATTTTCTGACTTTTCAAAATTCAACTCAAATTGTGTTATCATCGTTAATGTTAACCATTTCTCCCACATTAATTTAAGAAACCCAATCACTAAATCCATATTGTTGAGCCCACATCATAGTTGGAAGAAAGTTGCCCGAATCAAGCCAAACCCATTAACCCATAAAGGAATAAACGAGAAACAGTTAAACCAAATTGCTATTTTGGATTCTACTCTTCTAAAGTTATTTAGTCATTTTAGAAAAAAAATTGAATTAATTTATACCATTAATCACTCTTAGATTAAAATAGTAGGACTCTAATGATCTCTACGATATTCTAGGTGTTTATCTCAACTCAAATGATCAAAGTAGAATGGCTCAGTTTATTGAATTAACTTCAGTTACCCAATAGTTTGATGGTAAAATTGTGTTAATGGGTGATTTTAATGTCATTTCTAATCAATTGGAGAAATTAGGTGGGAATGTTAAATCTCTTTCTTCTATTGAAACTTTTAACAGTTTTATTGATGATAATTCCCTGATTGATATTGGCATGGTCGGAAGACCATTCACTTGGTCGAATAGGCGGAGTAGTGATGAATTGATACAGGAAAGACTCGACCGATTCCTAGTAGGAGTTGATTGGCAGCAACTCTATCCCAATGCATCGGTTCTTAGACTATCAGAATCAGGGTCGGATCACTCCCCTCTTCTCTTAGACTCTAATACGAGAACTGAGAGATCTAAATAGCAATTCAAATTCCAAGAAAGATGGTGTTCCAATGATGAAATAAGACAGATTGTTAGAGAGGTTTGACACGAACAGTTGATGGTTCAGCCATGTATATCCTAGCTCAAAAAATAAAGCGTTGTCGGCATCAGATTGTCAGATGGCAGCAAGAACACAGATCTAATTCGAAGGTGGATATTGATTTACTACAGTCTGAATTAGTGGAACTTCGTTTAGCAGGAATTTATGAAGGCGACATCATTTCAGAAATAGAGGACAAACTTGAAAAAGTATTGCAAAATGAGGAATCTTATTGGAAAGATAAGTCTAGAGTCAAATGGCTCAAATCCGGTGATCAGAATACAACTTTCTTCCATCAGAAATTTAGAAATCGAACTCGAAGGAATAAAATTTGGCAACTAACTGGCAGTGATGGTGAAATGGCTACTTCAAATGCTGGTATTGCTTCTGTGGCTGAATCTAATTTTAAGGACATCTTCTCCTCCACTTGTCATGAGAACTCTGAACCTCTGTTTACTGAATTTGAACCTAAGGTTACAGCTCACATGAACCGTAAGCTTCAAAGATCAGTGACTATGGAAGAAGTGAAAGGTGCAACATTTAGCATTCATCTTCAAAGTGCTCTAGGAGATGATGGTATGACAGTAAAATTTTTTCAAAGCTTCTGGAACATACTTAGTGGTGATGTGCTTCGAGCAGTTAAGAGCTTATTTTCAGGGGGCAGAATTTTGAAGGGTTTTAACCACACTCAGATCTGTCTTATTCCCAAGATTTCTAATGCTAAAGATATGACTCAAGTAAGACCAATAAGCCTATCTTCAGTCTTTTACAAGATTATCTCTAAAGTATTTGTACATAGACTTCAGGATATGATGAATAGACTGATTAGTCCTACACAGAATGCTTTTATTAAAGGCAGATTAATCTCTAATAATATTCTAATTGCTCATGAGTGTATGCATTACTTGAAGAACAAAAAAAGGGGACTCGAAAATAAAATGGCGCTAAAATTAGGTTTGAGTAAGGCATATGATAGGGTGGAATGGCACTTTCTTTGGTTTATATTGAAGAAGTTTGGTTTTAACTCCTGATGGATCATGTGGATTCGAGAATTAGTGACAACTGTTTCTTATTCTGTCATTGTGAAAGGACAACCCTATGGTTTCTTCAAACCAAATAGAGGTATTCGACAAGGAGATCATCTATCTCCCTATCTTTTTCTTTTCTGTGTAGAAGGTCTCTCCTTCTTGCTACACAAGGTAGAACAAAACAGACTAATTCAGGGTCTTCAGATACATAGGCGATGTCCCAAGGTCAACCACCTCCTCTTTGCTGACAATTCCATCTTATTCTAGAAGGCTAATCTTGAAGCATGTTCAAACATCTTGCATTTATTGCATTCTTATGAAAGCATCAGTGGCTAGAGGGTAAATCTTAATAAATCTGTTGTATTCTTTAGCCACAACACTCTCTCCACTACTCATATACTACTGGCTAACTTTATGAATATTAATCATATTGGGACTCAGGATAGATACCTTGATTTGCCTTCTACAGTCTCTAAATCGAAAAAGGCTTCTTTTAGTATGATCAAAGAGAAGGTTAGAAAAAGAATCCAAGGGTGGAAGCGCAATCTTCTATCGTCAGGTGGTAGATAGGTATTACTTAAGATAGTAGGAGAAGCTATTCCTATTTATACATTGTCTTGTTTCAAGTTGCCTGATGGTTTAATTTCGGAAATTCACTCTGTACTTTCTCAGTTCTGGTGGGGACAAAAAGGTTCTGAAAGACAGATGACTTGGATTAGCTGGGACACTATGACTCACCCATGAAGAGAATGAGGCCTCGGATTTAAAGATCTCAGAATCCAAAATCTGGCGCTTTTAGGAAAACAGTTTTGGCGACTCATAACACAGCCTACTTCCCTACTATCCAAAATCCTAAGAGGTAAATACTTTAGCAATGGTAATGCTATAATGGCAGAAATTGGAGTCTTACCTTCTTGGAGATGGAGGAGCACACTAGAAGGCCGAAAGATTGTTGAAAAAGGTCTTAAGTGGGCTGTGGGTACTAGAGAGAATATCCGAACCTTTGAGGATCCTTGGCTGCCTCCTCCGTATCCTTTAATGATTTCTGACATGCAAACAGACAGGTTATTTCTGATTTGGTTCCAAGAGTTAAAGATCTAATTACTAAAGATAGGAATTGGAATCAGAATCTTATTCAAGAATTATTTTTCCAGACGTTGCAGACAGGATTTTGTCAGTTAAAATTCAGCAGAGTAGGGACATATTACAATGGGATTTGAACAAATCCAAGCAATATGATACGGTTTCAGGTTACAGAATTGGCTATTTATTTTACCATCCGCGTCTGGAGCTTTGCCCTAATTATATACAGCAGAAAAAGCTGTGGATTGATCTATGGAAGTTGAAGTTGCCTCACAAAATTAAGCTATTTATCTGAAAAGCTCTCCATGGTCAGCTTCCAGTACTTGCTCAGATTCATCACCGCATCCCATCTATATCGCCAATATGCCCTTGCTATCATGAAGCAACAGAAACAATTACTCATTGTTTGATCAATTGCTCTAGAATTAAAAAAGTATGGTCTCAGAGTTATCTTCGTGACTGTCTTCTCCCTCAGAGTTCTAACGATTTTTGGACATGGTGAACTGCATTAATAGAGATGCTTAACCCGTTGAAGAATGCTGACCGTAATCCTCAATTGCTTGCCATCATTTGCTGGAACTGCTGGAAAGCTCGCAACCAGTTAATTTTTGAAGGTTCTACTTCAATGCCATTTGCTATTCTAACAAACTCTGTCAAGTTGCTCCGTGAAATCCAAAGAACTCCCAGTTTAGATTGTAATCTCAATGAGGCAAACTCTTAGTTTCTTTCAATTTGATTTATCATTCTTTCTTCTTTAAGATTTTTCTTCGCTTTTCGACCATGCACCATTGGATGAATACCTTCGGTGTATTGTTTTGGAAAATTTCCACCTTTTATTATGCTGTCCTGCTTTTGGACATCTTTGTATTTCATTTTTCAATAGTTAATGAAATATAACCTACTATCTTTAAGAGAAAAAAAAAAAACATTGTCACTTTAGAAGATCTTTTTCTGCTATTTTTATCCCTTAAGAAGAGACTCGGCTGGCATGTGACGTAGTGGCCAAGCTGTTTGCCTCAAACTAAGCCACACCAGATTAGAGTCTTAGCATTGGCTAGGTTAGTGTGTGTATTTGTATGACAAAAAAAAAAAAAAAAAGACTCATCCAAACAGTTGATTGTACTCTAAAGGGAGCTTTTATGATATATGTTACGCTCAACAATGGCTAACTTGAGGTTAGACCCTTTTGAAGGAAAATTCATTAGCTTGTATCAAAAGGAGCAACGGAGCTTTGGGTGCAGGTTGTAGAAGTCATGTTGGGAATGTGGGGACATCCAGAAGATATGGAGCTGGAATGGGAGTTCCTCATGTCATATCAGTGTCTTCAATGGAAGAAGGAAACAACAGAGGCAAGAGGAAGGCGCAAGGCTATTCTAAGTGGGGAACAGAAGCAGCAACAAGCTAGAAGGAGCACTCGAGCAATCACCATGGTAGCACCCGCGTCAAGATGTAGAACAAAGAGGTCACCATGGAAGCACCCTCTTAGTCTTTAAAGCTAAAACAAATTCCTTTCCAGTACGCACATCTTTAAGTAAAACACCCATATAAGTTAAACTAACCCCTCCCAAATTTTACAATGCAACACTTCCACCAAACAATCTCTAATTCAAGAGAAACATATTTGAAAAATTATATCAGATCAATCTACTGATAATGGTAATCCTCCTGGCTACAGATAGGATTAAGCTTCTTGGCTCAAACTTTTATTGATTCTTTCTCCTCAGTGTAAAACGAGCCAAATGGCCAATCTCCCCAGAAGCAAAGTAAATCAGCCATGAGAGAAATATAAACAATTCTGGGTATAAGAACTTCAGAAACTACTCTGCCCAATAAATAGAGCACAACAACGCAACATGCATAAACAAGTTATCTTACAGACTCCTTTCAATGAAGTCCCATATCCTCTCTTCCATATAAACTCGGTCTCTATGGCGCCGTGGCATGTGACGTTCGTCCGGGAAGATTATTAGCTCATATGGTTTTCCAGCTGCCACAAGAGCATTAACAAGCCTAGCAGTGTGCCTAAAATGTACATTTTCATCAATCATGCCATGCACAAGCAACAACCTTCCTTTCAACTTGTGTACATGGTTCATCACTGCACCACATTCGTACCCGGATTGATTTTCGGATGGCAATCCCATGTACTTCTCCGTGTAGAATGTGTCATATCCATCCCATGACGTAACAGGCGCACCGGCCACGGCACATTTGAAGAAATCTGGATATCTTGACAGGGCCATAGCTGAGAGGTAACCGCCATAGCTCCACCCATACAATCCAATGTGGCCAGCTTTTGCAAGCCCTTGTTTGACAAGCCACTCTGCTCCAGTTAGCTGATCATCAGCATCAACTTGACCGAGTTTGCTCTTGAAATGGCTTTCAAACTTCAACCCACGTCTTGCAGTTCCTCTATTGTCTAACTGTAAATAACAAGAAAAACAACTGACTTTGAAGGATGAACTGAACATATTGGCAAAGACGCACACCACAAAAAGAGAAAAATAGAAATAAAGAATCCATGTTAGAAAGCTTCATATGAATTTGGGACATTAGACAATAACCATTGAGCATATAAATGGAAAACAAATGCATGGGTGAACTGATGGATCGCCCATCTCAATGGCATTAATCTCTTCAGGCAAACATTTCATTACTTGTAAAATCATGTAAAATTCAATGAACTGACCTTCCAAACTAAGATGCCTTGGTTTCTCAAATATTGCGCTCTCATGTCAACTGTACTAAGCCAAGAGTTACAAACAAGCTGTACACTTGGACCACCATAAACACTGATCATGGTTTTGTACGGTGGAGGTCCAAATCTTGAGGCATCAGGCTTGTATAGAGCCCCATACAATGTAGTGCCATCATTGGCATGTATTTCAACAATCTCTGGTGGTTCAAGTTGAAGCTTTTTGGAGGTTGGAATCGTAAAAGACTGCTCATACAAAGACCTTATTATGCTTCCATCCTCTAAGGAGCAAAGTAACACCTTAGGAGGAGAATCAAGCGAGTCGTGGATATCAACAAAACTTCGCATATGATGATCAAGGACAACAATGTGTTTCCCCTTGCCGTGTGTAAGCCTGACAGGGATTTGAAGTGGCTGACTTCCATCGACAAAAAATTTAGTACAATATAAGTTGGACTCCAGAGGACCGTCTAAGGTCCCGGTGAAATATATTAATCCTGTAGCCTCATTCACACCAGCTACTTGCTCAACCATCCATTCACCTTCAGTGATGGGACCTAAACAAGTCCCATTTGCATCATGAACATAAAGATGTCTAAATCCTGTTTTTTCACTGGCCCAGATGAAACCACCAGAGAACTTCGTAACTCCTTTATCAAGAGGTGTAAAGCAGTCATGTATATTGATCCAAGTGTTGTTTTCTTCCTCCAATATAGTTTTCCTCTGGCCTGTTTTGACATCAAACTTTAGGATCTTTATTTTAGTGTGTTTCCTGTTCAAAACCTGAGCAGTCAGAATGTTTCCATGCATCCAATTTACTCTGGCCAAATATTCTTCTTCATTGTCTTGCTGTTCCAAACCCCCACACCGAAGATCCATCCAACTGGTAGAGCTTCCCGAAACAGAAACCACCCCTAGGCGCACTTTAACATTTGAAGCACCGGCAAAAGGATAAGGATGGTCTTCCTGTGCATCTAGACCAACTGAGCTCTTACCCTGGTGCATGATTCTAAAGAGTGGTATTTCAGAAGAATCAACTTCAGTAAAAGCTATATATTTACTGTCCAGTGACCACCAATATCCTGTTTTCCTATCCATCTCCTCCTGCAACCAGAAAAACTACCGTTATTCTTAAAATGAAAACCAGTATGAGCCTGCACTTAACATCGTAATGACAATGATAAAATCAGAAGTGCTGGTTCTTAGTTCTTAACAAGATAAAATCAGAGGAAAATCTTATAGTAAATAACAATGATTCAGTAAATAATCCCATCATTTAAGAACTTTGTTATTCCCAACCTGCCCAGTCATGTGTGAAAGGGAAAACAACTTGGTATAAGGAATACAGTGTATGCAGTTTATACTAAAGCTGTACAAAAGAAGATATACTTTTGCAGAAATCTCACCTGAGCTATATATTCGGCAAGCCCATGAGTCTGCAATACACAAAACCCATGTTCAGAATTTTCAGACAGACTATCAAGAAGAACAAAAAAGTTGCTTCTTCTACCAGAGTCCAAAGTAAACTCAATGCAACAAGTACAAGCCAAAAGCCTATGGGATAATCATATGAATAACTTGACTCTTTAAAGTTCCAAATTTAATTCAATCCAGCTTTATTTTCATAAATAAGAAAAGAACCTTAGAATCTTACTAGATATTGTTCCATGAAAAATCAACACTGACCTTAACTTAGCTAGAAAGGTTACATTATTCAATCAGGTGACTAACAAGATTAATAAACGGTTTTCATGGAATGCAAATTCATCAACCCTAGCACATTAAGGCCAACTGACTACTAAACTTACCAAACCATTTCCAGCTGCACCATGGGTCAACTGCTTTGATTCGTTAGTCAAGAGGTTCAGCACGTGCAACTCCCAGTCTCTTACATAAGCAAGCATCGATCCATCCGGGGACAGATGTGGATCAATAATGGGTGAAGCTGATGTACTTGGAAGCTTGAGCTCTGATTTTGAATTGGAAATATCATGAACATAAATCTGTTCATATGTAAAAGACAAAATCATTAGAAACTTGATAAAAAAAAAAAAAAGAGAGTATATTTCACTACACAATGTCTAAACAAAATACATACATGCATACTTAAACTATTGGGGTAATAGGTATCTATGCATGCATTTTCTAATATAGTCTTCCTACTGGATTTAAGTACTAAGGTGCAGCATATATTTTAAAATCCTATCATCACTTCTCTTTTGAATAAAAACATAACTATTCAAAGCAATTCCTATGAAACAATAATGACAAGCTATAATCTTTTAAATGACAGAGTAACAAACCCCAGCGGGCAATGGCACCACGAGTGCTTTTCTTTTCAAGCTTGTCTTCACCCATTCATACCGTGTCACTCCTAACCCGCGCTCCCTCAACCTTTCCCTCCTCAACTTTTCTTCGGCAGAAATATTACTCTCATCAAGTCCACCATCAGGAGGGCTAAATAACAATTCTTGCTTGTTGGTCTTCAGATCATATGCGAAAACCTTTCTATTTAATGTGTGATCAGGGCTAAATAAATAAGATACCAAACTATCATCAGGACTGAAACTTATTGAAAATGGTGATACATAGCCAGGCAAGGGATATTGCACAATGTCTTCGACAGGGAAAACAATGCTATTATCAAAACTCTGCACATCATTAGAGTCTGTCATAGGCATTTTGGAATACAGTGATCTTGGACGCTTTGGATTCCTCTTCTCGTTCATCAACTGATTGCATTACAAATACACCAATGGATATAAGATTGAACTGCAACAAAGCATGAATTTTCAGACCATTTCTGAGGGGTGGAAAGTTGACAAATCTTTAACTTCTACAACAGACAACAACAATAGACACATTACAAAAACTTGAACCAAGGTCCATCACATCGGAAATAACAACAAATGATAGGATTTTCCAGCAATAAATTATGAATAATTCCTTTAAACCTGACCTCGCCAGAGTCACAGGATTTTAACTTTGGTTTTTTTGTTTAGTAAGCAATCAGTTATCATTATAAACTGCACCAACCATCTTTAACTATAGAATTTTGATTTTATTTTCACCGTTTATGAACAAGGACATCAATTTTATGTGAATCTGTGTCTTAACTTATAAGAGCCGCAAATTTTCATTCACATCAAGAACACACCAAAGTAAAAAAAGCACCATGGAAAACTAATAGTTTCCCTTGATGGAGTCTAGCAAATATCATATAAATTTGAACATCTTTTAAGTCTGAACTTCTTGGTGCATGTTTAAATCAATACAGCACCACTTAAAAAGCGAGGAATAGCCTTAAACACCAATTGGTCCAAGCAAGCTAGAAAGTAAAGCAAAAGCAACCAACAAAATCAAACAGAAAGAAGGCAAATTCTTTTGCTTTATTTGGTTTCCACTTACATTTCAACATTAAACATCCCCCCCGCGGGGGAACCCTTTTTTTCAGAGTCACTTAGGATTACTAACAACTCTGCTAATTAGAGTTCAATGAACAGAACCAGGAACAAAAACCACGTGAGCCTATCCAACTGCAAGTGGATCAGATCACAAAATATTTTCTAGCCCCCAAGGAACATAAAAGGAACGATTTTTAATTAATTAAAGGGTAATTAAAGCTCATAACAAAATAAAAGGGCGCATTTAAAGCTAATCCAGCTCCATTGTCTAGGATGACGATAGTTAGAATCTAACCTGGGTTTAAGATGGGAAGGATCTGCCATGAAAACGAAGAAATTGTTAATTGGAAAACAATATGGGATTTTAAAAGAGAGAGAGAGATAGATTTTGACAGAGAATAAGAATTTATACGTATAGTTTGGATTTGATTGGAATCACTGAAACTCTGAACTTGTGAGGGGAGAGAGAGAGAGAGAATGGATCAAGTTCTGTTCAGTTTAATAGCTTTAGTAAATGAATCTAAAATTTCATAGCCAGATAGGGAAAACCAAATGTACATGGAAACTTCTTCAATTTTATTTTATTTTATTTTTATTCCATTCATTCAATATTCACTTTGACGATAACATTAAAGCTTTTGACTTTGGCTTTATCCCAAAATTTAAAGAAACAAATAATAATTCACAGGCTAACTATAAAAAATGGTAACAAAAAATAAAGACAAATAAATTTCGCAAAATTTTAAAAAGTGTATAATAAATAATAAGAAAATATCTTCTTTCCTATGGCTAGTAAATAATTTTTTGTATTTAATAAATAATTTGTGTATTTGATTTAATTTTTTGTTATTTAAAAGATGTATGTAAACATAAAAATAAAATTTGATACTAGACCTCTTTTCCCTTAATTTTTTTTTTTAAAATGTCATTCAAAGAACATCACAAAAATAATCACTTGACTTAAAATCATTAGATTTTAAAGATAAAAACATCTTATTTTTTCTAATTATATTTTAGAAAAATCAATAAAAATATGATTTTTAGAGTTTTTCTGAGAACATATATAAGTAATATTTGATTATTTTTATTATGATTTTAAATTTTTTAGTAGTTTATTTATTATTTGTATTTTTTTATGATTTTTGTCAACGATATACTTTTTTTTTCTATGTCATTGTTTACTCTAATTTAATCATATGGCATTTGATATCAAATTTCTATTTGGTATTGAAATTTAATATATTTATATTATAGAAAATATAAAATTCGGATATCAAGTCTCTATTAGTATTTAGTAGTACATGTTTACTGGTCTACGTTAGTAATAATAAAATAGAGAGTAGATTTGTGTTGTACGCGACTAAGGATAGCGTTGTAGACCAAATAAAGCTTGGAGGGTTAACTTATATTAATTAATAATCGCACGACAATGAAAAGATTGGGAAGTATTAATAGAGTAATACATATTACAAAATAGAATTACATCATGATAGGAATTAGGATAGTAATAGAAACCAATAAAATTGTGTATTCTCTTTTTCTTTGGGTCATGACTAAAATTTGTATTTTTTTTTGGTCATTACTAAAATTTGTATTTAAAAAGAAACTGTATTTTTGTTTAAGGGTTTGGGCTATGCAAAGCCCAATTAAAATAACACAAGCCACCACTATTGGATCCTACTTGATGTTCTATTAAGAAAAATATTTAATTCAAACCAAATTGTGTTGGTTGGCACGAATAGATGAAGATTTGTGTTTTTTAATCATCTCTCCCGAATTCAATACTCCTGACCTAATAAAAATCCTGGTATATTACGCAAAAAATAAAGTGAGAATTACCAAGTCATTATTTTTATTTTTTAAACAAATAAAGTTCTAATTTTACAATATTGTTCCTTTTATGCCATTTTGTAGTAACAATACTTCTTAAGTATAATAATAATGATAATAATAATAATAAATTATTTATTAAAATAAATAATTTTAAAAATTATTATAAAAATACGTAAGATCTAGTTTATAGCATAAACGAGATAAGTTTATACGTATTTCGTTTACATTACGTATAAACAGTGTAAACGAGATAAGACTAGGTAAGACCTATATATAGATGTCGTTCACAATGACTTTGTGGGTTCTATTTCTAACCTTTTCACCACTTTTTTCTCTCTTTTATTCTTTTCTGACCATAGTATTGAGTAAGATGAAGATGACACGCACAAATGCACGTGATCTGGATATCAATTGATTGAATGCGACATGGCACATTATTGGGGCAGCGGACTTCACAATTAATTTTGTTGTCTTCACGTTTATGTTATTCTATATATGCATCGTTATAGTTAGGATACTTTCCAAGAAATAGAATACGATTTATGGTTTAGGTGGCTAAATGTATCGTTAGCAACAGGTCACTGATATGATATGATTTTAGGAATGTAGTTCTGATTTTTTTGTAATTAAGTTTTTAAGTACATGATTATTAATTTAGATATTAAATATTGAGGTAGATATTTTTCAACCCTTAAAGTTAATTTATTAGTTACATATTTATTAATTTAATAATTTAGTTATTAACTATCCAAATAAAAGGTATTTATTAAGTGAACATTTATGTAATTTTCTATTTACGTAAATTAAATTACTAAGTAAAAGTTTGTTAATTAGATTATTAATTACTTTAGTAAATATTTTTATTTTAAGTAACGTATTGAGGAAATATTTACTAATTAACTAAGTAAATATTAAAGTAAAAAGTTATATTTACATAAATTCAGTTAGTACATATGTGTAAATTTTTGTTAAATAAATGTATATAATAGTTAACTTAGTTTGTTATGTCAATATATGTATACAATATTTTTTTAATTGTGATAATTTAGTTTTTATCAAATGCCTCGCTTACTTCTTCCTTGACGAGTGAGTCACACGCTGCCACCACCAGATGCTATCGTCCCGTATTTAAGGAAGGTTAGTTTCGGCAACATGGTGCCTTTCAGGGACTTCGTTTTTGACAACTTCCTAATCACGATATTCGTGGAGCGCTGGCATTTGGAGACCTACACGTTCCACCTGCCATGGGGTAGGGCCACTATCACCCTGCAGAACATTGCGTACCACCTCGGATTACGCGCACACGGAGAGTTAGTGGGGGTGCTTCCCTGATTTCTACAGATGGTATGACACCGAGATGTGGGAGTTGGTTGAGCGACTACTTGGTGCCAGGCTTAGAGTAGTTCCACAGCAGGAAGCAAAGGAGGCTTTCTCATTGAATCTGACATGGCTTCGGGATCGAGTCCGACATATGCCTGACACGGATGATCCAGAGACACTCCGACAGTAGCAAGGTGTTACATCATGTTACATCATGTTTCTCATAGCCAATTTGTTGGTAGCATAGTACAAACCAACAATGAATTCTCTTAATCAAATGTTTACAAATTCTAATTAACCGAGAGTATTTAAACCTCAGGTCGTCTTCCTTAGGAGTTGCAATGAAATGTACATTTATTGGCTATGAGAGAGCATGGAGAATTGGAAAAGCAAGAGAAGCAAGAAATGTAAATATCAAGAAATTAAATAAACATGCAAGGAATCAAAATAAAGCAATTAAAAGCAATGAAAATAGAAATTAAATACTAAAAATGACTCTTGGTGATAATTGGGAAATTTAGGATTCCTATCCTAGTTATAGACCACAAACATAGCAATTGTGTGGGTCAATCCAAATTAGTCAATCCTCCTTGAGAATTAGTCAAAAGGGCATAATTGATCTCAATCCATAAGTCTTAATCAACTCATTAATTACTTAGTGAAAGACTAGCGTCAATGAAAACCAAACCAATTAGCCATTCCCACACTATGCAGAATGGACATCCACAACTCAATTCCACCCAAACACCTAATTTCTCAACCAAGAGTGTGAAAACTAAACATGTAAGAAATTAAACATCAAAGCAATAAAAGTCAAAAGCAATAAAATGCAAGGAAAGAAAACTTCAAATGCAAGAAAACCTCTTGGCAAGTAATTGAGAGTTAAGGTTACCTATCCTAGACATTGACCACAAACATATGATGATTATGAAGAGTTAATCCTACTTAGTCAACCTTACATCGAAGATAAGTCAAATAGGCATAGTTGATTTCAATCCATAAGTCCTATGTCAACACTAAGGGTCACATAGAGTCAATGAAAACCAAATCAACTAACTACTCTAATGTATCAAACAAGAATTGACATCAATGATTCAAGGATCACCAAAGTCAACAATTTCATGACAAGAGTGGAGAAAAACTAAGTAAAAACTAAGCCAAGCATTTTATCAAACACTTGGTGTGCATGAAAATAAAATAATATTAAAATACATTAAAAATAAATTCTAAAATACCAAAAGCAAGAAAATGACAATAACAATTAAAGAAAGAATTAAATGAACATAAAACATAAATTTGCATTAATTGAAATTAAATTAAACAAGAGTATCCATAAACATAAAAATGACAAAATAAAGGAAATAACAAGAGAAATGAAGAAGAACAAGATGAAGGAACATGGAAACATAAAGAAATCTACATTAAAACAAGAATTAAAGTGCTGAAATTAAAAGGAAACTAAGCTAAAAACCCTAATTCTAGAGAGAGGGGGAGCTTCTCTCTCTAGAAACTAAGAGAAAAACATACAAAAACTAAACCTAATTGCCCCCCTTCATCCCTCTTCACTTTGGCCTTAAATATCTTCAGAAAAATGAGTTGAACTGGGTTTTGGAGGCCTAGAATTCGCCTCAAGCGATTTGTATTAATGACCTCACGCATATGCACGCATGACATTTGGTGCGTACGCATCCTTACACGAAGTCACCGTTGTGCGTACGCACGCATCACTGTGCGTATGCACCGTTGCAGCAGCTTCCAAACTTCATTTTCTTCATGATTTCTCTCTTTTGCATGCTTTTTCTTCACTTCTTCCATCCTATACTTGCCTTGGAAACCTGAAATCACTCAACAAATACATCAAGGCATCAAATGGAATTAAAGTGAATTAATTTTATCTATTTTAAGGTCTAAAAAGCATGTTTTCACAATTAAGCACAATTTAGGAAGAAATCTCAAAAGCATGCTATTTAGATGAATAAATGTGGGTTTACGTGATGAAATCCACTCAAATCAAACCAAAATATATCGTAAAATATGGACTCATCAATTCTCCCACACTTAAATAATAGCATGTCCTCATGCTAAACACAACCAAAGAAAAAGAATGAAAGGGTAAACATTTTATTTAATGCAACTACTTATATGCATGCAACTATACTATATGCTATCTATCTATATCTATACTATAGATCCTATTGAGTTTTGTAAGAAACAAACAAAAGAATCTCAATCAATCCAAAGTAAAAACTTAGGGCCAAGATAAAGCAAATATAGCAATATGCTCAATGTCCAAAGATTTGATTTGAAATTTTCAAAAATTAACAAGCAACTTGCAAGAAGATATAGGATAAGAGATGGGAGTATAGAATTTGAGCAACTGAACCCCTCACCGGATGTGTTTACACTCTAATCGCTCAGTGTGTAGGGCTTAATCACTCAATTCTCCTTTAATCATGTTTCTCAAAGATTTGCAAGTCATCTAACAATCAACTAATATTTGATGCATGAATGCAAATATCATGAGGACTTTTGTGGGTTGTAATGGGGCTTAGGTAAGGGTAGGATTAATATGGTTAAGTGGGCTAATAGATTGGATCTTTGATTGGCTCAAGTATCCCACCTAATCCTATATCATCCTATATACATAACAAAACAACCTAACTACCCATTTATCCCTTTTTCTCACATTCACTCATGCATGCTTCTTTTCAATTCAACCACATATGCATCTCTTATTTACATTCTTATTATTTTTTTTCTTTTTCTTTTTTTTTGTTTTCTTTTTGTTTTCTTCTTTTTTTATCATACAAGAGAGATGCAAATGTTTCAAGTAATGAATGCATGAGTATTTTTTCACTTTTTCAAATATTTTCAATGAACACCCAAAGCACTAACTACCAAAGTTTTCCACAAATTCCCCCACACTTGATTAACACACACTCAAATCCAAGCTAATCAAAGATACAATTTATGGACATAATGATATTTTGCTTAGGGCAAATGATGTGCTTAAATTAGAACAAAGGGGAATTAAAGGCTCAAAAGTGATTTACAAAGGTAGATGTAAGGGTTGGCCATATGGGTTTGTGAGTTTAATTTTAAAAATGGCATCAATCATACTAAATGCAATTCAAAATATCAAATATAGGACATATAAACTAAAGCAAATCTAAGATCACAATCATAAAAGGAGTTTATAACACACAAGAACAAAATTTGTGGTTGAAAATGTGCAACCACACAATTAAAGCTCAAATCTCACTTGGTATTTGTTCAAGCTCTCTTCTATGTTCCATAAAAAGTTACTTCAAGCAAGTTCAAAACAATTTTTCAAATCTAATTAATGGAATGCCCTAAAAGAGATTTCTTGAAAATTCTTTGTTGTTTTACCAAACTTATTTCCTATACTAAGCAACATGCAAATATAACTGTAATAAGACTATAAGCAGGCAAAGGTATATATAAGCAAAACAAGCAACGCAAAATGTAATGAAATATTAACAAATAATGCAAGTGTCTGGGAAAAGAAATTTCTACCCCCTTTGAAGTTAGTGATCCTCCCCCACACTTAAATAATGCACGGTCCTCCATGCATGCACACAATCCAAGGGATGAAGGGCTTTAAGGCTCCACCTTCAGCTAGTGGACTCTGGGGGCTCCGGTTGCTCTGTATAAACAAATAAACAACGATTGAGGAAAAGTTAGATGTGTATGGTATGATAAAAGACAATGCATGCATTCTAAATGTGCACGGTTTAGAACACAACACATTGGTCGGTTAAAAACAGAAACCACATAATCAAAATAAATAGCATGTTTCTTGATGAGCGGATAATTTATACGCTTTTTGGCATTGTTTTTAGATAGTTTTTAGTATAATCTAGTTATTTTTAGAGATATTTTCATTAGTTTTTATGCTAAATTCACATTTCTGGACTTTACTATGAGTTTGTGTGTTTTTTTGTGATTTCAGGTAATTTCTGGCTGAAATTGAGGGACCTGAGCAAAGCTCTGATAAAAGGCTGACAAAGGACTGCTGATGCTGTTGGATTCTGACCTCTCTGCATTTGAAATGGATTTTCTGGAGCTACAGAACTCCAAATGGAGTGCTCTCAACGTCGTTGGAAAGTAGACATCCAGAGATTTCCAGCAATATATAATAGTTCATACTTTATTCGTGATTAGACAACGTAAACTGGCGTTCAACGCCAGTTCCATGCTGCATTCTGGAGTCAAACGCCAGAAACACGTCACGAACCAGAGTTGAACGCCAAAAACATGTTACAACTTAGCGTTCAACTCCAAAAGAAGTCTCAGCTTGTGTAAAGTTCAAGCTCAGTCCAAGCACACACCAAGTGGGCCCCGGAAGTGGATTTTTGCATCAATTACTTATTTCTGTAAACCCCAGTAGCTAGTCTAGTATAAATAGAACTTTTTACTATTCTACTAGGTGTCTTTGATTGTAAGGTCTTTGATTGGAAGGTCTTTTGACCATTCGGTCTTTTGATTACATTTGGGGGCTGGCCATTCGGCCATGCCTGAACCTTCATCACTTATGTATTTTCAACGGTGGAGTTTCTACACACCATAGATTAAGGGTGTAGAGCTCTGCTGTACCTCAAGTTTTAATGCAATTACTACTATTTTCCATTCAATTCAGCTATTCCTGTTCTAAGATATTCGTTGCACTTCAACATGATGAATGTGATGATCCGTGACACTCATCATCATTCTCACCTATGAACGCGTGACTGACAACCACTTCCGTTCTACTTTAGACCGGGCGTATATCTCTTGGATTCCTTAATCAGAATCTTTGTGGTATAAGCTAGATTGATGGCGGCATTCATGAGAATCCGGAAAGTCTAAACCTTGTCTATGGTATTTCGAGTAGGATTCAAGGATTGAATGACTATGACGAGTTTCAAACTCGTGATTGTTGGGCGTGATGACAAACACAAAAGAATCAAGGGATTCTATTCCAACATGATCGAGAACCGACAGATGATTAGCCGTGCCGTGACAGAGCATTTGGACCTTTTTCACTGAGAGGATGGGATGTAGCCATTGACAACGGTGATGCCCTACATACAGCTTGCCATGGAAAGGAATAAAAAGGATTGAAGGAAGGCAGTAGGAAAGCAGAGATCCAACAGGGACAAGCATCTCCATACGCTTATCTAAAATTCCCACCATTGAATTACGTGAGTAACACTATCTTTATTTTCTGCTTTATTTATTATTCGAAAACTCCATAACATTTACTATCTGCCTAACTGAGATTTACAAGATGACCATAGCTTGCTTCATACCAACAATCTCTGTGGGATCGACCCTTACTCGTGTAAGGTATTACTTGGACGACCCAGTGCACTTGTTGGTTAGTTGTGCGGAGTTGTGACTAAGTGTGATTCACGTTTGAGAGCGCTACCAAGTTTTTGGCGCCATTATTGATGATCACAATTTCGTGCACCATTCCTCAATCAAGTAGTTCTAGGTTGTAAGTAATAAATAAGTAAAACTTAAGGCACAAACAACCTAGGTAACCACAATTAAAGTGAATTAAGTATATAAGACATTGGTTATTGAAGTCGTGCAAGTGAAAGCACATGGTGAATAGAAAAATAGCACAATCAACAACAACCAATTCAATGATGAAAAGAGACTACTTATTCACCCTTAGGAATAAGGAAATAATCACATGTATAAGGTGCTTGTTACAAAAAGTGACAAGTCTTGATAAGCATCAAGTCAAGTCAACTAAAAAAATACAAAGCATTAGCAAGGAACAAATACCTTGTTATGTGATTATATTCACTTAAGAACCATGATGACTAAGTAGTTCAACTCAATTCACTAAAGTAAAAGTACGCAATTCAAGATGCCAAACAAGCATAAAGTCTAATGCATATGGTCATGACAACATATGAATCAAACTAACAATTCATCTAGGCAATTAAACAAGGCTTTAATGCTTAGTGCACATATTTATTAGATCAAAATTCAAGCAAGAAGCAACCCAATAATCATCAAGCGAACACTTGCAATTTATTTAATTGACAAACAACTATACTAAAACTAATATAATTACTAAAATGAAAATTAAAAGTAAACAGAATAAAGTAAAGCAAGTAAAGAAAGTGGCAAAAGTAAGAGAAGAGAGGGTGGAAGAAAGAAAAAGAGAAGAAGTAGAGAGAAGAGAAGAAAAGAAGTGTAGTGGTGGAAAAACAAGGGTGTGCGTACGCACAGGGTCGTGTGCGTACGCACACTAGGGGAGTTGTGCGCTAGCACAAGGTGTACGAGTGCTCCAAGCAGAAGAGGAATTAAGAAGTGTGTGCGCGCACAGAAGGTAAAGAAATGGAGGATGAGCGAACGCACAAGTGTGTGCGAGCGCTCTGAACAGAGAGGGGATTAGAAGGTGTGCGTACGCACAAGCGTGTGCGCACGCACAGAACACTCTTTTTCTTTTTTTTTTTTAACATGAAGCGTCAAAATTGCCAGCTATCTTGCCGGCTGTGCATACGCACACAGGTCCGTACGCATGCACAAGAGGCAAAATGAGGGAGATGTGGACGCACAAAGCGTGCGGATGCTCCCACCAGAAGGGGTGCAAGCTGGTGTGCGCACGCACAAATGGGTGTGCGCGTAGAGAACGCAAAAATTGGGGTTGTGTGCGTACGCACGCACATGCTTTGTTTTTCTCAAAATTTTTCAGTGCTCTAAGGCACTAAACTTGATGTCCAAAATAGTTTTTCAACCCCAAAACATATTATTCATAAAAAACACATAATCTAAACTAAAATATAATCAATTAAGATTGAAATTAAACTAAACCTAAGCTATTTACAAGAGACAAAATACAATAAATTGAAACTATGTACAAAGAGAGGGTTAGAAAGGTGTTACCATGTTGGGGTGTCTCTCACCTAGCACTTTCATTTATTGTCTTTAACTTAGACTTATGAGGAGCTTCGATCTTGTGCTTATATCCATCATGGAGCTTCCAACAATGCTAGAATTCCCACAATTTCCAATTGATTGCACCAAACTTGGATGGAGTGTCCAACAAGCTATGAGTTCCCAACAAGAAAAAACAAAAAGCAAACAAGGAAAACATATTCACAATGGCAAACAAAAAGCAAAATATTCACATATTAACATATTCACAATAGCTAAAAAAATAAGCAAGTAACATATGCATAATCAACCAAAAAGCAAGCTATTTACAATATTCACATATGCACAATAGCCAAAAATATACACCATTGCAACTCCCCAACAACAGCGCCAAATTTGATGTTAGGAATTTATCGTCAATCTAGATTTTCAAAAAGTAGAATTCCATCGTTGAAAGTATAGTCCAAACCAACAATAAATTCTCTTAATCAAATGTTTACAAATTCTAATTAACCGAGAGTATTTAAACTTCGGGTCGTCTTCCCTAGGAGTTGCAATGAAATGTACATTTATTGACTATGAGAGAGCATAGATAATTGGGAAAGAAAAAGAAGCAAGAAATGTAAATAGCAAGAAATTAAATAAGCATGCAAGGAATTAAAATAAAGCAATTAAAAGCAATGAAAATGGAAATTAAATACTAAAAATTACTCTTGGTGATAATTGGAAACTTTAGGATTCCTATCCTAGTTATAGACCACAAACATGACAATTGTGTGGGGTCAATCCAAATTAGTCAATCATCCTTGAAAATTACTCAGAAGGGCATAATTGATCTCAATCCATAAGTTCTAATCAACTCACTAATTACTTAGTGAAAGACTAGCGTCAATGAAAACCAAACCAATTAGCCATTTCCATACTATGCGGAATGGACATCCACAACTCAATTCCACTCAAACACCCAATTTCTCAACCAAGAGTATGAAAACTAAACATGCAAGAAATTAAACATCAAAGCAATAAAAGTCAAAAGCAATAAAATGCAAGAAAAGGAAACTTCAAATGCAAGAAAACCTCTTGGCAAGTAATTGAGGGCTAAGGTTACCTATCCCAGACATTGACCACAAACATATGATGATTATGAAGAGTTAATCCTACTTAGTCAACCTTATATCGAAGATAAGTCAAATAGGAATAGTTGATTTCAATCCATAAGTCCTATGTCAACACTAAGGGTCACATAGAGTCAATGGAAACCAAATCAACTAATTACTCTAATGTATCAAACAAGAATAGACATCAATGACTCAAGGATCACCAAAGTCAACAATTTCAAGCCAACAGTGGAGAAAAACTAAGTAAAAACTAAGGCAAGCATTTTATCAAACACTTGGTGTGCATGAAAATAAAATAATATTAAAATGCATTAAAAATAAATTCTAAAATACCAAAAGCAAGAAAATGACAATAACAATTAAAGAAAGCATTAAACGAACATAAAACATAAATTTGCATTAATTAAAATTAAATTAAACAAGAGTATCCATAAACATAAAAATGACAAAATAAAGGAAATAACAAGAGAAATGAAGAAGAACAAGATGAAGGAACATGGAAACATAAAGAAATCTACACTAAAACAAGAATTAAAGTGCTGAAATTAAAAGGAAACTAAGCTAAAAATTCTAATTCTAGAGAGAGGGGGGAGCTTCTCTCTCTAGAAACTAAGAGAAAAATATATAAAAACTAAACCTAATTGCCCCCCTTCATTCCTCTTCACTTTGGCCTTAAATAGCTTCAGAAAATGAGTTGGACTGGGTTTTGGAGGCCCAGAATTCGCCCCCAGCAATTTGCATTAATGACCTTACGCATATGCACGCATGACATTTGGTGCGTACGCATCCTTGCACGAAGTCACTGTTGTGCGTACGCACGCATCACTGTATGTACGCACCATTGCAGCAGCTTCCAAACTTCATTTTCTTCATGATTTCTCCCTTTTGCATGCTTTTCTCTTCACTTCTTCCATCCCATACTTGCCTTGAAAACCTGAAATCACTCAACAAATACATCAAGGCACCAAATGGGATTAAAGTGAATTAATTTTAGTTATTTTAAGGCTTAAAAAGCATGTTTTCACAATTAAGCACAATTTAGGAAGAAATCTCAAAAGCATGCTATTTAGATGAATAAATGTGGGTTTATGTGATGAAATCTACTCAAATCAAACCAAAATATATCGTAAAATATGGACTCATCAGCAGGCTTGTCTTGAGCATCCCTCTTCCATTGAGCTCTTTCCACACCAATGTCTGAAAGGACATGGTCCAGCCTTTGATCGAAATTGACTCTTCTAGTGTAAGGATGTAGGTCTCCTTGCATTACTGGCAGTTGGAGCACCAACCTTACACTTTCCAGGCTGAAATCCAAGAGATGCTCTCGGACCATGGTGCGCTAATTTTTGGGGTGTGGGTTCACACTAGTGTCATGATTTTTTTGTGACCCAAGCATTAGCATAAAACTCTTGCACCATTAAGATTCCAACTTTCGGGTTAGGGTTGGTCAAAACTTCCCAACCTCTTCTCCAGATTTCTTGTTGGATCTCCGGGTACTCATTCTTTTTTAGCCTAAAAGGGACCTTGGGGATCACCTTTATCTTTGTCACTACTTCATAGAAGTGGTCTTGATGAGTCTTGGTGATGAATCTCTCCATTTTCCAAGATTCGAAAGCGGAGGCAATAGCATTTCCTTTTCTCTTTCTTGAGGTTTCACCAGACTTTGGTGCCATACTTAGGGATGGTAGAAGTCAAAAAGCAAAGCTTTTGCAACACCAAACTTAAGAACTTTGCTTGTCCTCGAGCAAATATAAATAAAAGAGAAGATTAGAGTGGAAGAAGAAGAGAATAGTAGAGATAGAGGGAGAGAGGGATTCAGCCAAGTGGGGGTTATTGTGTATGAGGTGTGTGTTTGAAGGGTTGTATGATGGGTTATTTATAGGGGTAGGTTTCGATTATGAGGGGAGTATGGGTGGGAAGGATTTGAAATTGAAATGGGTTGGTGGGAATTGATGGATGGTAGTGATGAAGGGTGTTGGAAAGAGAAAAAGGTGATGTGGATGTGATTGGTTGAGGGTGTATAGGGAAGAGTGTATGTGGGAAAGAAGGAAACTAAGAGAGATAAGAAGGTAGGGTAGGTGGAGATTCTGTGGGACCCGCTAATCCTGAGAGGTTAGGGAATTCGAATTTCCTTCCCCCTTGCGGGCATTAAATGCGCAGCCTCTGCTCCCTGGCTGGCGTTCAACGCCAGCTTCTTGCTCCATGTAGAGCGTTGAACGCCCTTTTAGAGTCTCTCTTCCTATCGTTCAACGCCAGGTCTCTGCTCCTTGTAAGGCATTGAACGCCCAGAATGGTCCCATTCTGGCGTTCAACGCCAGTAAGCTGCTCCCTCTTGGGCATTAGACGCCCACACATCTCCCTGTGTGGCATTCAACGCCAGCTTTCTTGCCCTTATAGGGCGTTGAACGCCCTTCCTGCCTCCTTGTCTGGCGTTCAACGCCAACAAGGGGTCTACTCCAGGGTGTTCTCTGTTTCCATCTCAGAATGTCTCTGTCTCTGACTACTGCACATGATCACAAACTTATGAAAATAAACTAATATTAGAGAAATAAAGAAAAACAGAAATACTTTAGTTATGGTTGGGTTGCCTCCCAACAAGCGCTTCTTTAACATCACTAGCTTGACGGTTGATGAGCGGATATTTTATACGCTTTTTGGGGGTAATTTCATGTAGATTTTAGCATGTTTTAATTAGTTTTTAGTAGAATATTATTAGTTTTTAGGCAAAAATCATATTTCTGGACTTTACTATGAGTTTGTGTATTTTTCTGTGATTTCAGGTATTTTCTAGCTGAAATTGAGGGAGCTCCCTGCACTCGAAATGGATTTTCTAGAGCTACAGGAGTCCAATTGGTGCGCTCTCAATGGCGTTGGAAAGTAGACATCCAGGGCTTTCTATCAATATATAATAGTTCATACTTTGCGCGAAGATAGATGACGTAAACTGGCGTTCAACGCCAGTATCATGCTGCTGTCTGGCGTCCAGCGCCAGAAATAGGTTACAAGCTGGAGTTCAATGCCAGAAACAGGTTACAACCTGGCGTTGAACGCCCAAAACAGCCCCAGGCACGTGAGAAGCTTAAGTCTCAGCCTCAGCACACACCAAGTGGGCCCTAGAAGTGGATTTCTGCACTATCTATCATAGTTTACTCATTTTCTGTAAACCTAGGTTACTAGTTTACTATTTAAACAACTTTTAGAGATTTACTTTACACCTCATGACATTTTCAGATCTGAATTACATACTTTTTGACGGCATGAGTCTCTAAACTCCATTGTTGGGGGTGAGGAGCTCTGCAGCGTCTCAATGAATTAATGCAATTGTTTCTATTTCTCCATTCAAATGTGTGTGTGTTCCCATCTAAGATGTTCATTCGCGCTTAATTGTGAAGGAGGTGATGCTCCGTGACACTCATCACCTTTCTCAATCCATGAACCTGTGCCTGACAAATACCTCCGTTCTACATCAGATTGAATGATCATCTCTTAGCTTCCTTAATCAGAATCTTCGTGGTATAAGCTAGAACTGATGGCGGCCACTCTTGAGGATCCGGAAAGTCTAAACCTTGTCTGTGGTATTCCGAGTAGGATTCAAGGATTGAATGGCTGTGACGAGCTTCAAACTCGCGATTGCTGGGCGTGATGACAAACGCAAAAGGATCAATGGATCCTATTCCAACATGATCGAGAACCAACAGCTGATTAGCCGTGCTGTGACAGAGCATCTGGACCGTTTTCACTGAGAGGATGGGAAGTAGCCACTGACAATGGTGACACCCTACATACAGCTTGCCATGGATGGAACTTTACAAACAATTGAGTTGAATATTACATTGCAGGAATTCAGAGGACAAAGCATCTCCAAAACTCCAACATATTCTCTATCAATAAAGTAACAATTACTTATTCCAAACACTTTTACTTCTTACAATTAAATCCAAATAACCTTATTGGCATCCTGACTAAGATTAATAAAATAAACATAGCTTGCTTCAAACCAATAATCTCCGTGGGATCGACCCTTACTCACGTAAGGTATTACTTGGACGACCCAGTGCACTTGCTGGTTAGTTGTGCGGAATTGTCAAGAATTGTGATTTTCAATTTTGTGTACCAAGTTTTTGGCGCCGTTGCCGGGGATTATTCGAGTTTGAACAACTAAAGGTTCATTTTGTTGCTTAGATTAGGAAGAATTTATCCTTTTTTTCACTAGAATTGCATCTTTTATTATCCCTTTTTAAAAAAAAAATTTCAAAAATATTATTTTTCTTTATCAATTTTTAATTTTTAAATTTCTTTTCGTGAGTTTAGTGTCTTGTTCAAAGTTTGGTGTTAATTTCATATTTTATATTTTTCTTTAAATTTTCGAACTTGTGTTCTTTGTTCTTCATTGATCTTCAAGTTGTTCTTGTTTATTTTTCTTGTTTGATCTTGAGTTTTTCTTGTTTTGTGTCTTTTCTTGTTTTTCTTGTGCTTTTTCAAAACATTAACTTTCAAAAATTATACTTTTATCCATAAAAATAATACATCTTTAAAATACGTTATATGTTTAGCTCAGTTAGTTATAGCGTTGGCTTATGTTCTTGGCAATTGGGCATCTTCTTTTTAAAATCTTTTTTTAAAATAATTTTTCTTAATTTAATCTTGTGCCAAACTTTAAGTTTGGTGTTTTCTTGTTGATCTTTCTTTAATTTTCGAAAATTTATCTTGGTTTTCTAAAAATTCTAAGTTTGGTGTTCTTTCTTGTGTTCTTGGTGTTCTTGTGAATCTTCAAGGTGTTCTTGAGTCTTTCTTGTGTTTTGATCTTAAAATTTTTAAGTTTGGTGTTCCTTGGTGTTTTTCCTCCAAAATTTTCGAAAATAAGGAGCATTAGATCTAACAATTTTAAGTCTTGTGTCTTTTGTGTGTTTTTCTCTTTCATTAGAAAATTCAAAATTCAAAAAAAATATATCTTTTCTAACTAATTTTAAACTACTTTTTTTCGAAATTTTTATATAAAAATTCAGATTTCAATTTCAAAATTTTTCAATTCTTATCTTTTTAAGTAAAAAAAAATTATATATATATATATATATATATATATATATATATATATATATATATATATATATATATCTTTTTCAAAATATCCTAACCACTTTCTCTCTCCTCAAATTTTCGAAAATATTCATAAAAAGTTTTCAAATTTCTAGTAATTTTAATTTTTAATTTTCTTTCTTTATTTATTTTATTTTTATTTCGGTTTTTTATTTTATTTTATTTTATTTTATTATTTCGAAAATCAATTTTCTTATATAATAAATTAAATAAAATAAACAATATCAACATACATACCATCTCCCTTGCTCCATCATGGAACTAAGTGGAAATGAACAGTCCAGGAGGACTCTGGGATCATATGCTAGCCCCACTACTGCTTCATATGGGAGTAGTATCTGTATACCCTCCATTGGAGTTAGTAGCTTTGAGTTGAATCCTCAGCTCATTATCATGGTGCAGCAAAGCTGCCAGTATTCCGGTCTTTCACATGAAGAATCTACAGAGTTTCTGGCACAATTTTTACAAATTGCTGACACAGTACATGATAAGGAAGTAGATCAGGATGTCTACAGATTATTACTATTTCCATTTGCTGTAAAAGATCAAGCTAAGAGGTGGTTAAATAACCAACCTAAGAACAGCATAAAAACATGGAAACAGTTGTCAGAAAAATTCCTGAATCACTATTTCCCTCCAAAACGGATGACACAGCTAAGGCTAAGCATCCAAGGCTTCAAACAAGGAGATAATGAATCCCTTTATGATGCCTGGGAGAGATACAGAGAGATGCTAAGAAAATGCCCCTCTGAGATGTTTTCAGAGTGAGTGCAATTAGACATCTTCTACTATGGGCTTACAGAAAAAGCTCAGATTTCTTTAGATCATTCAGCTGGTGGATCTATACATATGAGAAAAACAATTGAAGAAGCTCAAGAGCTTATTGATATAGTTGCCAGAAATCAGCATCTGTACCTAAGCAGTGAATCTTCCATGAAAGAAGAAGCTAAAACAGTAACTGCTGAACTCAGTCCCGTGGATCAGGCTAATGAATTCAATCAGCAATTAGACTTTCTAACCCAGCAGCTAGCCGAATTCAAGAAAATACTACAGGAAACAAGAATGGCTAACAGGAATATGGAAGTACAGTTAAAGCAAACAGAAAAGCAACTGTCAAAACAAATAGCAGAAGAATGCCAAGCAGTTCAATTAAGAAGTGGGAAAACATTAAATACCTCACTTCAAAGCAGCAGGAAGCCAAGAAATGAACAAATGGCTACTCAAAATCCCTCTGAGGACAATCAGAGCCCAGAGAGGAATAATGCTGGCGCTGAACGCCCAGACCATGCTCATTCCTGGCGTTCAACGCCAGAAACAAGCATGAATCCGGCGTTGAACGCCCAAAGGAAGCACAGTTCTGGCGTTCAGACGCCAGTAACAGATAAGGAGTTGGCGTCTAACGCTACTCCAGCTTCCACCCCTGGCATTCAAATGCTAGTGGGGGATCAGTCACATACAAGTGCTGATAACAACCCTTCAAAAAAGGCTTCCCAACCCACTTCTGTAAGTAATAAACCTGCAGCAACTAAGGTTGAGGAATATAAAGCCAAAATGCCTTATCCTCAAAAACTTCGCCAAGCAGAACAGGATAAGCAATTTACCCGCTTTGCAGACTATCTCAGGACTCTTGAAATAAAGATTCCGTTTGCAGAAGCACTTGAGCAAATACCCTCTTATGCTAAGTTCATGAAAGAGATCTTAAGTCATAAGAAGGATTGGAGGGAGACTGAAAAAGTTTACCTCACTGAAGAATGCAGTGCAGTCATTCTGAAAAGCTTACCTGAGAAGCTTAAAGATCCCGGGAGCTTCATGATACCATGCACATTAGAGGGTAATTGCACCAAGCAAGCTCTGTGTGACCTTGGGGCAAGTATCAACCTAATACCTGCATCTATTATCACAAAGCTTGGTTTTACTGAAGACGTCAAACCAACCCGGATATGTCTTCAACTTGCTGATGGCTCCAGTAAATACCCATCAGGGTGATTGAAGACATGATTGTCAAGGTTGGGCCATTTGCCTTTCCTGCTGACTTTGTGGTGCTGGAAATGGAGGAGCACAAGAGTGCAACTCTCATTCTAAGAAGACCTTTCCTAGCAACTGGCCAAACCCTCATTGACGTCCAAAAAGGGGAAGTAACCCTGAGAGTCAATGAGGAGGAGTTCAAGTTGAATGTTGTCAAAGCCATGCAACATCCAGACACCCCAAATGACTGCATGAGTGTTGATATCATTGACTCTCTGGTAAGAGAGGTCAATATGGCTGAGAGTCTCGAATCAGAGCTAGAGGACATCTTTAAAGATGTTCAGCCTGATTTGGAGGAATCAGAGAGAATAATAGAACCTCTGAAAATCCCCCAAGAAGAGGAGAAACCTCCCAAACCCAAGCTCAAACCATTACCACCATCCCTAAAATATGCATTTCTGGAGAAGGTGATACCTTTCCTGTAATCATAAGCTCTACCTTAGAGCCACAGGAAGAGGAAGCACTAATTCAAGTGCTAAGGACACACAAGACAGCTCTTTGGTGGTCCATCAGTGATCTTAAGGGCATTAGCCCAGCTAGATGCATGCACAAAATCCTATTGGAGGGTGACGCCAAGCCAGTGGTCCAACCACAAAGGCGGCTGAATCCAGCCATGAAGGAAGTGGTGCAGAAGGAGGTCACTAAATTACTAGAGGCTGTATTTATCCTATTTCTGACAGCCCCTGGGTAAGCCCTGTCCAAGTTGTCCCGAAGAAAGGTGGCATGACAGTGGTTCACAATGAAAGAAATGAACTGGTTCCTACAAGAACAGTTACAGGGTGGCGTATGTGTATTGATTATAGAAGGCTCAATACAGCCACCAGAAATGATCATTTTCCTTTACCATTCATAGACCAGATCCTAGAAAGACTAGCAGGTCATGAATACTACTGCTTCCTGGATGGATATTTAGGCTATAATCAAATTGCAGTAAATCCCCAGGATCAAGAGAAAACGGCATTCACATGTCCATCTGGAGTATTTGCATACAGAAGGATGACATTTGGCCTGTGCAATGCACCTGCAACCTTTTAGAGGTGCATGCTCTCAATTTTCTCTGATATGGTGGAAAAATTTCTGGAAGTCTTCATGGATTTCTTTTCAGTATTTGGAGACTCATTCAGCTCCTGTCTTGACCATCTAGCACTTGTTCTAAAGAGATGCCAAGAGACTAACCTGGTTTTAAACTAGGAGAAATGTCACTTTATGGTGACTGAAGGAATTGTCCTTGGGCACAAAATTTCGAACAAGGGAATAGAGGTGGATCAAGCTAAGATAGAAGTAATTGAAAAATTACCACCACCTGCCAATGTTAAGGCAATCAGAAGCTTTCTGGGGCATGCAGGATTCTATATAAGGTTTATAAATAATTTTTCAAAAATTGCCAAACCTCTGAGCAACCTGCTAGCTGCTGACACGCCATTTGTCTTTGATAAGGAGTGTCTGCAGGCATTTGAGACTCTGAAAGCTAAATTGGTCACAGCACCAATCATTTCTGCACCAAACTGGACATTGCCATTTGAACTAATGTGTGATGCCAGTGACCATGCCATTGGTGCAGTGTTGGGACAAAGGCATGACAAGCTTCTGCACGTCATTTACTATGCTAGCCGTGTTCTAAATGACGCACAGAAGAACTACACAACCACAGAAAAAGAGCTACTTGCAGTGGTTTACGCCATTGACAAATTCAGATCCTATTTAGTAGGACCAAAAGTGATTGTGTACACTGATCATGCTGCTCTTAAATATCTACTCACAAAGCAGGATTCAAAACCCAGACTTATAAGATGGGTGTTGCTTCTGCAAGAGTTTGATATAGAAATAAGAGACAGAAAAGGGATAGAGAATCAGGTAGCAGATCACCTGTCCCGAATAGAACCAGTAGAAGGGGCGTCCCTCCCTCTTACTGAGATCTCTGAAAACTTTCCGGATGAGAAACTCTTTACCATCCAGGAAGTGCCATGGTTTGCAGACATTGCAAACTACAAGGCAGTGAGATTCATACCCAAAGAATACAGTAGGCAGCAATCAAAGAAGCTGATCACGGATGCAAAGTATTATCTTTGGGATGAGCCGTATCTCTTTAAGAGATGTGCAGACGGAGTAATCCGTAGATGTGTGCCTAAAGAAGAAGCGTAGAAGATCCTATGGCACTGCCATAGATCCCAGTATGGAGGACATTTTGGAAGTGAGTGAACAGCCACAAGAGTCCTCCAATGTGGCTTCTACTGGCCTACTCTCTATAAAGATTCCCGAGTGTTTGTACTTAATTGTGACAGTTGCCAAAGATCTGGTAATCTGCCTCACAGTTATGCCATGCCTCAACAAGGAATCTTAGAGATTGAGTTGTTTGATGTATGGGGTATTGACTTCATGGGACCTTTCCCACTATCATACTCAAACACTTATATTCTGGTGGCAGTGGATTATGTATCCAAATGGGTGGAAGCTATTGCAACACCCACTAATGACACTAAGACAGTGTTAAAATTCCTCTAGATACACATCTTCAGCAGATTTGGCACCCCTAGAGTACTAATCAGTGATGGGGGCACTCATTTCTACAATAAACAGCTCTATTCTGCTTTGGTTCGTTATGGAGTTAGCCACAGGGTGGCCACTCTATATCATCCACAGACTAATGGGCAAGCTGAAGTCTCAAATAGAGAAATCAAAAGAATCCTGGAACGGACTGTAATTAACCGTAGAAGGGATTGGGCAAGAAGCTTGGATGATACTCTGTGGGCATATAGAACAGCATTCAAGACCCCTATAGGGACCTCTCCATACCAGCTTGTGTATGGAAAGGCATGTCACTTGCCAGTGGAACTGGAACATAAGGCCTATTGGGCAACCAGATTCCTGAACCTTGATGCCAAGTTAGCTGGAGAAAAACGATTGCTTCAGTTAAATGAGCTAGAGGAATTTAGACTCAATGCTTTCGAGAATGCAAAAATATACAAAGAGAAAGCAAAAAGATGGCATGATAAGAAATTGTCATCCAGAGTCTTTGAGACAGGGCAGAAAGTTCTGCTATTCAATTCTAGGCTCAAATTATTCCCCGGGAAATTGAAGTCCCGGTGGAGAGGTCCATATGTGATTACAAGCGTATCACCATATGGATACGTTGAGCTTCAGGATAATGACTCTAACAAAAGGTTCATTGTTAATGGACAGAGAGTTAAACATTATCTTGAAGGCAATTTTGAGCAAGAATGCTCAAAACTGAGACTTGATTAAAGCTCAGTAATAGTCCAGCTAACAACATTAAAGAAGCGCTTGCTGGGAGGCAACCCAGCCATTCACAAAATTTAATTTTATTCGTTTTGGTTAATTAATTGATTTTTACAGGTATATGTCAAAGTATCTTCAAAAGGTAAAAAAGCAATTGATTGAATTCACAGAGTTACAGGGGAATTTGGAAGCTCACTGGCGTGAAAAAGCCAGTAAGAAATGTTTTGGGCGTTGAACGCCCAAAAGAAGCATCCACTGGGCGTTCAACGCCAGTAAGGATAGCCATCTGGGCGTTGAACGCCAGAAAGGAGCATCTTCTGGGCGTTGAACACCAGAAAGAAGCTCCTTCTGGGCGTTTAACGCCAGAATTACAGCATCCTGGGCGTTTAGAAAAACGCCCGATAACAAAGGACTTCCTGGCGTTCAACGCCAGAAAGAAGCAACAGCTGGGCGTTGAACGCCCAGGAGAAGCAGCAATTGGGCGTTAAACACCCAAAACATGCAGCATTTGGGCGTTTAATGCCAGAATGGTGGGGAGGAGGTAAAATTCGTTTTTCTTCACAATTTTTCTAATTTTTATGTTTCAATTCATGAGTTCTTGCATAAACATGTTTCAAAATATCATCCTTCAATTCCAAAAATTTTAATCCTAATTTCTAAAAACCCTAATTTCTAAAATCCCTTTTTTAAAAATATCAAATGTATCTTAATTCATAAACACAAATCTTTTTCCAATCCAAATCTTTTTCCAATCCAAATCTTTTTCAACTCATCATATCTTTTGGATTTCGAAATTGCCTCTCCCTCTATTCCTCTGCTATCCTTTATTTTGCTTGAGGACAAGCAAACCTCTAAGTTTGGTGTGATTTGCCATGATCACTGAGCTAAAACTCATCAAGATCATGGCACCTAAGGGAACAGGAAGAGCAAGGGCGTAACTTAAAGGAACTGAAGCATCAGAACTTATCTCTTGAAGGACCAAGCACCCCACAGACTAGAGGAACATCCACTTCCCAAAATACAGGTTGTTAAGTTCTAATTTTAAGTTTTAACTCTGTGATAATATTATTATAGAAATTTACCTTAGAAGTTATATAGGAGTAGTAGTAATTAGCATGTCTATTTTGGTTTTATTTCTAATTAAGTTATAATTTATTTTTCTCATCATCATCAAACATGAATAAAATAGTAGATTTTTTAGAATAAAGAGGCAATTTAATTTTTTCGAGTTCTTAATAAGGAAAATTCTAATTATTTATATGTGGTGGCAATACTTTTTATCTTCTGAATGAATGCTTGAACAGTGCATATTTTTGATATTGAATTTTATGAATGTTAAAATTGTTGGCTCCTGAAAGAATGATGAACAAGAAAAATGTTATTGATTATCTGAAAAATCATGAAATTGATTCTTGAAGAAAGAAAAAGTAGTGAAAAAAAAGCCAATAGCCCTTAAAACCAAAAGGAAAAGGTAAAAAGGATCCAAGGCTTTGAGCATTAATGGATAGGAGGGCCCAAGGAAATAAATCCAGGCCTAAACGGCTAAATCAAGCTGTCCCTAACCATGTGCTTGTGGCATGCAGGTCCAAGTGAAAAGCTTGAGATTGAGTGGTTAAAGTCGTGATCCAAAGCAAAAGAGTGTGCTTAAGAACTCTGGACACCTCTAATTGGGGACTCTAGCAAAGCTGAGTCACAATCTGAAAAGGTTCACTCAATTATGTGTCTGTGGCATTTATGTATCCGGTGGTAATACTGGAAAACAAAGTGCTTAGGGCCACGGCCAAGTCTCATAAAGTAACTGTGTTCAAGAATCAACATACTACACTAGGAGAATCAATAATACTATCTGAATTCTGAATTCCTATGGATGCCAATCATTCTGAATTTCAAAGGATAAAGGGAGATGCCAAAACTGTTCAGAAGCAAAAAGCTACTAGTCCCGCTCATCTAATTAGAATCTGAGCTTCACTTGAAACTCTGAGATATTATTGTTTCTTAATTTCTTTTTATCCTATTTTATTTATCTAGTTGCTTGAGGACAAGCAACAGTTTAAGTTTGGTGTTGTGATGAGCGGATATTTTATACGCTTTTTGGGGGTAATTTCATGTAGATTTTAGCATGTTTTAATTAGTTTTTAGTAGAATATTATTAGTTTTTAGGAAAAAATTATATTTCTGGACTTTACTATGAGTTTGTGTGTTTTTCTGTGATTTCAGGTATTTTCTGGCTGAAATTGAGGGAGCTGAACAAAAATCTGAGTTAGGCTGAAAAAGGACTGCTGATGATGTTGGATTCTGACCTCTCTGCACTCGAAATGGATTTTCTGGAGCTACAGAAGTCCAATTGGCGCGCTCTCAATGGCGTTGGAAAGTAGACATCCAGGGCTTTCTAGCAATATATAATAGTTCATACTTTGCACGAAGATAGACGATGTAAACTGGCGTTCAACGCCAGTATCATGCTGCTGTCTGGCGTCCAGCGCCAGAAACAGGTTACAAGCTGGAGTTCAACGCCAGAAACAGGTTACAACCTGGCGTTGAACGCCCAAAACAGCCCCAGGCACGTGAGAAGCTTAAGTCTCAGCCTCAGCACACACCAAGTGGGCCCTAGAAGTGGATTTCTGCACTATCTATCATAGTTTACTCATTTTCTGTAAACCTAGGTTACTAGTTTACTATTTAAACAACTTTTAGAGATTTACTTTACACCTCATGACATTTTCAGATCTGAATTACATACTTTTTGACGGCATGAGTCTCTAAACTCCATTGTTGGGGGTGAGGAGCTCTGCAGTGTCTCAATGAATTAATGCAATTGTTTCTATTTCTCCATTCAAACGTGTGTGTGTTCCCATATAAGATGTTCATTCGCGCTTAATTGTGAAGGAGGTGATGATCCGTGCCACTCATCACCTTCCTCAATCCATGAACGTGTGCCTGACAAACACCTCCGTTCTACATCAGATTGAATGATCATCTCTTAGCTTCCTTAATCAGAATCTTCGTGGTATAAGCTAGAACTGATGGCGGCCACTCTTGAGGATCCGGAAAGTCTAAACCTTGTCTGTGGTATTCCGAGTAGGATTCAAGGATTGAATGGCTGTGACGAGCTTCAAACTCGCGATTGCTAGGCGTGATGACAAACGCAAAAGGATCAATGGATCCTATTCCAACATGATTGGTTCCCAACAGCTGATTAGCCGTGCTGTGACAGAGCATCTGGACCGTTTTCACTGAGAGGATGGGAAGTAGCCACTGACAATGGTGACACCCTACATACAGCTTGCCATGGATGGAACTTTACAAACAATTGAGTTGAATATTACATTGCAGGAATTCAGAGGACAAAGCATCTCCAAAACTCCAACATATTCTCTATCAATAAAGTAACAATTACTTATTCCAAACACTTTTACTTCTTACAATTAAATCCAAATAACCTTATTGGCATCCTGACTAAGATTAATAAAATAAACATAGCTTGCTTCAAACCAATAATCTCCGTGGGATCGACCCTTACTCACGTAAGGTACTACTTGGACGACCCAGTGCACTTGCTGGTTAGTTGTGCGGAATTGTCAAGAATTGTGATTTTCAATTTCGTGCACCAACGGTCAACCCTTTTACGGGGATAGATAGGGGCTTAGAAGTTCGCCCATTATAGAGAACTTCTTTCCTGTGCTCTCATGGATGAGCTCCACGTGTTCTAGAGACAGGATCTTATTCACAGTGTGTGAAATCATTGGGTTGTCTGTGAAGACAACTCCCATGCCAGATGAGAGGCCTTCAATGGGGATTTTCTTATCCCTCCAGCCTTTAGGTACCTTTTTCTTTGTGCCTTTATTCTCAGTGCTTGATGATGGTTTCTCAACACCAAACTTAGATTTGGTGTTTGGGGGCTCTGTAAAGCTCTATACTGAGAGAGAGAGTTGGAACACTAAGTGTTGCATAGTTGTCTTTCCCTTAGGGAGGGAGTTGGGTTTAGGAAACTTGAACAAGATGTGATCTTTCCACAACTGCAGAACGAGCTCTCCCCTTGCCATATCAATTATAGCATTGGCAGTAGCTAGGAAAGGTCGTCCAAGGATGATGGATTCATCCTCGTTCTCTCTAGTATTTAAGATTATAAAGTCTGTAGGGATGTAAAAGTTTTCAACCGTTACTAAGACATCCTCTACTAGACCATATGCCTTTCTCAGTGATTTATCTGCCATCTCCAATGAGATCTTGGCAGCTTGCACCTCAAAAATTTCCAGCCTCTCCATTACAGAGAGAGGCATGAGGTTTATGCTTGACCCTAGGTCGCATAAAGCCTTCTCAAAGGTAATTGTTTCTATGGTGCAGGGAATTAGAAAGCGTCCAGGATTCGGCAGCTTCTGAGGTAGTTTCTTCTGAACCAAGGCATTGAATTCCTTGGTGAGCACTGGAAATTCGTCCTCCAATGTCTCTGATTAGAAGCTTCATCAGGATTCCTAAGTACTGAGCAAATTGCTCTTCCCTAGTTTTTTCTTCCTCATCAGAGGAGGAGTATTCTTCAGATTCTATAATTTGCAACAAGGCATTCATGGGAACCTCTATGCTCTCCTCATACATGCTGGTTTCTTTTAGTTCTTCAACAAGGGAGTCCTTAGTGGGCGTTGAACGCCCAACTACTCCCATTATGGCGTTCAACGCCACACCTTTCTCATTCCTGGGCGTTGAACGCCCATCATCTACTCCCTAGCTAGCATTCAACGCCAGCACTTGCTCTTCAGATTCGGCCTCAGCTGCTATAGTGAGGGCCTTTCACTCTTCTCTTGGGTTTACTTCAGTATTACTTGGAAGAGCGTTAGTAGAGATCTCGGGGATTCTCTTACTCAACTGACCAATCTGTACCTCCAGATTCCTGATGGAGAATCTTGTTTCAGTCATGAAACTGTGAGTTGTCTTAGAGAGATAGGAGACTATAGTAGTTAAGTCAGAGAGGCTCTACTTAGACATCTTCATCTGTTGCTGAGAAGGTGGAAATGGTATGTTATTGAATCTATTCTGGTTCCTTCTACCTTGATTATTGTTGAAGCCTTCTTGTGGCTTCTATTGATCCTTCCATGAAAAGTTAGGATGATTCCTCTAGGATAAGTTGTAGGTGTTTCCATAAAAGTCATTGTTGGGAATTCCTAAGGGATTTCCCAAATACTTAACTTCATCCATCATGGGTTAATCTGGATCATAGGCATCTCCTTCACAGGAGGCCTCTTGAGTGCTGCCAGCTGCAGCTTGTAATCCAATCAAATGCTGAGAGATCATGTTGACCTGTTAGGTCAGGATCTTGTTTTGAGCCAATATGGCATTCAGAGTGTCAACCTCCAGCACTCTTTTCTTCTGAGACACCTCATTGTTCACAGGGTTCCTCTCAGAAGTGTACATGAATTAGTTGTTTGCAACCATGTCAATGAGTTCCTGCGCCTCATCAGGCGTTTTCTTCAAGTGGAGTGATCCACCAGCAGAGTGATCCAATTCCATCTTGGACAATTCAGAAAGACCATTATAGAAGATATCTAGCATGGTCCAGTCTGAAATCATGTTAGGAGGGCACCTTCTGATCAGTTACTTGTACCTCTTCCATGCTTTATAAAGGAATTCACCCTTTTTTCTGTCTGAAGGTCTAAACTTCCATCCTCGTCTTGTTCAACTTTTGAGGTGGAAAGAAATTGGTCAAAAATGCATCGACCACCTTCTCCCAAGAGTCTAGGCTTTCCTTAGGCTGAGAATTCAGGCATAACCTAGCTCTGTCCCTTAAAACAAAGGGGAAAATCATAAGCTTGTAATCTTTGGATCTACTCCATTAGTCTTAATAATATCACAAATCTGAAAGAAATCAGAAATGAATCTGTTGGGATCTTCCTGTGGAAGTCCATGAAACTGGCAGTTCTATTGAACTAGAGTGACCAGTTGAGGTTTCAACTCAAAGTTATTTGCACTAATGGCAGGTATAGAGATGCTCCATCCATAGAAGTCAGAAGTGGGTGCAGTAAAGTCACTTAGAATCTTCCTTGTGTCTCCTCTGTCATTGGGATTAGTTGTCATGTCTGTATTCTCAGCTTCTTGTTCGAAAAAATCTGTGAAGTTTTCTCCGGAGTGTTGTGCTCTAACTTGATGTAACCGTCTTCTTAGAGTCCTCCCAGGTTTAGGATCAAGATGAAGGAGAGGTTTTTTATCCCTATTCCTGCTCATAAACAAAAAGAAAGAATGCAAGAAGAGAAGAAGAAAGGATTATCTATGTCAGAGTATAGAGATCCTTTGTTAGAGAGATAGGTCAAGAAGAAAAGAAAAGAAGATGTCCTTTAATAAGGATAGTTTTTAAAAATTAATAGAGAGAGAAAAAGGGATATATTTGAAAATAGAGAGGGAAAGAGAGATGAAATTTTTGAAAAAGAAGAAAGAGAAAGTAGTTAGGAGGTTTTGAAAAAGAAGAAAGAGAAAGGAAGATAAAGGATAAAACAAGTAGCTAACTAATTAACAAGATTTGAAAATAAAATAAAAGATTTTATTTTTGAAATTAAAAAGAGAAAGTTGAAAGGAAGATTTTGAAATTTAAAAGTTGAAAGAAAGAGTCAAACAAAGAAAGATAAGATTTGAGAAAGATTTGAAATTTAAAAGTTTAAAATTTAAAATTAAAAAGAAGATAAGATAAGTAAGTTTTGAATTCAAAAGGAAAGATAAGATAAAAATTTAAAAAAGAATTAGAAAGATAAGATTAAAAATATTTTTGAAAATCAAACTTTAAAAGATAGTAAAGATTTAAAAAGATAAGAATTTGACATTTAAAATTTTGAAGAAGATAAGATAGGAAACATTTAAAGTAAAAGATATGATAGAGATTTGAAAAAGATTTTGAATTTTGAATTTTGAAAGTGGAAAAGATTTGATTTTGATTTTAGAATAAGATAGGATTTTTGAAAGTTAGATAAAATAAAGATTTGAAAGTAAAATTTAAACTTTACTAACAAGAAAACACCAAACTTAAAATTTTTAGATCAAGATAAGAAAAGATAGTAAAGATTGCGAAAATTTGAATAAAAATAAAAGAGATATTTTTGTATTTTTTGAATTATTAAGGAAAAAGAAAAATAACGAAAAGATAGCAAACTTAAAGATTTAAGATCAAATGACACTAATTTTCGAAAATTAAAAGAAAAACAACTGAAAGACACCAAACTTAAAATTTTTAAAATCAAATGAAGAAATCAACAAGAACAATTCGAATACCAAGAAAGAACAATAAGAGGAAATTTTTGAAAAGCCAGAGGAAAGAAAAACCAAGAAATACCAAAAAGATACCAAACTTAAAGATTAACACAAGACTCAAACAAAAGATAAAGAAAAGGAAAGATTTTGAAAAAGTTTTTGAAAAAGAAAACAAAAGATACAAACAAAAGAGTAACTAAACCGTAAAAAGCACCTAATCTAAGCAACAAGATAGTCCGATAGTTTGTCAAACTCAAACAATCCCCGGCAACGACGCCAAATTGAACTCCAAACAACTGAACTGGCAAGTGCACTAGGTCATCCAAGTAATACCTCAGGTGAGTGAGGGTCGAATCCGACGGAGATTGTCGGATTGAGCAAGCAATGGCTATCTTGTAAATCTTAGTCAGGCGATTAGAAAAGATGGTTGCTTGTTTGAAAGCATAAACGAAATAGTAAAGAACGAAATACCAGATTGGTGTGAAAACAGTGATAGATAATCAGTTAAGGCTTCGGACATGCGTATTCCTTCCGGATTAACTTTTCTTACTGTCTACTTCAATAACGAACTTCAATCGCAGCCGTAATTGACTAACTCACGTAGTAACCTTATCAAGTTAGCCTCTTCTAAACCATAGCAGTCCACCATATCCGAGAAACTCATGTAACATCATCATCAAGTTAACTCATGGCTTCCCACTATAGCCGAAGGTGAAGACCTAAGCAATCCACTTTCCTTCGCGATCCTACTCAAAACGCCACAGACAAGGTCGGATCTTCCAGATTAGGGAATGTTGCTTCTCAAACTCTAGCCTTAACCCCACAGAGACCTAAGCAACCCATGGCCAACTAAATTTTATGTCACTTATTCCAAAGTCGCCTAGGCACTCTCTTTGAATTCGCAGTGCATTCTCCAGCTATGGCACAATGCTAACTGGGTTAGGACTCACACAGAACCCATGTAGAACAAGGATGATTTTCACAGTTCATCCTCAGTTCATGAGATGAAGAACGAAAATGCACAAAAGAATGGAATCAAACGTGTATTGAAATAGAAACAGTAATATTATTAATCTATGAGAATCAGCAGTGCTCCTAACCCTAACTTAGGAGGTTTAGTAGCTCATAGCTTACAGAAAGTAATGTGAATTCAAAAGTGGTGGAAGAAGATCCTAAACAAGGGTGATCTTCTTCTATATATAATAACCTAATAAATAACAAAGAAGTACAAAATTATGATAGACTAAACTAGAGGTGCGAAAATCCACTCTTAGGCCCACTTTGGTTGAGTACTTGGGTTGAGCTTGGCGTCCAACTTGACGAATGGGAGTTGAACGCCCATTGGGGGTGATTGGCGCTACCTTGTGCCTCTTGATGGCGTTGAACGCCAGGAATGGGGTGGAATGTGGCGTTCAACGCTGGCTTAGGTTCCTTTGGGGCATTGAACGCCAGAAAGGGGGTAACTCCTTGGCGTTCAATGCCCGATATGGGCAGACTCCTTCGAAGAAAAGTATAGACCATTATATATTTCTGGAAAGCTCTGAAAGTTATCTTCCCAGCGCTATTGAGAGCGAATCATTTGGACTTTGTAGCTCCAAAAATTCTCGTTTGTGTGCATGGAGGTCAGAATTTGACAGCATCTGCTACGCTTTCCTTGCCTCTGAATCGAACTTTGCCAAAACTCCTCATTTTCAGCTAGAAATTACCTGAAATCATCAGAAAATACAAAAACTCAAAGTAAAATAAAAAATGTGAATTTAGCACTAAAACCTATGAAAATATAATAAAACTTAAACAAAACATAACTAAAACAATATGAAAATGATGTCAAAAAGCGTATAAAATTTTCGCTCATCATCTACCACCTGACGATATAAGATTGTACTTCCACCCTTGTATTCTTTTCCGAACCTTCTCTTTGATCATACTAAAAGAAGCCTTTTCGATTTAGAGACTATAGAAGGCAAACCAAGGTATTTATCTTGAGCCCCAATATGATTAACATTCATAAAGTTAGCCAGTTGACGAATGAATTTTTGCCGGTATAAAAATTATCAAGTGATCAATCGTAGTATAGTCTAAACCGACGCAAAATCCATTTATCAAACAAATCTACAATCTATAATCGAGAGTATTAGTCCCGAGTCGTTCTTCCCTAGGAATGCTACAAGGATGCATGTATTGGTTAAGTGGTCTTTTTGTGGTTTGAAGAGTGTGGCATAAAAGTGTGAATAAAAGAAAACAACAATCAATCAATATTAAAAGCCTTGGCCAAGGTTGAACATTGGAAGTCCCATCACTATAGCTTCCTTCCTTGCTTCTTCTGATCCATGCTTAGCCTATTTCATCCTGAGATTACTAACAAACACATCAAGGCATCTTATGGAATCAAAGAGAAACTAGAATTCATCAAAATAAGACTTAAAAAGCATGTTTTTACACTTAACCACAAATAAGGGAGAGATAACAAAACCATGCTATTTCATTGAATAAATGTGGGTAAAAGGTGATAAAATCCCCTAAATTCAATACAAGATAAACCGTCAAAACGGGGTTTGTCAAGTGTACGAGTAGTGGAGGGAGTGTTGTGGCTAAAGAATACAACAGATTTATTAAGATTTACCCTCTGGTCACTGTTGCTTTTATAAGAATTCAATAAATGTAGGATGTTTGAACATGCTTCAGGATTAGCCTTACAGAACAAGATGGAATCATCAGCAAAGAGGAGGTGGTTGACCTTGGGACATCGCCTATGTATTTGAAGACTCTGAATTGGTCTGTTTTGTTATGCCTTGTGTAGCAAGAAGGAGAGACCTTCTGCACAGAAAAGAAAAAGATAGGGAGATAGAGAATCTCCTTGTCGAATACCTCTATTTGGTTTGAAGAAACCATAGGGTTGTCCTTCCACAATGACAGAATAAAAAACAGTTGTCACTAATTCTCGAATCCACATGATCCACCGGGAGTCAAAACCAAACTTCTCCAATATAAACCAAAGAAAGTGCCATTCCACCCTATCATATGCCTTATCATACATAATTTTAGCGCCATTTCATTTTCGAGTCCCGTTTTTTGTTCTTAAAGTATTGCATACACTCATGAGCAATTAGGATATTATCAGAGATTAATTTGTCTTTAATAAAAGCACTCTGCGTAGGGCTAATTAGTCTATTCATCATACCCTGAAGTCTATGTACAAGTACTTTAGAGATAATCTTGTAAAAGACTGAGGATAGGCTTATTGGTCTTACCTGAGTCATATCTTTAGTATCAGAAATCTTGAGAATAAGATAAATCTGAGTGTGGTTAAAATCCTTCAAAATTCTGCCCCTGAAAAGAAGTTCTTAACAGCTCGAAAGACATCACTACTAAGTATGTTCCAGAAGCTTTGAAAAAATTTTGCTGTCATACCATTATCTCCTAGAGCACTTTGAGGATGAATGCTAAATGTTGCATGTTTCACTTCTTCCATAGTCACTGGTCTTTGAAGCCTACAGTTCATGTGAGCTGTAACCTTAGGTTCAAAATAAGGAAATAGAAGTTCAGGGTTCTCATGACAGGTGGAGGAAAAGATGTCCTTGATTTTTTGTTTCACAAATAAAACCAACCTCGGGGGAGTAGGATTTGCAAATCCTTTTAAGATTATGGATTGTCAAAGGTCTCCCCAAATCCTAACAATTTCACGAGAGCAGTTTCATATTTCTTTGGGTACCACTTGAAGGCTGGCACCCTCCACTGTCATAGCATCAGAGACAATATCATTGAGACAAATTTTCTTTGGAATATCTTCAGTAACGTTACCTCCACTCCTTCGTTTTAAACCTATCACAGACTTTCTGGCAAGTTGTTTCAGGTTTGGCTTTTTGTTCTCCTTTCTAAGCTTGGACATCACGTTGATATTGTGTTGGACATTATTCATATGATAGGATATCTCCAATAAAGCATTAGAAGAATAATTAGTATCAGTAGTCGTACCAGTGTTTTTTGATTTACCCTTATTTTCTGCTCTAAAACCCGAATTGACAGCAATTTTTTTCATTATTCTGTTTTTTTATCGTATTGCACACTCAATTTTGAGAAACTAAAAAAAGCTAAGCAGGTGGAGAATTTTTCTTCGGTTGAGCTGAAATAGAACCATCCCGAGGTTGATTAGGATTGAAAGAAGCTTTCTTTTCAGTTAAAACTTGACCTGCCTTAAGCCATTCACCAACTCTATCTTTCTTGATATTGTTTTGGGCAGAATCATCAATAAAAAATTGGCAGTTCTTATATTCATGCCCCCAATTTTGCACAATAAGTACAGAACACACCTATACGTTCATAGCGTACTCTAATTTCCAGCATTTTCTGATTAGGATCAAGCAATTTCAGTGTATCTCTCACTCTTTTATCATCGTTCAATTTCACTTTAGCCTTCACTATGCGTGTATCTTTGCCTCTAACTTCAAACAAAGCAACATCTTCAATTTGACCAAGTCTCCCACCCAATTTTCGGTCAACCTCAAGCGTTTTGTATTGTTTAGGCAATCCCCAAAATTGTGATTATCCTCCATGTTTATTGACTGCTTCCATTTGTGAACGTGAAGAACAAAACTCTTGAATAACTAAGGGGAATCCCTCTCAATTTGAGTCACATCAAAGTCATTCTCAAAGAAAAATTAAAACTCTGTTGTTGAATTTTTCGACTACTCTAAATCCTTCGGGTTTATTCCATATTGCATAGAGAGCTCCTTTCATGGTACCTACCAAAAAGATTCGATCTGAGAAAATCCTTTCAGGCTCCGCGTACAGACTTGAATTCCTTCAGAGATCTCTTCATAAGCTAAAATGATCAAATCATCCTCCTGATCACTGTTAATTATATAGGATTTTGAGTCTCTAATTTGTGGCTCATGGTGTAGAAAAAATTGGTATTTGATGAAAAAAATATAAAAAAATATATGAAATAAGTAAATTACAAAACAGAGTGAATTAAAAGAGAAATTCAGCGTAATAATGAATTGGGAGAAGAAACGAAAATTAGGGAACTAAGTGGGGGTAAATTAGAAATAGAAAAGAAATTAAGAGAAGAAAATAGAAGAAAATGGAAAAGACTTTGATAAAGAAAAGACAAAGAAAGGTATAATCATGAAGGTGGCGCAGTAAAACCCTAACAGAGCGTGGATGAACCCATACCCATAGGAATAGAACGTTATATGAGGAGTATGTACTCTCATTTTTTTTAACATTTTGCTTATTTCTAAATTTAGTTTAGTATCAAAATTAAAAATAAATTTAATTAATTGACTCAATAGAACAATAAATAAATAAATAGTAATAGATAATTTTTTAATAATGACCAACTAGTTACTTACCAAACAAAAGTTTAGTTTCCTGAATATAAATAAAATTATTCGTGACTATTTTCAAAAGTTGGTTAAATTAAGAAAATATATTGTCTATATACTAATATTTTTATTTTAAAGTTACATATTATTTCTTATTCTGATGTTTAAATGGTCTTTCTTATTCATGGAAATTGTTTTGATTAAATTATTTTTATGTCATAAATATTGTAACAATAAACTCTAGAATTGAATACGAAATAATACATAGTCAAACAATTATTTAAAGTATATCATTGATATTAAATTATATTATTAAAAATAAAAAGAGGAGAACAATTATAAAGAGCCATCATAATCAATGAATGGCTTATTGCTCGCTGACATTTGAGAAGTGAGATTGGTTAACCTCCTGATAATGTATGTCCCTAAGACAAATATAATCTCACATGAACATTTTAATTTGTTGAATAATGTAACTACCAATAATCGATCACCATGGACAATTGGACACACACCATGTGACATGTCTTATCTGCTGCCCCATAAATAAATGTCTCGCCATGCATGTTCCATAGAAATTTCGACGAAAATACAGATGGCTCAGCCGAAACAAAGCCCCATGTGTTTGTTTCCATTTAATTAAGTTGCAACCCACAGAATGACGTGACACAAATTTTATTTATTTATTTATTTTAAGTTGCATTTTTTTTGTGTGTGTCGATTTTAAGTTGCATTTAAAATAAATTACTCTTTTTTTTTTCAGAAATTAAAAGTATTATTCTTAATAAAAATTTTACTCAGATCTATTAATTGTTAAATAGTGTAGCCATATATCGTAGTTCTCAACCATTTTGTTTTTCATTTTATTCTTTATTCAGTGTCTAAATATTCATTAATTAGCAAAACACATAAAAACCGGTTATTTCAAACTTCAATAATTTTGGAGTATGGGATGAACTAATTTTTGCTTCCCTTCATCTCTAAATTAAACCTCAACCACTATTATTCTCAGATTTTCCGTCTTTACGTAACAACAACAACTACTAATTCTAGTATCCGATGTTAGACAAACATGAGTCTTTTTACTCCATCAACAATAATAATCTGGTGGCCTTCAAAAAGTCAAAATCAACAAACTGAAATGATGATCATTTCTCAATTGTCAGCGAAACCAGGATGCTACTACTTCTTGCTAGTGGACAACTTGGACTTAAAGATGAGCAAAAATAAGATCTATATATATTATTATATTAAACAATGTTTACACGTTACATTTCTTATTATCATCATGGGAAAGACAAATAAAAACATTATGCCCCAAGGGGAAAGAAACAAAAAACATACCACTATTTTTCTACTTTAGTACAATTACAAATAAAAATTATAATGCCAAATTGGGTTTGTCCATGTGCATTGTGAAAAAAGATTGAGGTTCTTGTTTTCAGGTTGATAGGCCAGAAATAAAGGCCACTCCGGTGGACGGCAACCACGAGGAGCCTGAAATGAATTGGCCCACCGTGAATCTGCTTGCTTCCACGGTGGACGTGATGATCCGATACCCAGCCCATTTAACCCGTTGACCGATGGCAGCACCCGGCCCAAAATTCATGTACTCACCGTAGTAACACGTGTCCAGTGCAAAATTGCTTGTGTTCCACTCTAACCATCCACGTGGATGCACGTGATCACCGATGTATGATATCATGTAAACGGTCCTAGCGTACATTTTCCATGGACGGCCCAGATATGTTGGGAAGCTACCCTTAGATGCCTGGAGATCTGACGTGGCTAGGATCCGACAGTTATGGATCGAAATGCCTGTGTTCTGATTCGGGTCTTTTCTGTTTTGGGCCGTTATTGTGTTTTTTTGTTGGGGCATGGGCTTTCGAGCGTAGAGGCTGCAGTTCTGGAATACCACTGCGGCGTTGCCGAATATGAAGTCTACGGTACCGTATATGTCGCATTCTCTGAAGAATTGACGGTTTGAGTGAACGTAGCATGTGTCTTGGTAGCCTATGACGTTGCACCGGTAAACCACCGCGTGGTCTGAACTGAGGCGGAGAGCCACCGCTTGGTGCTTCGCTGGGCCCGCGTAGTTCTCGAATGTCATGTCTCTTGCGATGAATCCAGAGCCACTCGCAGCTGCAGGAATGAGCTAATAATTAAGTTGGTGGAATGACGATACTCATGAGTCATGATTGTTGTTGTTAGAGGTTAGTTTTGAATATAAAAATAATTTTTTTTTTTTGGGTGACTGATTAGAAAAATAATTTGGTTAACTTGTATACTACAACAAGTAACAGAAAATGCTATTGGTTGTTATTTATCTATTTATAAATTTGAGTTTGGCAAAGCTCTGTGCGTGTGACCCCCCCCCCCCCCCCAAAAAAAAAAAACCAAATAAATATTCAATAATTTGGTTTTGCTACTTTAATTTGGAGCCATTCGTTGAAGTTAGACTTACCATCTGAATTAATGGTTGCGTTATTTGATGATAGTTATAGATCATTAAGTACATTGATCATATGTTTTGGTGCGACAGAAGAAAATGTGTTGCGTAAAAACGCTGCAGTCCCATGCTTTGACTAAACATTTAAATAATACACAGTGTGTTGAGCCATGTTACTCTAAACTCAGCTATTATATAGTTTACCCACGCACCTACCTAATCACATGGAAGCCCATACAACAGAAATATCTCCTAAGTTATCTACTTAATTATCTAGGAAATGAACAATGACCTCAGCTTTAACTAACTAACTAACCATACTTGATTGCGAATTTTAACAGTTTTTCACATTGTCGTTTTTGAAAGGTAGCTAGGGCCTAGAGGGTTACTAATTTACTATACGTGTATACTGTATACACATGAGAAATGCACACTGATGGTGATCATCAAGATGAAATTTGACTTTCACATAGACTAATTAAAGAGGATTAATTGTAATGGTACAATTTTCTTTTGTATTGCCCTGAAATGGAAGTGGTATGGGGTGATAATCAAGTCCTAAATTACCAAGGTCCTAGACAGCAGGGAATCTTAAAACATGACAGCCTAAAATAGCAGGCCACGTGCTTCAGGTACGGTTCTACTTCTACCTCGTGTCATGCATGGATGGATTTGGACCTTTCCGTTCACATAATTAAAACTTTTTTTTTTGCTTATTCTTCCTAAGACAATAGTTATTGTAAACAATAATGATTAGACAAAAAGTGCCATAATAAGCAAAAAGATGAATGATGAAAAGGGAATTTACCAAAGGATGCAGTATGAAATGTGGTCATTTCCTGCAAAACGTTTCTACCGCCCGTGATGACCGTCTTGCCCTTGCCGTCCCCAATGATCATGACGTTTGTTTTCTTCCGTCCCACCTTTAAATTGTCCTCTTCGTACCTGAAATTAATTGTAAATACATTTTTAATAATGTTAAGAAAAAAAATAGCAAACAGCAAAAATTTGTCTTATTTAATATTACAATAATTAATAAAGACTAGATAAGTTAATTTTAGTTTATTTTAGCTAAATTTATTTGGCTACTAAACATTTCCAATAAATTTTATATGATGGTTTCATCAGAAGAATAATGTTGCGTCACCTTGCTTTATTCTTATTTATATATCGGTTGAAGCATTGACATCATTTAGATTCGGAGTTGTTAACATCCAAAGCTAAATAAATCAGTTTTAGTGGATTTTTATTTATTCTTTAACATGCCAAAAATCTATTAATGAGGGATAGATGCTTCGAGGGATTAATTAAAATATTTAATACTAATCCAGTACTCAGCTCCTGCCTTTAAAAAAAATCACAATCACACACAATATTTGAGTCACATGATTACAGTTGCGAGTAAGTGCATGCATGATCATTAGTCCTCGATAAGTCAATGAAGCCATCACTGCCGTGACCGTGATCCTCCAAAGTCTTTTTCAACAATCACAATCTTACTATAAAGTATAAACTAATAACCGATGATCACCGTCACTCAAATTTATATGCTACTCTACTCAGTTAATATTAAAGTTACTATTATAAACTGAACCAAAACCATTAGCAAATAAGCGGTTATTGGAATTTAGAAAGAGAAGCATCAGTAAAAAAGTATATATGATGAGAATCTTTAATAATAATAAATAATTATGGTTATTATTAATTACAATTTGAAATAAAAAATATAAATAAACAATTCCTAATCAGTCAATTTTAAATTATTATAATTAATAATTATTAATTTTATATTTTAAAAAATAAAATTTAAATAATTATTAATTAATAACAATTAATTAATATAAAGTATAATTTAAAATATTTTTTTAAATTTATTTAGCTCACCTAATTGTATAGTACAGAAAAATAAATATAAAAATAAACCAACCAAAACAAGTAAGTAATTAAAAAGATCAGTGAATAATTTACCTTCCTGCCTTTATGTAAATAACAAATCGCCGGTTACCGTACTCCGGAACCTTCTTAATGGCTTCGGCGATGGTCTTGACGGAGCCGTTACCGTCCTTTGAGACGATGACATCCGCCTGTACGGCCGAAACCGGTAAACTCAACAACCTCCTATCTCTTTTACTCAGCCACTTAGGGAAATCCTCCTTCTCCTCCACCTCTTCCTTTCGCATTGCCATCAACCTTCGCCGGTTCTGTATAGGGACACCGGAGAAGTCGTCGCCGGCACCGGAAGCCGAGAATATCGCCAAACAGTTACTCACCAGCTCCGACAAGTCCTTCAGGTTGTTCGCCATCTGGCTCTTCACGGCGCCGGAGGCGCCTTCCATCCCCTCGGCACACGTCTCCTGGTTTGTAAGCGCGGCGCTCAGCCACGTGAGCACGTCGTCCGAGGACGATCCAAGCGGTCGTACAGTGCCGCCGGGAGATGCGCCGGAGGGAGAGACTGTAGTGAGAGATCTTGCTATGGCGTCCACGGACTCGTCGAGAAGCTCAAGGCAGTCGTCGTATGCGGCACGGGAGCGTGGATCCATGGAGGCGTACACACCGGAGGAAGAAATCGCAGCGGAGATGTAGAGCGCTTTACTAAAGTGCTGCAGCGTCATGTTGAAGGAAATGTGGACTAAGTCCCGCTCCGTCGCCGCCGTGGATCCCGGAAAATCGAGAAGCGAGTTAACGCAGAGGTCCGGGAACCTTGTCCTGCTGCAGGTGCGTGAGATGGCCTGCGTCGGTTTGCCCGCGAGAGTAGGTTCCTTTAATCGTCCGTCGTCGGTGGAAGCGCGAGATCGGACGACGGTAACAAGTACGGCGGAGATGGCAGAAGCGACAATGAGAACAATAGCAAGAAGCGAGAAGAGTATAATTTTGGTGTTGGCAGTTGTAGAGGATCTCGGCCTATTAACCGGAGTTTCATCGGCACGAGATAAGTCAGTAGGACCAAGCCTCCCGTACTCCATTGTATAGAAAGTGTTTGTGATAATGCCAGAGAGAAAGAGAAAGTGAAAGTTATTTGTGATAGTGATGATGAGAAATAAGCAAAACGGTGCGGTTTATATAAATGACGGTGGTTAAGTGGGTTTGAGTGAGTGAGGGGAAGCTAAGGGTGTTTGGTTGGTGCGAAGTCGATGTCGCGGGAATTAGCTGGCTGCTACTTGAAGCACTGCTGCCCACTGGATATGAGTGGAAATCAAACAAGGGGGGTTTTCTACTTTCAAGCTTCTATTCCTTTCCCACACTTCTAATAAGTGTTCTCTGTCTTCTTCTGATCTGTTTCCCCCTCTCTCTCTCTTATTATTGTTATTGTCTTAATTAATCCATTCTCAATCTTAATTAATATATTAGTAGCTTCATTTTGCAAGAAAAACGACGGACATACATACATATGCATCTGCACATTATAGGAGGAGTGAGACTTGATTTCTTAATTTAGGTGAATACGAAGAAATTATGTTATTTAATTCGTTGGCTTGAACATGTTCATCTTAAATTAAGCTAATTAATAATTATTACTTTTGAAAATTGTTATATGAGGAGTGTTAGGGATTAATAAATTTTATAATTTATAATCATTAATTAGTCATTATTAGTGATTTTAATAATATGAGATTTTATCTAATAAAATAAAATTATCCACTTTATTTTTACTGGTTAAGTGTTGGTCAAATTTTAATAAAACGTTGGTCTCTAAACTTTTCCTTGTTATATATATACTATTTTATATATCTCTCTTGTATATTTTTATTTTAAAAAAAAATATTAAAAAATGAAACAAATATAAAAAATTATAAAATTATATATTTAAACAATAGTGTAAATATTATTTTTCTTTATTCCACTAACTACTTCTGCAAGTGAATTCTATTATTTAAAGTCATCCACAAAATTGATTATACCGTCTAATTATATATGTGATTATTATAATTTTCTTAAAGCTTTAGTTATCATGCATCCTCATTAATAAGAAGTACGTGCATATATAAAGAAAATACGTGTTCTTTCACCCCCGTTATAACACAATAAGGTGCGTGTGGTTGTGCCTCATCACATGCAATGCTGCACCTGCTTTCAATTTTGAAGTTTAAATTTAGTTACAAAATACTCTCACGGTCTGATTAAAGTATTAAACTGTCTATACCAGATTCGCTTCCTTCGGTTCATTCCACTTTCAATAACTATGTTTTCTCAATAAAAATAAAAATGTTAAAATGCCCGTGCTATATAGATAATTTGTTGTCACTTTTGATGTGTCTTTGCTTATACATTTAATTTTGGCATAAATTTGAGTGAGTAGCCTTGTTGAGAAAAATATAAAATAAAATAAATTAGAGCCATGGCAACATAATAAATACTCTAACCAGTAACCCGACAATATTGAAGTCAACCGCTTGAGAAGGAAAGCAACCAACAAAACAACAACTGCAGTCTATTGATTTTAAGGTTTGCAACATAGTATAATTTAGTATTAAATTATCAATCATTGTATTTCCTAATTTCTAGAAAAGTAATTTTTTTTAGAAGTTCAAAATATATAATAGAAAGTCACTTAGATAAAAACGTTTAATTTTTTTAAATAATTAAAAGTTAATATATATGATCAATTAAATCGTATTATTTTTATCAAAATTAAAACAGATAAATTAATTTGACTAAAAAATTGATAAATTAAATTTTAAATTAATTTAAATTAATATTATTTTTTAAAAAAATGACTATAATATTTTTATTATAGAAAATGACTAAAATATTTTTATTATATATTAATTTTAAAAATCTTAAATTTTAATTCTTTTTTTTCTGCTGTCATACAATTAGGATTTAGAATTTTTAAAATTAATATATATATATAGGAATATTTTAGTTATTTTTTAGAATAAAAATATTTTAGTCATTTTTTATAAAAAAAATATTAATTTAGACCGATTTAAAATTTAATTTATTAGTTTTTCGACTAAACTGATTTGTCTGGTTTAATTTTAATAAAAGTAACACAGTTTAATTAGTATGTGTTAAATTTTAATTATTAAAAAATATCTTTAAAAAAAATATTTTTGACATCTTTATCCGAATGATTTTCTATATAATAATTTACTATTAGAAGAAAAAATTTATATAAAATCAGAAGAAGAAAAAATATTATATCTACATATAGAAATATTTTTTATTCAAATTAAAAGCAAGTTTAAATATGATAATTATATAAGTAATATATTGTATAAAATTATAATTATATATAATTATAAATAAGAAATTTATTATACATGGTATTTTTCAAAAATTAAAAGAAGAAAACTGGCACTAATATATTCTAAGGAATATGAAAGAGAAAACGATGAATATCATTTTCATCAAGCAGAAGAAACCAGAGCAGAGAGCACTACTAAATAATGGAATATAAAATATTTTTGGCTATGGTTGAAATTTTTTATTACAGCACTTATAGCATAGCAAATCCTCCAAGTAATTCCAAAATTCATGCCCAATGACGGTGTCCTACCTGCGTGGCAACCTTATATAAAAGTTTATCATCAAGTGTTAATTAATTTGCACTTATTATTATTATTATATAATAATAAAAGTAGTTGTACTTTTTGTGCACGAGAGATATCCAGGGCCTCATCAACACATATGCCAAGTAGAATTGTATTTCTTGTGATAAAATCTTTACTTTAAATATTTAAAATATATATATATAAAGTAATTTGACTAAATTCTAACTTCTCTCTATATAATTATTCGTTCGTTTCTTTCAAGTTATATGGGGTCTAATTCGGAAAGAAAACAACGGGTGGGACCGTGGGAGCTAAGCTGGTCTAATTTTTCAAAGAAATATAGCATTGATAAATTATTGTTGTTAAGTTAGTCTAATTTTTTAAAAAATTAATTTTTAATAGTTAATATTAATTAATTTCTTATTATAATATTATTCTTTATAATTGACAGAATTAGTTAGTTAGTACTTAAACTGTTAGTTAATTTGACAAAACTCTTAGCTCTAATATTTAAATAGAGGTGGCAATGGGGCGGACAAGAGCGGGGTTTTGTTCCACCTAACTCCATCATGCCTTATAATAATTTGCATAAAATTTGTCCCGTTTTTACTCGCAAATAGTAAAAAATTGAACCCTAATTCGCTCTCACAGGGACCCGTCCCACCCCCACAAGTACCCGCCCCGCCTTCGCAGATACCCTACTCACTCCTATAATTATTAAAGTCAAATAAATAAAATTAAATTTCAAAATTTATATAACCATCCTCACATACATAACATAAATTAAAGTAAAATTTTAAATATGATACAATATTATTAATTTATTTACTAATTATTTTGTATATATTACACATATTATATATTAAAATTATATATTGTATATATACCGGGGCGGGTAGTACCTAAACCCGGACCCGTCCCGCCCCGGTGTGGGGCAAGTAATTACCCCTTCCTCCCGAGCGAGTAGGGACAGGATGGGTACTCGCGGGTTCGGGTGGTGTTGCCATCCCTATGCTTAAACTGTTAGTTAGTTTGGCAAAGTTGTTAGTTAGTTTGTTCAGATTGAGTGGTCCACATTGTGACAGCTGGCACACTACCCTGACTATAAATAGCTAGATGTTAATATGTACTTCTAGTTATTAGCTTCATTTTATCAAAATCAGTTTTGAGAATCATTCTCTTCTTCTCCTTTCTCTCTAAAATTCTCTTCTCTCTTCTCTTCTTTGTTTGAGTCTGATACCTTTCATGGTATCAGAGCTCTCTCTATTCAATTCAATGGCAGAGCACAATCCACAAGCAAGAAACATAATGAATCAATCAACCGTTACTCCAAATTTCACTTCTTCACCAATTTCTATGAAACTCGACGACGATAATTTCTTACAATGGAAGGATCAAGCAGAATCAACAATTGAAGGTCATGACTTGCTTCACCATATCACAGAAGAGGAAATTTTAATGAGGTTCGATGGATCAGGACGATCAACTCCAGAATTTGCAATCTGGAAAAGATAAGATGTAATGTTGAAGTCGTAGTTGCTTACTTCGATGACGAAGGCTTTCACTACTCGAATGGTAGGATGCGTTTATTCGTATGAAGTCTGAAAACGGTTAGAAGATCATTTCTCTTCGCAGATTAGACCAAAGATAATGCAGTTGAAAAATAAATTAAGCAGTATTAAAATAGGCGCTTCAATTAGTGAATATGTGTTAGCCTTAAAAGGAACGATTGATGCCCTAGCTTCAGTGGAAGAACCAATGCATGAAAGTGATTGCGTTAATGCTATCTTGAACGGATTAACTGAAGAATATGGACCGGAATTATCTTTGTAGTTATAAGACCAGTGAGTATTTCAGTTGGAGAACTGGAGGCTTCGCTGTTAACTCATGAAAGTATGTTGGAAAGGTTTAGAAAACCAAAATCATTCATACAGGCAAATATGGCACAAAGTGGACGAGGTTATTCTTAAAATTACTCTCAAAATTACAATATGAGAGGAGGATTCAGAGGCGATTTTAGAGGTGATTCTAGAGGAAGAGGCGGTGGCAGATCAATGAAAAATAGGCGATTTGGTGGAAATAATTCCAGATTTAAAGCTCAGTCCTATAATAATCCAAGGTTCACAAGCAACAATTCAAGATTTAAAAATATTGATGGATCAAGATTCACTAACAATGAAGGATAAAAAATTGTGAGTAATGACAAGCAACAGCAGTACAATGACTCAAGAGTGTTCAACAGTGATAGACCTGTCTGCCAAGTGTATAACAAAATTGGACACACTGTCAAGACGTGTTGGTATAGATATGACAGAGCAGAAAATTCACTAACTCAATATGGAGGGTGCAGTTTGCAGACCATACAGGAGCCACAAGCAAATTTGAGCAATATACTTGCTACACCTGCAACGCTTCAAGATCAGAGTTGGTATCCAGATTTGGGTGCAACACATCACATGACTTCTGATCAAGAAAATCTGATTGAAAAAGAAAATTATGAGGGCACAGATCAAGTAATTGTAGGAAATGGATTAGGTTTGCACATTAACCTTGTTGGAAACTCCTATTTTAAAAATGATTTGAGTAACAAAGAATTCTTGCTACATAGATTACTGCATGTTCCTGACATAACAAAGAATTTGCTAAGTGTGTACAAATTCTGTTGTGATAATGATGTCTTTTTTTAATTCTACTATAATAGTTGATGTGTGAAATCTCAGGAAACTAAAAAGGTTGTCCTACATGAAAAGGTTGAAAGAGGGATGTACAAATTTCTCAATTTTACTCCATCAAATAACCCAACTGCTCTTATCTCAGATGTGTCTCATGTTGATCAATTTGTTTTGTGGCATAATAGATTAGGCCATCATTCTAAAAGTAATGTTGTTTGTTCTATTTTAAAATATTGTAATATTCCAGCTTTTTGTGAATAAAAGTGTTTGTGCTTTTTGCTGTCTAGCTTGAAAAATCTCACAGTCTTCCTTATCCTCTTTCAAACACCTTGTACACTGCTCCATTGCAACTAGTCTACACAGACATTTGGGATCCTGCCCCTGTGCCTGAGGAGAATGGAAACTTTTATTTTGTTAACTTTGTTGATACTTATAGTAAATACACATGGCTATACCTTATTAAGACACTTTCGCAACTCAAATCAGTTTCTAAATGTTTTCAACAAATGGTTGAATTTCAATTAAACAGTAAAATCAAGATGCTTCAATCTAACAATGCTACTGAATATGTGAGCTTGGCTAAGGATTTACAGGTACAACGTGTTATACACAGATTCTCATGTCCATATGAGCATAAGCAAAATGGCAGCGCTGAGAGAAAGCACCAGCATGTGGTTGAGAAAGTCTTAGCAATGCTAGCAGGAGCTGGAATGCACATCAATTTTTGGGGAGATGCATTCATGACAGCAGTACACTTGATAAACAGGTTGCCAACTCCAGTCTTAAAAGATCAGTTACCCTTTGAGAAATTATTTGATAAAAGGGTTGATTATGCATCCCTAAAAATTTTTGGCTGCCTGTGTTTTCAACACTTGAGGCCATATAATAGGGACAAATTGGAGCTCAGGTTAGCAACATCTATCTCTCTTGGTTATAGCACAATTCTTAAAGGCTATAAATGTTTCACTGCCCAAGACAAGGTGGTAATCTCTAGCAATGTGATATTTGATGAGGAGCAGTTTTTCTTTAAGAATGGGTTCATTTCACCCTCAACACGGCAAGGTTCATCCTCCCCTCATGATCATAGTCCTCACTCTGTCCCAATGTTTCCACTATTAACAAGAATCACCCTCCAACCTGTACATTATAATACACTCCCAAGACACCCAACTCCAATCACAAATACTCCTAATAACAACATTTTAGCCCCACCCTTTCTATTACCTTCAGCTCCATCAGACATACCTATTCAGGTTCCTATTTCAGACCTAAAGATTGTCCTCTCTTTGACAGATGATCAGCCAAGTACAGTCCCAAACTCTCTCAACATTCATTCTATGGTCACAAAGAGCAAAAATAGATTTTTTAAGCCAAGAGCTTTCTCAGTCAGTGTTGAACCAAGGATAGTAAAAGATGCCTTAGCTAATCTAGAGTGGAAGGCAGCGATGGATGCTGAATACAAGGCTCTAATGCAAAATCAAACCTGAAAATTAGTAACTCAACCTCAAGGGAGAATGGCAGTAGATAGCAGATGGGTTTTCCGAATTAAGTACAACTCATATGGCAGCTTTCAAAAATACGAAGTTCATTTAGTAGCCCAAGGATTCTCACAACGGCCAGGTTTTGACTTTACTGAAACATATAGTCCAGTGATAAAACCCACCTCCATTCAAATTGTGTTTACCGTAGCCCTATCTAAGGGTTGGAAAATTAGACAGCTTGACGTAAACAATGCATTTTTACACGGTGATATGGCTGAAGATGTATACATAAAGCAACAAAAAGGTTATGAGGTTGGTGATGACAGTTTGGTGTGCAAACTTACCAAGGCTCTCGATGATTTAAAACAGCCACCAAGAGTCTGATACCACAAACTGTCTACAGTCCTGTAACATCTTGGATTTAGTGCAACGAAGTCTGATGTTTTGGTTTTCACTAGGTTTAAAAATAACTCACACCTAATTGTCTTGGTGTATATGGATGATATAATCATCACAGGTGATTCTGATGAAGAAATTTCTCTTGTAATGCAGCAACTCAATGTCAGATTTGTCCTAAAAGATATGGGAGAACTACATTACTTTCTTGGAATTTAGATGACCAAGACTGGTGCTGGTGGTTTTCTATTATCCCAAGAAAAATATGTTAAAGATCTACTCAAGAAGGCTGATATGGAACACTGCAAGTCATGCCACACATCTCTACCATCTTCTGTCAAATTTTTTGCCTTTGGGAGTTCAATGTTTCACAATCCAAAACTCTACCGTTCAATTGTGGGTAGCTTGCAGTATCTTACGGTCACACGTCTAGAATTAACATATATTGTTGGCAAAGTCTCAATTTATGCAAATCCCTTTGGATGAACACTGAAAACTGGTGAAAAGAGTGATGAGATATGTGAATGGTACATCAAGTTTTGACTTACACTTACACAAGACGAGTGTGTGAAATATTGCAGCCTATAGTGATTCAGATTGGGGAGGCGATCCCGATGATAGAAAGTCCACTGGAGGGTTTTGTGTTTTTCTTGGTAGTAATCTGATTTCATGGAGCTCAAAGAAACAAGGAGTTGTTGTCAGGTCCAGCACAGAGACAAAGTATAGAGCTGTGACTGACCTGGTTGCTGAGCTAATTTGGATTAAGAATTTTATGGTTGAACTTAGAGCTAAACTCTCAACAGTTCCATCAATATATTGTGATAATCTAAATCCTGTGCTGTTGGCTGTAAATCCAATTTTACATTCAAAATCAAAACACTTTGAGACAGATCTTCACTTTGTGAGAGATTATGTCACTAAGAAAATTGTTCAGGTGAGTCATGTCTCTAGGACTGTACAACTGGCTGATGTGTTGACAAAATTATTACCAAGCGTTGTCTTTTTGGAGTCTCGGTCAAAGTTGATGGTGGAAGACCTGAAGCCATACAATAGCAGTAGTGTCACTATCAGGCTCAGCAAAGAAGAGAAGTAATGTGAAGCACACTGTGACATATAGTATAAAACAAGATAGCAATAGTGGTGAAGCACCAGAAAAACAAGTCCAAACAGATATAACAACAAAGCTAACTATTTTTTACAATAGGGGTCATGATAGAGTATTAGAGAAAGATCAATGAGTAGAGGTCATGACAGAACTAGTTAGTTAGTGTTTAAGCTATTAGTTAGTTTGGCAAAGCTGTTAGCTCTAGTACTTAAGCTGTTAGTTAGTTTGGTAAAGCTGCTGTTAGCTAGTTTGTTCAGATTGTGTGGTCCACATTGTGACAGCTAACATACTACCCTGGCTATAAATAGTTAGATGTTAATCTGTACTTCTAGTTGTTAGCTTCACTTTACCAAAATCAGTTTTGAGAATCATTCTCTTTTTCTCCTTTCTCTCTGAAATTTTTTTCTCTCTTCTCTTCTTTGTTTGAATTTGATACCTTTCAATAATTATCTTTTGAAAATTTTAAATTTGAAATTGTAATTTAAATTTTTTAAAAATTAAAAATATATTTGATATTAACTAAACAAATTAATTTTTTAATTAAATTCATATATATATATATATAATTGGGAGAGAAAGCAGTACCAAAAATACTTGATAACGCTCTGATGATATAAATAACAAAAGCTGCAGTCTCAGAAATTAAGGGGAGTTGTCAAATCATATATGGAGAAGAAAAATTTAATTACTTTGTTTTAAGAGTAAATTTTTTTTATTTCTTTCAATTTTTTTAATTTAGATAATTGTACTTTAATAATTAAAAAATAATAATTTATTTTTTAACTTTATTTTTAATATAAAAGTTTTTTATGAACATCATCGATAAAAAATACTTACATACAATGTTAATTTATATAATATAGCATTTATATATAATATATGAATAATAATTATTTGATTGAAATTTTTATCCTTTATACAAGCATTAAAACTATGTTATAGAAGAATAATAATCATTTAATTGAGATATTATTTTGATGATTATAAAAAAATAAATAATTTTAATCAAATAGTTATTATTTACGTAAGATTGATTACGATAGTTAATTATATAAATTATGTCACATAATCTTAGTAAATGTACTAAGTATTAAAAAGAAATTTTTTAGTGTTATGTGGATGATAGCGTAGTGTGGATGTGTTGTGATATAAGGCTTCGTTTGTTTGTTATTTTAATCAGTAATAGACAGAAATATAAAGACACAACAACATATAGTGCATGTTTGGGCGCTATTATTTTGTTAAAAAAAGATCTTTTTTCAATGAAAAAAGATCTTTTTTATTTTTTAACGTGTTTGGCAAATTTCTAGTAGTAAAAGTAAAAGCACTAGTAAAATAAAAAAAAGATCTTTTTTGAGAAGCTGTAATTTACATCTTTTTTAAAAGATCTTTTTTCCTTAAAAAAAAAGATGTTTTTCATGTAATAAATAAACAAAAAAGTACTTTTATATTGTTATACCCAAACATAATTGATAGATAAAAAGACCTTTTTACATGAGATATCCAAACATAAAATTACTTTTACTTCTCTATAAGATCTTTTAAAAAAAGATAACTCGAAAAAAGATCTTTTCTTAGAAGCTCACCCAAACAAGCCCATAGACATGAATATACACACAATTTTTATCTTATTTGATAATATTATACATAACAGTACACTGTATATACAAATTTATTAAAATGACAAGTTTATCCTCATCAATAACACAATTGTATTTACAATTACCACGATCCACAGCCACCATCACTATCTACTACCACCATCCTACTACTATTAGATTTATCATCTTCATCATCATCTATAATTACCAAAAACTCACTAATAAGTTTTTTAATAATCACCATTTATCTAAAAAAATAAAAAAAAAAAGATAGAGAAGACTAAGGAAATAATCACAGTAATCATAACCAAAATTAAAAAAATCATAGAAGAATGAAAGAGGTGAGGGAAGGAGCAGAGGAGGTGTTGCGATTTTCTGGGTCACGAGCATTGGATGGCGACACTGACTTGCAGTGTCGAGAGCGTTGGACGGTGCTGCGACTCGTTGTGGATTGGACGGTGCTGTGACTCTGTGTGGCAAGGGCTGGACGGCAAGGGCGATAGATCTGAACGAGTAGCGGTAGCGATGTAGAGGCGGCGCAGATCCGAGAAAGGCGACGATAAAAGAGCGTGGAGAAGACACAAATTTAAGAATGCAACAAAGAAGAGTGTGGCGATGGAGAGAGAGAGGACCGTCGGAGGAGGAAGGCATGGCGGTGCCGACGGGATCTATGACAGAAGAGAAGAATTTGGAGAGAGGTAGATGACTAACGGAGAAGGAAGATGGAGCAGAGAAAGGAGTTAGGATAGGATTGAGGTAGGGATAAAATTGAAATTTTTAAAATTAATTAAGGATAAATGTAAAAAAAATTGTGTCTCATAAGTTGTGTCTCAACTTTAAAGTGAGACATTAAAAATATGTATTCTATGTCTATCTATGTACTACTATGTCTATTCAAAATTCGTGTTTCAGTAAATAAATAATAGACATGTACCATTGTATTTATGTACCAGTGTACATGTCTAAGCAAACAAACACAGTCTAAGATTAGAAGTTGTCGAATTCATTTAACCAAAAAAATTATCACACATAAATATTTTTTTGTCATATTTTATTAAAAATTCTTACAAAATAATTCGTGTTTAATAAAAAAATAAAATAAAAGATGAATTGTTATTTTTTAATAATTAAAGTACGAATTATCTAAATTAAAAAAAAAAAAGACAATGCCAAAAAAAGGGTTTATTTACTCTTGTTTTAATTTGATGAAGTCATCTAACTGTTCAATCATATAGCTGCAATTAATTATTATTTCCGTTAATTGATAATCATACACAATCTATCGCTAAGATTTACACACTATTCAATTGTATTAAGAAATAAAACGGTGCATATTCAAATATAGTTATTAAGTTGTTTAATAGTTGAGAACTTAAATACCCCATGCATTATCATCAGTTATCAATTAATAGATATGGAAAATAATTCTCCCTGAAAAAGAGAAGAATTACCAATAAGGCAATAAGGTAGTCAATATGTTCAGTAAGGTAGTCAACGCTCTTATCATTGACCCCGCAAATTAGGGAATGACCATATGTAATGCTGGGCCATCATGTATTTAATCCAATCCAAGAAATATTGAAAACTAGTACTAGTACTAAAGCAGCGAAATTGAATGTCGATCAACAAATTAAATGATACATTACACTCTTATTATATTCAATAAAATTTCTTATTTATCCATGAACATTCAAATAGTAAAGCGAGATTTGACGTAATAATGTATGATTGGATGATATATATTGTCAATACACATATAATAACTTTACTTGCAAATAAGATTATTCTCAGTATTATATACTTTATTTTGTAATGTATTGTTGGAGCAAGTATAGATAATATAAGAATTATTTAATGAAGAGAGTAATGTTAAACAAGAGACATGAGTAGACGGATAGTGAATATGATCATACAAAATGCCTTCTACCTAAAGTACATAGAATTACATATGCGTATACATATATATGGTCAGAGAGATCCTAACCCAGTGCTTGACGTTAACAGCCATTTATTTATATGCCCTTTTAACCTAATCTTACAGTTTGTTCACTACTCTTATATAGGGTCCTCCTGCACTTATTATATTATAAAAAAAATTTTAAGTATACTGGTATTTTAGTATTTTTTTAAACTTTCTTATAGTTTTTATAAAGTTTGTGATTCATCGGTATTTTGCTTAAAAAATTGACGTGGTATTTATTACATATATAATTATTAAAAATATTATTTACACATTAAAATTAACTATCAAAATTAATTATTATGTATTTATATATAAATATATATAATTTAATTTATTTTTAATATATATTTTATATTTTAATCTGAAGTTTAATTTTAATACATTGATAATGTAAAATATTTTACATAATTATACAATTATTACAACCGTTCATTTAAATGATCATTCACGCAATTAATGTAAAAAGTTGTTATTTTTGTTAATGTGATAGTTATGTAATTAGATGCACGTATAAAATAATTTTACATTGACAATACATCAAAATTAAATTCATTAATATATATATAATTTTATACTAATAATTAATTTTAATAACTGATTTTAGTATATATTTACTATAATTAATATAACTATTTATGTATCTCTTTTAATATCATCTTAAATTTAAAAATAAAAATAATTTTATAATATAATATTAAAATTTCTATGACTTAAAACTTAGAATTCAATCTCTATTAACCTTAAAAACAATTCGCATAAGAAGAGATATTAGATATGAGAAATTCTTCGCATACAAGCAATTAAGGTTTGTAAGCCTTACAAGTCCAATTAAAACTAACGCTCAAAACGCGCTTCAAACCATTCTTCTTCCTCTTCGTTTTCTTCTTCTTCTTTTATTTCGTTTCTTGCCTTCTCTTTCTCCTTCTTCTTCTTGTTGCACGTTCTTCCTCTTACTCTTCTTCTTCTTCTCCTTTTCTTTCGTTTTTTGTCTTCTCTTTCTCCTTCTTCTTCTTCTTGCTGCACGTTCTTCTTCCTCGTCTTCCTATTCTTCTTCTTCATTTACGTGCTTTTCTCTCTATTTTCTTTCTTCGTTATTCTCGATTTCCATTGTTTTTTGACATCAAGCTCTGAAATCATTTTTGAAGAAGAAGAAGCAGCAGAAGATGATGAGGAGAAAGAGAAAGAGTTCTGAATTATGCATAAGGTGTACTTCAACGAATTTTGGGTGTATTTCTTAAATCCTTTGGGTGTAGTTTTGTAATCCTTTGGGTATATTTATGTAATCTTTTGGGTGTATTTCTATAATCGTTTGGGTGAATTCCTGTAACTATTTGGGTGTATTTCTATAATCCTTTTGGTGTATTTTTGTAATCGTTTGGGTGTATTTCTGTAATCGTTTGAGTGTATTTTTGAAGTTCCATTATCTTCAAAACGATTTCAAAACTTGATTTCAAAAACCATGAAAATCGAAAAAACACGAAGAAGAGGAAGAGGAAGAGGAAGAGGAAGAGGAAGAGTCGTTCATAATACATGGTGAGTGTAGCACGTCGAAGAAGAAAAAGAAGAGGAAGAGGAAGAGGAAGAGGAAGAGGAAGAGGAAGAAGAAGAAGAGTCGTTCATAATACATGGTGAGTGTAGCGCTTTGAAAATAGAAAATAGTTGAATAACGTATTAAAAAGTCCGTATGTGTAGCAACTTGTAAGACTTGTAAGTCAAAAAGATTTGTATGTATAGCAGGCCTCATTAGATATAACCATTCAATTATTAGGCCGTTAACATTTTTTGCTTTTCAAAACTTTTCGATGGTAAAACATTTTGCAATTAGCTTTTTTATTGGCTAATTCTCAAATGAAAACATTTCATTCAATGTAACAAATATAGAATCTCCAGGGAACTTCACCTTAAAATCTAATAAGACCTTATAAAATAAAATTGAATTTTGCTAACATGTGTGAGCAAACTTAAAAATATTATAAAAAGATATGTATTATATTATTAAAAGTATAACAAAATAGGTAAATTGATAAAAATATAATCTTAGAGTGGCCTATTCGGCACAGAGCTGGTTACATCATGTTGAATTGTTGATGCTAGTTTGTTAATGCATAGGCCCCTCAGTGTTTATTTGGAGTTAACCCGATACAGCTAGCTAGCTGCTGTTGGCTCAGTCAAAACTGGTTGGCGTCTTATCCATCATCACCATAAAACAAACAAACAAAACTAGTGCTCCTTTTCCTCCTTTTCTACATACACACCACTACCCTTAAATATGTATCATATAAAGTAACATATAAACATGGTTATATATTACTCTAATAATATGCTGTTAAAGGAGTGTGTTAAAAGTTAAAACATGGAAAAAAAAAAAAAAGGAGTGAGGAACTATAGAAAGCGTTGAAGATGGAAGAGAGAGAGAAAGGGGAATTTATCCACCGACAGGGTTGAGTGGGGTCCAAAGGAAGAAATGGTAAAATAAATAATGAGGAATAATAAATGGCCGAAAACAACGTAACGCCTTCTCCATCCACTCCCTGCTGTTCACAACTTTCAACTTTGCCCCTCAAAGAAAAATCAGTGCCAAACATGGCTTAAAATATTTTATATCATTGTATAATTATATTTATTATTTTAAATAATTATTTATGTAATTAATATAAAAATTATTTTTATTATACTAACAGTATATGAAAATTAAATTATTAATTTTATTTAAGATTTTTAATAAGAGTGGTTTTATGATTTTATGATATAATATTATAATTAAAAAATAGATATTTGATTTTTTTACTTAAAAATTCGGTAGCATAAAATAAAGTAAAATATTCCATGCAAAATTATGTATGATTCAAACTCACAACAAAAAAATGTATAAAAGTTAAAAGACCATATATGTTATATTTTCGTCTATTAATTTAATAAAGTTTTGGTAATCAAAATTTATGAGAGAGAGAGAGAGAAAGATACAAGAGCTTTTTAATTTTGGTCGTGGACACGGCACCGCAGCATGTAGAAAGTACTTGGTAGTTTTATACTTTAGTGCATGACGACAACGTAAATCATGTCTGGTCCTTCCCTGTTGCAATGCCGTATATTATATTCGTAAATCCCGCTATATTGTTGTACTCTATCGTACTTCTTTTCCTAGCTATACTATTACTTCGGGAATTTTTTTAAATAAATAATTTAATTATTTTAATTATCGAAATATATAATTTATAACCTATTTATTAATTTATCTTATTTACATTTATAATGGAATAATTATAAATATATTCCGTTTATACTATAAACGAGATATTATAATTTTTAAAAATAACAAAAAATATTAATAATTTAAATTAAAATAAACTCTTAAAAATAGAACATTTCAAATAATAAAAAAGATGAGCCGATTTAAATAATAGAAAAGATATATGGTTTAAAATCACAGAAAAGAAAAGATAGAATTTTAACTCACAATTAATAGACCACTAAACATATAACGTAATTTAAAATTGTCTATTTAAAATTAGGGAGCCACTCAAATAAAGATACTTAAAACGTCTCACTACAACAAAAACGCCATTTAGCGGCGGTTCCTGGAGCCGTTTAGCGGCGGTTTTGAACCGCCGCAAAACATTTCGCGGCGGTTTTATGAAATGCCGGAAGATAGGGCGCGGCAAAACGGATAGCGGCGGTTTTAGTCAACCGCTGGAATAACCGCCGCTAAACATCTATCAATTTTGCGGCGGTTTGCAACCGCCGCTAAATAACAAATAAACGAAAACAACATTTGTTTTGCGGCGATTCTAAACCGCCGCCAAATTTTAATATTTCCGTTTATAGTTATTAGAATCGGACCGGACCGTCCGGTGGTCCAACTGACTCAATCGTTAAACCCGCGCTTCCACCATTAGACCCACAACGTGTGGATCACTGTAGAATATCAACTTTGTAAAGCCTTCCACAAACGAAGAAGGTATGGCTCGAACTTGGAACCTGGAGGAAAGAAAAGCTTTAACAATGTCATGTTACCACCAAGCCAAATGTCTCTTCGATGTATATAGCGCTAATAATTATATATATCATATGAACACATTTAATTGCCACACAGATTTTTGTTGTATACTTTATATATCTGATCATTGTTATTATAGGCACCTTATATATTGGGTAAAATTCACAATTAAATCAAATGGAGGACTAAATTACACAATTCTACCAAATTGAAAAACATTACCAGGATCTCCTAAAAGCATATTCTTATGTAATTCGAATCAGTCTCATTTGAATTAGACAAACAAACACTACTTTGAATTAGTTCTATTCGAATTAGTAGTAATGCTTGTAATTGGAATTTGTCCAATTTGAATTATGCTTGCATGTAGTTTTATGGTAGTTCGAACCAGGGTGATTCGAATTATGCACGCTAGGTCGTCCCTAGTAATTCGAATGAGTCTGCTTCGAATTAATTTTGGACCATAGTAGATCGAATTAATTTACATCTATTTATATATGATCCAAGCATATATAAAGAGTACAATAAAGAGTACATCTAATAATATCCATAATAAATTCAATAAAGAGTATATTCAATTATAAATAAAAAAAAACAATAATTATAAATATTTTTTTATAAATTATTAAAAATAAAATATTTTCTAAAAATATTTATTAAGATTTAGAATTTAGTCTTTAATATTTAAAATTAGTAAAATATTTGTCAAAAATATTATATTTTGTTGGTCAGTTAGCATTATTGAATCTATTAACCATAATAATATGTAGATAATTGATTGGTTTTCATATAAAAATATTTTTATTCTATTTAGTATTTAATTTTGATAAAACATTTTTTTTAAATTTAAATTTAGTTATTATGAATTCTTATATCTAAGAATACAAGCTAAGATTGTTATTTAAAAAAAAATTTAAATTTTTTATTTTAATAAATGCCCAACAAATCATTAAAATAAAAAAAATGATAATTTAAAATTATAATTTTTGTAAAATTATAACGTTTTGAATTTTTAATGACTTGTAGAAAATATTTTTAATTATTATTTTTAATATTTTATAGAAGATATATATAATTATTATTTTTAAAAAATGTTTGATTTTTAATTAGTCAAGAATATAATTTTATTTTCTTCTTTTACATCCATATTTGAATGCAAATTTAAATGCCAATAAAGTAAACAAAAAAATCTTATTGGTAAATTTGTTCACATGAGTTAACATATATAGCTTATTTAACTTGTGAAATTTTTATTTATGTAAAACGAATGTAGAAAAAGTGTTACAAGTTTAAGTAACAATGATTTAAACATATATAGTTTAAGATAGTAGTATTTACTTAACTAGATTATACCCAAATGATTATTACTAAAGAAAACATTGCAATATGTGGTAATACGCATTTTGCGGCGGTTTAAAAGTAACCGCCGCAAAATGCCTAACAAGAGAAGTCACCGGCGGACATATCGCGGCGGTTTTCCAAAAAAAGCCACGAAATACAAACCTGACCGGCAATATAGCGGCGGTTTGAAGAAAATCGCCGCGAAATGTTAACCTTACAGCAATATAGCGGCGGTTTTAGCAAAACCGCCGCTAAATGTCGTCCTGATTGCAACCCCAACCATTAACCGCCGCTATATGTGCCGCAATTTGTCTTTTCGCGGCACATTTACAAAACCGCCGCAAAATAACCGTCGCTATCTTAAGGATTTGTTGTAGTGTCTTTTCCTTAAAGATGTTTTTTAATAATTAAAATTTAATGTATATAATTGATTAAATTATGTTTTTTTTTTGTCAAAATTAGATCAGATAAATTGATTTGCCCGAAAAATCGATAAATCAAATCTTGAACCAGTCTAAATTAATTTTTTTATAAAAAATGACTACAATAACCCTATTTATAGAAAATGACTAAAATAATGCTATTATATATATTTTTTAAAATTTTAAAAATTCTAAATCCTAATTCTATGATGACACAGAAAGAAAAAAAAAAGGATTAGGATTTAGGATTCTCAATAAATAAATATATATAATAATAATAATAATAATAATAATAATAATAATAATAATAATAAGAGTATTTTAGTCATTTTTATAAAAAAAATATTAATTTAGATTGGTTCAAGATGTAATTCACCAATTTTTTGGCCAAATCAATTTATCTGATCTAATTTTGACAAAAATAATACGATTTAATCAATTATATGTATTAAATTTTAATTAATAAAAAACAACTTTAAAAAAGACGTTTTAACAGCCATAAATTAAAAACCCGTAATAACATTGCGGCGGTTCTTAACCGCCGATGAAAAATGGACTAAATTTTAATACTTGTATATAGCGGTGGTTTAAAATCGTCGCTAAATTAATTGCCACAAAATATTAATTTAGTGGCAGTTATACCCGCGATTTGTAAAAACGGCCGCCAAACACAATCCCGGTGCCCATATCCATGGCGGTCCGGTTAACCGCCGGCATTTGATTTTACGGCAGTTTAAAACCGCCGCTAATAAAAAAAACTGCTGCCAATTCCCGCCTCCCTTATAGTGACTTTAAAATTAATACATTTTTTTAAAAAATTAATATATTTAAATTAATATTTAAAAAAATAAAATTAAGAAAAAGTTGCCCTATTACTTCAGCATTCAGATTATTATATTTTTATATTTAAAATTTAATACTACTTTTTTTTATATCACTTTTATCAATTACCTAGGCATTTATTTATTGTTTTATTTAACTACACTTCCTAATTCCTAAATATTCTCTCTTACTTACCCTTAACTCCTATTACTAATTTTTCTTCCTTACCAAAGTTGTAGTTCGTTCTTGATCTTTTAGATATTTCATCAAGAAAAAAATCAATCAACATACTATATATATAGGGTGAAATGTATAATTTTATATTTAAAATATAATTTAAGATTTAAAATTAAAAATTTGTATTTATAATCTAAGATTTAAATTTTAGAGTTTATGAATTAAGAATCTATATTTTAATTAGAGTTTAGGTTTAAGATTTAAAATTTAGGGTATTAGAATTTTAGGTTTTATAATGACGGATTTAGAGTTTAAATTTAAAATTTTATAATCAATCTAATTTTTTATTTTAAGCAAGGACTTATTTTTTATTTATCATAATCAATTTAAAAATCGTTTGATTTTGATAATTAATTTTTTTAATTTGCTAGATTTGAGATTGGTTGGAGAGTAAATTTGATTTTGATTATTTTTATATCATGTGGGCCACCAATTGATAAAACAGTTGGTGCTGTTTTAATTTAGAGGTGTATGATACATGGAATTGTTTAAAGTTTTATAAGAATCGGAACTAATTTTGAGTTAATTGAATAGTTAATTAGATTATTCATTCATTTGAAAATAAGTGTTGGAAATTAAAATTTCATCTTGTATATATAATAATTTGTTGGATATTGGTTAACCGTAAATATAAAAAGAGTTGAAGCGTGATCTTTTATTAAAAAAATATATATATTATTTACATACAAAAAATTAATTATTAAATTAGATATATTAAATAATATTACATATTTACATCACTAACAAATTTTTTTTGGCTGAAAATTAACAATACTCTAAATTTGAAATACTAAATTTTAATTTTTAATAAATTCTAAATCTCAATTCAAACAGTAAAAAAAATAAGATATTAATAAAAAAATATTGACTAATATTAAAAAATATATTACTCCCTTAATATTTTTTTTATGTATATTTATAGAAGAAGTATAGGGAGTTAATGGAGTATCTATATAATGTGTACAATTGAGATATATGGATGTTCGATTTAATAGAATATCAGATGTTTATTATCTCTGGTATTCGGATGGTTATTTGGATAGTATGGGTGTATTGTGTTTGAGAAATTAGTAGTATTTTATCCTGAATATTCACTTTTCAACTCATATTGGACCAAATAAATAGTCTATTGTACACATTGTACAAATACTCCATTGATTCCCTAGCAAGATTCATATTTATATGTATTGTTTCACACCTTTTTAATATATATTATATATTCTAATATTCACTCTCTACAAATGTCAAAATAAATTATTATTATTATTATTATTATTATTATTATTATTATTATTATTTGAAATTAAAAGAATGCAAAATTAAAAACAGCAATTGTTCATATCCTGATCTAATAAACAAAGCCAGGCTCACCAAGTATAAAAGGCCCATAAAAAAAGGCAGACTTCACAACATGCCCAGCCTCTTTAAAGAGGTAAGAGATTGTAAAGGAGTCCAGTTCTATCTGTCTAAACAGATAATTTTCTTCGCAAATTTCTTCTATTATTTTTATCTTTTTTAAAAGATAGTTTCCAACAAACTCTCAAGATAAATACACTGACATCCCTCAGGTATGAGATATGTTTTGATTTATAAAAAATCTGCCTAAAACCTTTGCTAATTTAAGTATCAGAGTCTTTTACAGGTACCACCTCCTACCTCCTCACGAGAAATTCAGACGGTACTTCGTCATCAATAAATTGGACACTGTCTTATAAGGATGTTGGACCTCACATTTAAAGCTAAATCAACATTTCAGATAATTCTCAAAACACTATAATCCTTCACATGTAAATTTATAAATTTCTGACTTTAAATTGAATATTTATTATTTATCTGTGCTGTTTTCTGCAAAATAAACGTGAACATTTAACAATTTGCTCTTATCTACTGCAATTAACATTATAGCGGTACGGTGCATTATAAATGGAAGTATATCCGCTTTATCATAACGAGAGTCCTTAAACAATAATTAGAATAAACATGGCTATTAGTATGATTTAGGGTTAAGTACTTTTTTTGTCCTTAATGTCTTGAGTGAAAATTAAAATCGTTTCCAACCTTTTTTTATTATTAAAATCATTCTCAACGTTACAAGATGTTATATAATTGTCCTTTTGTCCATAAAAATCCTTTTCTATTATCACTACCTAGTACCCACAGTACCCCACCCATTACCCCCACCCCCATTATCCCCACTCCTTTCCACCTAAAATAGAAAAACCAAAATGAAAAAAAGGAATAAAAGAGGGAGAAGAAAGAAAAAGAAAGGAAGAAGAGGGAGGTGACGGCAGGGAAGGGGATGGCTGACGTCGTTGCGTTGTGGCGATAGGACTTGTTGCGATAGGTTTGTCGTTCTTTATATCTCTCTCTATACTGGGACTTGTCGCACCGCTGTCGCTGGTGTTCCCCATCGGTGCTAGGTCAACCTTCTGCTGTTTCCCTCATATTCTCTATGCATCTGCGAGCTTTCTCTTCGCCTTTGCGGGGCTTGGGCTCTGGTTTCTCTCCCGTCACACTATGTTCTGCTACGCCGCCATCGTTAAAGTTTCAACCGCTCCACTGTCGCTGGGCAAGGGTTTCGTTGATCCTCCATCGTTGCTGTACATTTGTTCTGTCTGTACCATCGCTGGCAAGGGTTTTGTTCTTTCTTTTTTTATGTTTTTTTTAATTTTTGAAGAATATCATTTCTTTCTTTCTAAATTTTTTAATTTCTGTTGTTGCTGATCTTGGATCTAAAATTGCAGTTGATGATTGCTGAATTATTTTTTAATTTGAAATTTCTGTTAAATTTATTTTGTTGATGATTGCAGTTGATGATTTCTGTTAAATTACTGAATTATTGCGGTTGATGATTTTTGTTAAATTGTTGAATTGTTGCACAAAAAAAGGGTTTAGGTGGAAAGAAAAGGGTTGGAAGTAGTGGGTGGGTGGTAGTAATTTAGAATGATGAACTGGTAATAGAGAGAAAGGTGTGATGGTTATGGTGACAGTGATGGTGGCCATAAGAAAAGGGAAAAAGAGATGCGTAGCAATAGTGATGATGATGTAGAGGTTAGTGGTGAAGGCAGGGAGGATTTTTTAATTTTTGTTTAAGGGCAAAATTGTCTAAAAAATATTATTTATGGACAAAAGAATAATTTTATAACGTTTTATAACGTTAAGAATGATTTTTTAATAACAAAAAAGGTCAAAAACGATTTTGATTTTTACTCGAGACGTATCCGTAATTATATGTATATATATAAGATGAATGCATGCTTCCTAATATTGTATCCATACAAATGCATGGACATTATATAGAACCAATTTTCTTTTTTTTTTTGGGTTTAATTATTTTGATACACTGCTATTGTTACAATTTTCACATAATTCTCTAATTATATCTATTTTTATGTATGATTATTTATGTGATCGATATAAAAAAATCATTTTTTTGTGTGTAAATTTTTATTTTACAAACCTTGCATTAGTCAATGAATTATAACTCAAACGACATAATCTTTTCATATTCATCTAAAAAGTCGCGAGTTCGAGTCTTCTTATCTTTAGTTAAAAAAAAACTACATCAAAATATTGTTTATTTAAAAAGTTAAATAAATATATTTTGAGTGAAAATTTAGTGGGTTTAATTTAAAGTATACTTTCCTTTTCGAATATCTAATTGTAAAGTATATTATATTTATCAAGTTGTCAACTTTAAAACTTATAATAAATACATTTTAACAAGATCAAAATATATATTCAAATAACTTTAGCAAAAAAAAAGAAAAAAAAAAAGAAAAAGGCAAGATGTATGGATCTATGAATTTGAGAGGAGAAAAATAATTTGATCGTTACTAGTTTGGTCTAAAAGAGAAAAGAAAAACGGTGAATTGGATCATGCATTATTGTCAATAACTCATCATTCCATAAACTTGTGAAAGAGATCAGTATACTGATCCTTTGTCCCAGGTAGGGCTCCAAATCTTTTGATGTCTCTATACCTTTGATTTTTGTAGTGGCAAAACATAGAAAAGTATGTCCCTAAGTTGAATCGCCGAGGAAAAAAAAAAGAATTTAAATATCAGAATAAAAGTAATTTCGTTTTACACTAAAAAATTTCCTTTTCTTTCCTTTTATTCCAAAATTAAACTTATAACGAACATGCTATTTAGAGGTAATTGTTCTCTTTTAACTTTTAGAGAATTTCGAACTCGTGTATCATTACTAAAAACATTATTTTTAGTAACAATAAAAATAAGAGAAAATTTCACTCCTCTCTCCTGCGAGATGTTAAAATGACACTTTCTTTCTCTTTATTTTATAAATGTACATTCCCCTTCTTTCTAACTTTTAAAAAGCCTCATATTTAATCCATTTTAAACTTTTTAAGTTAACTAATATTAACTTTTTTCTATTTTTAAAGAAAAGAATTATTTTCTAAAAAAATACCTATTAACAAAAAATTTATTTTTTATCATTAAATTTTGCTTACTAAAATATCCTTTAATAAAGTATTTTTTTATTGATTAAATTAAATTTTTAAAAAATTTAATAATTATATTATTTTTTTCTAAAATATCTTTCAATAATTTTTTAATTATTAAATTATAATTTTATCAAAATTTTTGTTAACAATTTTTTTTATATTTTATGATTAATTTTTTGATATCTATATATATTATTTTAACATTAAATAAAAAATTTTAGTAAGATTATTTCTCAATATCAATATATATTAATTGTTATACATATTAACGGTGGTAAGATTTTTTTATTTAATGTTAAAATAATATATATTGATATAAAAAAATTAATAGTAAATATAAAAATAATTATTAACAAAAATTTTAGTAAAATCAAAATTTAATAATTAAAAAATTAGTAAAGGCTAGGTATCTTAGAAAAAAATAATTTAATTATTAATTTTTTTAAAAATATTTTAGTAAAAATACAATTTAATCAATAAAAGAATAATTTATTAAACAGTATTTTGGTAAGCAAAATTTAATGATAAAAAATAAAATTTTTGCAAATGAGTATTTTTTTAAAAATATATAAAGTTAATATTAATTAACATAAAAAGTTTAAAATGGATTAAAGAGAAGGTTTTTTAAAAATTAGAAAAGAGGAGAATGTACATTTATAAAATAGAAGAGAGGAGAGTATCATTTTAGCATTTTGCAAGAGAGGGGAGTGAAATTTTTTCTAGAATAATATATATTGAGCTAAATTAAAAGTGTTTAAAATTAAATTACTTCTGTTGTATCCTTTATAGTTAATTTCGTAACTCCCGGAGGATCATCCTATTAAATAGTATTCGACATATTTTTTTTTCCTCTGTCACAAGACATAATGAGAGGTAGCACCAATAGTATAATTTAAATTTTAATATATCAGATAATTTTCAACACATATTAAAGAATAAATTTCCTTTCCAAATTAGAAGCATGCAGCTGGCTGTGAAATTTATGGCTCACATAATTCATTACTCATTTGTATAATATGGTGGCCTTGTTGGGACCGACATATTTATCTTTATGAAACATCTAGTAATGTGACATAACGTAGTTAAATCCCAGGAGGTATGCCTGTGCTAAATTGATATATATTGTCATTTTTTTTCTTGCTTTTCCTTATATGTAGAAAAGTAAATAAATAGAGTAATTTTATTATATATAGCTACAGAGCTTTAGGGAAAAAAAAGATATTTGTTAATGCAGTAAAATGACAAAATTGATTTATCTACATAATAATAATTAATAGTCTCATGTGTTGTGATTTTGGATATATATGAAATTAGTTATAAGTTATAACTTACAAGTTTGAGCACATACCCGAACGAAATATTAATTAGCAACTAATTGAATGGGCAATTAAACAAAAGAATGTGCAATCAGATGCTGAATTTCATGGCGGTAGGAGACATGGTGCTACTACACATTCCAAATCACATGATTTGTTTGCATGATTTATGTGTTTATATTCATTATTATCAATAAAATTGATACTCATATAATTGTCAATTTATTCTATATAATTCATTTTAATCAGAGATTATTATATGATGTTTTATTAAAAGGTTAAAAATGATAAAAACTATTCCATGTTTTTCACTTCATTATCTAAAATTTGTTTAGGATAAAAATCGTGTTATGCATATACTAAAAATAAACTACTAAATTATTTATCCATATATAGTATACATTAAAAATGACTTAAATACTATATTTATACAAATATATAATAGTTAATTTAGTTATTAATTTTTTATGTGTATGTAATATTTTTGATATAATAGCAATTTATTGACCAATGGAGTTCAAAATTTTAAATAGGTGCTATATTAATTATTATTGTTCCTTATTGATGACAAATCATATTGGAATACCCTAAAATATATAATGCACGTTCTATTAATTAGTAGACATACATTATTCTATATGAGGCTTCAGAACATCAAAGTTAAGGCACCAGCTGCATATGATTCATTCTAATTGATGAACATACATAATGATTTCTGTTTAAAAGTGACATATATGGATACCTGGCCTTATTATTATTAGTAGAAGCGTGTGTTAGCTATATATATATATAACTACTATATTTCATAATACAACTGATTAATCCTAATATAAAATTTTTTTATTAACATTATATGCTATCGCAGTATCGCATTCAGTTGGTGTGTGTGATAATAAGCAAATTAAATTAAAGTGGTATATATGTAACAGTACTAGTTTAGTTTAGTTTAGTTTTAGTGAATGTAAGACAGTGTAATTGACAAGATCTTAGAACAGAAAGATGAGTAACAAACAAACAAAAGCTCATAAAATCTGGACAATTTGGCGGTTCACTTGTCACTACCATGTCAATATAACGTCATAGCCCTGTATCTAATGGACTAATTAATGCAAGATTCCTTTTATTCATAGGTACCTTTATTAATCCCTATTTATTTAATTTATCTATGCATTTATAATGGAATAATAATTACAGAAATTAAGTAGTGGAGTACTAATATATAAAGTCAGCCTCAGAGGTAAAAGACAAGCTAATAATGTATATTTCACTCAGCTAAAATGGTTTAGTAATATATTCTGTAATTGGAAATTTAATCAACATTTGAGGATCTTGTAATTTTTTTAATAAAAATGGAAAATAAATAAAAAAATTAAAAATATTAAAAGGATCTAATATATATTGTTGCAACTATCATTACCAGAAATTTATATTTTATTGTGGGATATACCAACTAAAAATATTCATCACAATTAGTGTGAGATAATTTAATTGCAATATTTTATTATTATTATTATTATTATATATATGTGAGTTTTCGCAGTTTGAAAAGAACTTGTCTTAGACTGTAGTTTAAGAGACATTGTATGTGAAACGGATTATTTGAATGTCTTGTGCTTTTTGCATAACTTTGTCAAGATTTTAGTATATTCAAGTTAATTGGGTAATTAAAAAATAAATAAAACGACAAATCCAATAGCTAAATATGAAGTAAAAAATAATTCTAATCATGTGATTTGGAGAACCTAATATTATTTTTCAGCAAATTATCAGTTTTGATTTGTGCTAGAGATTTGTTTTAATTTTTTCTTTTATTTAGACAAAAACAAAAAAAACAAAACAAACTTTTAGTCTAAATTATACCACCATCATATTTAATAATCCAACACTAATTATAGTGCCAAATAACTTTTAAATTAGTGAAAAATTTAATTTTTTGACGAAAACATACTAAACAACACAGAAAATTATTGTTGTCCCAAATCCCAATCCTAAAGTAGGTATGTAGTGTTTAGAATTAAGATAAAGATTGAATATTCTTTCACTTGGCCATATAATGCAGGGCCCATCTAACTGATGTGTAAGGCACAAGCTAAATCTTCTAATCTCAACTCTAAAAGAGTGACATTCTTCTAAATATTTCAAGTTAGGTGAGAAAAGAACATTTTACTTTGTATAGATAAAAATTAAAATCAAATCAGTTAATCTCACACTATATTGGAAGTCCTTATCGATTCGTTGCTTCCATTTTCAAAACAATAATGATAATAATCATCACTCAGATCCCATGCAAAGATGTTAGGAACAATTAAGCAAATGGATTGTGTTAGGTGCCTCTTAAATAAAATAACATTAATTAACTGTTCTAATCCTATCCGATCCGTAGAAGTTTCAAAAAGAGAAGGAATCGAAAGCGATTTAAAAATCGTTATCTAAGATGATTCAGCAACACATGTATACGACAAAGTAACGAAAACAACAATCAGTCACTATTGTCTGAAAAACAGGGCATCTATAATTCTATACGTGCCATGATATTAGTAGTTAGCTTTGAAAATTTCTGCAATTAAAATTCGTTTATCATCATAGTATGTATGAGTGTTATGCTTTGGAATAATGCTGAGAGCATGAAGCAGAGAAAATGAAGAAATGTAACAATTGTATCATGATCGTGATGATTTTGTACAACAATAATGCTCTTTATATATACACATTTATTTATAGGTGAATGTTATTCAATCCCTCTAAAATAATATGTAAGTTACTCTTTATTATGTGTTACGTTGTAATTGGTCTTTATCTTAACCATAGTTGAATTATTTTATAATTTATTATTCTTAAAATATCAAAGTTTCACTCCCGTTAATTGAAGCACATTCCACTCCTCCATCTTTTGTTCATCACTTCATCACCTAGATTCGGTCCTTCCAAGCACCGTTGCGTTCGTGACAAGAAGCACTAACGTCATCGCCATCTACTGTCTTCCCACACAACCTCTATTTCTTGCCGGCGCTTCTTTTTGCCATGTATCACTGCTTATCCACATAATTAATGGTTAATTTTAGTTATTAAATTTTTTTATTAAAAAAATATATCTTTATTTAATTACGTGACGGAACATATATTTATATGTAAAATATAATATAATAAAATAAATCTATTCAAAATATTTAAAAGTTTAATTAAAATTATGAGCATACAAATATAATAATAAAATTTGTACTCCAAACAAATAAACATATTTTTTTATCATACATATATTATTTAAAAAATAAATATATTATTAAAATTAATAACAGAAATTTAAAATAATAAAATTTAACTTTCTTACCGTATTTTTTATAGTATTTTTATTTTTTTAATTTTTAATTTATTAGTACTTTATTATTTAATTAAAAATTAAACAAATTATTTTTATGAAAAATTATTTTTTTGTATTATATTAGAGAAGAGACCAATATATCAGTTTAAAAAATAAATTGTATAAATATTTAAGAGATAAATATGAAATACATACCTAAAATAAATAAAACAGACAAAATGGGAGTACTATTGAGAAATGGAGAATTATTTTTGTCTGTTTTATTTATTTTAGACATGTATTTCATATTTATCTCTTAAATATCTATCTATATAATTTACTTTTGTATTTAAAAATTTTAATATTATCTATTTTTTATTTAAAAATTATTTTTACATTATTTTTAGACTGTTATATTGGTCTCTTCTTTAAGATAATACAAAAAATAATTTATCATGAAGATAATTTATTTAATCATTAATTAAATAATAAAGTACAAATAAATTAAAAATTAAAAGAATAAAAATACTATAAAAAATACTTATAAGAAAGTTAGATTTTATCATTTTAAACTTGTGTTATTAATTTTAACAATTTATTATTTTTTAAAATAATTTATGTACAATAAAAAATATATTTTTTCTGATTTTAATTATACTTTTAAGTACTCTAAATATAATTATTATATTATATTTTACATATGAATATATGTTCTATCGTGTAATTAAATAAAGATTTATTTTAATAGAAAAATTAATAACCAAACTAAACATTACTTAGATATGTATTTCATATTTATCTCTTAAATATTTATACAATTTATTTTTTAAACTGTTATATTGGTCTCTTTTCTAATATAATATAAAAAATAATTTTTCATAAAAATAATTTGTTTAATTATTAATTAAATAATAAAGTACTAATAAATTAAAAATTAAAAAATAAAAATACTATAAAAAATACGGTAAAAAAGTTGAATTTTATCATTTTAAATTTCTGTTATTAATTTTAATAATATATTTATTTTTAAATAATATATGTATGATAAAAAAAATATGTTTATTTTTTTGGAGTACAAATTTTATTATTATATTTGCATGTTCATGATTTTAATTATACTTTTAAATACTTTGAATAGATTTATTTTATTATATTATATTTTATATATAAATATATGTTCCATCACGTAATTAAATAAAGATATGTTTTTTTAATAAAAAAATTTAATAACCAAATTAACCATTAATTATGTGGATAAGCAGTGATTCACGCCAAGAAGAGGCACTGGCTATACTATACTGGGAAGAGAGGTTGTGTGGGAGGGTATGACGATGACGTTGGAGCTTCTTGTCACAAACGCGACGGTGGTGCTTGTAAGGACCAAATCTAGGTGATGAAGTGATAAACAAAGAATGGAGGAGTGGAATGTGCTTCAATTAACAGAAGTTGAGCTTTGATATTTTAAGAATAATAAATTATAAAATAACCCAACTATGGTTAAGATAAGAACCAATTACAATATAACACATAATAAAAGATAACTTACATGTTATTTTAGAGAAAGTTGGATAGCATTCACTTTATTTATATTACTTAAAAGTAGAACTACAAGTCTATAACTAGCTCTATTTATCTGTTAATTTTTAAGTAAAATAATACTCAAATTAAATGATTTTATTATCCTCTATATCTCCCCCCTCCCCTTCCCCCAAAACTCATAGTGACAATTGTCAATCAAAATTTGCTCCTAAATCTATAAAAAAGAGAAGATAATGGTTTTGTTAATATATCTATAACTTGTCCTGTGCCGAGAACATGAATAACTAAGACTAATTTCTTAATTACCTTTTCTCTTACAAAATATAAATATGATTTAAAGTGTTTGGTTCTTTAATAAAAAATTAAATTGTATATTAATAGAACTGCAGACGTATTATTAAAAAAAACAATGGAGGAATTGTACATGGTTCCTGCATTTCAATTAACAAATTTTATGGACATATAAAAAATCATCTATCATATATATATTATTTTAATATATATTTTAAGTGAGTGGTTAATTTTTTTTACGTTTAAAATAATACATAAAATTCCCAAATTATTTTTAGTGAGTCTCATTTTCTTCAATTCTTCATTAATAGCTCTAAATTATCAATCTCTTTCTCTCTCCAACCGTGTTCCTTCTTCTCCATCTTTTTCAATCATCTCTTCCTTTTGTTGCTGCGAGCTCCATCTTCTTCTCCCTTCTTTTTCTTCTTCTTCTTCTTCTTCTTCTTCTTCTTGAGGTGTCTGGCTTCAGAAACTAGCAATTTTGAGTCTTCTATTTTCTGCAACCACGGCTTCTTCAGCGCTGAGTTCCTTCCTCTTCCAAACGTCATGTCTTCATCTTCTCCTTCTCTCGCCGTCACTGCCCTCTTCTCCTCCCAGTGCTGCTGGAATCGAATTAGTATTCTGTATTATTTACAATGAAAATGGTGATATGAAATCTGATAAATTGACAATTTTTGGTAATGTTTTAAAAAATTAGGATTTTATTTTGAATCTATACATGTTTTATTCTTTGATTTGATCTATGTTTATTCTTTTTATAATTTTGAAGAGGATAGTCGTTAGACTTTGTTGATGTTCAAGAGGTGAGACAAAAAAAGTGTGTGAGAAAGAAGGAGAGAGAGAGAAGGAAGGAGAATGCTGCTGCGACAGTAATGGTGGTTTATAGCTGACAGAGGTGCTGCAAATATATAGTGGGTGAGTGAGTGAGTTAGAAGATGAGTGGATGAGAGAAGAGAAGAGGGATGGAGAGTTGTGACACAAGGAAAGAGTTATAGAGGAAGAATTAGTTTAGAAATTTTATGTAGTTATTTGGAGTTCGGATAATTCTGTTTTAAAAAGTCAAGCTTACATGGATATAATGATAATTTTATCTTTTATGAACAGATATATTAGTGTTTTTAACTTTTATGAATAAAAATGATAATTTACTAAAAAAAAAAAAACATAGTTGAATTTCATGCATTTTTGTGGTTTTTTTTTTTTTACGTGAGCTATAAGAGCTCCTAGGTGTGTTATGATGAGGACCCACCTAACCCACATTGTTATAAGTGTTTTATTTTTTTATTTAAAAAAAGGCATTCTTTTTTAGAGAGAGAGAAAAAAAGAACAATGTAGGTTGTGTGTCTAATTAAAAAGAAGGTTGTGAGTTTAATCCAAAAATAATTGTGGGTTGAGTAAAAAAGAAAATGTACTGAAAATGATGTACTTGACATGCTTTGTTTGGGGTTCGTCGTGCATGGAATACTTTACTTAGGTAATATGCATCATTCTTAAAAAAAAAAAAAGAGCAATATGCATTATTTTGGTTTAATTAACTGGCTAATTTTGCTTGTTGTCAAAGCTAAGCTAATGCATGACTTACATAAGTTACATATAATTTAAAGAATAATTAAGGAAAGAGAGGGAAACTATATGAAACTAATTAACTAGTAGGTACTAGCTAGCAAGGTAGGATACACATGAAAATATGAAATTGATTACGACTCAAATGATTAGGGACCACGAACCGTGTGTGTTCATGGGAAAATTTGAGACTTTGGCAAACTTTTGCATATTTATAAATCACATTTTTGTTCAAGTGATGACAAACCTAACAATCCATCATGTATTGTTCTTGTTCGGAACATTATGCAAGATGATGTTAGTGCTTAGTTTTAGTGGTTATCCAATATCCATGTACTGTACGTGGATCTTATGAAGTTCAGGACAAAAACACTTTTTTTTTGTATTGTTGTTAAAGTCTTTGTATTGAGAGAGGGGCCACAAAAAAGACTATATATAAAAGTATGTATCATGATGATTTTGTGAGATAAGCTTGTAGTGGCTATCGTTTTTTGTTAACCATGTTCCCACTAGCTTGAAAAGCTATCCACTTGAATTAATCGCAAAAGCTATGCTTGCTTATATATAAGTGTTAATTGGGATCCTTTCTATCGAAACTAGTTAATTGATATTTGGATATTGTTGATTAGTTTCATGTAATTTCTATGCTCACTAAAGTACTACTCGAAAATTTTAAGGAATTTTAGACTCACGTAGAATGGTATAAAACTATTTTTTCTTTAAAAAATAAATCATATTTAAGGTGGCTTATTTTTAAACATTTTTTTTGTCAAATATGAAGTATTACACATTTTATCAGTTTATTAAATCTATATTTTTTATTTATTATATTTTATTTCGATGATCTCAATTTTAAAAAGTAACCTGTTAATTAATTTAATTATGCCTGTGTAAAAAAAAATAATTGGACTTTTGAATATGAACACATGATAAAAGATTTTGTTATATAAATTTAGTTAAAAAATATATATACCCACGTAAAAACAAACAAATATATAACAATCTTATTTTGTGTGAAACAAAATTATAATATTAAATACAAACACAATAATAAAAGATTTTGTATTATATAAATTTAATTAAAAAAACATATATACTCACATAAAAAGAAAACAAACATATAATAATTTTATTTTGTGTGAATCAAAATTATAATATTAAATATAAACACAATAATAAAAAAATTTGTATTATATATATATATATATATATATATATATATATATATATATATATATATATATATATATATATATATATATATATATATACTTACATAAAAACAAACAAACAAACATAATAATAATAATAATAATAATAATAATAATAATAATAATAGTTAAAGGGATTTCTGCCAAAGGAGAGCACAGAGCAAATGATTAAAAGAATCTAAAGAACCTCTGTCATAAGAGAGTAGAGAATAAAAAAGAAAGAAAGAAAGAAAGAATGAAAAGAAAATGAGAGAAGCAGAGATGATTGTTTATCTGCTGAAAACGAGTAGAGATATGGTGATGAGTCTACCGAGATTTGCTTTCCAGAGATACATCGGCCAATACAGGGGATGGTCGCATCTGTAAGATAGAGGTTGCTTACAGAGGTTATGTTTGCATGTATCGGCTCAAGAGAGTCACACCTGTAAGACAGAGGTTACTTACAAAGGTTATGACACTGGAAACCAAACTCAAACAAAGGTTGTTGAGTTACGTCAGGAGCGAGTCGAAACCGACAGATGAGCTTATTACCTGCACTAGGGATAGACATGCATCATACTTGTTTGCGCATATTTGTTTGTGAGTGTGTTTTCTGTGATCGTGGGTGTGCTAAATCACTGTTTGAATTCTTTGTTTTATAATTGTTGAGTTGGATTATACTTTGTTGGCTGTTGTCATTGACTAAGAATATAATGAAACGAACTTAACTTCTAAACATGACCCTACTAAAAACTCCCCAGTTCTTACCCTCTATCTTCACCCCTTTCAACTACAGGTGCGAATGTTTAGTGCGGAGTTACAGGAGCATAGAAGATTATTTTCACAAGTTGAGTTTTTAGAATTTATTTTTCTCTCGTAGTTTATTATTTTGGTTTTTAGAGGGGTAAGACTTGCAATTGAGACTCTTTAATTAAGTCTATGTATATAATGCTATGTGAATATATCTTTCTAATTAAGTAATTAAAAGTAAAAACTATTTCGTTATCTTAATTAAAGGTTTCGGTTCATATTAGCGAATGCTCAATATTAAATAAAGATAGTCTATAATAAAAAGGTTAAGAGGTAACTAACGCCTGAACTTTTAGTTCTTTCATGAGGTGCTGAAAGTTAGGGTGTTACATTATGGTATCAGAGTAGTTCATTCCCGTTAGAGCCTTAGGAATGGACTTACTATACTTTACTGCATACTCTGAGTGTCTGTCATGCAATAGGACTTGTCCTAATGACAAGAGTTTGAGTTGCAAATGCATGATTGTCTATTGATTAATGTTGTTGGTCGACCGTTGCATCTCTCATGGTACTAGGTCTGGCCAACTTAATACTGATGATTTGTGCATATAGAAACATTAATGGATTGTCATAGATGAAATAGAATTAATAGGTGATGCGAATTATGGGTTTTGGGAATGTTAGAAGTTGCATCTCGGAGTTGCTCAATCACGTATCTTGTTCATCCATGGTTTATCTTGAAGTTTTGTTTGGGGTTTCTTTCTTGAAAACTGAACTAATTATTCCCCAATCTTGTTCCGTATTCATATTCTATTTTCATTTGATCTTAACTGCACATGTTTACTTGAATTCCTGGAGATATCTGCTTTTCTTAAGATGCGATTTGGTTTTTTTGCTTCATGTCTTGCATCTTATGTATATCTCATTCCAATTGAATTTGGTTCTTTTAAAGTTCTTGTTTTGAACCTTACATTCTGAATTATTTCCTACCTGATAGTGTTCTTAAACATTCTCTTGAATTCTTGTAAACCCCGTGATGTTAGGATTTTTGCCAGTAAAGAAGTTCATAAAAACAGTCGCGTTGTAGATATAGTCTCTAAACCGACAGAAATCCCTTCGTGCAAACGTTTTGGTTGTCACAAGTAACAAACCCCTTTAAAATTGATAACCGAGTATTTAAACCTCGGGTCTTCTTCTCAAGGAATTGCAGGGAGGTATGTTCTTATTATTGGTTATGAATCCTGTAAATTAGGGGTTTTAGAAATAAGGGAGAAGTATGACAAGTAATTTAAATGGCAATTAAAAATAAATAAATAACTGTAAAATAAACTTTTGGCAAGGTGTAAGAACTAGAAGTCCTATCCTTATCAATTGTGATGAGAATTGGGTTTGAATCCCACTTAGTTAACCTTTACTAACAAAGGAAGGTTAAGTGGACTGATTAGGTTAATTCTCAAGTCCTAGTCAACTCTTGTGGAGAGGCTAGCTTTAGAGCAATCCTAATGCAATCAGAATCTGCCCATTTCAACCACTGTTTTATTTGACAGCTCAAGCGTTACCAATCACTTAACCTAAGCCAAAAGGGGGAAAAAATCTAAATTAAATTAAAAACATTCGTATAAATAAAGCAAGGCAAAAGTAAATCTGAAGTACCTCAAATAATATTAATTAAGAAAATCATAACATGAATGTAGCATAAGCCAAATTGAACAGATAAATAATAATTCAAGTAATAAAATGAAAGCATTAGAATATCCCAAATGGAAGAAAAATATAAAGTAAAAGAAATATAAAACCTGGGATCGAGAGTCACTCTTAAAACTAAGAGAAGTCCTAAATCCTAATCCTAAGAGAGAGGAGAGAACCTCTCTCTCTCTGAAAACTACATCTAAAATAATAAAAAGAGAATTATGAATAGCATGATTATGAATGGATGCATTTCCCCACTTTATAGCCTCTAAAATAATCTCTCTCTGTTCATTTTTATTTTCTCCCCTCTCCTTGCGACGCGGACGCGTCGCTGATGCGGTCGCGTCGCTGATGCGGTCGCGTCGCGTGGCATTTTTTTATGCAGTATGCAGAATGCAATGCTTAATGTGAATGCTATGCATGATTCCAGATTCAACAAAATAAAATAAAACTAAAAAACAAATAAAACTGAATAAAATTAAAATTGCAAAAGGAACGATCATACCATGGTGGGTTGTCTCCCACCTAGCACTTCTAGTTAAAGTCCTTAAGTTGGACAATTGGTGAGCTTCCTGTTATGGTGGTTTATGCTTGTACTGATCCAGGAATCCCCACCAATGTTTGTACTTCCAGTAGCCTCCGGGGTCCCAAACTAGGCGCAGAAAGTCTTCAAGTAAGTTAAAGCAAGTGACAAGGCCCCAAGAGTGGTGATTGATAGAATGGATTCCGGGGTCCCAGACCTTGCCTTTGCACCCGTCTTTTGGTTGAGCAATATTGTTCCCTGCGGGTGGCAAGCAGTTTGAATTCTCACGTAAGTGGCCAAACAACTTCCTAGACCCATTCAGTTGAGCTTTATACCAACCTTTTCTCTTAAACTTAAAGCTTCCAACCATGATGAACCTTACAGGACAATTCTCACCACTGACCATCTTCCTCTTACTCTTGATGCCACAAAGAGCTCTAAGTTGACCATCCGTCTCCAGTAGCCCATATTCAAGTGGGATTCGAAAGCTAAGGGATATGAATTTCACCCACTTGAATGTTGTGAAGGATGATGGCAACTTAGGGGGAGGTATTTTTAATGAAATTGCAAGCTCCACTCCCTTGTGCTCTTTTCTGATAATTACCACCTCTTTGCAAGCTTTTTCGATTTCAACATCTTCCTCTTGGTAGCTTTCTTCCAATTCAATCTCCTCTTCATTGCTTTCCAAGGGCATGGGAGGTTGTGCTTCTCCTTCTTGAATCTCCATCACTTGATCAACCTCTTCCAAGTCTTCAACTGTGATATGCATTGGAGGTTGTACACCTTCCTCAGCATCAATTTCAACCGTCTTAGAAGGAGGCTCGATGTCTTGACTTTCCCATGGAGGTTCTGCATCTCCTAAGTCTTCAACCACTTCTTCTTCTTCTTGAACAATGACAGCGTCTTCTACTTGTTCTAGTACGAATTCATTCTCTGTCTTGTTCACTGGGGTTTCTGGTATCTCCTTCATGCTACGCTCTTCACTAGACTGTCCACATGGAGTTGTGGCTGATCCTTGTATATTTGAGCGCCGGGAAGCTAATTGACTCATTATTGCTTGCCCCAATTGATGCATGGTTGCCTGACATCGATCCACTGTTTCCTTGAGACGATCCTTTCTCTCTTGACGCACTCGGTTTTCATAAATAGAATCATAGTGCTCTTGGATTGATGGATATGGAGATGGTGAATATTGAGGTGGTGGTTTTTGTGAGTAATTGGGTCGGAATTGGGGTGGTTCTATATATGGTTCATATGGCTCATAAGGTGGTTGGTATGGTGGTTGAGGGTTAGGGTCATATGGAGGTGAATGGCGGAAAGGGGCTTGTGAGTGTGGTGGGTTGAGGTTGTGTTGAAAGGATGATTTCTGAGCATAGGGTGGGGCTTGTTGGTAGCTACAAGGTGGTCCACCATATTTATCAGCTTGGGATGCATTGTAGCCTGGTATTTGTCCATGATATCCAGGATGGTGTTGTTGCCTAAAGGGTTGATTAGATCCTCTTGGCTCCATCCATCCTTGATTGGTCTGACCTTGATGCATTTCCTGCTGTGGTTTCTATTTCCTTCAACAAAGTTAGAACCAAACTCAAAGCGAGAGGGGTGAGAATTCAAAGTAATTAATAAAAATTAAAAACACAAATAAATAAACAAGCAAAAGAATTTTTTTTAAAATATTTACAATAACCAATAATAAGGCACACGTTTGCAATTCTCCGGCAACGGCGCCATTTTGACGTTAGGATTTTTGCCAGTAAAGAAGTTCATAAAAACAGTCGCGTTGTAGATATAGTCTCTAAACCGACAGAAATCCCTTCGTGCAAACGTTTTGGTTGTCACAAGTAACAAACCCCTTTAAAATTGATAACCGAGTATTTAAACCTCGGGTCGTCTTCTCAAGGAATTGCAGGGAGGTATGTTCTTATTATTGGTTATGAATCCTGTAAATTAGGGGTTTTAGAAATAAGGGAGAAGTATGACAAGTAATTTAAATGGCAATTAAAAATAAATAAATAACTGTAAAATAAACTTTTGGCAAGGTGTAAGAACTGGAAGTCCTATCCTTATCAATTGTGATGAGAATTGGGTTTGAATCCCACTTAATTAACCTTTACTAACAAAGGAAGGTTAAGTGGACTGATTAGCTTAATTCTCAAGTCCTAGTCAACTCTTGTGGAGAAGCTAGCTTTAGAGCAATCCTAATGCAATCAGAATCTGCCCATTTCAACCACTGTTTTATTTGACAGCTCAAGCGTTACCAATCACTTAGCCCAAGCCAAAAGGGGAAAAAATCTAAATTAAATTAAAAGCATTCGTATAAATAAAGCAAGGCAAAAGTAAATCTGAAGTACCTCAAATAATATTAATTAAGAAAATCATAACATGAATGTAGCATAAGCCAAATTGCAAAGATAAATAATAATTCAAGTAATAAAATGAAAGCATTAGAATATCCCAAATGGAAGAAAAATATAAAGTAAAAGAAATATAAAACCTGGGATCGAGAGTCACTCTTAAAACTAAGAGAAGTCCTAAATCCTAATCCTAAGAGAGAGGAGAGAACCTCTCTCTCTCTGAAAACTACATCTAAAATAATAAAAAGAGAATTATGAATAGCATGATTATGAATGGATGCATTTCCCCACTTTATAGCCTCTAATCTGTGTTCTCTGGGCCGAAAACTGGGTCAGAAACAGCCCAAAAATCACTTCCGGCATTTTCTGGTCCGTACAGGTCGCGGAAAAGTGACGCGGCCGCATGGCTCACGCGGCCGCGCGGGTTGCGTTCCTGCCAGGTCACGCGTCCGCGTGACCCACGCGTTCGCATCGCCTGGCATCGAGGCAGCTATGGAAAATTATATATCAAATCGAAGCCCCGGAAGTTAGCTTTCCAACGCAACTGGAACCGCGTCGTTTGGACCTCTGTAGCTAAAGTTATCGCTGTTTGAGTGCAAAGAGGTCAGGCTGGACAGCTTAGCAGTTTCTCCAACTTCTTATATTCCTTCCACTTTTGCATGCTTCCTTTCCATCCTCTGAGCCATTCCTGCCTTGTAATCTTTGAAAACACTTAACACACATATCAAGGCATCTAATGGTATAAAAGGAGAGGATTAATAATAAGCAAATATAAGATCAAAGAAGCATGTTTTCAATTAAAGCACATAATTAGGAAGGAAAATGTAAAACCATGCAAATAGTATGAATAAGTGGGTAAAGAGTTGATAAAATCCACTCAATTGAGCACAAGATAAACCATAAAATAGTGGTTTATCAACCTCCCCACACTTAAACATTAGCATGTCCTCATGCTAAGCTTAAGAGAACTATAAAGATGAAGAGGAATGGTAGGATGTATGAAATGCAACCTTATCTATATGAATGCAACTACATGCAAAAATGTTCCTACCTACTTGGTTAAAAATAAATAAGTTCTCCAAGACAAACATAAATCAGATTTCACTAATTCAAATCATATAAAATAAAGACAAGTAAACTTTTAAGAAGATAGCTAATGAAAGCAGGGAACATAGAATCAAGCATTGAACCCTCACTTGTAGTTTATATCACTCTAATCTCTCAAGTGTATAGGGTTAATCACTCTACTCTTCTCTAATCATACTTTCTAAACCTTGTTGTTCATCTAACCAATCAACAAATATTTAGCATACCAATGCAAACATCATGAGGTCTTTTCCAAGGTTGTAATGGGGCTAAGGTGAAGGTAAGGGTATATATAAGGCTAAGTGAGCTAGTGAAGTGAATCCTTGAGTAGTCTAAGATCTCACCTAACATATACATACTCTATAAAAATTTTAAAATTATACTTAGCTTCCCATAATTTTTTTTTCACTTTTGTATTACATGCTCATGTATCAAATTTATTTTTAAATTTTGTCCAATGTGTATTGATTCTTTTTATTTTGCATTTGGGGTAATATTATTTTTCTTCTCTTTTTTTTTTGTATCCCCTTATTTAATTACTTAATATATATATATATATATATATATATATATATATATATATATATATATATATATATTTTCTCAATGCACATGGTAATTTAATTATTTTGATTTCACATGAGCATGCTTCCCAATTTTTCAAATAACTTATTCAATTTAATTCCCTACTTTTTTCATATCATCCCATGTTCCTATAAAATTCTTCACACTTAAATTTTACACAATATCTATCTTAAGCTAACCAAGGACTCAACTTGGGATTTTTATTTGGTTTTTCTGCTTAAGGCTAGTAATGTGGTTTATAGAACAAGAGGGGATTAAAGGCTCAAGGTGGCTAACAAGGGTGATGTAAAGGGTAGGCTTATTTGGGATAAGTGAGCTAAAATCAAATAATGGCCTCAATCATATGCAAGCATGTAAATATACTAAATATTGGACATATAGACTAAAACAAAGTAAAATTGCAATCATAGAAAAGAAAACACACAAGAATAAATATTATGGTTAAATAATGTAACCATATAAATAAGCTCAAAATCTCACAGGTTGTGTGTTCTTAGCTATAATTCATGTTCCAATTACAACTTCAAACAAATTTTAACATAAAAAATTTTTAATTAATTTTTTTTAATTTAAATTAGTGAAATTTTTCAAAAATAGGATCTTAAAAGAAATTTATTATTTTAACCAGGCAGTGGTAAAATATGCAGAAAAATTAAATAAACATGCAATCAAACATGCAAATGCAACAATGAACAAATAAAGAAAATAAGAATATTGGTGTTGAAAAGAAGGTAACTAACCCCTGGAAGTCGGTATCGACCTCCCCACACTTAAAGATTGCACCGTCCTCGGTGCGTACTAAGATGTGCAAGTGGACGGGGGTTGTGGTTCCTCAGCTGGGACTTCTTCGGTTCATTTCCTTGCTGTTGATTTGGGAGTAGCTTTCTCCTTTCCTTTCTTGGTGGCCATCATGAAAAAGGGAAGAGAAAGTAAATTAAATTCAAATAGATATATAGCAAGAAAGAGGACGGGAAAAGTGGTGATGGATGCACATTAGGATGTAATTGACATTAACACATGCTCTCGAGTACATGTGAAAAGCCATCAATGAAAAATAGCTAGTGCAGAAAATGACAAGTGAATGCAAGGTGTTTATTGGCATGCCGGAAAAGGACATGAGTAGCATAGACCAAGCATTATTTGTAACAAACCATCACATTTGTATTGACAATTAAATTTAATTAAAACAATAGTAAAGGAAATTTGTGAAAAGCAAGCATTGAATAGTAGAGTAAAGTAACGTAGAAAAGTGCATAATGCTATATGGACTTTTTCACAAACACATAGCATGCATGGTAAATAAGGTATAGAAAGTATTAAATTGAACATGCAAGCACCTTTTAAAAAGTAAAATATAATTGTCAAATAATTCTGCAGCAATCCACAAAATGACCCAAATAAAATTCCAACACCAATGAAAATAATACAATGAATGAAAGTATACAGATAAATTAAAATAAAATAAAAAGAAAAATAAGAAGAATTAGAAGGGAAAGAAGGGAAGAAGAAAGGAGGGAGGAAAAATTAGGATTGGGGAAGAAAAGATAAGATATTTGGCAAATTAGGATAAGCTGTGCGGCGCAAGCAACGCGGACGCGTAGGGCAGGCGCAAGCAACGCGGACGCGTAGGGCACGCGTTCGCGCGATTGCGCTTTAAGTAAGGGAACACGGTCGCGTCGGTCACGCGGTCGCGTGACCCATGTTATGCTTCTGGCGCGAGTGCAGCCTCCCGCCAGCACAACTCTCTGTTCAAATTAATTTATTTGCCGAAATTGGGGTGACGCGATCGAGTGGGTGACGCGATCGCGTGGATGGCCATTTTTGGAAAACGACGCGGTCGTGTGGGGTACGCGGTCGCGTGGGAGGGCTTGGGCTTCTAACACGAGTCCAGCTCAATTCCAGCACAACTTTCGGCCATGCTCCTTTTTGACGTCGAAAATCAGGGCACGCGGTCGCGTGGGAGGCCATTATGCCCATGTGACGCGGACGCGGTCGCGTGGGTCGATTTGTGCCACTAGCACGCCTCTAGCCACACTCCAGCGTGACTCTCTATTCATTTTTATTTTCTCCCCTCTCCTTGCGACGCGGACGCGTCGCTGATGCGGTCGCGTCGCGTGGCATTTTTTTTATGCAGTATGCAGAATGCAATGCTTAATGTGAATTCTATGCATGATTCCAGGTTTAATAAAATAAAATAAAACTAAAAAACAAATAAAACTGAATAAAATTAAAATTGCAAAAGGAACGATCATACCATGGTGGGTTGTCTCCCACCTAACACTTTTAGTTAAAGTCCTTAAGTTGGACAATTGGTGAGCTTCCTGTTATGGTGGTTTATGCTTGTACTGATCCAGGAATCTCCACCAATGTTTGTACTTCCAGTAGCCTCCGGAGTCCCAAACTAGGCGCAGAAAGCCTTCAAGTAAGTTAAAGCAAGTGACAAGGCCCCAAGAGTGGTGATTGATAGAATGGATTCCGGGGTCCCAGACCTTGCCTTTGCACCCGTCTTTTGGTTGAGCAATATTGTTCCCTCCGGGTGGCAAGTAGTCTGAATTCTCACGTAAGCGGCCAAACAACTTCCTAGACCCATTCAGTTGAGCTTTATACCAACATTTTCTCTTAAACTTAAAGCTTCCAACCATGATGAACCTTACAGGACAATTCTCACCACTGACCATCTTCCTCTTACTCTTGATGCCACAAAGAGCTCTAAGTTGACCATCCGTCTCCAGTAGCCCATATTCAAGTGGGATTAGAAAGCTAAGGGATATGAATTTTACCCACTTGAATGTTGTGAAGGATGATGGCAACTTAGGGGGAGGTATTTTTAATGAAATTGCAAGCTCCACTCCCTTGTGCTCTTTTCTGATAATTACCACCTCTTTGCAAGCTTTTTCGATTTCAACCTCTTCCTCTTGGTAGCTTTCTTCCAATTCAATCTCCTCTTCATTGCTTTCCAAGGGCATGGGAGGTTGTGCTTCTCCTTCTTGAATCTCCATCACTTGATCAACCTCTTCCAAGTCTTCAACTGTGATATGCATTGGAGGTTGTACACCTTCCTCAGCATCAATTTCAACCGTCTTGGAAGGAGGCTCGATGTCTTGACTTTCCCATGGAGGTTCTGTATCTCCTAAGTCTTCAACCACTTCTTCTTCTTTTTGAACAATGACAGCGTCTTCTACTTGTTCTAGTACGAATTCATTCTCTGTCTTATTCACTGGGGTTTCTGGTAACTCCTTCATGCTACGCTCTTCACTAGACTGTCCACATAGAGTTGTGGCTGATCCTTGTATATTTGAGCACCGGGAAGCTAATTGACTCATTATTGCTTGCCCCAATTGATGCATGGTTGCCTGGCATCGATCCACTGTTTCCTTGAGACGATCCTTTGTCTCTTGACGCACTCAATTTTCATAAATAGAATCATAGTGCTCTTGGATTGATGGATATGGAGATGGTGAATATTGAGGTGGTGGTTTTTGTGAGTAATTGGGTCGAAATTGGGGTGGTTCTATATATGGTTCATATGGCTCATAAGGTGGTTGGTATGGTGGTTGAGGGTTAGGGTCATATGGAGGTGAATGGCGGAAAGGGGCTTGTGAGTGTGGTGGGTTGAGGTTGTGTTGAAAGGATGATCTCTGAGCATAGGGTGGGGCTTGTTGGTAGCTACAAGGTGGTCCACCATATCTATCAGCTTGGGATGCATTGTAGCCTGGTCTTTGTCCATGATATCCAGGATGGTGTTGTTGCCTAAAGGGTTGATTAGATCCTCTTGGCTCCATCCATCCTTGATTGGTCTGACCTTGATGCATTTCCTGCTGTGGTTTCTATTTCCTTCAACAAAGTTAGAACCAAACTCAAAGCGAGAGGGGTGAGAATTCATAGTAATTAATAAAAATTAAAAACACAAATAAATAAACAAGCAAAAGAATTTTTTTTTAATATTTACAATAACCAATAATAAGGCACACGTTTGCAATTCTCCGGCAACGGCGCCATTTTGACATTAGGATTTTTGCCAGTAAAGAAGTTCATAAAAACAGTCGCGTTGTAGATATAGTCTCTAAACCGACAGAAATCCCTTCGTGCAAACGTTTTGGTTGTCACAAGTAACAAACCCCTTTAAAATTGATAACCGAGTATTTAAACCTCGGGTCGTCTTCTCAAAGAATTGCAGGGAGGTATGTTCTTATTATTGGTTATGAATCCTGTAAATTAGGGGTTTTAGAAATAAGGGAGAAGTATGACAAGTAATTTAAATGGCAATTAAAAATAAATAAATAACTGTAAAATAAACTTTTGGCAAGGTGTAAGAACTGGAAGTCCTATCCTTATCAATTGTGATGAGAATTGGATTTGAATCCCACTTAGTTAACCTTTACTAACAAAGGAAGGTTAAGTAGACTGATTAGCTTAATTCTCAAGTCCTATTCAACTCTTGTGGAGAGGCTTGCTTTAGAGCAATCCTAATGCAATCAGAATCTGCCCATTTCAACCACTGTTTTATTTGAGAGCTCAAGCGTTACCAATCACTTAACCCAAGCCAAAAGGGGGAAAAAATCTAAATTAAATTAAAAGCATTCGTATAAATAAAGCAAGGCAAAAGTAAATCTGAAGTACCTCAAATAATATTAATTAAGAAAATCATAACATGAATGTAGCATAAGCCAAATTGCAAAGATAAATAATAATTCAAGTAATAAAATGAAAGCATTAGAATATCCCAAATGGAAGAAAAATATAAAGTAAAAGAAATATAAAACCTGGGATCGAGAGTCACTCTTAAAACTAAGAGAAGTCCTAAATCCTAATCCTAAGAGAGAGGAGAGAACCTCTCTCTCTCTGAAAACTACATCTAAAATAATAAAAAGAGAATTATGAATAGCATGATTATGAATGGATGCATTTCCCCACTTTATAGCCTCTAATCTGTGTCCTTTGGGCCGAAAACTGGGTCAGAAATAGCCCAGAAATCACTTCCAGCATTTTCTGGTCCGTACAGGTCGCAGAAAAGTGACGCGGCCGCATGGCTCACGCGGCCGCGCGGGTTGCGTTCCTGCACGGTCACGCGTCTGCGTGACCCACGCATTCGCGTCGCCTGGCGTCGGGGCAGCAATGGTAAATTATATATGAAATCGAAGCCCCGGACGTTAGCTTTCCAACGCAACTGAAACCGCGTCGTTTGGACTTTTGTAGCTAAAGTTATCGCTGTTTGAGTGCGAAGAGGTCAGGCTGGACAGCTTAGCAGTTTCTCTAACTTCTTGTATTTCTTCCACTTTTGCATGCTTCCTTTCCATCCTCTGAGCCATTCCTGCCTTGTAATCTCTGAAAACACTTAACACACATATCAAGGCATCTAATGGTATAAAAGGAGAGGATTAATAATAAGCAAATATAAGATCAAAGAAGCATGTTTTCAATTAAAGCACATAATTAGGAAGAAAAATGTAAAACCATGCAAATAGTATGAATAAGTGGGTAAAGAGTTGATAAAATCCACTCAATTGAGCACAAGATAAACCATAAAATAGTGGTTTATCACCTCGTCCATAAATTTTGTTCTTCTCTTCCTAAGTTTTATATCCTTTTAGGTAACTCAAGCTTGTTTTAGAGTAACGTGCGATTCCTTAGATATCTACCTTGTGATGTTTAAACTCTTTTTCTTGACTCGTGTATTCTTTTATGTAACTTTGGACTTGTTGATGCATCAAAGAGAAACGTAGAAATCTTTGTGAACATACATTGTCCTTGTTGCTTGTCCTTTTTTTTGAGGTCTTGTATCCTTTTGAGTGACTTGAGACTTGTTTTGGTGACATGTGCGATCGTTAGATATAGCAAGCGATACGTTAGTTATTTAGGATACGTTGTGCGGATGCGGAAGGTGGAGTTTGTAAGTGTGCAACATCACAGGATGTTGAGGAGCTTGATTCTTGCGAAGGAGTTTTGTTGATGTTAGGCTTGTGCCTGTTAGTGGATTGCGGAGTATTTGATGAGGTTGAAAATTCGCGGAGAATCTGTTTAATATGGTATAGTTGGGAATGGTGAAGTTACGTCATGTTAAAGTTTAGGCAGCTGAAGCTCTAAGTTGGTATGAGTTCAGTGTGCAAACGACCCATCATTTTAATACCAACCTGCCTTGTAACCTTTATGCATCAAGCATATCTTGTATCTTCTGCTTTGCGCCATATTTTTTTTTTCTAAATTTTTAAGTCATAAGAATATTTTGGATTTGAAAACTATATATGCAAAAAACTTTTTGCTTTCTTTCCTAAATATGTTCAAAGGAAACTTCAGTTTAAGTTTCTTTTATCTTGTATCAATTTTCGAAAACAAAAATCTTTATAAGTGGAGTAGGATGTAAGACCTTAAATTTTTAAAAATTAAAGAATTAGTTATTTATGAATTATTATGTTTGTGAAAATTTTGATTTTAATAAAATTATTTTATTAAAAATAATTAAATAAAAAATTATGATTAGTGAAATGTAATTTAATTATGATTTATTTTATTAGTTCGAATTATTTATTAGCAACTATTTTAATAAACAAAATTTAAATTAATTTTTATAAATATTATTATTATTATTCAAAAAAAGTAGAGAGTGGCCTTTAAGGGAATGAAGAAAGAGATTTTGAAACTTGGTTCATATATATATATATATATATATATATATATATATATATATAATTCATTCTTGGTTGGAAGCCAATATGAAAGCAAAAGAAAGAAATTGAAATGTGGTTTTATATGCATGTATAAATATATATACAATAAGGACACATGCCCTCTTCCTTGTCATCACATTATAACCACTTTATTCTTGTATTTCATTCAGCGGAACTAATAGGGAAAAGAGAGGGAGAGACCGTGAGGGAGAGAAGAGAGATTTCATGGAAGCCATAAACTTTCGGCGTCCGATTTCTCCGTAATTCTAATTAAAAATTTAATCCAATAAAAGTGTTTGTATCTTTTTCTTTTATACGTTAGTGTTATTTTTGTTTAGTAAAAGTTGATGGTGATATAACTTCTTTTTTCTTTGAGTTTGGCCAATTAAAATTATAAGAGGTACAGACGATTTCTGACGTTTTTTTTTTCAACAACTCAGTCAAAAATCTTCTCTAAAAGTCCCGTTAGTTTGATTTCGTACGGAAGTAGAATTTTGGTAAATTCTCACCGATTAAATTTGTATTGGATAAGTAAACGGTTATTATGATTGATTATTGATGGAGTTTGATTGATTTTATATTGAATTTTGTTGATATATTGTTATATGTGATTAAACTTGTGATTTGGTCATGTTTGATTGTTTGTGCTGCCCAAACTATGATAATGAGGCTTATTTGGGACTGTCATTGTGTTAGTTTTTGAATAAAGTGGGTGAAATTTGATGGGCGAAGAATTAAATTAAGAGCAGTGAAAAATCGATAACTGTAAAACTCAAAAACAAATTAAAATTTAAATGTATATTTTAAGAAGAAAATAAGGAAGATTTCGGTTCTTGGTGAAGAGAAAAATCAGCTAAGAAGAATTATTTTTGAAAAAATATACTTGTATTTTTATGAAAAGATTGAGTTTAATATTATAACTATATAAGTTTTTCGGATATTTTGGGTAATAAATAAAGTTCAAGGGTAAAACGGATATATAAAAGTTCAGGATTATTTATATAAATATAAAACATAGTGAAGGTTTAAATATAATTTTATAAAATATTGAAGTTAAAAATAAAATATTAAGGAATTCGTGGTTTAGAAAGTAATTAATAAAAGTTTAAAAATAAGGTTTTATAAAATAAGTTTTAAGAGTATTATAAATATTATTTAAAATTTTTGTTTAACATTACTCATTTACATTAGAGTAAATTAATATTACAAATTATTTTTTATCAAGATATTATTTTATAAGAATATTATTGTATGTATTATGAAAAATAAAATAGGGAGTGATAAATAGACATGTTTTTCTAAAAGTTTTAGTAAGACAAATTTAAGTTAAGGATCTCATGATCCCCTCTTTATAAAACATTTAAGGAAAGATGAGGGAAGAGTGTGAAGATAGTTTTTGATGTTAAAAGTAAGGAATTAAAAGAATGATGAGAAAAGAAAAAGGAAAGAATATATTAGTTAAAGGGATCTCTACTAAAGGAAAGCAGAGAGCAAATGATTAAAAGAATCTAAAGAACCTCTGCCACAGGAGAGCAGAGAATAGAAAAGAAAAGAAAGAAAGAATGAAAAGAAAATGAGAGAAGCAGAGATGATTGTTTACCTGCAGAAAACGAGCAAAGATATGATGGTGAGTCCACCGAGACTTGCTTTCCAGAGATACATCGGCCAATCCAGGGGATAGTTGCACCTATAAGACAGAGGTTTCTTATAGAGGTTATCGCTACATACATTGGCTAGAGAGAGCCTCACCTGTAAAACAGAGGTTGCTTCCAGATGTTATGTTTGCATACATCGGCTCAAGAGAGTCGCACCTGTAAGACAGAGGTTGCTTACAGAGGTTATGACACTGGATACCAAACACAGACAAAGGTTGCTGAGTTATGTCGGGAGTAGGTCAAAACCGACAGATGAGCTCATTACCTGCACTAGGGATAGACATGTATCATACTTGTTTGCGCATATTTGTTTGTGAGTGTGTTTTCGGTGATTGTGGGTGTGCTAAATCATTGTTTGAATTTTGTGTTTTATAATTGTTGAGTTGGATTATACTTTGTTGACTGTTGTCATTGACTAAGAACATAATGAAATGAACTTAACTTCTAACCCTGACCCTACTAAGAACTCCCCAGTTCTTACCCCATATCTCCACCCTCTTTCAGCTACAGGTGCAAATGTTTAGTGTGGAGCTACAGGAGTATAGAAGATTATTTTCACAAGTTGAGTTGTTAGAATTTATTTTCCCTTCATCGTTTATTATTTTGGTTTTTAAAGGAGTAAGACTTGTAATTGAGACTCTTTGATTAAGTCTATGTATATAATGCTATGTGAATATATATATATATATATATATATATATATATATATATATATATATATATATATATATCTTTGTGATTAAATAATTAAAAGTAAAAACTATTTTGTTATCTTAATTAAAGGTTTCGGTTCGTATTAGCGAATGCTCAATATTAAATAAAGATAGTGTATAATAAAAAAGGTTTAGAGGTAAGTAACGCCTGAATTTTTAGTATGATTATGAGGTGCTGACAGAAGAGCTCCTATCAACACAATGCTACAAAATCCCTTATTATAAATTATAGATTATAGAAAAAATTAGAATTGCAAGAGATCTTAGTCTATGGTATTACTAAAATTCTATTTTAATACATTATATAGTTGCAATAGTAAAAAATTTGTGCCACGCTCTGCCACAAAGTTCCAACAACTCAAACAACAAATCTAAAAAGTCTTTAATCTTCAATTGTTCGGCTATTCCTTTGTGCCTATATAAAAATTAAATAAAAATTTTACAAAAATTATAAAACTAAATCAAACTTGACAAATGTTAACTTCCTAAAAAAATCTAAGCAACCAAAAAATCAATTTGAACAAGACTTATTCACACTCTCGTATCAAAAGAAAATCACAATTTAAAATTTCATAACCAATAAATGATAAGAAAGAAGAGCTCTTAGCATCACAATTCTACAAAATTACTAATTATACATTATAGAAAAACTCTAGCATCATAAGGGGTATTAGTTTATTGTATCACTAAATGGGTTCTCTTTTAATTACTTAGAAATTTGTGAATGCACATACCGAAAAAGTTGTGACATATTTTGCCAAAAATTTGTAACAACTCAACAAACAGTAAATCGGAAAAACCCTCAATCTTAGTTGTTCCTTTTTGTTTATAGAAAAATTGTATAAAAATGTTATAGAAATTATAAAAACTAAATTAGACTTGACAATTTAACATTAACCTTATACAATTTTTTTGCAAGCAAAATACCAATTTTAATACTCCTATATCACAAGAAAATCAACCGTTCAGAGTTTCATAATCATTAATTGATAAAAAAAGAAGAACTCCTAATAACACAGTGCTACAAAATTTCTGATTATAAATTAAAGATTATAGAAGAAACCCTAGCATTACAATCGTAGAATTGCGAGAGGTAGTGGTTTATGGTATTATTAGGGTTCTATTTTAATACATTATATATTTGTAATAGTATGTACCAAGAAATTTGTACCATGCTCTGCCACAAAGTTGTTACAGAAATTATATAAAATTATATAAAATTTTTACAGAAATTATAAAACTAAATCAAACTTGACAATCTAATGTTAACTTCATAAAAAAAATATGAGCAACTAAGAAACTAGTTTGAACAAGACATATTCACACTCTCATACCAAAAGAAAATCAAAATTTAAAATTCCATAATCAATAAACGATAAAAAAAAAAGAATAGCGCCTAGCACCACACTGCTACAAAATTATTAATTATAGATTATAAATAATAGACAATAGATTATAGATTACAGATTATAGATTATAAAAGAACTCCTACCATTATAATCCTAACCATACAAGAGGTATTAGTTTATTCTATCACTACTTCAGTTCTCTTTCAATATATTACAAATTTGTGATTGAAAATACTAACAAAGTTGGACACACTATGTACAAATTTGCAACAACTTAACAAAGTACAAATCGAAAGCAAAATCCAAAAAATAACAATGAAAAAGATAATTATTATAAAAATAAAATTAAAAGCATAAACATGTCAAACAACAACGGAAGAAAAAAAATCAATAGCACGACTTGAGAATGATATAGGTAGCCACACCAAAATCAGCAACAAAATAGAGAAAAACAAAAGACCGACGTCGCAATAGCAGACAAGAAGATGCGACACTAATAGCATGAGAGTAGCATAAATGGGTAAAAACCTAAGAATAACCTATGTAACCATTTTTTTCTTTCCGCTGGGAGCTTTGACTGGCCCATACCCAAAAACATACCCTTTTCTATTTGCCCCTAAACATATGGAATTTGTCAATTTCGTAAAAAAAAGAAGAAACTTGAATATTTATTTTTTCATTATAGCCGTGTAATCAATCATAAATTGCAGAGAATTAGAGAGGATTATTTGGAGCATGAGCCTTCCACCAAAAATTATAGCAGAGCTAAGGAGAGACTCCAACACATCAAACTAGGTTTCTTAGCAACCAATCCAATTTGGGGGAGGGTGGAGAAAGGTACCTGGCAAATCGAAGTGTCTCTTTGTCGCCAGTGTAGGTCTAATGGAGTCGGTTGGCCATGGACGCCGTAATTTGAGAATCATGGTGCCTTCATGGAGACATGGGTTCTTCTCCAGAATCATTTTTACGTTTGAAAATAGCCAGCCAATAGCGACGACGGACAGGCGTATCCCTCTTCCATGGCAGTTATTTATCGGGCTTGGAAGGTCGTTCATGGCAGAGGCAGAAGGGAGTGGGTTTAAGAGTGTCTATATTTGTGGCCGACCAGAACGATAGTAGATGCACCGCCAGCAAACAGTGAAGATGTTTGAAGACATCACATCGGTAATAACAGAATAATGGAGGAGTTCCATCAAGTTTTCTTGAGTACTTTTCTCATGTAAAGGTCATCTTGTGTTGAATGAGGGGATTGTTTTTTTTTTCCTTTTTTGGTCTAGTGCCAATTTGTTTGATCAGCCCATGACAAAAAAAGAAAATAATAATACTAATAAATAAATTTAATTTACCTGATAACTTTTGATAGTAAATTAACTTTTAAAGATTGTTGCACTCTCTATTTTGTCTAAAGTGCACTAGCTTTTGCCTTAAGTGTTCACAAGTGGTTAGGATGACAAAATTAAAAAATCAATTAATAAGCAACACCTATAAATATGGGAAATAGGTACTGATTCCTCTTTTGTGAAATAAAACTGTTATGTATACATAAAAAAAATCAGTTATTAAATTAATTATTATATATATACATATGAGATATTCTCCACATCTAAGCAATTTTGGCATCCAAGTTCATACAAGCAATTTTTATCTTTTCCTCCTTCTCTCCCTGGTGAAGAACCAGTAGAAGGTGAGGAGAAAGATTTTTGAATTGTGTAGAATAGAAATGAACCAAATATGTTATTATGGTGATACAATTGTATAGTATTAAATGAATGGAACATTATCCATTATATAAATTCAAATTCGAACAGCTTTCTGTATAATAAACCGCACATATACTCATGGTGAAACAATTGTATAGTACTCCATGAATGAAACATAATCCCTTATAAAATCAAATTCAAACAGCTTTCTGCATAATGAACCGAACACGTACCCATGGTGAAACAATTGTGTAGTATTGAATGAACGAAACATAATCCATTATACAAAATCAAATTCAAACATCTTTCTGCATAATGAACCGAACACCTACTCATGGTGAAATAATTGTATAGTATTGAATGAACGAAACATAATCCATTATATAAAATCAAATTCAAATAGCTTTCTGCATAATGAACTAAATACATACTCATGGTGAAACAATTGTGTACTGAATAAACAAAACATAATCCATTATATAAAATCAAATTTGAAACACCTTTGTCTACAATTTAAAGATTATCAATTCAATTCAGATTCAGAACACATGCGTCCATTCAATTCAATTTAACAATTACATTCCATTCAATGCGATTGAAACAATAATCCATTAGCAAAATGTTGGTGTTGTTGGTGATGACAATAACGAAGGAGAAGGAGGAGGAGGAGGAGAAGTAGAAGAAGAATCTGCGTGCGCGAAGAAGAAGAAGGAGGAGGAGGAGGAGAAGAAGAAGAAGAAGAAGAATCTGCGTGCACGAAGGAAGAGGAGGAGGAGGAGGAGGAGGAAGAGGAGGAGGAGGAGGAGGTATATGTGAACTTGAAAGAAGAAGAAGATGACGTATGCGTGTATTTGAAAGAAGAAGATGAAGAAGCGCAGGGGAGAAGAAGAAGAAGAAGAGCGGGGGAGGAGAAGAAGATAAACCGCGTGTAATGACACTATTTTAATGAGAGTGATTTTTGTTGGTGTTGAACCTACTTGGATAAAACTTGGATGAAAAAATACTTGGATGTGTAGCATAGTCCTATATATATATATATATATATATATATATATATATATTATATGTTTCAATATATATTTTGTGAGAGTTTAATTTTAATGTATTGACAGTGTAAAATATTTTACACAGTCGTGCAATCACATCCATTCTTTTGAATAACTATTATGTAAAAAAAAGTTATTTTTACTGATATGACATTACATAATTAAATACATATGTAAAACTATTTTACACTTACATTACATCAAAATTAAATTTATTTTATAAAAATAACTAATTTAATGATTAATTTTTTTAACGTAATTAACTAATTTTTAATATAGATTATTATTTGTAGGGTAAAGTATTTTTTTTGTTCCTGAAATTCGCTAAGAATTTTAAAGTTATCCTTAAACTTTATTTTATTTTAATTTTGTCCTAAAAATTTTCAATTTGTATCAAATATATCTCTGACAACTAAATCTTTTAAAAAAAATACGATTAATCTAACAATAACGCATGATAAATATGTTTGATTTTCTTATGTTAAAGGTTGTTCTTGTGGAGCCAATAAGCTACAGCTCAAATGGCATAGTGTCTTCATCATCATTTAGAGATTTCGGGTTTGAGTCTCACTCCTAACTTTGGAAAAAAAAAACTTGTTCTTTGTTAGTGTTAGTTAAGTGAACACCCCTGAACTTAGCAACTTGATTAATCTGTTATGACAGCTCAACAAGTTTGTTAGTTTATTACTCTCTCTAATCAACTACAACCACACTTTTCCCCTTCTCTTCTTGTATAAATTGTAACTCTGTAAAACCCTAATCAACTATTTCTCATTCTTGAATCACAACAAATTCGTTCACTCCCCATTTTCTCTCTCTTAACTCTGTTTTCTGTTCGGTTCTCTCACATGGTATCAGAGCTTCAGTTCTGATCCATGGAGGGTTCCACATCTTCCACTAACCAACACTCCACCATTCAAGCTTCACAGCTTCAATAAAAAATAACAATAATGGCTTCAATTGCCAATTTTCCGGCAACAATAAAGCTAGATGAAGGCAACTTCAAGGCATGGAAACGCCAAGCACTAGCGTGCATTAAGGCAAATAGGTTGCAGAATCACATCACCACGAGATCATCAATTTCAAGAAAGTTCAACTCAAATCAAGATCAAGCAGAAAACAGAATATTTCCAGAATTCAAAGAATGGAAACAACAAGATGAGTGTCTGGTAGCATGGATGCTCTCCGCCATGACTGAAATCTTTGTCAATAAAGTGGTAGAATACGACTATGCGTTCGAGATTTGGAATGCTCTAGAAGATTACTTTGCAGCAAGACTCAAGTCAAGGATAAGATCGCTAAAAGTGCAGTTGAAGACAATAAAAAAGCACATATCCACATTCTTTGAGTACATTGGCAAGATGAATAAGGTAATTAACTCACTCTCAGCTCTTGAAGCTCCTCTCTCAAAAGAAGAATACTTCGAATGTGCTTTAGGAGGATTGGATGAAGAGTATAGTGCATTTATCACCATAATTAATGGAATAATCGATCACATGTCAATCAGTGAATTTAAGTCACAGCTTCTAGCACAAGAGGAAGTGAATGACATGTTTAGAAAAGTAGATCTAACCATGGCTCATGCGAACCTAGTGCAAAAAGAATCAGATGCAAGAAAAGAAGCTAAATACTCAACACCAGATCCCTATGAGAACTACACAAGAGACTCATACAAAGGTCAAAGCAGCATAAAGAGTAAAGGTAGAAGCTTCAAAAGAGGTAGATCGTGGTGGCATAGGAACATACCTCAATGTCAGCTTTGTGGAAGAATTAGTCATACTGTCTGGCAATGTTACCATAGGTTCAACCAAAGTTACCAAAATCCACAACTTCAACATTCCAATCAAGCGACTCCACCGCCCAATGGTGCTTTCCATCAACAAAACAACCAAACACAACCCTACTACCAATGCACTCAACAACCAAACCAGCCTAACCAAGCTCCACAAGCTTTGCTGACAGTTTCAGCGAGCAGCAGTGACACATGATGATATCATGACTCTGGAGCATCTCACCACATCACTTTCGATCAAATGAACCTGATTAACAGTTTAGAATATGAGAGACCTGAGCAAGTGTTCGGAGGTAATGGAAAAGGTATGAACATTGCTATCATTGGAAGGACTATCATGCATGCATCTATGTCAAACAAGTTTTTTTAAACTCCAAAATTTGCTTCATGTCCCATCAATTTCAAAGAATTTAGTGAATGTCTCTAAATTTGCACTTGACAATAGAGTATTCTTTGAATTCTGGCCTTACTTATGTGTTGTAAAATGCCAGAAATCCAAAAAGATTCTGCTGCAAGACAGGTTTAGAAATGGAGTATATCATTTTGATAACATTCAGATACAAAGGTCAATATAAAAAGTTGATAAAGTTCAAGATTTTTCTGCTGAAAAAGAAAAAAAATTATGCTAATATTGCTGATACTGTGGTGCTTACTAAAAGCTTGAGAAAAGAAAAAGAAAAGGAAAAGAAAAAGAATAACAATAGCTCAACTAAAGAAAAAAAAGAAGGGATTAGTAGCTACATCAATAGTAGCAATAGTACTAGCAGTTGTAGCAATGAAGTTGGTAGCACAGTTCAAATAGCAAAAAATAGTCACAGCTCAATAAAAGACAAAGAAAAAGAATTTAGCAGCTGTAATAGTGATAGACAGCACACTAGCAGTTGTAATAGTAGTAGTCAAGATAGCAGTGCAAAAATTAATGTACAAATTCATCATCATGTCATTCCCAATATAATAAATAAAGTTACTGCCAATATTGTTTCATTTATCTCTCCTATCACTACTAATATTGCTGATCAAAATAATGCTTTTGTTACTAACATACCTGAAATCAGCAGCAAGCCCTTAGGCAATCAAGAACTAAACTCCAAATCTAATAACACCAGCATATTTTACCTCTAGCACCGTAGACTAGGCCACCCCTCACACAACATCACCAAAATTGTTCTTACCAAGAATCAAATCCCATTTTGCCAAGAACACCGTAGCTCCGACACACACTGTAAGCCATGCCTCACCAACAAAATCCATCAATTCCCTTTCTCAAAATCACAAACCAAATACAACACACCCTTAGAACTAGTGTATTTTAATATCTGGTGGCCTACACCAACCATCAGTAGGCCAGGCTTCAAGTATTATGTTTGCTTCATTGATGCCTTCAGCAGATACACCTTCACATACCTCATCCAAACCAAATCACAAATCTTCATAACTTTCTGTCAGTTTACAACCATGATAGAGTCCAAAATAAACCATAAAATTAAAGCACTTCAAATGGATAACGGTGGAGAATACTGGTCCAAAGTTTTCACCCAATACCTTAGAGAACAAGGAATCTAGCATAGGCTTACCTGCCTCACACACACCAACAAAATAGCTGTGTGAAAGGAAACACAGACACCTAACAGAGACCTCACTAACACTACTGTCCTAAGCCAACCTTCCCTTCTCTTTCTGGTATGAAGCTATATTGACCTCCACCTACCTCATAAATAGACTGTCCACTCCAGTTCTTAACCTCAAAACATCACTAGAAACTCTCTTCCATACCTCCTCTGATTACAATGCTTTGAAGCCCTTTGGTTGCACCTGCTATCCTTGGCTAAGACCATATAACAGACACAAGTTTAATCACAGGTCCATCAAGTGCATCTTTATTGGTTATAATTCTGACCACAGAGGCTACAAGTGACTGACTCCATCAGGCAGAGTTATTATATTACCCGCCTCTGTGAATACAATTTTTCTTTTCCTCTCCTCTTTAGTGACCATCACACCACCCTCAATCTAGAGAAACCAAAAACCATACCACCATCCACCTATACACTTCAACCAACATGCATGATCCTCCTTCCAATTTTAGCAATTTTATATCTAATTCATTGCTAACAACATCTGTTTATGTAACTGATGTTGCATCTGTTAATGATTCTGCTAATGTAATTATTGAAAATACAGAATCTTCTACAACTGTGCCTTTACAAGTTGTCGTTGAATCCAACATTCAGATTGATCAACCCAATGGTGCCTCTCTCACTGCTCAAAACACCCATGCTATGCAAACTCAAAGCAAGAGTGAAATTTTTAAGCCCAGAGTATTTGCTACCACTCTAATTGCCAAAGGAGACACCAACAATAACCTTCTATATTCCATTGCCCAGGAACTTGAAACCCCACATTGGAGGGAGGCAATGAATGAGAAATATTCAGCCCTCCTGAAGAACCAAACCTGGAAGCTGGTTGATCCACCTGCTCATTCGGAATCAATATGCTGTCGTTGAATTTTTAGAGTAAAAAAGAAAACCTGACTGTTCAGAAGTATAAACCAAGGCTTGTGGCTAAAGGCTTTTATCAGAGGCAAGGAGTTGACTACGACCAGAATTTCAGCCCCGTAGTCAGACTTGCAACAATTTGAATCATGCTCAACGTGGCTCTTGCAAGAGAATGGAAAATTCTCCAATTTGACTTCAACAATGCTTTCTTGAATGGGGATCTCTTTGAGAATGTCTACATGCAGCAGCTGGAGGGATTTATATCATCCAATTCTCATCAAGTGTGCAAACTTCAAAGATCTCTTTATGGACTCAAGCAAGCCCCTCGTACTTGGTTTGCAAAATTGAGCTCTACTCTCCAATATTTTGGCTTCTCCAGCACCAAATCTGATGTATCTTTCTTCACCAGGTTCACTCCCACTTCATCCATCTATATCCTTGTATATGTAGATGACATATTGGTTACTGGTAGATTAGAAGCATAAATCAAGAGCCTCATGGCTCAACTAAATGATACCTTTTCACTAAAAGAACTTGGTGAAATGAGCTATTTTCTTGGCATTGAAGTTACAAGGAGTTTGAATGGCACAGTCACTCTCAAACAAACCAAATACATCAAGGATCTACTGCAGAAAGCTGAGATGAGCAATGCAAAATCAGTCTCCACTCTCATGACATCCTCTCTCAAACTTTCTGCCTTGGTGATGAAGTCTTCTCCAATCCTGCACTGTATAGATCTATGGTAGGTGGCTTGCAATATGCAACTATTACTCAACCAAAAATATCCTTTTCAGTTAACAAAGTAGCACATTTTTTTCATAATACCCTCAACTCTCACTGGAAGGTTGTAAAACGGATCCTCATGTACCTGGCAGGGACAACACACCATGGCTTAAGGTTTAGTAAGAGCACAAACTTTAGGATTTATGGGTTCTGTGACTCAGACTGGGCTAGTGACATTGATGACAGAAAATCCACCAATGGATATAGAATTTATCTTGGACAAGTCGCAAGCAGGCTGAAGTATCCAAGAGCAGCACTGAAGCAGAATTTCAGGGTATCTCTGATGTAGTAACTGAAATTGTTTGGCTTCAAAATCTTCTAACAGAGATTAGAATGACTTGTGCAATAAAACCAATAGTTTATTGTGATAACCTAAGTGTAGTTCTTCTCTCAGATAATTCGATCCTACACAACAAATCAAAACAATTTGCCCTGTACCAGTCATTTGTAAGAGACTATGTAACAAGAAAGAAAATATTTGTTCAACACATTCCGGCCCAGGATCAACTAGCAGGCACACTAACCAAACCTCTCTCAGCTTCATCCTTCCTCAAATTTAGAAATCTACTTAGAGTCTTCAAAGCAAAACCTTAAATGGCCCTTGGTTTGAGGAAGCATGTTAGTGTTAGTTAAGTGAACACCCCTAAAATTAGCAACTTGATTAATCTGTTATGACAGCTCAACAAGTTTGTTAGTTTGTTACTCTCTCTAATCAACTATAACCACACACTCCTTTTCCCTTCTCTTGTATAAATTGTAACTCTGTAAAACCCTAATTAACCATTCTTCATTCTTGAATCATAACAAATTCGTTCACTCTCCACTTTCTCTCTTTTAACTCTGCTTTCTGTTCGGTTCTCTCACAATCTTGTGGAGTTATTTATAAATTGGTCATAATTTTTTAAAAAATTAGTTATTAAAAATAAATTTGATGCAAATAAAAAATTTTTAGGATAAAATTAAAATAAAATAAAATTTTGAAATATTTTTAAAATTTTTAATAAATTTTAAGAGTAAAAAATATACTTTTTTTGTATTTTTTTAAAGTTAAGAATAAAATTTAAATTTAAAACCCCTAAATAAAAATGAAAAGATAAAAATGAATAGATTATGTTATTTGAATTATAGTTCGTAACTTCCTTATTTGTATTATTACCAAACCGTGAAGTGCGAACATTTATTAGCCATTATTAAAGTAGCAATTTCTTTGCCATTTTTGTTTGTCAAACTTCTTTGCCAATTCAAGCGGGTGTCCCGTTTTTGGAACAAAAGGTGTTTTATGCAAATGTGGCCTATAAAGTGATGGGAACTGACACACTATAATTTCCTTAACGTCTTTATCTTATGTTTTCAATTTAGTTAGGCAGGCCTAAAAGGCAATCTTCATGTTATACAGTAATTATTTGCAATTTAATTATTTATTCTTATATGATAAGTGATATTATTCTCATTTCTCAATTAACACCATAAAAACAGTCTCTCACAACCCCCGACAAATACATGAACATTGTTATTAATTTATAATTATCAAACGACACATTCTTCAAAGGAGCATAACAGAACTGGTATCATCAGTTATGGCGAATCTCGTCCAAGCCACTTTTATAAGCAAATCGAGTCATCTGCTGAATTTCAAAATAGTCCCTGTATTTCATGGTTTTGAACAATGGGTCCTCCTTCTCCAACAGGCCCAGTGCAGGCCCAATTTCCTTATCGAGATCAGGCCCATTTACAAGCACAAGGCTAATCCTGGTGTCACGATTGTTAAGTACTGCTCTGTGCATCACACTTTTGTACCTCCCATTACTCACAGCCTATCACACACAATTAATTATGAATTAATGAGATTAAGCCGCAAAAGAAAGAATTAATTAATTAATTAATTAAGTTATTGTTGACCTCAAGTTGATCCCCAGTGTTGACAATGAGGCAATTAGGGAGGGGATTAACGTTGACCCATTTGCCAGTGTGTTTGACCTGAAGACCTCCAATTCCATTCTGAGTGAGGAGTGTGAGAAGGCCATGATCTGAATGTGGAGGCAACCCAACAGCAAGGTCTGGCTCTGGACATGGCGGGTACAGGTTCACAGCAAATATCTGCAACCCTGAGTCAAAACCCGTTGACTCTATTATTGACTCAGCATCCAATCCCAAGCTCTCTGAGATTCCTTTAAGCAATTCCCTTGCTACACCTCTTATTTTTCGGCTATATTCAAATGCAATCTCCCTTCAAATCAAACACTAATTCATCATCTCTGTTTAACTACTAAACTATTTTGATATTTCTATTTCAAATGAAAATTTAAATGCAGTTATATTCATGTGAAGGTACTATTCAAAAATTATCTTAACGACTCTTAATTATCAACTTCGCATAAATAAGTGCCTATCCAATTTTATATCTACGAATTTAGTTTACTTTTCTGATTTCACATAAAATTTCAATATTTTCCATACAGCAACACTACTGAGCTTACTTGTAACCAGGTGGTTTGTGAGGGAAGTTGAATTGGGGGAGTGTGATGACTTTGAGATAATCTCTCCAATAATGAAGCTTCTCAGCTTGAGGATGGAAGCTAGTTCCATGCCTTATTGCTGTTAAAGGCCCTTTATCCGCAAACTCCTCCTTTTCTTCCAATGGAAGGTTGTGAAACTCGTGACTCTTTTCCATCACTTCCTCCATCAGTTTCTCCGAGATCCCATGATTCGTCAGCTGGTAAAACATAAAAAAAAATGAATCTATCTCACGTCATGGAAGAAGAAGAAAATGTGATGAGGCGGAGTGAGTACCAGGAAGAAACCCCATTGGGCGCAGGCGTTGGCGAGTTGGTGGACGGTTGAGGCGTGGATTTGAGGGTCATGGGAAGTGAGGTGAGAGAAGTCAATGACTGGGATTGAGCATGCAAGGTGGTCGGCGACATCATCACGGGGTTCTGTTAGGGAGTGGTAGGTGGAAGGGATGGGAGACGAACCATTTGATTCTGCAAATGCTTTTATGCTTGTTATCTCAGATGGTGATGCAGCAGAAGCCATGGCTAATGTTGTATTGGATATTACTGAATGAATAATTAGAGTGCAAAGATAATAATATAATAGAGCAAACGAGAAAGAGAAAGAGAAAAAGAAAATATGAGAAGGGAATTGTCGTGATGCGAGGAAGGCTAATTGCAAATTCAACAGATTTATTTATGCATGAAAAGAACAGTGCTTCTTTTGATCTAGAATAAAGCTGTGATGACTGTGAGTCTGAGTTGTATTTGCATTGCATGGATGTGGAACAAAACAATGCAAAAGATAAGGTAGTGCCCTTGCAATAGTGCAATACTACTCCATGTGTCCTTTCTAGATAGATATACATACAAATATACAATCATTATATTTCTTCTAGTTCCTTCTTTCTCCTAACTTGTTTGTCTTTCAATGAATATATTTATTAATTTATGCCTTATCTGTAGCCCACATTTGTATGTTTTCTCCAAATATGTATACAACTACACTCTCTTTTTATTTTCTAATATGCTAGGTATTTGAACATGATCATTATTGGATAAGAACAACCACAATAATTATGGATAAATTATGTTTTCTGTGTTATTTTTTATGGATTTTTTTAAGTCTTTTTGTGGTATAAAAGGTACAGCTTTTTTATCTCATTATTTTTTTATTAAACATTTTTAATATTTATAAAATATATGAAAAATGTACACAAATAACACATATAATCTCACTCGATTATTAATTATTATGGCCTTTTTTTTTTCTATTTCATTAATCATTATTCATGGAGTTTTTTCTGACCTCGTTTGTATGAATAATTATGATGGATCAAATGAAAAATGCAAAAGCTAAAGGGCCATGACCCATGACAGCCTCCACCCAGACCACCCTCCAATCTTAAGCATTATATCACACACACACACATAATAGTTTTATCTACTATTTAATTATTGTCAAATTTAGATTTGGATATAACATATTAAGTGACAACATATTTAGTTACTGAACCAAATTCTTGATTTCTAGATGTTCATAATAGACTTTTTTTATTTGGACAGGGATGTTCATAATAGTTTTTTTTTATTCAAACCTAGCATGTTTTTATTATTATTAGATAATCATGTTTTTATTCAAAACGTCTTAATTTTTTGTCGGAATGCTTGCCTTCATTCGTTGGTGAAGTTGGCCCACTAAATTTCTATGAGTTATTCAACTGAATTTGGGCCCGATATCCATACCTGCTGGACAAAAAGAACAATATTAGATGTTATGGGCGGGTCAGTTTTGTGGCCCAAGGCCATGTCCGGAAAAACAAAAAGGTTTAGGGTGGAGCTGCGGGGAATCGAACCCCGTGCCTCTCGCATGCGAAGCGAGCGCTCTACCATATGAGCTACAACCCCTGATGCTAAGTCTTAAATTTCACTCTTTATGAGGACAACTATTGTCCAATCAAAATTTCTCCACTCAAATTAAATAAATTAATTTAGCAAAATACTAAAAAATCAGTACTTTTAATATAAAAAATTAACCAACTAATATTTTTTATTTATCATATTATATCATATCATATCAAATCAAATCAAATCAAAACAAAACGTTTCATGAATTATAAACAAATTATTAATTTTAAATAAATTATTTCAATTCAAGATTTTGTTCAGTTTTGTTTTATGTTGTTTTATCAAATCGAATCTGTTGAAGATTTTGTAATCATAATGAATTTATTTATTGGTTTTGATTAGATTATAATTAGATTTAAATTTTAAACTGAGAGAAGTTTTCTGGAATTTTCTACTTAAGCTGCCTGCGGGGGGTTTGTTTTTCTCGCTCTCTAACTATCTCTATTGTTTATGCAGCCTATATAAAGCACAAGATTCCATTCTCTCTGTTAAATTAAACCCTACTCCCTTCAAAGCTCAAATCTTGAATCCCCTTCGAGTCACACGACCGACTCGACTCACTCACTCACTAATGGCGATAATCTCCGATTTCAACGAAGATGACAACAAAGAAACTCGCACCAAACCCTCATCTTCCTCCTCTCAATACCCTTCTTCTTCTTCTTCTTCCTCCTCATCGTTCAGCGCCAGCTTCGATCCCTCAAATCCCGTCGCTTTTCTCCAGAAGGTCTTCGATTTCGTCAACCAAGAAAGTGACTTCTTTGGAACTGACGCGGCAGAGAAAGAGATCGCCTCACTGGCACGTGCCACTAGGGACAAGCGCAAGAAGAAAGCGGAGGAGCTCAAGGCTGCCGCCACCGCCGAGGCTGAAGCCAAAAAGAAGGCAGAGAAGAGGCTGAAGGAGGAGAAGGAGGATAAGTCTGCTCAAGACACGAAGAAACAAGAATCTGCTGCTAAAATAGGTGAATTCATTCCCAATTTGAAATTTATGCTTGTTCTCGTGGCCTTATCATCTTGAATTGATTCAATTTTTGAATTTGTTATACCATAATATTAAATATTTTCAATTTATTTTGATGGATACGATAGAATATGGATTCTATATAGTGTCTAGTGAAAATTCACAATTGCATTGCTCTGTGTGTGTGTGTGTGTGTTTGTGTGTGTGTGTGTGTGTGTTCGTGGATGCAATTCTTTAATCTTGCCAAAACATTAGTTTCGTAGGCTTAATAATGTTGCATGCAAATTGAATAGTGTTTATTAATATCAAGATTTTCCATAGTTTGCGAAAAAGTAATCCTTTGTGCTAAAGAACCATGGGTGCAATTGTCTACACAGGTTGCATATCTATTAAACTTTTGAGCTATGAATCTGAAGTTTTATAATTGTTTTTATATATATATTTGGACAGTTCCTAACAAAGGTAATGGTATGGATCTGGAGAAATATTCCTGGACTCAGACTCTACAGGAGGTCACTGTTAATGTTCCGGTGCCAAGTGGAACAAAATCAAGGTTTGTTATCTGTGAGATTAAGAAGAACCATATAAAAGTTGGACTTAAAGGCCAGCCACCAATTATTGAGGTAAGATTTCTATCCTAATAATACCAGTTTATATATGATATATCCAACAATACTTGAATGTTACTCCTTATTCATAATATGATCTGTGCCAGTTGGTAACCTTGTTCTGATGTTATTTTGTGTAATGACTGTGCTTATAATTGAATTTGTGTTTGCAGGGGGAACTATATAAGCCTGTCAAGCCTGATGACTGCTATTGGAGCATAGGTACTATACTACTTAAAAGTCAAAACTATGCTTAATCCTTCAAAGTGACCATTACCTATTATCATATTGATGAATTTGATATCTTAAATCATGAGCTGGCATTGTATTGAGTGAGCATATGCATTCGTACACTTGGGTTGATTTATTATTTGGGGGTCACGTGTTTTGAATTAGTTAATACTGTCAAGTGTCATGTCATCTCATCCATTGCATCTAAACCTATTTTGCAGAGGATCAAAGTGCGATTTCTATCCTTTTAACCAAGCATGATCAAATGGAGTGGTGGAAATGCTTGGTAAAAGGTGATCCTGAAATTGATACCCAAAAAGTTGAACCTGAGAATAGCAAACTTTCTGATCTCGATCCAGAGACTCGGCAGACTGTTGAAAAAATGATGGTAACTAATCCATAGTCTTTGACTTTAACTGGTTTTATAGCTTGTTATCATTGTTTTTGTTCTTTCATCTTTTTTCGTTTCTTAAGATCCTTTAGATAATTAGTTTCACTTGTCCGTGTATCAGGGGAGTTATTTAGTATGCTTGTTCAAATCATGTCCTTTTCAAACTTATTTTGGTTTGATGCAAAAAGATGAAATAATAGTTTTGATATGTTAGGTTTGAGTTATTAGTCCTATTCTTCAATGAAAATTTGCCTTAGGCTGCTTGAATTTTGTGAAACCTTAAATTGATCAACCATACATACCACTGCTCTTTCTTAGGAATCTATGATATTTCTTTCTTAATTGGTTGACAAGTTTGTATTGTTTGTTTTGTACAGTTTGATCAGAGGCAAAAGTCAATGGGCCTTCCAACCAGTGATGAACTCCAAAAGCAAGAACTCCTAAAGAAATTTATGGCTGAGGTTGGCAATTGACTCTATTAAAACATTTGTCATTATCTGCCAAATTTGCTGACTTATATCTGTTGTGTGTTTGCAGCATCCGGAGATGGACTTCTCAAGGGCAAAAATAGCATAAGCGCTGTGTTACTATTGGCGTTGTTCTTTTTTGTTTTAGTTCATTGTTATTACTTATTACTTATTACTAGTCCGACATCACGTGCCAGCTTTTCTCTTTTACTAGTGTTATTCATGGTTTCCATTTAGTGTCTTTCTGTCTCATTTTTGTGTTCTGAACACTGAACTTGTTCATAAATCATAATTATCTAGTGTTTTGGGAGAAATTCAACTTTTAATATAAATATGGTATGATAGATTGATGGGATATTAACTATGTTGGACTACGCTTAAATATTCTTGTTAAGAATAACAATTCAAAAGTAGTTTTGGTTTTTATTTAAAAATAAATAAATAACAGTTTTTTTTTTTTTTGGTCGGTGGATTGGACAACTCCCAATCCTAGGTACACAACACACTCACACACTCCTAACATATTTATCACATTTTTTTCTCAATTGCATCCTCTAGGGTTTGAACCCTAGACCTTGAGGTGGGGAGAGGGGAGAAATGCCACTAGAACCAAGGCTCATTGGCAAATAAATAACAGTTATGTCATTGTAAATTTTGTCAATTTTTATTTATTTATTTTTTTAACCCAGGCAAAGTTTTTATTTTAACTGAAAGGCTTTTTCTGGGTGTCGGGGATTGATGGTCCATATTCATACGAGAACCCATAGATAGCAGATACCCATCAATCTGCAGCTGAGATCGAATGAAAATTAGACCACCACTTTTCAAGTTTGGAATAATTGAATATCAAAAAAGTTTGGAACAATTAGAAACACTCCTTTTTTTGGACATGAATTAGAACACGTTTTTTCTTGTCTTGAATTAGAACTTTTCAAGTCTTCTTTCCCTCTTTTGTTTCGTTGTTTATGGACTATGAAGTGTTCGTGGGATTTTTGGGCCCATTAAGCATGTTGCTCCTTTGTGGAATTGTCAAAAGTAAATAATGAATTTGGGCCTTTGGGCCTATTTTAGTAGAAAAATATTCAATTCAATTAATGATATAAATATGAATCACCATAAACAAAACAATTGCTTTATGGATGAATCTAGAAAACAGTGTTAACATTTTTACCCCAAAAAAAAAGTGTTAACATGCCCATGTGAATTTTAATGCATGGGTAAAATTTATAAGTTTGAGAAGGTCTTTTACCAAGTTGATTTCTTTTATTCTTTTTATTATTATTTATATTTTTTTAGAAAGATAGATTATTATTTATGTCCATTTGAGTCAAATCTTAATTTAGTCTTTAATATTTTAAACGTTTTATTTTTTTTTGAAATTTTTTTAAATAGATTCAATTTTATTCTACTATTAAATTTGACACAAATAATTAACAAAATGAGTGACATAGATATTAATTATATTATTGGTTTAAGTTATATCATATCTTATACCAGTATTAGAGAAATATAATCAAAAATTTTTATAATAATTTTTAATATTTTTGTGCAAAATTTAATTTTTAGCAATAATCTATTAATATTTTAAATAAAAAAATCTTTTATATTAATATTCGTTAATAGATTAATTTTATTTACGTACTAAAATTAAATGTTATTAATTTTTAATATGTTAATTATTCGTATTAAATTTAATAGTGTAATAATATTAAATCCGTTTAAAATTTTTTAAAATTGAAATATAAGATTTAAAACTTAAGAGAAAAATTAAGATTTAATGGGGACAAAACACAAACCTTCCCTTTTGTAAAAAGAAACCTACTAGCTCGAGACAGGAACATTCGACCTTTTTCTATTCATTCCCTACTTAAGAAGAAATGTTGGCATACCACTCGAACCAACTCCGATAATTTATAAACAAATCAATTAATGGACTTTATCATTGTTAGAATGTTAGTAGCTAGTGAAATCAAACTCAATCATGTTATCTTGTATAAGCTACACACAAGAAGAAAATAGAGACGCGTGGCCAATAATAAGCAAAGGTCCCTTTCCGCATAAAGTAGATGATTGCAATGGCACTTCCACACCCCAATTGTCCTCTTCTCCTGTTACCATTTGGGCATTAACCCTTATGGTCCATATCATTTCACATAAACCCATCATTATCCTCAAGAAAGTGATGCCCTCTTTTGTATTTTCTGCTATATTCAGTTTTCGCACCCAAAAGGGCCAAAATCTGGTGAGAGAACAAATTGATGTTTGCAAAGGGAGAGTCAAAATGTAGTGCTTAATTTGCTTGATATTTAGGAATTGCCTCCACCCACAATTATTGATCCCGGTTGATAGCCGGACAAACTCTTTCAAATAGTAGCAACTATGACGGAGTATTTATTTTTTAGATTTAATTATTCTATGGTATTTATAATTTTATCGAAATTTTAATTAAATTTTTATATTTTTTAATTAAATTTTTATATTATGTCAAATTTTTATAATTAAATTTTTATCATAACAAAAATATTAGAATTAACAAAAAATTTTATTAAACAAAATAAATATATCTAATATTTAAATGTATATTTTATTTTGTTTAATAAAATATTTATTTGATTTTAATATTTTTACAACGGCAGGAACTTAGTTATAAAATTTAATATGATATAAGGATTTATTTATAAAAAAATTATAAAAATTTAACTAAAAATTTGATAAAACTATAAGAACCAACGAACTAATTAAACCTATTTTTAAATTGATTTTTTCAAATTTCAATAAATATAAAAATTACCTATTAAATTTGTCATTATATGTTTATGTATATTTTTAAACAAAATAATCAATTACTAAAATAATCAAAATTTTTATAAACACCAAAAATCATTCACCGTATCTTTTGTATTTTCATTGGTATTTTGATTATATTCTTTATAAAATTTAACTACAAGTATAAATATTATTATATGTAACATGGTTACTTTGTTGTTGATATATCAATTTGAGGATGATATACTTCCATGCTTGAAAATTTTTAAGAAATTTTTCCTAAGAAAAACTCTCTCACAAAATACTTAATATTTTGATATCTCTATTTTATTTTTTCCGATTTAGCAAAATTATATTTGATTCTTTATATATATATATATATATATATATATATATATATATAAAATATTAATTAATTAATTAAAAACTCCTTTGACTACAAATAGTTCTTTTGAGTGATAGTTTATATATTACACAATTGAATCGGTAATGTTAGAAAGAAAAAAAAATAGTCAAAATTTGTCTTATTTAATATTTATTAATTATTATGATAATTAATAAATGTTAAATAAGATAGGTTATGATTGTTTTTTACTATTTTTTTTTGTTATAGAACATTTTTGCAATTGAATAAACAAAAAATGGAATTATATTCTTTTATTTCCTAAGTCTTGCACTCTTAATTACTTGACAAAGAAAGATACGGAAGCTACCTATACAATATAGAGAATTATTGAATGTGACATAAATGAATTTGCAAATACAAATAAACACTTAAAATTATTTATATACAAATGTTTTTATGTAAAAGTACTAATTAAATATTATTAAATAATTTAATGTATTTTATTAAATTATTAAATATAATATGTGTCAAAACTCAAAAAGATCATTTTCATACAAAAAGATCTTTATATAAATAGCTGCTTGAAGAGTCGTCACATTGTTCGTTGTTGGGTTTCAATAATTTAAACTGACATACCCTCTTACGCATGCATATAATAACACTGCTGACATTAAGTGGCATTCATTTTTGTCGTTTTCTCATTATTTTTTCCAAAACGTTAAAATATACTCTTTTAAAATGTAATTTTGATGGATTATAAGTATACAAAAATTATATATAATTAATTATAAAAATATTATAGAGACATTAAAATTAATAATTAAATTATTTATTAATATATTTATGTATAAATATGTGTATTATTCAATTTATTTTAATATATATTTATATTTTAATATATATTTTATATTATTAATATATTATATTAAATTTATAAATTTATTTTCAATATCTCACCGAAAGAAAACAATAGCTTAATTATGCATTACTCTCCTATTTAAGTATTTATAAATGTAAAAGGCTGCACTGACTTTCCTAAAAATTTATAAAATTAATACGGTAATACTCTAAATTATTTTTTAAGAAAATTTTAATTGAATAATTTAATTTTAATAAACTTTAATTACTAAATTAATTTTAAATTTTTTATTTTATTAGATAAATCAGTCATATTACAAATTCTATAAAAAAAAATTAACACAAACAAATTCTTAGAAGTTTTTAATTAAAATTCTCATTTTTATGAGAAAGTCTAAGGAGTTAACACTTTTATTAAAATTTGGTCAGTTCTCAAAAAAAAAAGTGAGTAATCTTACACCATTGAATGAAATCTCACACCATTAAAAATACCAATAATAATTAATTGATGACTACAAATCGCAAAATTTACTGGCCTCCTAACACTCCTCTTAATTTATTTATATAGATGAGTAGATGACTAATATGATATAGGAATTGATAGTCATTTGTTTGCTAGTGACATGGATTTCTCGTAAATCTTTATTCGCTAGACCCAAATTGAATTTCATCAAATATGAAGATGATGAGCATATAGTTTTTTTTCCCCCTTTTTTTATATTTCTAAAATTTGATAAATTTCAGCACGTCCACTTTCTATTTGTTCAACTAACATTAACTTTCTTTCCAAACCTCGATCTATTTTTACGTACGATTAATGTATATTTTTAGAAACAAATAAAGAAGGCCGAGTTTCACTTGCCATTATTATAAATACTATATAATTGGCTAAAAAAGAAAACCTTGAATATAATCTTAAAGCATGGTGACCTTAAATCATTAATCACATCAAATAATTTATTCCACTCGTGAAAAATATCATAATGTATGTCCGAACTAATTAAGCAAAGCGTGACAAGGTGGAGATGGCAAGCAAATTAGCTATGAGCTACTTGTCTCAAATATTTGGAATCTTCTAACCATATATATGCACAAGTGGCTTTTCAATTATGACTCAATAATAATAATAATAATAATAATAATAATAATAATAATAATAATAATAATAATAATAATAATAATACCCTATCATCGAAATGGATGTCCATGTCCATGTCCATGTTGTATGATGTGCATGTCACCATTTATTCATTGCTCCATAGCAAGAAAACAGGAATCTGTTATCTCTTATTGAATCTGTCATTTTCTCTAACCTCCATGCTTTGGATTATTAGGGCTAAGACAAGCTATGCTACCAATGAGAAATCAAATATTTTTCTATTAAGAGAAGATGGATAATAAAACAAGGTTGACTACCTTTATTTCATGTAAACACAGTCATTATACTATATAAATCATATTATGATGCAATTAGTGAAATGGAAAGAAATAATCAAATTCTATGATTTGAGAATGGATTGAAAAAGCAGTATAGCATATGATTGCACCGGGGAAGAGTGGGTATATTGAGTGTTTTTTTTTTAATATAACGAATAATAAATTGATGTGAAGTACACTCCCTTCGGGCATATATAGTACAAATACATATTCAATCATTTAAGTCTATATATCCCTTAACAATAGATTTTTTTTTCTCTAATTTTGTTAGTTTTGTTAGCTAACTAATTAGGAGTGCAGCAAACTAGTATAGGAATTATAAAAGAAGTCTAACAAGAGGGAAAGAAATCATAAAAAAAATTATTGTAAAAAAAATACTCAAAATCTAAAAAAAAAAACATCCAAAACATAACAAAAACGAAACATCCAAAATCTAACAAAGAGATATCCAAATTCATTTTGAAAAATTTTAAAACCTAGCAAAACAAGACATCTAATATTATTGAAAAAAGAACATACAAAAATTAAGAAAAAAATTAATATCTAAATTTAATTTATATAACATAACTTTTATAATTTTATATACGTAGCATCTCTAATTTCATATTTATTACATTTAAAATTGTGTAATTATTTTAACAATAATTAATGAATACTAAATAAAATAATTTTAAATTATTTGGACTGAATTTTTATTTTTTTCCTAAATATTATTGAAATTGGTAGGTATTATTTTTTTCCTTTTTATGTATCACTTGAATATAGTTAACCAACTTTAATTAATGATTTTATTTTTCTTTTTTTTTTGTTATCTGCAGTATTCTTCAACCTAACAGACTAAGGATTAATTTGTCTCAGATCTGAGTTTTATTTGAAAAATTTTTGCTGTTTAATAGATTATTATTATATGTGAAAGGTGACATTCAATAACTCTAACGTTTGTTTAAACAGACTAATATAGTAAATATTAATAATAATAATAAATTTAAGATTAGCTAATAAAATGGTAAATAACTAAATATGTTACATTAAAACTACAAGATCATGAATTTTAACTTTTGAAGTAAGCAAAATATTTTTCTTTATAATAATCAATGATTCAAAAATTTAAGAATCAACTATAATAAATGACATTTATTTGATATATCTATGTTGATATTTATTTTTCAAACCCATAAATAATAACTTTAAACTCATTATTTTAAATACCTTTTATAGTTTTGGAGAAAGTGATAAATAGAATTTATATATATTTGTTTACAATGATCATTATTTTCCTAATCTTGGTTATTTCTATTAGTTTATTTTGTGGTGGGATTGTTGTTAATTTCTATTAGATTTGAGATACAATCTCTCTCTACTCTTTTTTATTTTCAATTTATTATTTACCATTTTATGTTTTTCTTTTTGTTTTGGTATCTTGCAAAGGTTTTGTTATTATTTTTTGTGTGTGTTTTGGTTTTCTCTTTTGTAATACTTGAATTTATATTAGTAGACATTTTAATTCAATTATCTTATGAAATAAAACATGTAAAAAGTGGTTAAACTAATTGTAGAACAAGGAAGTGACTCAAAAATGAATATTAAAAGATAGAAATTTTCTACAGATTTTTTTTATTTTGGGAAAAAAGATATAAAAGAAAATGAAATTAGTTGATCAATAATATTTGCTAATCTTACACTGCAGGTATATATACATCGAATAGAGCTACCACCTAGAGGATTAAGTTATGGTTAGCCTAAACTAATTCAATTAGAGAAACTAGCAATTAGTTCTCACATGTTAAGTTAATTATAAGTCATACCAGAAGAAAGAAGAGAAAAAACTGTTAACCAACTAATTAAACTTATGATAAAATTATGAAAGAATAAGAAAAGAAAAGATAAAAAAGGTTATACTTTGTATTTTTTGATTGATTGTTGATCGATTAAATTATGAAGGTAAAACTAAATATATATAGAGTACTGCCTACGAAAGATAAAAAAAAAAAGATAAGATAACAAATAAAAATAAAATAAGAATTTAATATGTCCCCACAAACTTGTGGATGAAAGATGTCAATAATCCATCACTTGGATAAGTTTCGATGAAATGGTTGATGAAGACGCGTGTGACGTGGTAACACAGAGGGAGATACGTGCGGGGGAGCTAGAGCTACTAACGGCAAAAAACAAAACAAAAAAACATAGAAGAAAATTATGTGTTTGAGGGAGAGAAAGCAAGCAGCGATCTTCAAAGAGCGCGTAGAGCACGATAAGATTGATCTTCAGATGGCACATAGAGCGCAATAAGAGAAAGGGCGGATATAGCGCGATAAGATTGATCTTCAAAGGGAGAGAGAGCAAGCAGCGATCTTCAAAGAGCGCAATAAGATTGATTTTCAGAAGGTGTGCTTGGAGCGCAGTAAGAGTGAAATTAAAGAATGCAGACAGAACTACGAAAAGAAGCGGACGAAACTGCGAAAAGAAATTAAAGCGCAGACGTAACTGCAAGAAGAAGGCGTGATAAGAGGGGGCGCGTAGAGCGCGGTAATTTAGGTCTATTAGAATCGAAAGGATAAGATGAAAAGGATGGATTATTTGGTGAGTTGAGAAAATATTAAACCAGTAACAAAAACGAAATTATTTTTATCAATAAAAAAGAAGTATGATAATTTCTCACAAAAAAAGATAATAGTTTATGTATTTTTCAAGATGTCAAGACTTTGATATCATGATAAAATTATAAAAAAATAAAAAATAAAAAATATTTTATTTTATATTTTTTGATTAATTTTTGATTGATTGAATTATGAAAATAAAATTAAATATATATAAAGCATTGCCTATAAAAAAAAAAAACAAATAAAAATGAAATAAAAATTTAATAACTTGATCATATAGATTAAGTCACAAAACATAATACATTTTTTAAAATTTGTCACACATGTTTTGTAGTCTTTGATGTACAATACCCATAAAATTGATTTTTCAAACAAGAAATAAAGCCGTATATATTTGCTCTTAATTAATTTAAGCAGTATATTTCCTTCTTATTAAAATTTGATCAAATCAATCTTTTTTTAATTTGTAAAAACCGTTAAACAGTTAAACTTATCTACGAATAAAATTTTCTATTACCATTTATCAAGTTAGATTTGTATGGTAGTTAATTTATTAATTTGATTAAGCAGTAATTTGTTGACTAACAGTAAACTTTTAAATAGAACTCAATATTAAAATATCAGGTCAAAGAATACCATAAATAACAAAAAAAAATTTAAAAAAATTGAGAAAAGAGATTATATATTTGCAATGGAAGAAAACTGAATTGTCGAAATTAATTAAGGCCCCATTTTTATTGAATTGTGTTGGGCATGAAGACGATGGAGAAGAGAGGGTCTTTCGCACACGTCATATCAATTATTTACATCAAAAAAGAATCTTAAAAGTTCTTCGAGTTTGGGCCGTTTAAGAGAGCATGGAGGAGCCCATTTTCATGTCACTATCAATTTCTATACAAAGACAAACCTACTACATTCACATGCTCCTCCACCACTGTTTCGTTACTTTCCATCAAATATGAATTATATATGTTTACTTGCTTTGCTTAGTAAATATTTAAATTAGTTTTTAAAAGATTTTAGTTTAGTTTTAATCATTTTTTCATAAGTTTTCGAGAATTATTATTGTCGGACATATTAGTCTCTCTTCCTGTTAGCTTTTAATTTTTAACATTTTTTTTTTGTGTAGGGACATTTAAAAGAAAGCAAGAAAATAGAATATAAACAAAACAAACAAGCAGCTAGCCATGCTTCTGATAGCACCTGTCACCTGATTAAGGCTGTGACTTTAGTAATAGAATTCAATAAATAAGTTCTTAATAAATTTTATTAAAGAATAATTAAATTTTTAAAAAACATATTATAATTTTATAAGATAAATTAATTCTTTTTTAAAATAATACAAAATTAGATTTGTTTAACAGAAATCATTTTTAAAAATGTTTTTAATAAATAAAAATTTATTAAAGATAAAGTATCATATCTAAAAAAATTATGCATAAAAGAGTTTTTGGTGGTCAAAAATATATATTAAAATTCTTAAATATTAAAATACATTCCAAAAATTATTTTTAATGAACAAAAATATACACTTAAAATTCGTAAATATTAAATTTTTACTAATAATATGATACTTTTGTCCATAAAAAATAATTTCTAAGATATATTTTTGTATTTACAAATCTTTACTATTTATTTTTATATATTCCAAGCTTTTTCACATGTACTTTTATTCATTTATTTTTAAATATCTTCTATGATAAAAGAATTAAACTACTATTATTATTAGTGATAAATATTTCAATTTAATTTACAAATAAAAAAATTAAGTAAAATTATGTTACAAAAAAATGTTGATATTTTAGATGTTATTGCTTTTATTTAAAGTTAATAATTAAATATATCAAATAATCTAATAATTTTAAATTATTAATTTTGCATCAAAACAAATGTAGCTAGTCTCTACCTTTAAAATTTGAGTACTTGGTGAACGAGAATAAACGTGGACAACTTCATCAACTTTATAGTAGTGTAACAATTGAAGCTTTTAAGTTTTAATAGTAAAATGAAATTGTTTGGAGTAACATTAAAACCGTGGAAATTAAATTGGGTTGGTCTAGTAATTAGTTTATTAGTCTACTTAAATAAATGTTAGAAGTTCGAATTTTGTTTTCTGTATACATCAATTTATTGGCCAACTATAAACCCAATTCAATACCGCAACAAATTAGTATTTGACCTATCAAATTAGAAGATACCATAACAAATAAAAAAACATTATAACCGTGAAAAAAAAGTCATCAAGTTTAAAATGATTAATAAGTAAGAGTGGCTAAATTCATTTCATGAGTTAATGCTATATTATTAGTGTGATCTAAGCATCCATTTTGAGTTAAGTCAAATGAATTTTGCTGCCAACCAATTCATTCAACTCAGTTGGCAACCAATCCGTGCCTTGATTCTTCTTCACAACTTCAAATTCCAATTACTCTCTTTTCTTTATTCGCGTTTCTGATTCCATAAATCAATTCACAGCAAGAACGAACGAAACAAAACCATGATTCAGAGATTCCACGCCCCCAAATAGGTGTCAATTAAAGCACGTTTCCAACACACACGGCTGGTGACACCTAAATTAAGCTAACCTAATTTTCCATTAATTGCTTTGCACCACGAACAGACAACATTTTCGTCTGTTCCTTCCATTGTCTGCTGACTAGAACGCTACAAATTATCACCCTATTCTTTTTTTTTATTATCACAATATTTTTTAATTTGACAAGTCAATAATTAATTTATCATGAATTTAAATTTTATTTTAAGATTTTGCTATTGATCAATAAATTGTTCAATTCTCAGCCTATTTTTACTAAGACAAAATTGACATTTTCATTCAAGTAATTTATTTAAGTTGCTAAATGTGTTCTAAAAATACATTTTAGGAATAGTAAAATATTATTAAAAATATTTTATAAAAAATTATTAAAATATATTTTTATATTTTTAATAAATTAAGTATATTAAAAACTTTAAAAAATATATTATTATAACATACTCTTAAAATATAAAATAATTAAATCCTTTTTTAAATAAATAATCTTTTATATATTACTAGTTAACTGCATATGTGGTTTAGATAAATAATTTTATTACATAATATTAAAGTTTTTATCATCAAAATGTAAAAAAAAAAATTATTTTTATCATTTTATATATTTTTATTTTTGGAATAAATATTTTTTTATAAAATTAACATAAATAATCAAAGTACTAACTACTAAGAATTATATATAGAAACCAAGGTTTGTATACAAACAATACAACAAATATAATAAAGTAACAAAATAATTATTTTTTAAACTTATTACAGATTGCTAAAATGAAGCACCCACACATAGCTAAGCCTAATTATTAGCTTTCTTTTCTGAGCTTGTTAGGATTTTATTTATTTAATTATTTATTATTAATATTTTCCTAATATAGGATTTGAGGGACATATAGTACCCTGCTACTTTAGCCATCTAAATCAAAGATGAACATTCCTTATTGCTCAAAACAGAAGAAAAATTAGAGGAGGCACATGTCACCTCTCCAAGGTTCCCTTTTTGAAGTGGCTGAAATTCTTTTCACACTTTTTTGTGTTTTTCCCCTTAACTATCTTGACTTTACAGCCCAACTTCATATATATTCCACCTTGGCCATGGAATTAACTATATATTTACTAATAAAATTTTATGGGTTTGTATTTGTAGTTTTGAAAAATTAAAGTATTTTTTAAAATTAATTTGTGTTTTAAAAATATTTAATATATAATTTTGTATATTAATAAACATTTAAATTTATTTTTAACTAAATTATTAATGTCAAATTTTGTTTACGATCAAATTTTTTCTATTTATCTCTAGTCATTTTAATTTTTAAAAATTATTTTATTAAATATAATTATTGTTGTTTATATTTATTAATTTTTTTAAATTTGATTTTATCAAATATAAGTACTATAATTTTTAAAATTATCTTTTAAAATTTTGTTTTAATAAATTATTTGTGAAATATAAAAATCTTTCCAAATCGAATCTAACAATATCTTTAGTTTCAATAAAAAAAAATAGTAATCCTTTTAAACCAAAGAGTGAACAAAATATTATTTGTAGTGGGAGATTGTGTGTTTTGTGATGAACTAAAGTGAGTGTGAAAATCTTGCCAATGAGAATTGGAGTTTTTAAATTAATTTGTTTTAGACACTAAATTAAATAAAAAACTAATTTTTTAGTGTTTTACAACCTACTACAAGTCAGAAGGATTACATGATAAGGTAGTGTAAAAATTTGATGAAGATATCGTTTATTTTACTAACTTATTTATGTAATTATTATAGGCAAAAACTTCTGAGAAAGATGTAATTAGTTATAGATTTATAGTTAAGAATCTGAAAAAAAATTAGTTTTTCCTTCAGTTAAATTGTTTATCTAGTTTGTAGTTGAACGAGTTAATTAGGAGTGTTTAAGATGTCGATCGGTTCAAAATTTGGTTCGAATCTGAGACATATTTTACCAAGTTTAAATTTATTATTTCTGCTTTTTGTTATTTTCTAGTTGAATTTGGTATATGTTTCGGGACTTCTGGTCCGGATTCAAAATTATCTTTTACAATAAAAAATATATTTTAAAATGACATTAGTAGTGTCATAATATATTTTTATATTTTAATTAATATTTTTTATATTATATAATATTATTTTTATTTTAAAAAAATTTATTTTAGTATAAATATGATATAATATTTGTTAAATTTAATTTTTAAAAATGACATTTTATTATTTTAATATATAAAATTTACAAAGTTGTATATATTAATGTTACATTAGGTTGATCCAATTTATTTTTGGATCACTTTGGGTCGGAGTCAAAATAGATTTGGTATCTTTTTAGAGTCGAATCTAAGTCTACTTAAACTCGGCCCATAAACATCCCAGTTATATAGAAAAAATGTTATTAATAACCAATTTAGATTGGTCGAGTGGTTAGCTCACTCGTCTGCTTAAACAAGTGTTAAAGGTTCGAATTTTGCCTTGTGCATGCAACAACCCATTGACCAACGACAGACCCTTAAATGGAGTTCAAATTCGCGATGAATTAGTTTTTGACCTGTCGGGTTGGGAGATACCGTGAAAAACAAAAAAAATGTTATTAAAACTGTATAATGTTTGTTTGTTACATATAATTTACTTGATAAGTACGGTGTACTTGGATAACTCATGTTCTATGATTATGGACTAGGTTAGGCACCATAAAACACTTTTAAGAGTTGAATAAATGCATCAGTGAAAAAAAAAAAACGCAAGAAAGTGGTTATTATAATTTTTTTTATTATTTAAAATCTTTAACTAGAAAAAACGACAACTTATTTTAAAACAACACAATAAAAGTTACAATATAAAAAAACGTAAGAAATTATTGATTAGATTTTTTTTATTTAAAACATTTGATCGATTAGAAATGATAGAACAAAACAACAAAAATTGCAAAACATTATTGATAGGTCGTTCAACAAATATAAAGAGTGGAAGAGAATGGATTCTTCATTCTTGTAGTTATTAATGACAAGATCAAAGATAACAAATAAATACTATATTGTTTGTTGTTTTTGTCTTTTGACTGTTTGTTTGCTTCAATCCAAGATACATTGAGCTTTTTCTTTGAAGAAAAGGAAAATAGATTTTTTAAAATTTTTTTAATTATTTAATAAAGTATAATTTTTTATTTTATATTTTTTAAGTAAAATAAAAATATAATATGTAAAAAAAATATTAAATAATAAAATATCACAATTCATTAAATAATTACGGAAAAATGGACGAATCTAATAAAAAAGAGTAATCCTTTATTTCTCTTCTGTTAATGATGATGTTATTTTAACTTAATCTTATTTATAACTATCACTCGCTGAATGGTTTTGGCTTCCCAGCATATTCCAATAGTCCAATATCCGAAAGAAGCATTCAGCAACATACAGTACGGTACTATTGTGTTCGGTGCAGTGCTCTACATGCATGGCCATGTGCCAGCGTGATTGTGTAAATGTACATATATTTATGAACCTGTCCAAAGAAAGCAACGTCATATTAAATTATTAATATCTGTACAACATAATTATTATTTTATTAAAAAAAAAACTTAAAGTTCATGTATGTACTGATCCATCAATAGCATTAATTTTGAGATGCATATCATATCATATAATGCAGTTTCTGTTTATGTGTAACGCTTAATAGTTACTGCCATTGTGTGCAAGTTTATTTTCTGATATATTTAGTTTTTTATGACAGACTAAAAATTATATCATCGTAGATCAAAGTTTTAATTTATTTAAAATTTTGTTGTTAGTGAATGAATTACTATATATATAAGTTGACAAAAAATTTAAAAAATTAGACTAGTTATCGAACTGTTCTAATCACAGATTTATTGGTCCAATCGTAATTCAATCGAAAAAAAATTGTTTTAGAATAAAATAATAAATAATTTATAAATAAACATCATAAAATATAATTATAATCTAATATAAATGTATTTTTTTCGTAAATTAAAAGAATCTTATAACTGACTATTGTTAGTACTAGGAGGATTGGGATTAGTAACATCATTTAAATTAGGAGGATTGGCAAGCGAATTATTACTCACAGATTTATTATTATCAGCAACTTCGTGATTAATACTTCCATTCATAACTGAAATCAATACACCATAATCAAAATTAAAAATAGCAGAACTTAACAGAACCAAAAATAAAAAAGAATCAACAACAAACATTAAATACCAGCAATAAATACCAAATCATAAATACCGTTATTAAATACCAAAAGCAGAATTTAACAAAACCAAAAATAAAAAAGAAATAGCAACAAAAATTACTAAATGTCAAAAGCAGAAATCAATAAGGCAACACACTACCAACAGCTCTTAATGGATCCCAATCAAAAATACCATTACCAACACCACAACAGACTGAACAACAGTCATGAATCAAGAACAATCAACAACAAAAATAAAAAAAGCAGCAACAATTAATCACCTTAAACCAGAAATCAATAAATATATCAATTAAAATTCAAAAATAGCATACTCACTTTTTCGAAAATAAAAAAGAGCAGCAACAGAATAACAAAACCATTTTTAACACACAAAATCAACAATTTAATTTCAATCTATAACATTCTAATATTCAAATCCTTATACTCGAGTCATAAATCAATGATAGTAAGGTCGTACCACTCTCAAGGTGGATTATAATATATATATATAAGTTGAAAGGAAATATTAAACGAGAAGCCTGAAAAGGAGTAATCTAAAATCGCGCATTGGAACACTCACATATTGATAAAACAGAAGATAAAGCGCGTCTTAAACCGAAAGTAGAGATGAGCAGTAATGAAGGATAAGATAAAGATATGATATAAATATATAACATAAGTAAATAAACACTAATCGCGACTCGAGAAGTTTAATTCAACCTCTCATCTTTCCCAACCTTCCGAACTTTTCAACTTCCAATTCATTGCAGAACCATGACCACAACAAGCACCAGCTAATTCGACTAAGTGATTATATATCAATACCTCACATCTTCACCTGGAGCAAGTGAAATCACTTCACTGTGTCTATCCAGAGAGTTCAAATCATCTCATTCAGTATTCATCATTGTTAATAAATCATTTCATCAGTTCACTTCAACAAGGATTGCCTTCAGCGTCAACTGACACCAGCATGAGGGACCTCTCAGTTGTATAAACACAAACAATACTAACAAGTAATGCACAAGTAAGGCAATTAAGGCAAGTAGTATTTAGTCAAATAACATATTCAATTAGGCAAACTAATACAATTAGGCAAATCCAAACAAATACAAGTGATGTATGCCTGTCCTATGGCCAATGAGCTCATCTGTCGGTTATACATCCAACCCGACACACCCGGTAACTAACACAGATATCGTCTCTCAACACAAAGAGAATCTTCAACCTTCAAGGAGGGAATCTTCAGCCTCCCATTTAGAGAGAGATTGTGATATAATGATAGAGAATCAATCGAAGAGAATCATCAATCTTCTTTATTCAATTCCCTGATATAGCAAGAGAGGGAATCTCAACCTCACTTTTCCACCAAAACGAAAGAGAGAATCCTCAACCTCATCTTGTCCACTACAGCAAGAGAGAGAATTCTCTATCTCAACTTGCCTATCAGTGGGCGGGATTCAACCACCTTCCTCACCATTTCAATTCGAAACTCATTTTCAATTCAACACAAGCAAACACACCCGCAATCTGAATTAATTATTATAGATTTAAACCAAAGGGAATCTTCGACCTCCTATTCAACTCTCTAGTGCGAAAAGTGAGGGAATCCTCGACCTCAAGCTCGTCTACCACAATAAGAGAGGGAATCATTGACCTCAACTTGTTTATCACTACAAGTGAGAGAATCCTCAATCTCAACTTGCCTTTATATGAGCGGGACAACACCACCATCATCACAACACAAATCTTATTGTCTCTTTAATCTTAATCACAACACGAGAGAGGGAATCCTTTACCGCAGCTCACCTATTCATCCTGGGATATAGTGTCTGTCACACTTCACCATCATTATCTTGTCCAAAACTTCACTCACTTATACAACAAATAACTCGGAGGGAATCCTCAACCTTCCCAATCTGCCATTATTCACCAATTATCAATAACTTACACTCATCGCTCATTTCGCTCATTATCATCATCATTCTCATCAAACTCAATCTTTACTCCTCATCACATTCATCCCCATCATGCATCATTTTACATCTTATTCATTTTCCTTAATTTCACTAACTTAACTCTTTAGATTTGGCCTCTAACTCTTCCATTCTTAATTACACCGGCGCTATACTCTTATTGGGGTTTATAAAGGTTTAAAAGGTTAAAAGAATAGTTAAAAAGCTTAAAAATACACATTTGTAAAATCCGGAGGTTGTGTGTACACATGCAAAAACTCGCGTACACAAGGCTGAAAATTTGGGTGTCGTGTATTCGAGCCTTATTCGCATACGCGAGTGTTGAAAACAACAGCCTTTGCTCGCGTCGCGTATCATGTCCGCGTATGCGAATCTGTAATTTCGATACTTCCACATACGCATGCCTCCTTCTGCGTATGCGAGATCACTGGACAGCACCCAGTGTCCGCTTGCGTGGCACCTCCACGTACGCAAGTGTTATAGAATTGCAAAAAGCTGTTAAGTGTAAAAATCAGTTTTTGAACTCAATTTTCAAACCTTCATATCTTTTTGTACAAAATTCACTTTTTAACTATTCTTGAACCGTTGGAAAGATCGATAAATGAATTTTCATAAAAATCTAATTTTGAAATTTTTTTAACTCTGAGGGCCGAGTTACGGCTCGCTAAAGTTGGCCAAAAATCTGTTTTTACCAAAAACACACATTTACCAATTTTTCAAAGATTCACAAGTCTCAATCATTTTCAACCAACAAAATGAACCCAAACTAACTCAATCCACTTATTCACACTCAACCAAATCCAATCCTACTCCATCTATACATTCCAACTCAAATACATCCATTCAACATTTCAAAAATATCATTTTCCACTATTCCATCAATCAATTACGTTCTCATATATTCTATACTAATTCTTCATTCAATCTCATACATTATTACACAATTCAATCATTACATACAGTCTTTACCTTTTTCGGCCTCCGGCCCAAAATTCACAGCCTTCGGTCAAATATTCATTAACTCAACACATATATAACTTATAAATGCACAATTCATCATCCAACACCAATTACAATAAACACAACTATACATCATCCAAATCATCAATTATCATAACATATCTTCTACACATACCAAATCCATCCAAATACACAATTCAAACCTAATTCTAGGGGTATCTAATCTAGGAATTCTCATCACACCACATGATACTTAAATAAAACTTAAACCGTACCTTTGATGACGGCGGTTCACACCCAACATTTGAATTCTCCCCTCCAAGGCTCACCCACAAGCTCCACAAGCTAATTCCAAGTTCTAAATGTGTATTCAAGTACCCAATACTCTAATATACACAATTTTATACATACATCAACTTAGGGTTTATAAAATCTTGTAAATCACAAGGGTTTGAGGATCTCTTACCATAATCTATGGAAATAGTTGATGAAACTCATCAATAGCTCATATTAGAGCACCCATAAACAACCAAAATCACAAGATTTTCTCAAAACCCAAACTAAAACTCGAAATTAGAGGAAAAAATGAAACTAAATAGAAGACAATGAGATACTCACGATAATACCTAGATATAATTAAAGAGGGTGAGGAGAGCGATGCGTAACTATAAACGACTCACCAATCGGAGCACCGAAGCAAAAGTTATGAAGATTTGAAGTTTGATGGAGTTAGAATTTTCTCTCTTCTTCCTCTCTTCTCCATTTCAGTGCCCCTCTCTCTTTCTCTAGGATTAATGAACTAAAATGCTCATAACTAAGGTTTATATATGTTGGATCTTGGGCCCAACTTAGGCCCGGTTCATATATAACCCGTTTGGCCCAAGTTTGAGCCAAAACCTTTAAGATTACCGTTTCAATGTGCGTTTTAAATATTTTTACATTCTCAATTCATAAGTTCTATTTTGTTAACCTTTCTCACTCATTATTAATTTTCTCAGCTGTAGTGCCGAACAAATCTAAGTCGGTACTGCCGGTCAAATTTTCAGTGCACGTTTTTACGCGAAAAACTATGTTTTTCCAACTCAAAAAAATCCACTCAGTCCAAATATCATATTTAAATTGTCAAAATTTAATTGCTAAATTTTCTAACCATTTTTGCCCATATTTATTTAATTACTTAATTATGGTTTCACCGATTTTACATTCTACCCACCTTATTAAAAATTTTCCCAAAAAATTAGTTGCCATAAATTCGTCCTTAAGCCACAATGCATCTTTGCTATCCTTAGGATTAGTTAAGAATCCGCGACTGAGTCGATAGTCTCTCTCCTATATCATGCAATCGAACTAACTCTATTTTTGGCACTAAGTCTACTCAAGTTCACTCTTAGTTTTCTCTAGGTCTTTCTCAATAGCAATTCTAATATCAAGTTCACCTCTTCTAAACCTTCTGTAACTTTCAATTAAAATCTTAACTTAGAATTTTTAAAACTTTTAGAATCCTTAACGAATGTCGGCAGAACGTCCTCTAAGCTGAAGTTCATCACCCTTCATGGTTTTTCTCTATTCAACCTAAAAAAGATGTTAGAATTCTCCATTCAACGTTTTGTAATTTCATCTTTCAAAATCAGTCATTATCAATTCAATCTAATCTCACAGCCACCACCAAACTCAATCATCTAGAAATCACTATCTGCATGAACCCGGTGAACCTTCCAGGTATTCAAACCTAAGGTATTTCTAATCATTCCTTACTACTTCTTATTGCAACCATACTATGTTAATGCTCCCGCAAGCTTCCATTGCGTCACTCTAATTTTCAGCCACCAAGCATCCAATTATCCATACTGTTAATGTTCTATTATCGGATCACAAAACCTAGGCTCACTTCTAAGCTTTCTTAGTCTGATCCCAAATAATGCTTAAGTTCATCCTAAGACTTCAATCGCAATTTAGGACCCTAGCACATTTCTAGGTTTAAGTCACAAGCTCATTATAATCCTTAATCAAAACAATCACATCACCTAGGACCTAAACACAAGTTGTGGTACCTACTCAAGTTATCCATCCTTATCTACATTAGTTACAACCATATCAAATCCTCATTCTTCAACAACCAATTTCACATATTTAACATCTCGTAAAATCTCCACTCTCAACATAACACCAACTTGCACCGACCTCTATCAACACACAATTCACAATATATGCACATTATAATGCAATTCATCATCATCAAAATCAGAACTTGCTCATATATCCCATAATCTCATAACCAATCAACCATAAACATACTCATCATATTTTATACACAGTCCCAATAACCAACTAATTATAGACACAAATAATTCCATTCATCATAACTAAAGTCGAATGCCAATGAATGTCAAATCCAATCAAATTCAAGTCTAAGTACTATAGGTTGAGAAGTCGGCGTATGCACATACAAGTCGAAACTAACTCCACTACTACTCATCATCAACATACAAACATTATTCCCAAATCACATCCTAATTATCCAAAACCTATAACATCAATTTTTTATCAATTAGTCGTCCTCCAATTCCTATACAATTGTTCAGTTTCACAAACTCTCATTCCAATTTAATTTCCAACTGTACCAATGTCATATACAAGCATCCTCTACTCTCAATAAGTTTAAGCCATTAATTGATAGTCCATTTAAAAATTATGTTTATCGCAATTCAGCCTTACGTTACAAACAAATACCATATGTCATTATTATGTCAAGCAGTTAAATTTTTTTATTATACTTATCAATTTTACAATTACCTCAATCTCATTGAGATCGATCCTCTCCTTGATTTTTTTTTGTATGGACAATCTTGGGAGATATGCCTTCGTTTTCCACAACGATAGCATAGTCCTAACTCGGTTCGGCATGGCTGGTCCAAATGGTATCTCCTACATCTTTGGCACTGCAAATTATCCGAAGTAGCCTTTGCCTGCTTTCCTTTACCATTTCCCATGCGGTTGTCATTTCTTCAGTAATTGTTTCAACCTTGGGAAGGCTGAGGTAGATAACTATTCTTTTTGAAGTCTAAGTCCCTCGATGCAAAACTCTTGTCTTAATCCTTTTCATGGGACTCCCGGTTGTCACTCCTTGCTATATCAGTTTTCCTGCAGCACTCTTCCACCACTCCACTCTTGTTAATTAACTTCGCAAAACTCTTAACCTCAAGAGGCGCCACAGCTTGCATGATATAGTCCCTCAAACCATCTTGGTACTTCATACACTTCCACCCCCTATATCCTTTAGGAGCACCTTGACAAACCCTTAAGAAATGGCACAACTCTTCGAATTTGCTCGTATAAGCAGCCACTGACATTGATCCTTGCTTTAGTTGTAGTAGCTCCAATTTCTTAGCCTGTCTTACAGAGTCCAAAAAGTATTTCTTGTAAAAATTCCCTCTGAACATCTCCTAGGTAATCACCTCATCTCCATTCCCTTGCTGCAGCAGACGGTGAGCTCCTTGCCACCAGTATTGAGCTTCTGCACTCAACTGATATTTAGCAAATTCTACCAACTGACTATCAAGTACATGTTACACTTGCAATGCCCTTTCTATCGCTTGGAACCAATTGTAGGCTTCCGTCGGATCAGTTGAACCCTTGAACATTGAGGGATTAACCTTCAAAAAGGTTGCTAAAGTCATCGAACATCCATCAACTGAGTTTCCTCCAAGTCTGTTATTGTTTCCGTTCATCCTTTCCATAGCTTGGTTTGTAGCCACAATATTTGTGTGCATAGCATTTACAAGAGTAGTCATAGCAGCCAGGAGTGTGGCTTGGTTATCCCTCGGTGTGCCTTCTTCATATTCTCTTGGCGTCCAGGTTCGACCGCATCCACGAGTCGTCATTCGGGTCGTATCCACACCAAACAAATGATATTAAGGTGACCAGTCTCAATATTTCAAGTTAAGTGCTTCGAATTCCCAAAAGTATACTCATGAACTTCATGATAAATGTATCAGTTAGATATCCTAAATAGCATAGGTATAGACCCAGAGTATGCATTGAAGCATAAGTAGTCCATCCCTCAGGCTCACGAGGACAAACTACTCTAATATCATAATATAACACCCTAATATTCAAATCCTTATGCTTGAATCACAAGTCAATGATAATAAGGTGGTACTACTCTCAAGGTAGATTATAACACACACACACACACACACACACACACACACACATACACACACATATATATAAGTTGAAAGAAAATATTAAACGAGAAGTCTGAAAACCCTAAACCCTATATATATATAAGTTGAAAGAAAATATTAAACGAGAAGTCTGAAAGGGAGTAAAATAAAATCATGCATCGGAACGCTCATGTATCGATAAAACAGAAGATAAAGCGCGTCTTAAAACAAAGGTAGAGACGAGCAGTAATGAAGGATAAGATAAAGATAGGATATAAATATATAACATAAGTACATAGCCACTAGTCGTGACCCACAAAGTTTAGGCCGGCTAGGGTTAAAGAAGTAAAAGCAGTTGACAATAGTATTTCCTATCTCTCCTAAGGATACATCATCGCCTCTATAAGCAAGTTCCAAAATAAACTTTTATATAAATCATTTTAAAGGTTTTTCAAAATAAAAAGGAGAGATTCTAAAGGTACAAAAGAGAATCAAATAGACTTCGCAGTCGTCCAAAAGAATCCAACTCACTACTGAGCACCAGAACCTGTATCTAAAAGATAGAGAATATACGGAATGAGAACCCTCGACCCATAGGTTTCCAGTATGGTAAAAGTGACAAATAAATACAGTGCACTATAATTAGAACTCACTAAGCATCCTAATCTCCCTTTCATCAATTATTCACCCTAGGTTCTCACTAATCCTAAGTCTTATTCAACCTCTCATCTTTTCCATCTTTCCAAACTTTCTAACTTCCAATTCATTGCAGAACCATGACCAGAACTAGCACCAGCTAATTCGACTCAATAATTATATATCAATACCTCACATCTTCACTTGGAGCAAGTAAAATCACTTCACTACGTCTATCTAGGAAGCTCAAATAATCTCATTCAGTATTCATCATTGTTAATCAATCATCTCATCATTTTATTTCAACAAGGACTGCCCTCAGCGTCAACCAACACCAGCATGAGGGACCTCTCAGTTGTACAAGTACAAGCAATACAAATAAGTAGTACACAAGTAAGGCAATTAAGACAAGTAACATTTAGTCATATAATATATTCAATTAGGCAAATCCAAACAAGTCAAACATATGCAAATGATGTATGCTTACCCTATGGCCAATGAGCTCATCTGTCGGTTATACAGCCAATCCGACACACTCGGTAGCTAATCCTGAAATCATCTCTCAACACGAAGGAAATTTTCAATCTTCAAGGAGGGAATTCTCAACCTAACTCATTCACACCACAGCCAGGAATCAAATCGAATCGAATCGAATCGAAGTTAATCCTCAACCTTCTCCATTCAATTCTCTGATGTAGCAAGAGAGGGAATCCTCAATCTCGCTTGCCCACCGCAATAAGAGAGAGAATCTTCAACCTCATCTTGTCCATTACAGCAAGAGAGAGAATCCTCTATATCATCTTGTCTATCAGTGGGCGGGATCCAACCACCATTCTCACCATTTTAATTTGATACTCATTTTCAATTCAACACAAGCAAACATACCCGCAATCCGAATTAATCATTACAAAATTAAATCGAAGGAAATCTTCGACCTTAAGCTCGTCTACCACAACAAGAGAGGAAATCCTCGACCTCAACTTGTTTATCACAACAAGTGAGAGAATTCTCAATATCAACTCGTGTAACACCCTACCACACAAAATCTTATGCTTAAGTCATAAGACAAAGGTTGTGAGGTATTACGACCTCTAAAAATACAAAATTATATATAATATAGTTCGAAAAAGATTTGTAACTAGGAACATTTAAAGAAAAATTAAAGCAAAAGTGGTACAACGAAAAGCACAAATACTCACGAAGCGAGAACGTAAGCGAAACAAGATAGAGTGAGCTAACATTGATATAAACAAAAGAGAATTTCAAGGTACAAATATCAAAGTTCAAGACTCAGCTCACGAAGATAAAGTAGCCAGAGCACATAAGAGAACCCAAAAAAACCCAAAAGACAAAGTTTACAGAACCTGTTTCTCCAAAATAACCTCTAAAAGGAAGTTAATACAGCATATACATAAGTAGTGGAGATAATAAGTATTTACGTATATACATATAACCAAAATAAGCCCTAAAAGACATAGAGATCTTTGCTATCAGAAGCTTCCAGCATGGCTCAACGAAGTGCCTCACGTCATGCATCTGAAAATCACAAAATACGTATGGGATGAGAACTAGAGGTTCTTAGCATGGTAACAGTACCCACATACCTCACATATAATGTTCTGGGAAAGCCAAAGGCAATCCTAAAACCTTCAACATATAATCAAATCTTATAAACATAAGTAAACCATTAAAATAAAATAGGCAACTAGCTAAGGGTCTTCCGTCTATCTAATACTCCCCTTTCCAACTCCTCCGAACCTCCCAACCGCCACCAAAATTAAATGTTACAAACACAATTATTGCATGCAAAGAAATCACAGGTAGAAGCATATACAGAAGATAAACAGGTAGCAAATAGTTTATGTAAGCAATTAGGCAATCCAAATAAGGCATACCAAATAAACACATAGATGCATATGATGCATGCCTATCTTATGGATGATGAGTCTCATCTGTCAGTTATAAAGCCAATCTAACAAGTCCTGGTAGCTAACCATTGGACTGTCCCTTTGTCGTGCATCCCCAACTCGAGCAATTCTCAATCATAAACACATAACACACACCGGTATTATTCCACGAGGGCGAGCTCATCCGGAACTTTCACAGTGTCTAGTCATACTTACGACATAAGGTCAGCAGAGTATCGAGTCTCAACCTGGAGCACGTGGTGGCTAGCCACTGCTTTTACCCAAGAAAACTCGTATCTCAGATATTTGGAAGTGCAACAATCACATTATCAAATTAATAATCTTATATATTCATGCTCAGCCATAATTAAATATTAATACAGCCATCCAGCTCATAACATAATCCATAACCAGCCATAATGCATTATCAAATACCACCATCCAACTCATAACATAAACATCACTTCTGCCATCATAATCAACAACTCATATAATCATCATTAGTCATGATTCATCACTAATTCACCCTTACTTCATTGATAAGTTACCTTCCTCACAGTCCTCACTATAATTCATTACCCAAAATCCACCTACCGGGCTTTAAACAAGAGAAATTAAGGTTTTGAAAACTAGAGGAATGCCTTAGAAATCAAAACTTGAAGTTTGGAAAAAAAGGGACTTGTGTACGCGACCCTTGCTCGCGTACGCGAGGAATGCAGCCAGTAATGCATGCTTGCGTCGCATGTAACCTTTCATGTACGCGACCTTTAAAAATTTGACTTCTCCTGTACGCGACACTGGCTTGCATACACGAGCTTCTTAACCCGTAAATACTGCTTGTGTCGCGTGCTATGTGGTCGCGTATGCAACCAAGAAAACGAGATGTTCGCGTATGAGACACACATCTCGCGCACGCGAGTTATTGAGGCAGCAACCATTGGTCGCATCGCGCATGTATCACGTGTACATGAGCTTATTAGAAATTTAAAAAGCTGCTAAGTCCTGAAATCTCACTTTTGCACCGCAAACTTTGATTGCGCATAACTTTCTCATTTTAAAATATTTTTCCTCTATTCTTTAAATGGTGTAAACATCTCAGACCAAAGTTTCTTTTTAAAAAATTTGATAAAAATTGGAGGTCCGAAGATCAAGTTATGCTTTACAAAAGTTGGGTCAAAATCATAATTTTCACAAAACTTAACAAACTTCCAATTTCAAAACATACAATTTCCAAACCCTTTAAAACCAACCCAGAACTTACCAATTCAGCATCAACCATATACCAACTTCCTCATACAATCCACAACCTACCAATTTTCTCCTTTTTCGTCAATCTCAAATTCAATATTTCAAGTTCAACAACATACAAATCACATCATCAATTTCTTATGACAACTCCAATATCAACTTCACCATCAACATAGTACTAACAACAATTCAATCTCACTAACCATTATATATATACCAAGTCACACATATCATACATACAGGCTTTCATCACAACCTCCAAAAATCACTAACCACATATGTAATAATACAATCCATCTCAACCAATCAACAACATCAACAATTCAATTCCTATTCTAGGGTCACTAGCCTAAGTTTTCATAATACATTATATTTTGGATACGAGAAACTGATGAGCGGATAATTTATACGCTTTTTGGCGCTGTTTTTAGTATGTTTTTAGTACATTTTAGTTAGTTTTTAGTATGTTTTTATTAGTTTTTATTTAAAATTCACTTTTCTGGGCTTTACTATGAGTTTGGGTGTTTTTATGTGATTTCAGGTAATTTCTGGCTGAAATTGAGGGACCTGAGCAAAAATCTGATTTAGAGGCTGAAAAAGGATTGCAGATGCTGTTGGATTCTAACCTCCCTGCACTTGAAGTGGATTTTCTGGAGATAGAGAAGCCCAATTGGTGCTCTCTCAATTGCGTTGAAAAGTAGATATCATGGGCTTTCCAGAAATGTATAATAGTCTATACTTTGCTCGAGTTTTGATGGCACAAACCGGCGTTGCAAATCAGCTTCAGAATTCCCGGCGTTTAATGCCGGAACTGGCACAAAAATTGGAGTTAAACGCCCAAACTGGCACAAAAGCTGACGTTTAACTCTAAAAAAAGTCTCTACACATGAAAGCTTCAACGCTCAGCCCAAGCACACACCAAGTGGACCCCGGAAGTGGATTTTTACGTCATTTACTCATTTCTGTATATCCTAGGTTACTAGTTCACTATTAATAGGACCTTTTGACATTGTATCTTTACCTCATGACACTCTACACATTTCATATTGTACCTTCTATGGCATGAGTCTCTAAACCCCATGGTTGGGGGTGAGGAGCTCTGCTGTGTCTTGATGGATTAATACAATTACTACTGTTTTTCATTCAATCACGCTTGCTTCTATTCTAAGATATCACTTGTTCCTCAACTTGATGAATGTGATGATCCGTGACACTCATCATCATTCTCACTTATGAACGTGTGCCTGACAACCACCTCCGTTCTACCTTAGATTGAGTGAATATCTCTTGGATTCCTTAATCAGAATCTTCGTGGTATAAGCTAGAATTGATGGCGGCATTCAAGAGAATCCGGAAGGTCTAAACCTTGTCTGTGGTATTCTGAGTAGGATTCAAGGATTGAATGACTGTAACGAGCTTCAAACTCCTGAGGGCTGGGCGTTAGTGACAGACGCAAAAGAATCACTGGATTCTATTCCAACCTGATTGAGAACCGACAGATGATTAGCCGTGCTGTGACAGAGCGCGTTGAACATTTTCACAGAGAGGATGGAAGGTAGCCATTAACAACGGTAAAACCCTACATACAGCTTGCCATGGAAGGAGCCTTGCGTGTATGAAGAAGAAGACAGTAGGAAAGCAGAGATTCAGAAGATAGAGCATCTCCAAAACCTCAACCTGTTCTCCATTAATGCAAAACAAGTATTTATTTCATGTTCTTCTACTTTTCACAATTAAACCTGAGAATTATTGATATCCTGACTAAGAGTTACAAGATAACCATAGCTTGCTTCAAGCCGACAATCTCCGTGGGATCGACCCTTACTCACGTAAGGTATTACTTGGACGACCCAGTGCACTTGCTGGTTAGTTGTGCGAAATTGTAAAAGTGTGATTGCAATTTCGTGCACCAAGTTTTTGGCGCCATTGCCGGGGATTGTTCGAGTTTGGACAACTGACGGTTTATCTTGTTGCTTAGATTAGGACTGTTTTACTTTTGTTGGTTTAGAGTCTTTTATTTGAGTTTAGTTTCATATTTTAAGTTTGGTGTCAATTGCATGCTTTTGTTTTCTTTTAATTTTTCGAATTTGCATGTTCTTAGTCCCTAGTTGATCTTTAAAAATTCTAAGTTTGGTGTCTTCTTTGTGTTTTCCTTTAGGTTTTCGAAAATTTGTGTGTGATTTTCTAAAAATTTCTAAGTTTGGTGTCTTCTTTGTATTTTCCTTTGAATCTTCGAAATTTTGCATTAATTTTCAAAATCATATCTTTTCAATCATATCTTCTTCAAAATAATTTTTAACCATATCTTTTTAATTGCTAATTCCAAAATCTTTCTAATCTAGTTTTCAATTCGCTTTGATTTTATTTTCTTTTGGTTTTCAAAATTTTATTTTATTTTCTTTTTGATTTTATTTTATTATTTTCGGTCATTCCTAAAAAAAATATTTTATACTTTACTTGTGAATCCATATCATTTCCCTTTCTCCATCATGGACCTAAGTGGAATTGAGCAGTCCAGAAGGACTCTGGGGTCATATGCTAACCCCATTACAGCTGCATATGGGAGTAGCATCTGTATACCTCCCATTAAAGCAAGAAGCTTTGAGCTAAATCCTCAACTCATTATCATGGTGCAGCAAAATTGTCAGTATTCCGGTCTTCCACAGGAAGAACCTACTGAGTTTCTGGCACAGTTCTTACAAATTGCTGACACAGTACGTGATAAAGAGGTGGATCAGGATGTCTACAGATTACTACTGTTTCCATTTATTGTAAAAGATCAAGCTAAGAGGTGGTTGAATAACCAACCCACAGCAAGCATAAAAACATGGAGACAGTTATCAGACAAATTCCTGAATCAATTTTACCCTCCAAAAAGGATGACACAGCTAAGGTTGGACATCCAAGGCTTTAAACAAGAGGATAATAAATCTCTTTATAATGCCTGGGAGAGGTACAGAGGTATGCTAAGAAAATGCCCCTCTGAAATATTTTCAGAGTGGGTACAGTTAGACATCTTCTACTATGGACTTACAGAAAAAGCTCAGGTGTCTCTAGACCACTCAGCTGGTGGATCTATACATATGAGGAAGACGATTGAAGAAGCTCAAGAGCTCATAGATACTATTGCTAGAAATCAACATCTATACTCAAGCAGTGAGTCCTCTACAAAAGAAGAAGCTATGGCAGTAACTACTGATCCTAATCCTTAAGAACAGATTGTTGAGCTTAATCAGCAATTACTCCTGATGACAAAACAGTTAGCAGAATTTAAAGAGATGCTCCAAGAAACTAAAATTGCTAACAAGAACATAGAATCACAGTTGAATCAGACAAAATAGTAGTTATCTAAATAGATAACAGAAGAATGCCAAGCAATTCAACTGAGGAGTGGGAAGACATTGAATAACGCTGCTCCAAATGGCAAAAAGCCAAGGAAGGAATAATTGACAGAGAATAACCAAACCACTACCCAAAATCCCTCTGAGGACAGTAAGAGCCCAGAGAGGAATACTCTTGGCGTTCAAACACCAGAAAGGGGGGAAAAGTTGGCGTTAAACGCCCATTCCTTGCTCAGTTCTGGCGTTCAAACGCCAAAAAGGGGGAAAAAGATGGCGTTAAACGCCCATTCCTCACCCAGTAATGGCGCTCAAACGCCAATGAGGAATCAGACACCTGAGAGTGCTGATAGTAACCCCTCTAAAAGGGCTTCTCCAACCACCTCTGTAGGGAATAAACCTGCAGCAACTAAGGTTGAAGAATATAAAGCCAAGATGCCTTATCCTCATAAACTCTGCCAAGCAGAACAGGATAAACAATTTGCCCGCTTTGCAGACTATCTAAGGACTCTTGAAATAAAGATTCTGTTTGCAGAGGCACTTGAGCAAATACCTTCTTGTGCTAAGTTCATGAAAGAGATCTTAAGTCATAAGAAGGATTGGAGAGAAATTGAAAAAGTGTTTCTCACTGAAGAATACAGTGCAGTCATTCTGAAAAGCTTACCAGAGAAGCTTCAAGATCCAGGAAGCTTTATGATACCATGCACATTAGAAGGTGCTTATACCAAGACAGCCCTATGTGACCTTGGAGCAAGTATCAATCTAATACCTGCATCCACTATCAGAAAGCTTGGGTTGACTGAAGAAGTCAAACCAACCCGGATATGTCTCCAACTTGCTGATGGCTCCATTAAATATCCATCAGGCATAATTGAGGACATGATTGTCAAGGTTGGGCCATTCGCCTTTCCAACTGACTTTGTAATGCTAGAAATGGAGGAGCACAAGAGTGCAACTCTCATCCTAGGAAGACCCTTCCTAGCAACTGGACGAACTCTCATTGATGTACAAAAAGGGGAAGTGACCCTGAGAGTCAATGAGGATGAGTTCAAGTTGAATGCTGTCAAAGCTATGCAGCATCCAGACACATCAAATGACTGCATGAGCGCTGACATTATTGACTCTTTAGTGGAAGAGATCAATATGACTGAGAGTCTCGAATCTGAGCTTGAGGATATCTTTAAAGATGTTCAGCCTAACCTGGAGGAACCAGAGGAAATGCAAGAACCTCTGAAAATTTCTCAGGAAGAGGATAAACTTCCTAGACCCGAGCTCAAGCCATTACCACCATCCCTGAAGTATGCATTTCTGGGAGAAGGTGACACTTTTCCAGTGATTATAAGCTCTGCTTTAAACTCACAGGAAGAGGAAGCACTAATTCAAGTGCTAAGGACACATAAGACAGCTCTTGGGTGGTCCATAAGTGATCTTAAGGGCATTAGCTCAGCAAGATGCATGCACAAGATCCTATTGGAAGATAATGCCAAGCCAGTGGTTCAACCACAGAGGCGGCTAAATCCAGCCATGAAGGAGGTGGTGCAGAAAGAGGTCACTAAGTTACTAGAGGCTGGGATTATTTATCCTATTTCTGATAGCCCCTGGGTGAGCCCTGTCCAAGTTGTCCCCAAGAAGGGAGGCATGACAGTGGTTCATAATGAAAAGAATGAATTGGTTCCCACAAGAACATTTACAGGGTGGCGTATGTGTATTGACTACAGAAGGCTCAATACAGCCACCAGAAAGGATCATTTTCCTTTACCATTCATAGACCAAATGCTAGAAAGACTAGCTGGTCATGATTATTACTGCTTTTTGGATGGCTATTCAGGTTACAACCAAATTGCAGTAGATCCTCAGGACCAAGAGAAGACAACATTCACTTGCCCTTCTGGCGTGTTTGCCTACAGAAGAATGCCTTTTGGTCTGTGTAATGCACCTGCAACTTTTCAGAGATGCATGCTATCCATCTTCTCTGATATGGTAGAGAAGTTCCTAGAAGTCTTCATGGATGACTTCTCAATATATGGAGACTCATTCAGCTCCTGTCTTAATCATCTAGCACTTGTCCTGAAAAGGTGCCAAGAGACTAACCTGGTCTTAAATTGGGAGAAATGTCACTTTATGGTGACTGAAGGAATTGTCCTTGGGCACAAAATTTCAGGCAAGGGAATAGAGGTGGATCAAGCAAAGATAGAAGTAATTGAAAAATTACCACCACCTACCAATGTTAAGGCAATCAGAAGCTTTCTAAGGCATGCAGGATTTTACAGAAGGTTCATAAAGGACTTTTCAAAAATTGCAAAACCTCTAAGCAACCTGCTAGCTGCTGACACGCCATTTGTGTTTGACACAGAGTGTCTGCAGGCGTTTGAGACCCTGAAAGCCAAGCTGGTCACAGCACCAGTCATCTCTGCACCAGATTAGACATTACCATTTGAACTAATGTGTGATGACAGTGACCATGCCATTGGTGCAGTGTTGGGACAGAGGCACAACAAGCTTTTGCACGTCATTTATTATGCTAGTCGTGTTCTAAATGATACACAGAAGAATTACACAACCACAGAAAAAGAGTTACTTGCAGTGGTTTATGCCATTGACAAGTTTAGATCCTAATTAGTAGGGTCAAAAGTGATTGTGTACACTGACCATGCTGCTCTTAAATACTTACTCACTAAGCAGGATTCAAAATCCAGGCTCATAAGGTGGGTGTTGCTTCTGTAAGAGTTCGATATAGAAATAAGAGACAAAAAAGGGACAGAGAACCAGGTAGCTGATCATCTGTCCCGAATAGAACCAGTAGTTGGGGCGTCCCTCCCCTCTACTGAGATCTCTGAGACCTTTCCAGATGAGCAACTCTTTGCCATTCAGGAAACCCCATGGTTTACAGACATTGCAAACTATAAAGCTGTGAGGTTCATACCCCAGGAGTACAGCAGAGTGCAAAGAAAAAAATTAATTTCAGATGTCAAGTACTATCTATGGGATGAACCATATCTCTTTAAGAGATGTGCAGACGGAATGATCCACAGATGTGTATCTAGAGAGGAAGCACAAAGGATCCTATGGCATTGCCATGGATCACATTATGGGGGACATTTCGGAAGTGAGCGAACAGCCACTAGAGTCCTCCAATGCGGCTTCTACTGGCCTACTCTCTATAGGGACGCCCGAGAGTTTGTGCGTAACTGTGACAGCTGCCAAAGAGCTGGTAACTTGCCTCATGGTTACGCCATGCCTCAACAAGGGATCTTAGAGATTGAATTGTTTGATGTTTGGGGTATTGACTTCATGGGTCCCTTCCCACCATCATACTCAAACACTTATATTTTGATGGCAGTAGACTATGTATCTAAATGGGTAGAAGCAATTGCCACTCCCAATAATGATACTAAGACTGTGTTGAAATTCCTCCAGAAATACATCTTCAGCAGGTTTGGTGTTCCCAGAGTACTAATCAGTGATGGGGGCACTCATTTCTGTAATAAACAGCTTTACTCTGCTATGGTCAGATATGGAATTAGCCACAAAGTAGCAACTCTGTATCATCCACAGATAAATGGGCAAGCTAAAGTCTCTAATAGAGAGCTAAAAAAAATTCTGGAATGGATTGTTATTGCTCGTAGAAAGGATTGGGCAAAGAGCTTGGATGATGCTCTGTGGGCATACAGAACAGCATTCAAGACTCCTATAGGAACCTCTCCATACCAACTTATGTATGGGAAGGCCTGTCATATGCCCGTGGAACTGGAACATAAAGCCTACTGGGCAACCAGATTCCTAAACATGGATGCTAAGTTAGCTGGTGAAAAAAGATTGCTCCACCTAAATGAGCTAGAGGAGTTCAGACTCAGTGCCTTTGAAAATGCAAAAATTTATAAGGAAAAGGCAAAGAAGTGGCATGACAAGAAGTTGTCATCCAGAGTCTTTGAGCCAGGACAGAAAGTTCTGCTCTTCAACTCTAGGCTCAAATTATTCCCAGGAAAACTTAAATCCCGGTGGAGGGGTCCGTATGTGATTACAGGAGTGTCACCATATGGATATATTGAGCTTTAAGATATTGATTCGGATAAAAAGTTCATTGTTAATGGACAGAGGATCAAACATTATCTTGAAAGTAATTTTGAGCAGGAATGCTCAAAACTGAGGCTTGAATGAGTCTCAGTAAAGGTCCAGCTAAAGACAATAAAGAAGCGCTTGCTGGGAGGCAACCCAGTCATTAGCAGGTTATTTGTTCTATAAAAGTTTGATATATACATTCTTCAAGGTTGATCATTGAAATTGAAGGAATTCACAAGTTACAGAAGGATTCAGTGCAAAAAGCAGAGAAAAGGAGCTTGCTGGCAAGAAAACGCCAGTAAAGGGTACTCTGGGTGTTAAACGCCAAAATGGATACCATTCTGGGCGTTTAACGCCAGTAAAGGTACCATTTTGGGCGTTAAACGCCAGAATGGGTACCATTCTGGGCGTTTAACGCCAGAATTGCAGCATCCTGGGCGTTCAGCAAAACGCCCAGTGATAAAAGGGTTTCTGGCGTTTAACGCCAGCCAGGGTACCTGGCTGGGCGTTAAACGCCCATAATGGCCAACATTTGGGCGTTAAACGCCATAATAGATACCATTTTGGGCGTTTAACGCCAGAAAGGTGGGGGACAGAGATTTTGTTTTCCACTTCAAATTTTTTCAAACTTTCTTGTTTTGATCCATAATTTTCTACATAAACACATTACAAACTTTCATCATTCACCTTCAAATTTCAAAAATTAAACAATTTTCTAAATTATTTTCAAATCTCTTTCAAATCCTTTCCAAATCTTCTTCAAAAAACTCAAATATCTTCTCAATTTCTTTCCATATCTTCTCAAATCTCCTTCAAAATTTTCGAAATCTCTCCCCCTCCCTTATAAGTACACGTTCGGCCACCCCCTCTCCCCACCATTCGAATTTGCTCTCCTCCTCTTTCTCCTCTTTCCTTTCTTTTGCTTGAAGGCATGCAAACCTCTAAGTTTGGTGTGCTTTTCCGTGATCACTAAGCCAAGATTTATCAAGATCATGGCTCTTAAGGGAAAACAAACCAATCCCAAAGGCAAGAAAGAGAATAATCCAAAGAATCTTTGGAATCAAGAGAAGTTCTTAACCAAAGAACATGCAGACCATTACCACAAAATAATGGGTCTGAGGTCAGTGATCCCGGAAGTCAGATTCGATCTGAAAGAAGATGAATATCCGGAGATCCAAGAGAAAATTTGAAACAGAGGATGGGAAGTTCTAACCAACCCTGAGACAAAGGTTGGAAGAAATATGGTTCAGGAATTCTACTCAAATCTGTGGCTGACAAATAAGCAAAGAATGACTGGAACTGCTTTTCATACCTACAGAACCATGGTCAGAGGGAGAATTATTTACTTTCATCTGGACAAAATAAGAGAGGTCTTCAAATTGCCTCAACTACAAGATGATCCTGAATCCTTTAATAGGAGAATGGTGAGAGTAGACAAGGGGTTGGATCAAGTTCTAGAGGACATATGCCTCCTTGGAACTAAGTGGACAACCAATTCAAAAGGTGTCCCAAACCAACTCAAGAGGGGAGATCTCAAACCAATTGCAAGAGGTTGGTTAGACTTCATTGGGCGTTCTATATTGCCCACTAGCAACCGTTCTGAGGTCACGGTCAAGAGAGCAGTGATGATTCATTGTATTATGCTGGGAAAAGAAGTGGAGATTCATCATCTGATTGCTTGTGAGATTTACACAATTGCAAACAAAAACTCCACTGAAGCCAAACTGGCTTACCCAAGCTTAATCTCTTTGCTATGTAAAGATGCTGGGGTGAGGATGGGAGTAGATGAATTCATCTCAATTGAACATCCAATCACCAAGAAGTCAATGGAAGGACAAATGCAAGATAACTCTATCAAAAGGAGGGTGCAGGAATTCCTCCCTGAACTTCTTGAAATTGACTACTGGGCCAGTCTAGAAGCATCTGTTGCCAAGCTACAAGAAAATATGGAACAAATTAAGGAAGAACAGCAAAATCAAAACTGCATGCTCTGCAAATTGCTGAAGGAACAAGAGAAGCAGGGGCATGAGCTACAGAAGCTGAAGCGCCAGAAGCTCTCCATTGAAGGGTCAAATACCCCACAAGTTGAGGGAGCATCCACTTCTCAAAATCAAGGTTGTTGAGTCCTAACTCTGTGATAACCTCTATCATTAGGAGTCTATTTTAGAGTCATTTAAATTTTTATTTTCTATTACTATTAGTCTTATCTTATATTTATTTTTGAGTCTTGTTCTTAATTCATGATTAATAAAATTTAAGGTTCATGTCTTAAAGCTATGAATGTTATATGAATCCATCACCTCTCTTAAATGAAAAATGTTTTAATCACAAAAGAACAAGAAGTACAGGATTTCAAATTTATCTCTGAAACTAGTTGAATTAGTTGATGTGGTGACAATACTTTTTGTTTTCTGAATGAATGCTTGAACAATGCATATGTCTTTTGAGCTTGTTGATTAAAGAATGTTAAACTTGTTGGCTCTTGAAAGAATGATGGAAAAGGAGAAATGTTATTGAGGATCTGAAAAATCATCAAATTGATTCTTGAAGCAAAAGCAGTGAATTCAAAAAAATATATAATAAATAAATAAATATAAAAAGTGATCCAAGGCAAAAAGAGTGTGCTTAAGAACCCTGGACACCTCTAATTAGGGACTCTAGCAAAGCTGAGTCACAATCTAAAAAGGTTCACCCAGTTATGTGTCTGTGGCATGTATGTATCCGGTGGTAATACTGGAAGACAGAGTGCTTTGGGCCACAGCCAAGACTTATAAAGTAGCTATGTTCAAGAATCATCACACTTAACTAGGAGAATCAATAACACTATCTGAATTCTGAGTTCCTATAGATGCCAATCATTCTAAACTTCAAAGGATAAAGTGAGATGCCAAAACTGTTCAGAAGCAAAAAGCTACTAGTCCCGCTCATCTAATTGGAGCTAAGTTTCATTGATATTTTGGAGTCTATAGTATGTTCTCTTCTTTTTATCCTATTTTATTTTCAGTTGCTTGGGGACAAGCAACAATTTAAGTTTGGTGTTGTGATGAGCGGATAATTTATACGCTTTTTGGCACTGTTGTTAGTACATTTTAGTTAGTTTTTAGTATGTTTTTATTAGTTTTTATTTAAAATTCACTTTTCTGGACTTTACTATGAGTTTGTGTGTTTTTCTGTGATTTCAGGTAATTTCTGGCTGAAATTGAGGGACCTGAGCAAAAATCTGATTTAGAGGCTGAAAAACGACTGCAGATGCTGTTGGATTCTGACCTTCCTGCACTCGAAATGGATTTTTTGGAGCTACAGAAGCCCAATTGGCGCGCTCTCAATTGCGTTAAAAAGTAGACATCCTGGGCTTTCCAGCAATATATAATAGTTCATACTTTGTCCGAGATTTGATGGCCCAAACCGGCGTTGCAAATCAGCTTCAGAATTTCCGGCGTTTAACGCCGGAACTGGCACAAAAATTGGAGTTAAACGCCCAAACTGGCACAAAAGCTGGCGTTTAACTCCAGAAAAAGTCTCTACACATGAAAGCTTCAACGCTCAGCCCAAGCACACACCAAGTGGACCCCGGAAGTAGATTTTTACGTCATTTACTCATTTCTGTATATCCTAGGTTACTAGTTCACTATTAATAGGACCTTTTGACATTGTATCTTTACCTCATGACACTCTACACATTTCATATTGTACCTTCTACGGCATGAGTCTCTAAATCCCATGGTTGGGGGTGAGGAGCTCTACCGTGTCTTGATGGATTAATGCAATTACTACTGTTTTTCATTCAATCACGCTTGCTTCTATTCTAAGATATCACTTGTTCCTCAACTTGATGAATGTGATGATCCATGACACTCATCATCATTCTCACTTATGAACGTGTGCCTGACAACCACCTCCGTTCTACCTTAGATTGAGTGAATATCTCTTGGATTCCTTAATCAGAATCTTCATGGTATAAGCTAGAATTGATGGCGGCATTCAAGAGAATCCGGAAGGTCTAAACCTTGTCTGTGGTATTCTGAGTAGGATTCAAGGATTGAATGACTGTAACAAGCTTCAAACTCCTAAGAGCTGGGCGTTAGTGACAGACGCAAAAGAATCACTGGATTCTATTCCAACCTGATTGAGAACCGACAGATGAGTAGCCGTGCTGTGACAGAGCGCGTTGAACATTTTCACTGAGAGGATGGGAGGTAGCCATTGACAACAGTGAAACCCTACATATAGCTTGCCATGGAAGGAGCCTTGCGTGTATGAAGAAGAATATAATAGGAAAGCAGAGATTCAGAAGATAGAGCATCTCCAAAACCTCAACCTGTTCTCCATTACTGCAAAATAAGTATTTATTTCATGTTCTTCTACTTTTCACAATTAAACTTGAGAATTATTGATATCCTGACTAAGAGTTACAAGATAACCATAGCTTGCTTCAAGCTGACAATCTCCGTGGGATCGACCCTTATTCACGTAAGGTATTACTTGGACGACCCAGTGCACTTGCTGGTTAGTTGTACGAAATTGCAAAAGTGTGATTGCAATTTCGTGCACTAGAAACCAAAACCATACATTGGTCGATTTCTATGTATAACCCAAAGACACCACCAAAAAGGCACAAACTCAACCCCAAGGATTCAAAAACTCTAAAGCAATGACACCCAAAGCTCCTATATATATATATATATATATATATATATATATATATATATATATATATATATATATATATTACCTAATCCACATTACCACATTCAAATATAACAACTTAATATCCAAACACAATAAATCAAGAATTCCACTAGAGTTGAGAATTCTTACCGTACCCACGGACCAAAGAGGCAAGATTAAGCGTTTCCCTCAAACTAATTGGATCCTATAATATCAAAGAACTCAAAATTTTAACACCTTTACTCAATAGATTCGAAAATCAAGGGCTGGGAAACTGGTGAGAAAATCGTGACTTATCTCTTAAATAACCTTGTGGGTTTTGTAGATCTCGACGCTGCGGCCGCGTGGCCGCAAACGGTGCGGCGATCGAAACTTCGGATCAAAAGTTACATTGGATTGAAATTATACTAAGGGTTTGGTTCTTCTTCCTCCACCCCTCAATGTTTCCCAACGTGTTTAGCTTATGGGAAGGGGAAGAAGAAGCTGAGCTCTTTTGTTTAATGTAGCTTGGGCTGGGCCAAGGGCTCAATACGGGCTCGGTTCACCCGGTTCGGCTCAATTTTGGGCCAAATTCTCAAAAATTAGTATCAAAATTCTCGTTTTAATTAGCTCTATCACATTAAACTATAAAAGTTAATTTTTTAATTTCTTTAATAAATATTAATTTATGAGCTAATTATTTATTAATTATTCAGGTTTTACAACTTGCCTTTACGTGAGCAAAATAACACCACCGTCCTCCCAACACAAATTATATTGTCTCTTCAATCATAATCACAACACAAGAGAGGGAATCCTCTACCTCAACTTGCTTATTCATCCCAGGATATAGTGCCCGTCACACTTCACCATCATTATCTTGTCCAAAACTTCACTCACTTATACAACATATAACTCGGAGGGAATCCTCAACCTCCCCAATCTGCCATCATTCACCAATTATCAATAACTTACACCCATCGCTCATTTCGCTCATTATCATCATCATTCTCATTATACTCAATCTTTACTCCTCATCACATTCATCCCCATCACGCATCACTTTACATCTTATTCATTTTCCTTAATTTCACTAACTTAACTCTTTAGATTTGGTCTCTAACTCTTCCATTCTTAATTACACCAGCTCTATATTCTTATTGGGATTTATAAAGGTTTAAAAGGCTAAAAGAATGGTTAAAAGGCTGAAAAATACACTTTTGCAAAATCTGGAGGATGTACGTACGCATGCATAAACTCGCATATGCATAGTTGAAAAAATTTGGGTGTCGCGTACCATGTCCGCATATGCGAGTATGCAATTTCAACACTTCCGTGTATGCATGCCTCTTTCCACGTATGCGAGATCACTGGACAGCGCCCAGTGTCCGCATCGCGTGGTACCTCTGCATACACGAGTGTTGCAGAATTGCAAAAAGCTGTTAAGTGTAAAAATCAGTTTTTGAACCTAATTTTCAAACCTTCATATCTTTTTGTACAAAATTCATTTTTCAACCTTTGTTGAACTATTAGAAAAATCGATAAATGAATTTTCATAAAAAATCAAGTTTGAAAGTTTTTCAACTCTGAGTACCAGGTTACGGCCCGCTGAAGTTGACCAAAAATCTATTTATACCAAAAACACACATTTATCAATTTTCCAAAGATTCACAAGTCTCAATCATTTTCAACCAATAAAATGAACCCAAACAAACTCAATTAACATATTCACACTCAACAAAATTCAATCCTACTCCATCTACACATTCCAACTCAAATACATCCATTCAACATTTCAAAAACCTCATTTTCTACTATTCTATTAATAAATTAAATTCTCATACATTCCATACTAATTCTTCATTCAATCTTATACATTATTACACAATTCAATCATCACGTACCGCCTTTGTCTTTTTTGACCTCTGGCCCAAAATTCATAGCCTCTGGTCTAATATTCATTAACTCAACACATCTATAACTCATAAATTCACAATTCATCATCCAACACCAATTACATCCAACACAACAACTATGCATCATTCAAATCATCAATTATACACCCCAAATCCTTCCAATACACAATTCAAACTTAATTCTAGGGGCATCTAACCTAGAAATTCTCATCACAGCACATGTACTTAAATAAAACTTAAACCGTACCTTTGATGACGGCGGTTCAAACCCAACACTTGAATTCTCCGCTCCAAGGCTCACCCAAAAGTTCCACAAGCTAATTCCAAGTTCCAAATGTGTACTCAAAAGTACCCAATACTCTAATATACACAATTTCATACATACATCAACCTAGGATTTATAAAATTTCTTAAATCACAAGGATTTGAGAATCCCTTACCTTAACCTATGGAAATAGTTGATAAAACTCATCAATAGCTCATTCTATAGTACCCCTAAATAACCAAAATCACAATATTTTCTCAAAACCCAAACTAAAATTCGAAATTAGAGGAAAAAATAAAAATGGATAGAGGAAAATGAGATATTCACCACAAACCTAGATAGAATCAAAGAGGATGAGGAGAGCAAGGTGGCCACAAACGGCTTGTCAATCAGAGTATCGAAGCAAAAGTTATGGAGATTTGAAGTTTGATGGAGTTAGGGTTTTCTCTCTTCTTCCTCGCTTCTTCATTTCAGCGCCCCTCTCTCTTTCTCTAGGGTTAATGAGCTGAAATGCTCATAACTAAGGTTTATATATGTTGGATCTTGGACCCAACTTGTGTCCGGTTCACATATATGGCCTGTTTGACCCAACTTTGGGCCAAAATCTTTAAAATTAGCGTTTTAATGTGTGTTTTAAATATTTTTACATTCTCAATTCATAATTTCTATTTTGTTAACCTTTCTCACTCATAATTAATTTTCTCAGCTGTAGTGCCGGACAGATCTCGGTCGGTACTTCTAGTCAAATTTTTAGTGCACGTTTTTACGTAAAAAACTATGTTTTTCCGACTCAGAAAAATTCACTGAGTCCTGATATCATATTTAAATTGTCAAAGTTCGATTGCTAAATTTTCTAACAATTTCACTCATATTTATTTAATTACTTAATTAATTATGGTTTGACCGAATTTTACACAATCCACATTCAGAAATCTGTAAATCACTAAACATAGCATAAAAGCAAGACCAAAAGAAGTGAAAAACCATGTAAGCCTGTAAGTAGTGCCACTAACCTCCGACAGAGAGCAGCGCGATGAAGAGACGACGTCGAAAAACGAGCAGGGAGACGATGGTGACAAACAGACGACGAGTAGCTCCAACCCTCAACCAGACGACGTGCCGAGCTACAAGAGAGTGGCTGGGTTCGAGGCGGGGGGAAGGGGGAGGCCGCGGAGGCGCCGACAACATCGAATGACGGCGGCAGAACCTTAATTTTTGAACTGTCAACCTTTGCTTTTTAATTCTGAATGTCACCAATGGGGTGTCGTAGGAAAGGGATGGGTGAGGGTGACGCGTTTACGCGTTGGTTTTTTTTTTAAAAGCTCAAAATAAAGGCGTTTATAAGAATAAGTCGGTTTCGGTTTGGTCCAACCGGCCGGTTATTGACTGATTCAGCAATTTTCAAACGATTTTTTATTGGGCGATTTTATATATTAGACCGGATCTTTTTTTTGTCGGTTCTCAGTTGAATCGGTCCAATCGATTGGTCCAGTTCGATTCGATTTTCAAAATATTAGGTTAAAAATTGTTTTTAATATTTATTTAAACAAATTAGTGAATTAACCACTAAACCAACCCAATTTAATTTATAGACGTTTGTATATGCAAAAAAAAAGTTATGCAAAAAGAGCCATATGATTATATAAGTACCTTAATTATAATATAACACACCACGGATTTTGTTTTAATAAGTTAATTATTTATTCATATATATTTTTTTTAAAAGTGTTATATATATTTTTTTATTTATCTAGCTAAAACTGCTAATAATAGAGATATTTATACACATATTTTGTTGTCATTATCAATGATATACATATATATAATGAGAGTATAACAAAGTGTTGACGTACACCTTTTTTTTTTAAATGTCATATATAATTTATAAATATTTTTTCAACTATAAAAGTTAAATGGACGACCTTTTAATTTTAGTATAACATTTATCATTTTGATTAGTCTAAATTTTATTATTATTCTTCATATTTAATTTATGCAAATATAGATTAATAAATACTTTAATGCTTGTTAATACACTTGTGTATATAGAGGAGATATAAGAGAAATTTAGGGTACAAAAAATACCTTCCATTATATAAAACTTACAAAAATATATGTTCTCGAACCCAAAACTTCTTTGTAAGTATATTAGATATTTTGATTATTTTCTATCTTGGCTTATCTCTTATTTTGATAATTAATCTAATTTTAAACTTATTTTTTAAGAAAACCCATTTTTATTAGCATTTAATTCTTATATATTATTTGTCCATTAAAAATAAGAAAAGTATATGGAACTAACTAATAATCAGCCAAGAATGAAACAACATAATTAATTATAATTAATTTTATTAATTTATAATTTAATTTTTTTTAAATTATTGTTAACCACGTTCAAAACATGAGAGAAAATACGCTAGTATTAGGAGAGAATCACGGAACAGATGCTTTGATCAGTCGTTAGTTGGTTCCATATAATTAATTATGTTTTATTAATGCGTAACACATGAACATAGAAATCATATTCAAAACCATCCAATTTACAAGAAAAAGAAACATCCATATGCCTATCAGTAGCAACATCCGGTTAAAGTCACCAGTGCCTCCGATTTACCAGTTGGCTAATTCTTGGCTTATATAGAGTTGTTCCAATTTCTTTGTTTAACTTTAAACAGACAGACGGATACGTAGTGGAATAAGGTGCTGCCACTATAGGTTCGAGTAAGCTGACTGGTCTAACCTCAGATTATAGTTCACTTCAAGCCGTGGCTTGCTTTCTCGGTATCGTAAGTCTAAACTCTTTATTTAAGCCAGATAACTAATAGATAGAGATATAGCTCAGTAAACACTGGAATCACTATCGCCTTCGGCTTAAACACGGCTACGCTTCGCTCTATCGCTAGTGAAAGAAGATAGCAATTTCCCTAACATTGTTGTTAAAAATATTATATTTCAAACGTATCGTATCTTCATCATATGGATAATAAATATTACATATTTCTTTAATAATAGTAAGAATTTTACTAATTATCACCACTCTAAAAAATATCGGTTATATAATTAAAACTTTTAAAATATTTCTATTAATAATAAAATAAATTTTTTTACAATTAAAAATTAAATAAACTGATATTTCTATTCATAAAAATTTTGAATATTAAAAATTTATTCATAAACAAATAAAATTAATTTATATTTATATAAGATGATTGTGTGATAAAAGCATCTAGATGCTAATTTTATTTATGGATAAATTATTAAAATAATAGTTTATTCATCTTTTGTAAATATAAAATTAATTTTGTTTATTTATAAATAAGTTTATGATTTAATTATTTTGTTAGTTTTTATAGTTTTATTAAATTTTTAATTAAAATTTTATATTATTTTTTAATTTTGTAAGTAAGTTTTTTTCGTATAAAAAAATTAAAATTAACAATATATTGTTCTAAAAAATATTTGGTTAAAGATATAATTACTTTTTTAATTGTTAATATTTTTAATTTATAAAAAAATATTCTATTAATTATAATATTTTTTATATTAATAAAAATCTAATTACAAAATTAAAAATAATATAAAAATTTAATTAAAAAATATAAAAATTTAAATATAAATTTAATAAAATTATAGAAATCAACAAAATAATTAAACCTAAATTTATTAATATTAAGAATTCTCGTAAATAAAAAATAATAAAAATGACAATTTCATTGTGCTTGAACATTAACCAATGGGAATATCTGGCCAACTGTGATGAGTGATGATTCCTGTACATCTTCCATTATATCTCTTCAGAGTCTCCACTGACATTTTGCTTTGGTGCAATTCATCTGCCTCTCTTTCACTGCTATATTACAACTTGCATTATTATTAGCATTTATACTAGAAAAGAATTATTAGCATTCATGAAAAACAAAAGCTCTTTCTTTTTTCTCTTTTTCTTTCTAAATTAAAGGACATGACAAGAGATATGGGACCATGCATGATGCATACAAAATATAATAGTGGTGGCCTTTCCCCACTTTGTCACTTTCTTGCATCATATCTCCAAACTCATTTAATAGTGCAGTCAAAGAATAATGTTTTATTAGTTACAAATACATCACTTGCCTCTCATCTGTCCTCTTAGAGTGCACATGATTCGGTCCGATTCAAAGATTTGGTCCAGTTTTAAATAATTTAGGAATTAATTTAGTGTGATTTTACTGAATTTAAGGTCAATAAGTGTATCAAAAATAAATTAGATTATTATTTCGAACCGAATCTGAGTCAACCGAATTCAGCTTCACCCGATCTATATCCACCTAAAGAAAACTAAAAGATATATATATATGTTTTAAATTAATTTTAATATTATATTATATTAATTATAAATTTATTATTTTATTTTTAGTCACACTTACTGAATTAGAAAATAGATCAAAGAAACATCAAATCAGAATTTATACAAATTCAAGTTCAGATATGAATATCAACTTTTCAATAACAAGTTTTTTCTTTATAAATAAGTACATCATAAATAAGTTTTTTTATAAATAAAATTTTTTATAAATTATTGTTAAAGTTTTAAAGATACAATTTTCATCCGATTGAGACCCGGTATAGCTATGGCCTGAAAATATTTAGATTTTATTAGGTCTAGGACCGAATTATAATCTAAAAAATAGACTTAATATATATTTAAGGTCAAATCTGAATCAGAACAAAACCGATTTCATCCGACCTATAAATATTCCTATGTCCTCTTGCCTCTTAATTAATTATAGCAATCTGATTTTTTTTTTTCCTTTTAGTTTTTTTCTCAAGTAAGAATTGTACAAAAAGAATTAAAAGGAAAATTTTATTATGAGAGTAGTATTAGGAGTTATTTAAGTTACTTCTAAATCTAGGTAGATATTATCAATCAAAAGCTGTAAGCATTCATTGTTAAATAATAGAATGATTAGGTCAAGTAATAAACAAAGGAAAAAATAATTTTGCGTGTAAATAACTTTATTTTATTGAAACAAAATAACATCTTTTATTAATCGAAAAAATTTAACCTTTCCTCTTATTAAGTCAGACTAATTTTTTAATATATTAATTCAACTTACAAGAAATAGAAAATTAATAACGATCAGACACTTTAACTCAATTCAAAAGAACTAAGAAAGTTATAATGATAAAAGTTTTTAATAGGTTTAATTAATTCTTATAATTTTAATAAATTTATAATTATGTTTATATAAATTTTTTAATTAAATTTTTATATTATTTTTAATTTTATAATTAGGTCATTTTTAATGTAAAAAATATTAAAATTAATTGAATATTTTTTTGTATATTAAAAATATTTATAATTAAAAATTTAATTAGATATTTAATTGTATATATTTTAGAATAAATATTTAGATAATTTTAATATTTTTAATATAAAAAGAATTTAATTATAAAATTAAAAATAATATAAAAATTTAATTAAAATATTAATAAAATTATAAAGATCAATAAAATAATTAAATTTTTTAATATTTACAATATTTTCAAATGAGTATGGAGAGACTATATCATTTGAATTATAATTTATTGCAATAATTTTCCATGCTTAGAACTTTATTTTATTGAAACAAAAATTTACCATCTTTTATCTATATAAAATTTCAAGTTATATTTCTTATCAAGTCAAATTAATCTTCTAACAACACTTGATTCAACCTAAAAAAAAAAAAAAAAAAAAACCCAAGAAACCGACAACAACCATGGCTTCAATTGAAATAAAAATTACCACATCCTGGCTCACCATTTTGTTTTTATAAATATAAATTCTGTTTCTCCCTTCTCCTAAATCATTGAAGCTCCAACATATTTATTTATCTATTTACTTAGAGTCACTCTTTCACACTCACATTCACTTAGCATTCAGCTACTCTGTTTCTTCTTTCTTCTTTCTTCTCTTCCTCTGCTTTAACCCTGTTTCTTCTTTCTTTCTCTGAATCCAAGAATGTATGCAGAAACCGGCCTTCTCTTACCACACATGCAGAACTTCTCTAATCACGACCTTCATCAACTCGACGAGTACTGCAACACCTTCAAGTTTAATGCTTCATTGGTAAACCCTTACTCTGTTTCTCTCTGCATTTGCTTCATGTCTTTTTCCTTGTACTTAACAACTTTCGAAACTTTCTATTCGGAAATTATTTGCTTTCTTATTTTTACAGTTAGAACTAGTACAAAGTTCACTTTTTTATGAGCTTCTGTCTCTAAATTTGCACTTAAATTTGTGGTTCTGTAATTTGTAGTTCCATTTCCATGCAAGTTAGAGAAGGAAAATTGAAGTAGTACATATGCTTTTCTCTCATAAGAGCTGGAATTGGATTCATGTGGTGGATCTTAAAAAGAAAAAAGGCATGAGAAAATTATTATGAAAAAGAGGGTTTAAATTGGGAAATGTTTCTCTTTTGTTTTAGTTCCGTGTTGTGTAATATTTCCTCTTATTTCCTTCTTTAGTGTTTCTGGTGTGAACTGTGAAAGTGTGAAATCCAAGTTGGGTTTGTCTTTTTGTGTGCCGCACTGAGGGAGATTAAGGAGGAAAAAGCCTCATATTCCTCTTTTCTTTCTGCTTTCTTTAATGTATGATGCTTAACTTCATGCTATTGTCTCCCACTAATTATGGTTAACTTCCTTTTTTGCTCTTGTTAAATACAAAGATCATGTGAGTAGGTTGTTTCAAATATGCTGCTTTTGGTCACTGATATTTTCAAACAAAGGCTTTTAAGGAAAGGGCTTTTGTTAATACCTTTTATTTCCCTGCTAATTCCACCTCATTAGTGAACCAGTCTCTTGTAATATGATTAAGGGATTCACAAAATTAGATTAAGTATTTCAAGCTGATCATAAGTGGTAGTTACCATAAATTTATTTCAACCGGGTTTCTTCGTGTACACGAAATTGTAATGTGTTGGTTTATTCTTCAAAGTGAAAATTGTTATCTATATTCGGCAAATAAGTTGTAGTGGAGTTCATTCTAGATGAGAATAGATCCTCTTAATTGGAAAATTCACTTGATCATGTCTCGTTTGGATAAGGGTAAAAATTCACACTTGACATGATGAATGGATCTTAGCCTTTGAACTTAAAACAGACTTGCCTAAAAATACCGTATAGATCTAGATAAACTGATTCTACCTGGCCCTTGCTTTCTTTTTTGTGCACTGTGATTCTGTAAAGGTTAAGATGAATATATATACATGTTGCAGTTATGCTAGGCTTCTGCTTTTTTGTATGCATATGATTTATGCTAAGGTTGAAACCCATGTCTTCCTCATCTTATATCATTTAACCTACAATATAAATTTTTTGATGATTTATTGTGAGAGGTATTAGTTTTTAGGGACTTGGCAATGTGAAATTGATTAACCATGTATAAAAATTTATACTGATATAATTAAAAATAAAATGAAATAAAGGCAAGATTCTAAATCTAAAAAATATAAAGCAAAATGAAATAACTTGTCATTTTATAGTTATAAAAACAGATTTAACTAAATGAAAATAAGCCAACATATCTCAAAGCATAGAATTTTTCATATTTCTTGGATAGTGCTTGAAGAAGCTAAGACCCTTGCTCAAGTCTCTTACCGGTGTATAGCTTTTTCTGTCAACTCGTTATCCTGATAGATTCTCTGTCTGTCTTTCTCTCTTTTTTGTTTTCCCCTTTCTGAAAAAGTTGAGGAAATTTCCCTATTTGTTCTAAAATGCCATCTATAAACCGTGTTATGGTAAGATGAAGATGACATGCAATTGGAATCTTTCGGCCATACTAACAAATTCATAATACAGACAGTTGCTTTAAGAACCACTTTAACTCAATGGAACTTCTTTAGAAAACTTTTGGCATCTTTGATCTAGGGGAACTTATCTTAAACATGCTGATTGAAATTGAACTAAGCTTGAACAAATCGATGTTGGCAGCATGCATTAAATGCTATAGTCCATTCCTTAAGGTTTTTCTGTTACAATTTCTTTACTGTAATATTAACACTTAACATTTTCCGAAACTTTTATCTGTTATCATAATTTTTTTTTCTGATGCTAAGTAATTATTCTAGTTCTGTCTGTTTTTGTGTTCTAAAGCTAACATTCTGACTAAGAATAATATAATTTCTATAAAACTTTTTGCATATTTTCTTACTTGTTTTGGTCACTTCCCTATTTTAATTGCAGAGTGATCCTGTTCAATCTTCTGTCATGTCGGAGTATGATTTGGCAGCAGAGGGTGATCTGTTCAAAGCCCCGGAACCTGTTTTTGAAGAGTCATTCATGAACCTGGATCCTGTGACAGCAGCCATCTCAATGATATCTTGTGGGGAAGATGTCTCCTCACAGGGACTAAAATCTGCTGATATTGATGTTCTTCAAAAGGAACAGCTTCTGAGTGATGTGTTTTATGAGTGTGAAAAGGATCTCTTAGAAAAGGCAGCAATAGACTTGCCGTTCTCCGATATTCTGGAAATCAAAGTTCCTGTTCTTAACACAGAGGAGAACTCAATTGAAGAAAAGAAACAATTTCTAGACATGCCACCATTACCAAAGAGTGTCAGTTCAGGAAGTTTGAGCTCAATGGACTGGATGCATGGAGCTACAATGAAGCCTGCTTTCCTCGATGTCCCAGGAATAGATTTCGATGAAGTTTATGGCATGAGGAGATCATTTAGCGAGGGAGATATAAAGGTATGAACTAGTTGATCCATGTGACTTTTACTTCTCAAGGTGTGACTTATACATATATTGTATCATATGCTTTAGATAATCATAATGATGTTATATAGTATCAGTTGAAGCTATAATAATATCTTGGACAGGATATATATATATACACACTGCAACATTGTTAGAAACTTTATATTTTGATTAGAATTTGATTCATTTGTATTTCTACTTCTCTCCCTATGTTTGGAGGAACATATTAACATTTGCCTCAAATGTTCCAAAATCTGATGAAACCAGAAATTATAAGCCAAAAACAATGAATTCCCCGTGGTTATCTGTGTGATTGATTCATTTCTTGGTTAAAAGTTTGGACTTCGGTTTAATGGCAATGCTGACATGACTAAATATTTGACAATTCACCTCCACCTGAAATCATTAAGAGGTTTTGATGTCTTCTTCAAACATGACTAAATAGTACGCTTCTTCCCGGAAATTATGCTTCCTTGTATGGAATCACAAACAATCTATGCATTAAATTCTTCCGTAAAATATGTGATTGACAGTGGTTTTTATGACAGACTTTAGGTAATGGCAATCTGAACATAGTCCAGTCTCCCCACGAGAGACGTTTGCTTATCGGCAGTAGCATCAAAGAGGAACGCCAAGAGAAACTATCCAGATACAGGAATAAGAAGACAAAGAGGAATTTTGGAAGGAAAATCAAGGTATCTATAGCTTTAGGATAGCATCCTTGAAATCTTTATAAAATCTACATGAATGAAACACCTTGGAAATTTGGTTTGCATTAACCTTAAATGTTACATAGTGTATTTTATAAACCTTAATCAATACTTCTACTCCTGATCTTTATCATGTCTAATCTTTTGTTGCTGCTGTTGCATAATTACTAAAAAGGGGGTTCCTTAGTATTACTGATAATTTCGAATAGGATCAGGTTCTACAGTTACAAATCTACCAATACCATGGATCATGGATGTCCTTTTCAATTATATTAGCAATTGCTTTTATAGTATAGGCATTTAATATGCAACTAATTTTCACTGAATTTGTTTAAAATCTATCTAAAGATTCAGACTCAACTCATGATGTTCTCTGGTTTCAGTATGCTTGCAGGAAGGCTCTTGCTGACAGCCAGCCTAGAATCCGTGGAAGATTTGCGAAGACCGAAGAATATGATACCAAGAGGCAATGATTTTCAACTCGTTCAGTAGGAAGAAAGTAGAGCCAAGCTAATGCATCTGATGAAGCTTATATGGAAGATCTAGGAGCAATATGTGCCTAGAAATTAAATATAAATGGTGGATTCTGTAAACTAGACACATATTGGCAATAAACAAAGAACTCAAGCTCTAGTGTAAAAGAAAAATGAAAGAAAGAAGAAAAAGGAATGTAGCTCCTTGCTCCTTAGGATAGTTCATCTCTTATCTGCTGTAATAATGTTCTCTGTTGATGGAAATGGTCTTCTAAATATGTAAATAGGTTTGTCCAATAAAAGAAGGAAAAAGAAAAAATGTACTATATGTGATGATGGAATGGCAATGTTTAGTTCTGTTAGTTACTTATTCTGGAAACTGAAATGAATGTTACTAATATCTCAGACTCTTTTTGTATTTTTTATGTTCTTGTTCAGCCAATTGTGCCATTCAAAAAGTTATCAAAATTAAGTCGGAAATCGGATCGATAAGACTATTGAATTATGATAATTATTAATTGGACCGATAAGACTATTGACTTATGATATTATTAATTGAACTGGTTGATCTGATCATAATTGAATAATTATATAAAATTGTATCAAATTAACTACTATTTTTAAATTTTAATAACTCGTTAATTATTTTATTCTTTTTCGACCCTTCAAATATTTATTGAAAAAAAAAAAAAGCGAAAATAGAAAAATATGTTGAACTTATTTAAAAATTAAATCCTCTCTTCAACATCATGGAATATACTTGGAAGTCAATAATCAAGCATGTTGTATTATGCAACTCAATGAAGACAGTACATGTTTACAATGGAAGCCGCAAGCTTGGCTAATTGAGTAACACAAAACCTTAAAGGGAAAGGACACAAGACACTGGGAAGGTAATGGCCACAATATCTTTCTCAGAAAGATTCTATTTTTGCTTAAAATCTCACACATCAGCAATCAATAATGGTATTGCACATGGTAAGTCCGTCAATCGGATCATTGGATATTACAAAAATTAAAATCCAAATATGATATTAGGTTGTCAAAGTTCGGTGAGGGACTTTCCACTAATAAAAGTAATCACTTTTTCAACAGCCACGTCAAGTGCAGCAGTTACAGCAGACAAATTCTGTAGGAATTCTTCTGAAGTTGGTTTGTCACCATCAACAATATCAGTCACAGCTTTCACAAAAATTGCAGGAACTTTCAGAAGGTCAGCAACATAAGCAACAGCTGCTCCCTGGAAAGATGTTGAAAAAGGGAATTAATCTTCGATGAGCAGAAGATAAAACATACTAACAATTACTAGTTAATGAGTTTTCTCTGATGGAACAAGGAATTATCTGGAAGATATGCATTCATGCCATCTCCCAATAGATGAACAAAAGAATAATTTTGCTAAAGTGATTACCTCCATATCTTTAACCGTGGCATCATTTGAAATGATTGATGATTCATCCTGTTGTGTCATGTCTAAAGAATCACCCGTGGACAGTTTGGCAACCTGAAACGTGCATGCCAATCATTGAGAGTTCAAGTTTTGCTGAAAATTTTCAAACAATTAAATAAGCAGACATCAAAGACATGAGAATATCTTGTGTACAAATTAGCTATGACATCCAATACCACACTTAATGAACACCATGATTGTGATCACGCTTATTTTCTATGATAAATATGTTTAATCACTTACAGACACAGGATTGTAAACCAAAATCGAGCCATTCAACCTCTCAATACACCAAAGGTAATACAAGAACAATATATTCCATTTTACTGACTAAATCTATTATCTGATTGGGGCAAACCATCTCATAATCTAATTGCCTCACCTCATAGGCTTTACACATCAAGACAACAAAGTAATAGCAGCAAGAAGTAATGCATTGTTGGTCTGTAAAAAGTAACAGCTAGCGCACATGGTAGATTGAGAATTTTCTTAGTTCATAATGAAATGCGGCATACATAAATTGTCACAATAACAATTCTGAAACGAATAGAATTTCCTAGTGGTCGTGTCTAACTCAGGCAATATGAATTTGTATGTGGTCAGAGGCACAAACTTCGTGTACGGTGTACCACACACGCATTCAATCCAGTCCAGGTAATCTGTTGAAAAACTGGAACTTATTTTCATGACCACAAATGTGGATACTAACGAACCTTTTCAGTTCATAATTCAAGTTGAACAAGACTAGATTCATTTTAGCAAACATAATGAAGAAAGGATATTTGAAGATGCAAGAGAAATAAGTTTTCACATATTTGGTAACTTTGAATACATGAGTATAGCAGCTAGCGCACACCTGGAGGTTGAGTTCCTTTACAAGGTTCGGTGTCTCAAAGGCTTTACGCGAACCAACTCCATACAGATCGAAAACCTGTGGAAGACGAGAAATGGGTTATTTAAGCTTGTTAAATCAGGTATGTCACGCCTAATATCTTGTCATTTTTTCCCCCTCCAAGGTAAATAAATAGTATAACTAGAAGTTTAGGTGAATAGAGGAGATACATAGAAAAAAGTGGATAAAGTATTCAACACAGATAGAACACAATAACCAAAACTAGAGCAGCCCTCCACAAGATACATGCAATACAACAATAGGTTATTCTATAATCACAATCTCAAATAGGAAATTTATATAGTTAATCACATTTCAAATAGATAAGGGAGCAAAAGACAAATCAAGCAAGAGCTACAAGATATAACATAATGCTTACAGGTATGGGGATTCTTCTGTCATGGAAAGCACAATCTGATATAATGAAAATATCACCAACACTAGCTCCTTTGGCCTGAAAACAACTAGGATGAAACGATTTCAAAAAATATATTATGGATATATAAATGATTATATATCTTCATCAGAATACGAAAATGTTTTCAGCAACATGCTTCATCATCTTATAATTGTTGGTCTTGTTTGTTACATTGTACAAGGCATTATGTTTTCATATCTTGAAAAAAAGTTATTCAATTATCAGATAAAGAAGGAAAACTACTGCATCAGGCCTACCATCAATTATCAGATAAAACAATATAAAAATTACTCTGGAGTAAAAAATCAAAAAACCAGCAACCATAAGGGTGATGCAAGTAAAAAGGAGAATGACAGTGCCTACCTTGAAGGCACCAGCAGTGCCTGCATTTATGATCAAATCTGGCTTTAGTGCTTGAATAGCAGCATATGTTACCAGAGCAGAGGAAATTGTGCCTACACTGTCAACCCCTAAAAGAAATGAACATAACTCATGAATAAAAACTTCGCAATCAAACTTGCCACAATCTTCGGTTCCTTTCAAATGACTAGGATAGAAATGGATCCGAGGTAGAGTGTTGAAGGTGTGGAGCGGGTTAGCACTTAGCATAGAATTAACTTTTGACATGTTACCACACATATTACACATATGACATATCTTGCGCAGAGCAGAGAATCATAACCTAATTAAGATTGGGTATTACATTACAATTAGGCCTTAGTGTTGAGAAGAATACTAAAATGGGGTGCATACCTAAAGTAGGATCTTTCCCAGGCCAAAACAAGCTTATGTCAAGGTCTTTGTATGAGCCATGATAACGCACCCAAGGCACCCCTTGTGGAAACCCGCACGGAGGGTGAGGATCCTCGGTGAGCTGGAACCTATTGACGAGAGGAAGCGCCTCGGACTGCATAGCTGATGATATTCAAAAGCAACATGTTAACAAATAAAGAGACGAAGATGGGGAGGAGCAAGGTCACAATAAGCTACCAATGATGATCACGATCTTTGAAATGGCTCTCTCCTGGCTCTGAGCTTGGCCAGATTGGTCGCCGCTAATATCCATCTCTCTCATATTCTTACTTCTATTTTGCCACAACTAAAAAGCTAGCCTATATATTAGCAGAGTGGGATTGAGGCGAGCCTAGCAAACGAAAATTCCGAGAATATGAAAAAATCTCATGCTTTTCTTTTCTCTTTGCACTCCACAATCGTATTCTCTAACAAAACTCTGTTTAAATCTGCAGAATTGAGTGGTGAAACAATGGAGCAAGCACCATATGAGACGGAAGTTTTGAGAAGAGAAAAGAAAGATAGTTGACGGATAAAAAATCTCAATACTTTTGTTATTACAATCATCTATATATATACGAGAGTCTTATACACCTTAATCCTAATAAATATACTCTAATAATCTATATACACCAAAGTACCTAAAGACTTAACTAATAAGGTAAAATACATACCAAATTTACATAATTACATATTATAACTCTTAAAATACTATTTAATATATAACTTTAATTACATTATCTCCCATTCTAGGTCAACTTAAAACTAAAAATACTTTTATTTTATTTTTCAACCCTTATTAAGATAAGAATTAATAAGACGAAGTAATAAAATAATTTTGTAATGAACAAATACGTTTTAATCCATTTATCATCCTTATCGGTAAATTAATTCAAAACTTAAAATGATCTGTGAAAACTCAATACTTTTTTGTTTGATTTATAATTAGAAAAGAAAAAAATGAGATGCTTGTTGTAGAATACAAGAATACAATAGTATAATACGAAATTTGTATTTTTCAACTAATTTAACAAAAAAAAAACGAAAAAGTTTATCTAAGGTTGCAAGAACCAAACCGGTCATTGAACCAATCAAGTGACTTGTTCAATGGTTTAATAATCTAACCGGAGTCAAACTGTGGTTGAACTATAGAATAAAATTATTAAAAATTTAATATATAATTTCAAATATTCAAATTTAATATTTTCTACACTAATAAAATTTAAAAATTTACCATTTCACATACTAATTTGTTCATATTTAATCGTTAAGAATTCATAATAAAAAAATAATTAACTTCTAAACTCTGATAAAGCTCAATTACTTGACAATCAAGATAATCACTCCAAGAGAAGAATTCTTGTGATATAAGAAACAAAGAAATGAATTCAAAGACTTAAAATTGAGAACATAATTATTGAGAATCAATACTCTGATCATATTATTTTGAACTAAAAGCTGAATCACACCTCCAAATACAAGGTCTGCCCTATATATACGAAAGCTATTGACATGAAACAGAATAACTAACTAATCAAGATTCTACCTGCTCTTCTTTCACTCTTTCTTAAACCAAATCTTGTTCTATTACATTTGTATTCTCAATACTAATCAAGTACTCAACAAACTCAGAATCTAAAAGCTTCTCAGCATCCAAAGCCAGAGATTTCAAAAATAAAAAATTAAACAAAAAATACAAACTAAATTCAGAATCACATCAGCAACAATCCCAACTCAAAACACAAAATTATTTCAGAAAATCAGTCACTCAGAATAAGAATCATCAACTCAGAATTTTAACAAATTAAGCAAAAATGAACAAAAACAGAAAAATCAGCAACTCAATCAGATTTCAGCAACTCAAACCAGAATCAGTAAAATAACAAAATAAGAAAACGTAAATTGAAGTAGCTTTGCTTACGTTGGCGAGGGAGGAAGAGAAGTGACGGCCAGGGAGGAAGGCAAGTAAGCTCGGAGAGACAGGGGATCGAAGACAGACGCTTGACGCGCGAGAGAGAGAGGGAGAGAGGGGGGCTCGACGACGATGAGGACAGGGCGGCGACGCCAATAGCAGCTCCGAGCAGCCCTAGCGACGCGAGGATAAGGGATCCAGGAGAAGAGGATCGGCGATAGCGAGGCTGGAAGCTGGCTGAGAAGCAGAGTTCGTCGGCGACGGCGGCGCTGGCTGCTGCTGCTGTTGGCTGGGAGAGAGAAAGTCTGCTAGGGTTCCGTGGAGTTGAGAGAGAGAGAGGGGGCTGGGGGTTCCGTGGTTCTAGTGTTGCGACTTGAGAGAGAGAGAGAGAGAGAAAAAGAAAAGGGGAGAGGGTTTATATGTTTTTTTTTTTTTTCAGAACTGGTTAATAGTGTTGTGTTCCGGTGTTTGTTGACTCCAAGTCTCCAACTCCATATTATTCTACTTTGACATGTCCAACTCCAACCTGATATTTAATTGGTACTAGTTTTAAGACTCATGCCTAGGGCTGGCAATGAGTAGGGTAGGATAGGGTTTAGACTCTACTCTAATTCTATCTATCTGCGAGTTAAAAATTTTATTAAAACTCTACCCTACCCTACTCGCGGATTGAGAATCTCTCAATCCTAATCCTACCCGCACCTAAAGTTCTAAACCTTACCCTACCTTACCCTACCTTTCTCGCAGAAATATCAATTTTTTTCAAAGTAAATATAAAATTCAATCATTTCAATTTTATACATATTAATAACATAAAAAATAAAAAACTAATGTTTTAAATTACTAAATTAACTAATTAGTTTTGTAGTTGTTTACTTATTGTAAGTTATTACATAAGGGAGATTGTGGGTTCAACTCTCACTTCTTTCACTATATACCTATTTTTTAATAAAATATGTGTTATATATAAGGTGCAGGTAGGATAGGGTAGGGGTGTTATATATAAGGTGCAGGTAGGATAGGGTAGGGTACGGGTACCCGTACCCTACCCGCAGGCATACCCAGACCGTACCCTACGCTACTCGCAGTGGGTCGGGTAGCCTACCCTACCCGAACGGGTAGGACCAGGTTGGGTACCCGCGGGTAGGGTATGAATTGCCAGTCCTACCCATGCCAAGCATGGGACATAAAAGAAATAGTTACCAAGAAGATGACGAAAGAACCACACGACAAATATACCGTTTAAGGTCAGTAAAAATTTTTTTATAGACAACATTGATAGTATGATTTGAAATTGTGGCGTTAGGACCAATAGATAATATCTTTAGTCCAAAATGCATACTGACCCGAGAGAGTGCAACATAAAACCGACCATGAGAGAAAACAGGTCTTGAAAGATACATGCCAACGGTTGACCGTGTTTGTTCTTGGGACTTGTTTATGGTCATCGCAAAGCAAAGTGCAATCGAAAATTGTCATCGAGTAAACCTAATCGGTAATGTCTCATTATTGGGGGACATGTTCATCTTGGGAATAAAGACAACCTCACCAGTATTATGACTTGCTAATATGATGCACTCAATGACGTGGTCGCCAAGACGTCTAACCTGCATTCGCGTACCATTTCATAGTCTATTGGATTGGTCAATTTTGCGAAGAAGCATCACAGGAACACCAATTTTAAGAACTAACCGGTGTTGGGAAATTCCTGAACAAGTCAACACATTCAATGACTCTGTACTCATTATGTATAATTCAGATTCCAGGTGACTATCTTCATTAATTAGTGTATCAGAGCTCAAGTAAACTCTCTCGTTGCCATGGATCAAAGACATCACATGATTGTTTACTTCAGTTACAACATCAAGTGTTGGTGCTAATATACTCTTGTCCTTAAAATAATCCACGCTAGAAGAATGGAGTAAAATGTCAGGATAAACAAACAACACCAAATCATGCAGACATGGAGACTCAATATTCAACAGTAAGTTGTCGGGTATTCTAATTACCGATTCGCCATCGATGCTGTCTCCGAGTAACCCTTCGCCAATTTGAAGCAGCCATTCAGCAAATTTCTCTAATTGTACACCGTGGATATCTCGCGAACCATGACCCAACCTCATGTTTTCAATTAACTGCAACACTTGGCAACATTGCCACAGGTTCGAAGTATTAATACACGAATGAACAATCTCCTCCCGAGAACCACACGGAATCACAGGCAATATTTGATGGAAATCACCTCCCAAAACAACAAATTTTCCACCAAATGGAGCATCAGGATTATATCCATGATCAAAACAAAGAACATTCTTAAGGCACTTATCGAGCGCTTCAAAGCAAAATTTATTTAACATAGGTGCCTCATCCCATATAATTAATTTTGTAGATGAAATAAGACGCGCGAGGGGTGTGCCTTGCCTTATATTACAAATAGAGTCCTGGTTAACACTGAGTGGAACCTTAAAGCGTGAATGAGGAGTGCGCCCGTTAGGCAACAATAGCGCTGCAATGCCACTAGATGCCACGTTGAGAACAATATCATCCTTCGACCTTATTGAAGCTGACATTGCATTCCATAGAAAAGTCTTACCAGTTCCACCATATCCACAAAAAAAAACACCAGCGCCATGACTAACTGCATTTGCTATTGTGTGGAACGCAACGCGCTAGTCTCAATTCAACCGGGAAACCAAATCAACGGAAATACTTGCCAACTCTGTCCTGTCGAAATTGAGCTCATCAAAGAAGACTGTGTCGAAAGGTTAAGTCGAATCAACAGAATCAGGAAACGGCATGTCAGTAAATTCTTTTAGGCTCCTACCATTCGGCTGCAAAAGTTTTTCAATTTTGGCAAGCGTGGTGGACTTAATTTCATTAATGGAACGTTGGAGACCTAAAATCAAAATGGAAGATAGTCACATCACAAACAAATTCGCCACAATGATATAGGAAAAAAATAAATGCAGAACACACTGCAAGAGGAGGAAAAAAGGGTAGTTTTTAAATTGTTTGGTCTGATTTTTTGGTGCACAGTAACATGATAGGAAAAAAATCTACAAAGTTTACCCAAGTTATGTCTTCCAAAAAGCATCGAGTTGTCTACATAATGTTGCCAACATTGCTCCCACACCATTTCCGGGCGGACCATGTTGTTTGACATCAAAAGCATTGCAAACAACCTCCTGGTATAATTCAGTGAAGCCCACACACTGGCTTCATTAAGTGCATCGATAAATTCCCTATCGTCCTGTAACAACTCTAGCGCATAACAGGCTTGTTTGAATGTATCGTACACAATGCCACCAATAGAACGAACATCAGCAAATGTCTGGCACCCTTTTTGATAGTTTAATAACAAACAAAGGTAGTACTTCTCTCCATGCGAGTGAGAAATATGTGTGAGACGACCAATCACATTCCCTTACTTCCGTGGCCTTCACATATGCCCCCTGCTTGTCCCAGGCAAAAAATGACGGCATCTCCGCGTAGGTCAGTGTACGGGCCAGATCAAAATCCTTGTTAGCCTTAAACCAGCCAATAAACATACTATCCTTTGAGACCGCAACCTCTATTACATTCTCAATAAGCTGATGATCTTCGTACAAAATATTCTGTTTATTCAGCAAGTGGAATGGACGGCGGATGACGTTAGGCTCTTTGAACTGAATCTTAAACCCGAATAGCCACCGAAATGCCTCACAAGCAGATATATATCGGCAATCATAGTAGTTTTGGATTTCATCCACAGTGACAACAGAATCAGCTGAATCATGTGATCGGAGAAATGAAGTTGTAACACGGTCATTACCTTTGTGGACATACTTGAACAAATACTTAATAGCAGACGTTTGGCAAGTATACTCGACATTTATGTGACATCCATACTTAAGAAGTAATGTTGCATTGTACGGGACAATAAACCGATTGTCGAGGTCAACATTCCTCTTGCTTGTTGAACGACCATTATCCGACTGTTTATACTTGGAAAAATCTACATTGTCTATGGCGGTTTTCTCACGGAATGACATTGGATAAAACTTGGAACACTTCCTGTTAACCATACACGAGCTACTCGTGTTTAAAACCCCACAGGGTCCATGAACCATGTTCGTCGGGTATCTCTGTCGAGATATGATGATCAATATTATCGGATGATCTAGGCTTCTCGTCTGGCTAAACAAATAATAAAATGTGACAATGGAGAAGACCACGCTTCTGGAATTCAACTGTGTAAACAACTAAAACAAAGAAAATGGAAAAAGAAAAGAATATGTTAGGGGACAAATAACCATTGATGGAAAAAGGACTAATCTGTTAGCGTGAACTTGAAGACACTGAATGAAAAACCTTACTTCCTTTAGGCTTTCCGAACATGGACCCATCATTTAAGTCTTTTAGCAAGGCGTCTAACTTGATCTTGAAAACCCTTGATATGATATCAGGCCTGTCACTTGGCTTTAATGAATAGTTCGCAATGCAATCTTTAATCTCGTTCCAATCTGGGTTACATCTGATAGTAATGAAATAGCTAGGGTAACCAGCATACCTGCAAATAGCAAACGCATCTTTGTAATTGTTGTACATGTACCGGAGACCACTGACAAAGGACGACACCAGGATAACTCGTTTGCCAGTTCTGGCAGCTTGTGTCTCACCATGAATTAGACACTCATGTAGGCCCTGCAGTTGATGGGAGCGAAACTTGCTCTAGTGCAACCTGTGACATTGTAATCTTTCAGCTTCTACCATAGTGTAACTATCAACCAAAAATTGTTGGAACAAATGTCTTGATTTGAGAAGAACTTGCGACTCATGCGCTCTCATTTGGATTCAAAAAGACAAAAACTCCCTCATGCTAATTGTTTCTCACTTATGTAAATGTTGCTTAGATCTTTCATCGGATATTAAGATATCACTCTGAAAACCATCTTCTCCGTACGAAAAAAGCAAGGGGTGTTGTAGTGCAAGGTACTGGGGATGATTAACATCAATGCGTTTCAACTGATTTGAACGCGTCTGAAGTACAACGTCCCTCGCAAGGTTATCTGTATCAAAATCACCTACAATAAGAGCAGCAACTTCAGACGTTGATGGTAGATTATATCCTCTACCATCAGTATTCCTCTTCTTAATAAGACGAAGCTGTAGCGGAGTGGTTGAATCATCAGCAAATATTTACCTAGCATATCGAAAAGACTTAGCAAGAGAATTGTGGGAATCAAGCATGCTGCTGAGGTCGGCCACAATGGTCTGATCTATAGATTTGTGTTGATAAGACAGGCTACATTAAACCAAATATAAAATACATCAAGATAAAGAAAGGTCACACCGGAATCATATAATACACATATTAAAATATCAACAGACGATGAGTACAACCAACTCACCCAATTGTGTCAATCATGTTCTGGACTTCATTTTCCATATCATAAAAATAGAGCTGAGCAAACTTGGGCTTGCTAGACTGCTATGGCATCAAACTTCTAATTGAATGGTAATTTTGGCCATTAATAACAAACATGGGGGGAGCGGAACCCTTGTTTAGTGTGTATTGAATCTTCCCAGCCATAGATCTGAATGAAAACATACCATTAAAGGCCTTGATATGTTTTTGATAATGCAAAGCTCGTTCATCATCACCATCCAACAACACCCCCAACAATGGAGGCGGAACGGGCAACAAAGGGAGAGTGGCCTTTCCACTCATACAACAAATAGCAAATAATATAGTGTTATTGGCTCCACCTTTCGCAAGGCGCTCGTGCATCCACATATTTGCCCCACAAAAAACACATCTTTGCATAGGTAGCCCAATTGACCAAACATCTAGTGAACATATGAAATAAAGCAAATTCAAGTTATGCAGGTGTGCAAGAATAGGTCAAAATAACGATAAACTCATAATCATAGTCATTGAGAATAACACCTGGTTCAGTAGAAGATGCAACAAAAGCTTCAACTTGGACGTCGCTAGCCTCAGGCAGATAAACATTTGTAGACCAGGACAAAGGGGAATAGCCAACCGAACTGTGTATTTGATGAGAACCATTTATCAATTGTCGGAGCAAAATTCGAAATAATTAAACGATTGTGAGTTAGTGGGCGAAACAATCCGGTGCAAGAGCCATGTTCAACCGTGACTGCGGTTTAGGCTTGGCAAAAGGTCCTATACTAATGATGAAAAAAACCGCACCAGCTTATGCAGAAAAATTGTTTAATTGTAGCATAATTCCACGCTCAAGAGCTTCAAGAGAAATGGCAAATTCGGGCATTACTTACGTGGTACGTGTTATGGAAGGCTTTTGTTTGTCACCGAACCTAGGTACGTTCCATGGTGAGGAACCTGCAAGAAAAAACAGAGTGTTATCCACAGAGGGACAAGCCAATACCGTGGTGTGGGGCAGGATTTAAAAAGGAACAAAATGTAAAAAATGAAACGGAGCAGCACGAATGATTACAACAACTAAGCAATACTAGCGATGAGTATCACACGTGGGGGGAATATCGTTACATTCTGCGGAGAGCCAATTAGCCATAGAATAAATTAGAAAAGAGACCCAACTTCGAATGTCAAAGTAAAGCTAACCTTGGACTGCGACAACAATGGCAGGTGATTTTTGGAGCACACCGATAGCGGTTTGGGAGGACTCATATATCTGTTTGTTAGGATCAGCAGCAACAATAAAAAATCGCAGTTGAAAGTTTATAAATCATGCATAAATAAACCAGGAGACCAGCAAGCTCAGGGTCACGCAAAGTTTCCAACAAAAGTCCACATGTTTCCTCACGGAGGAAAGAGTTGATCATGCCCAAAATGAGAAAGTCTAATGAAAAAATCACGACGAGCATCGAGCGAATTATGCAGTGGATAACGACTAACAAACCATTCTCGGGGCTGGATAGACTCATCAACACGTTGACCCGGCGCTTCTTATGACCCAGCAAATTCATCCGCCATTGCCGTGCGAGCTTAGGTGTGTGAAATAATTTTGTTACAGGCGTTCAAACTGATTTCAGACTACTGCAAAATTGGACACAACTTGGCAAGACAGCAAAGGCTACACGCAATGATAAAAGTCAACAAAGAATGGGAGAAGACCGAAAGATCTGCATCAGAAATGAGGTCAAACTTGGACTATGAAAGACACATGTGCTCAGCTACTTGGTTAGTCTTTGACCATTAAGAAAAAGAGACCACTTCACAAAGGGAAAGGATCAATTTGGCATCCCGCGACTGAAACAAATTGAAAATACAACGAACTCAAGACATAGTCAACCGATCACCTCAAAATGACCAAAAGAAAGAGAGGAGGAAGTTAGCTGATAGGGAAAAATTGTAATTGCAGAATGATAGTTACACTTATTTGTAACATAAAAGGAGTACTGGAACATGGAAACATGAGTCCAAGTAAACACCAGTTCGGTATGACTACTCACCACATATCTGCTATATGTAAGGGGAGCAAATAACGAAAAATGAATGTTTAGTGAGTTCTGGTATACAAACAAATGTGCCACAGGAAAGAATTAGAGTGGTTTTTTTTAGAGAATAGAAGTAATGTGAAATGGAATAGTGTGAAATGTGCATTGTTCATATAAAAGATGTGATAAGAACATTTTAGCTTTATCTCAACATGAGGGAAAATTTCTTTGGTTAAAATATCATATTTTAATATTTTAAGAATGATTGTTCGATATAAGATATTAATTTGCATCCAAACTAATTTTCTCTACCTCCTAGAATATGACAATCAACTGTTGGGCAAGAATTTGGAGTGCTGAAGCATGCAAACATCTTTCATGTGTGTAGGTAAATGGAATTTTTCATTAATCTTTTTGTGCTTAATTACAATTTATTAGCACTGCCATAAATTGGTAACAAACTGACTTGAAATCGAAATCCTAGCAAAAGGCAAGACATAAATAAACAACAGAAGAATAAAACCCACTACTGATAAGGTATAAGATAGCCTTGCTTATAAATAAGATTTTTTTATCTTTGAATTAGTTGAAAATTAAAACCGCTTGGTCTATTTTATCCCACCTAAGCATCTACAAATCTTGACAATACTCTAACGTGGAAGCATACAATCTACACACACAATATAGGAAAAAATGGGATTTCTATTTAAAGATAAATCTGCTGGCACTATTGGGAAAATGTAAGTACTTATAAATATGATGTGTCTTCACAAAGTAAGGAGGATGGCACAAATCATATTGCGACGTGTGTGTTTGAAGAGGCTAATGCAAATTGAATAGTTTAATTAATGTGACATTATTGTTGAATGGCAATATGTTTAAGGAGATATATCTTTTTTATGCAGTAGCAATGAAAGGCAAAACTTCTTGTCGTACGTAACTCTATCATGCGTTATGCTGGGTGGTTATTGATTGGGTATGACTAATGTTCGTGATGTTTTGAAGGATGGAAGAAGAAACCTATGCATCCAACTAATTTGCATTAAGCTTCGGGGAATGCATTGGAAGGAACTGCTTGGTGATAAATCTATCATTATGCACAGAACAGATACATCAGGATGGGAAAGTGTGGGGCGCAACTGAAATGGCTTGTCGTTCATGCTGTGATGACGAAACTCCAAAAAACCAAACACTATCAATAGTTATTAGGAAATAATTAACAAAGAGAGTATGGGAATGAGCACACTATTTTATACACAGGTCCCATGCTTCATACAGAGCTCCACTAATCAGGTAACCGAACGCGGTTATCGCATAACTAATCTCCAAAAAAATGAGCTTAACCTCCAATAGCACCCCAGTTGAAAAAAAAAACCCCCCATGGCATAAGAAAGCAACGTGAATAAGCAAATCCAACCCGTAAAATTCCATATTTAATGGCATACAATCATCTGGTTGCAATGATAGGAGAACACACAAACAGAAAAAAAGGAATTCTAAGCTGTTCACCACATCAGTAAGATTTTGCTAACCAAGTGAAGAAAGAAGTGACACAACATCTGAAGGAGTTTACAATACCACATGGAAGCATAAATAGACCAGCGTATAAACTAACGGTAGCATCAATACTTGGCATCTCAATCCAGACCAGTCTAAAAGCCCAACCAAGACCAGCCATGAGATCTAACACTGTGATCGAGCAAACTAAATAACAGTGATGACAATGAGACGATATAGCAGCATGTTAACGTGGGAGACACATTGCTAATGTGAACATGTAAAAATAAATGCCAACTGTGAATGTAACATTAGGAATGTTAACTAAGTCGATATCAAGTTCATAAAATGAAAGAGTCAGAGCGCTTTATTTAACGCCAAGCAGTTGGGTTGGCTTTATTTTTATTTGAAGCTATGAGACGGAGGGATGACCGACTCACATATCCTCTACAATAGGATCCGTGGCATTCCCTGGGATGCACCTCTCAAAAGCAGGCAGAAGACTCTTGGATGCCGAGAATGAGGCACGAGAGGAGAGGTCATCATCGGATCTAATGCACATCCGCTTTACAGGAGTATGTGTAACCACGTGGTCAGCGCCAACCTCAAAAACAGCTGTGGCTTTGGTGCTCGGAGGGGTGGTGGAACCCAGCAACACCACCTATGCTCCCAGTCTGAATCAATTTGCCACTACGATCACCCGTTGCAGTGGTCAACTTCTGCAATGCATCCTGGAACAGATGACGGTCAGATTGTAAAGTGTTAAGGAACACAAAAAGCAATAACAGTTGAATACCCAATGCTAATTGAAAGGTCTTTGTGTATTAATCAAAGACCCGTCCCAATTTAATGTTCTTTTCTAAAACAAGTGAAGCTATAATTTCCGGATCAAAACATATCCTAGAGACAGTGATCACGCACGCCTGAAATTTATTTAGGCTATCATGCCTAATAGTAAGCTTGAAAAGGAGTGTCTTCCCAATCAGTGCATTCAGCTCCTCTGGGAAATGGTCTCTTCCATAACCCTGTTTGTGCAAGATAAGAAGTCAGTTAGTCGGCAGTCAAAGAGTTCACAAAATCTCAGGCCAAAAGGAAACAAACAACAAATGATGAACCTTAGCAAGTAGGCTAGTGAGGATGTCAGCGGCAGATAGACCTAAGAACTTTGAGGCAGAATTCTCAAAGAGAACAAAGGTTGCTGTATCCGAATCATCAACAACACGAACCTGAATGTAAAACCTCCATGCACAAAGAAAAACGCATAAAAAAAGGGGGGCATGTTGATGATGCAACAAATGCTCTGACCAGATTCAACCACAAACACAGAATTGCAACATGTCTGTTTGATGTGACCGACCACAAATCTTGTAAAGCATCAAACTAAAAAAAAACAACTAAAGTTCTTGACTATAAAGAGACGTCACAGGAACAAAATAACCACACACGAATGGAAACCAACCTCGCAACAAAAACTGAAGAGTAAACATCGCATTTTGACAATAAAATTGGTCAGTAAGTGTCTCCAGTCCCTAGGTGCATTGCCTACAAGCCTTGTACCACCATGCATGATCTCTGTCAATATCGATGACAGTACCACAGGTCACGTAGGTTGATTTCTACAGGAAAAAAATAACCACAATGAAATAAACAAAATGCATGATGGAGAATAATTTTAAAGAATTCCTGCAAAGAGCAGTGTATCGCATGAAAACATGGAACTCATGTATTCAACTGTATCATGATGGTTTTCACAAAGAATATATGTAAATGGGTGTTGGAAAACTGTCATAAAATTTGAAGCACACAATGAACACACCTCAACAGTTTGCTTTATCTGATGTATGGGTGCATACGGTGTAAAGCTGAGAAAATCTTTAGAAGGAGAATGCCTGACTACCCGGCCTATAACATCAACGATGGTGCTATGCTTGCTACCAAGTCCAATCAGCCTTGCATGAAAAAATTAACAACATCACCATATCACAACCAATATATGAATGCATTAAGTTGCTTGTTAAAGATTGGTGAACAAAAACGAAAGCCTTTGTTAAAGAACCGGACTTTTGGTGTAATTTCTTAACCACTTCAAGGTCAGCATTCACAATGAGCCTTGTGGTGTAGTTTGTGTTGGTGATAGTCATCACACCTGAAACAAAATTAAATTTGATTAGACAAATACTTGGTTACATAGAAGCAGGTTCCTTGCTAATTGGGCAATTTTAAATATACCATTGTAGAACTTCATCTTCGCAAATTGGAGCACGATTATATATTCAGTGGCCTTGTTGGCATCAAGAAGAGTGACCAATTCAGATGCATAAATTTCCCACAAGGTGCATGATAGCTTCTCACTGCCACTTTTGGGTCCACACGCATTTTTTATCGCGATTTACGTAGAACAGTTATAATCATTAAACAACATAATCAGAGGTAAGTATGGATTAAGGCATGAATAAGGTATCCAGATTTTTATACACAATAAGAAGGAAAGACTTACCTCAGATCATCAAGCTCGATTTTCATGTAGTGTGACTTTTGGGGTTTTTTTCGAAAGGAATCAAGTCACTCTTTGCGGACAGAAGACCAACAAAATATGCGCCAAATAATCACAGGATAAGCGAGCATTAACAAACAGTTGGAAGAGACAAATAAATGATCTTCTAGGAAAATGACCTAGATGTGGGTGACACAATGAGGACATCAAAGAGCATACCAATAAGAAGTAAGTCATCCCTAACCGAAGATAGGATTTCTTTGGTTTCCACGAAATCAAATGACTCAATTGGAATATCCATGTCATCAGCACTCGAGACCAATGTGTCCTCCTTAAATATGATCCGCATACTATGCTTAGTGGGCTTGTATTTCCGTGTGTTTGAGTCCATTGTGAAGTTGGCCACAACAAACACCTTGCCCTCCTCAAGGATCGGTTCAAAAAGACGGTAATAGAAGGACCGGATAAAACAATGGATTCGAGATCCCTGACAACGATGGAACAAAAAAATAAAGAGACGGCTGATTTCACGGAGGTGACAAACATCCAAGGTGAATAACATACATGATGTAAAAAAAGGTGGAAACATACCTCTCTGTCAAGTACAACCAACTCCATTGAAGGTTGGGAGTAACTCTTTTCATATGACGGAACCTTCCACATTCTCAAAATCCTTACTTTAATGCTCTAGTTCTTTTCCAAAATAAGAGAAAGGTCTTTAACATAATCAAAAGTCTGATCCATCTGGGGGAGTGGATTTGGGTCTTAGACAAACTTTAGATAAAAATATGAGCTGGGGACCTGATTAACTGTAGAGAATTCTAGAAATTAATTAAAGAAAATCTATATGAGGAGACACAATTACACACGAAAAAACACAATCCACATCCAAAGAAGAACAACGAAAGCAAAAAAAATATAACACCAATTATGCATATCATAAGAATGACGCCAAGTATGAACTTCCTTTTTTATAACAACAATTATGAAGTAATGTTTATTTATTTGCCTCACAAGGATCTTATCTATTAAAATATTCGGAAAAAAACGAACACAAAACGATGATCATGGTAATTAGAGGCATACGTATAAATATAAGTGCATAACTATATTAGTATTTAAGTATATAACTATATAAGTATATTAAGTATTACGTGTATATATTTTAAGTATATTAGGTATATTAAGTATATAATATACACTATAAAGTTTTTAATGCTAATCAGTGAAGGGTTTACTCAAGACGCGGAGGAAAATATATTAAACACGTGTGTTGCGATAATAAAAGATATGTAGAAATCACAAGACTATGTCAACAAAGCAACAATAACAACACTGTGCCACATGTTTATACCTATCACATACAAAAAATGAAATGGATGACAAACAATTTGGGAATCATAACAGTTATCAGCTCAAGACATGTTACCGAGTGTGCATTATTCTCCCTTACCCACTCAGAATCACGTACCCAGAAAGACAGATTCTCATGGATGTGGGGCAATGTTAAGAATCAATGCAAATTTAAAAAAATAACATGGAAAAAAATTCGACGGAGGAAACCCAAAACCAGTTTCTGCACAGGGAAGATCTACTGATGAGAGTCATAAAAATTGAGAAACATGCTGATACACACACACACACACACACATATACATATATACATGACATATGACAATCTATATACACAGGGACACATCTAGAAATCTATAAATCTATAAATAAACATATAAGATGGGTATGCAAAATTTGTAACATATACCATATATATAGACGTTAACGCTCACTATAATTAAAGAAAATAAATCGCACACGTACAGATCCTCAATTTGTTACCAAGGTGCCACAAAGGAAGACAAAAGAATACTAAGCATATCTCATGAAAATGACGACATAAGAGTCAGGGAGACAAAAAAATAGGCTGAAATCAAAAGAACTTATGTTAGAATTATGTCATGCCTGGTAACAAATAAATCTAAGGAAGTCAAGGCAAAGCTTTAACACATGTGCCAATAATAAACCCATGAATGAAAAAGTTGAAAAAGTTGAATGAAAAAGTTGAAACCTTGACTTGAGATACAATTTAAACGTTAGCCATTTAATTTGACCGAGCAATTATGTTATATTATATTATTATATTATATTATATATTATATTATATGGTTGTTATTATAATATGGGTGTTATTAATACGCATATATGCATATATCCTAATATACTCTCCATCTCGATAACCATGTTTGCAGTGGCTTGAAGGCTAAAACAAATATATTCACATGCATCTGCATAACTATAACTAATTAAATTAAATAACTAATTAAATAAGTTTGGGTCTGAAGACCTCGTGGGAAAGGGGTAATGCCAAGGAATAACCAAAATTCGTGTTTAATTATTTCGTTGCACTGAGCAAGGAGTCGAAAAGGAGGCGAAGCAGGTAAGGTTAGAGCAAACCTTGCAGAATTGGGAGATGGCGGTCAAAACCTACCGATGTATACATTGAATGTAGGAATTAGCGACACAGCTACTGACTTAGAGCGATGAACGCACACTGGGCAGAAAGACTTGACATTGTGCTGGGATGCTCGCGAATGGCAATATGTGTGAATGTCCTTAGACGGTAGGCTAAGATTTTTCGCATAAGGTATATTGTTTAACAAAATCCAACAAAAGGCTCCCAGATATTCTTGATTATAAGGCTGAGGTAATAACCAAAAGATGAAATGAATTAATCTAGAGAGAGCAAAGGTCATAACGAAAAATGACTTCACTGTTCTAGGTGAAAGCGAGCATAGGCTGAATACTTACTGAGTTAGTCGAACATGCCTGTCCCATATGGCAACACGGGAATTAAATACTAATGACAATAACAATCTGTGAATGGAATTATAAGAAAGAAATATTTCATAAATTGAGATTTAGCCAGGTTGTGTGGGTTATTTTTTCAACCATTATACAACTCATTGGGTGATACTGAAAAATATTATTATAACACTGAAATAAAAGGATCTGACCCCTGTTAATGTATAGAAGAATTAATGTATAGACGCTGTTATGGAAAAAAATAATCATAAAGATTTTTTTATCTCATGTAAAAATAATACACACATACGAAAAAAAATAATTATTAAAAAACAAAATTCTTCAAGTTATAAGTTAATAATTTAAAAATTATTGAAGGGTTTTTAAGAAAAAAATACTAATTATTGAATGTTGTAAAAAATGCAATCTAATGAATAAAAAATAATTAGTTAAATGGTTTTTTATACGCAATCTTTAATATAAAAAGAGTAAAAATTTGGTTAATGGGTTATTCTATCAAAATAATTTTTCTTTGATGCAAGATGGATATAATATTACTTAAAGGAATCAAAAGTTGTGAAGAGTATTATAGATCTAATTTTTCCGAAACCATAATGGTGAGGCATCTCCGATAAACCAAAAAGTGTAAAAGTGCAACCCTATAGGCTATATACAGATATAACATGATGCTATTTCATAAATTAGTAACAAAAATTCAAATTTTTCCCACCATTAACGCAGCAGAATCACATCCGATTCTATAGATAGCATTGTCCAAGAGTATGTAAAAAATGGAAAGTATTTTTGACTGGATATGAATAAAATTTATCTTAACTATATTCGACCACTAAATTTAATTTCTATAAATTCATGAGTTAACCAGTAGCACATATGACAATTAATATGAGGGACATTGTTGAAACACCAAGTTTGATATTTGACGGTGGGAGCACAGAATTTGACTTCAAGAAACAAAATATCAAATACACAGGACATGACAATGCACACACCAGTTCTTGAGGAAATAAACCATTAGCCTTATGATGCTTCCCGTTCGAAGCATGTGTTGCTGACTAAAAGGCCTCCAGCCCCTACCAAAATAGCACTCTCGGGGCCGACTGGGCTTGGAGCGAACGTCGACCTTGTAACACACACCAGCATCATCGACAACGTCGACTTGATCAGGTTTTATCCCGAAAGTCCTTTGAACAAAACTGATTGGGAGGGTCTACAAAACAAATGAGAGAAAATGGTATAAGAATGAATAGGATATTGTGACTACCTAGATGTAGACATGGAGGACGAAAATTGACATAAACCAAACACAAAAACACAGAACGATTGATTAAATTCTTACTAGAATATACTCGTCAGCTTGGTATTTTGTAATTTTTTTGTTGACAACAACAGCCTCACGGTTTGGTAGCAAGCTGTGCAGTGCTCTGGGGTACGCAAGTGAATAATGACCGAGCATTGAAGCAAAAGCGCGATAGTCAAGAGATTTGGCAACAAAAGAAGTAACAAAAGTCAAGTACATTTCCAGAAGCAACGACAGCATAGGCAAATTTTGTATGGTTGATGCGAACTGGATGGTGTATGTATCACCCTTGGGATATATTGCTAAAGCCAAATTAGAATGGATTGAATCTGGTAGCAACAAATCCTCATCATCACGCAAAGCGGGCACAAAATAAGCGGCGAAATTGCTATAAATATTCCCTAATAGTTCAGCTACAGCAAAAGGGTCGTCCGAGGATACTTTGGCATATGTGAAACGTGCATTCACATCTAGCACATGGAAAATAACGAACTTGGCATTACCGACATAGGCCATAAAGAACCAGCATCTTCCCTTGATGGTAAAGCCATTAATTAATTAAGGCAACCCTCCCACTATTACGAGAAGGAGTCCTGTAGAGTAGCATGGTGAACTGACGGCCCGATAAATCGACAAATCTAACCTCATCTGGCAGTTCAGACCAAAATTCACCATAAAAAATTCGGGGAAGAGCAACCGGCCTGAAAGTAAAATTCGTGGTTACTACAATAAATTGTCCATCAATCACATATCATAATCTCTGCATCATATGCTTATGTGACGGAAGAAAGAGACGCACCAAGCACGAGTCCACACAAAAAAATGCATCTGCGTGCAACTCCTAAAAGACATAAGGTAGACATGTTCCCTGAAAGATAAACGGATCGCAGCGGAAAGAGCAATGACTCCATTAGCTAGCAAAATAGTGCCAGTCACAAACAACAAAGAAAATGAACGAATGAATTGTGCCAAAGCAAAAATAGAGGTAACCAACATACCCAGTATCAAGCAAGCAAGAACGAGCAACCCAGCAAGACTGAAACGATGTTTGTGGGAGGCTGGGCAACAAACTATACTGAAAGGACCACCAATCTCATTGGAAAAAATTTGGAAAGGACCGAGAACAAACCAAAATGAACTTGCTTGGCCGGAGATAACCACGAAAAGAGCTATAACATGCAAAAAAATGATTAGCTAACTCACCTTTTGTTAAATGATATCTAGCATGCAAGCAAATGAGCTAGAATAGCTAACAGATGAAGAAGCAATTTTGAACGGAGAAGGAATTGGACAATTTTCATTTTTGGGTTAAAGGGAATGGGAGAGGAGAACGGCAAAGTCAGAGTAGTAAATGCAATAATTGAATGGAAGCAGCTGTTAAGGTGGTGTAAGTAATAAAATTAATTTAAGTGTTGAATAGATCCGAATGATGTATAGTGTATAGTGTTAATTATATACTATAATATATATATATATATATATATATATATATATATATATATATATATATATATTATACATTATATATTATAGTAATAGTAATAGTAATAGTAATATATATATATACTAAAAGTAATATAATAAAGTAATAGTAATAGTTATTTAGGAGTAAAGTATATAGTATAGTATATATATATGTATACATATATGTATATGTATATGTATATGTAGTACATAGAAAATACAAAATAGTATATATAGAATAGTATATTATAAAAAAGTATACAATGATTATAAAGAATAAAGAATATAATAATAATAATAATAATAATAATAATAATAATAATAATAATAATAATAATAATAGCATAGTATAGAATATAGATATGTTGATTTTTTATTTATTAGCCTGGTTGTAATCTAAGTTATAAATGATCAATTATTAAATATCAATCAATGTATTCTCAACCGACCTAAGCTGAATTAATAATGAAACCAGAAGCGTACATTATTTGCATGATAAAATATATTTCTACAATTATGTATATGAATATTATTATTTACGCATATAAATTTATGATAATCATCATCGCGATGGTCGAGGCAAAATTGGTGCGCATGAAACTAATACGATACTAATTTATATAGTATATTGTATGATATAATATATAATATAATATATATTAGATACATAAGATATATATAAGAAATTATATAATACACGAGTGTCAAGATTAAATTTATGATTATTAAGTTGATATAGTTCATAGTTCATATAATGAGTAATAATTAATACATTAAATTTAATTCATATAAGTTAGATTATATTACGTGTAATATGTAATTATATAATTATATAATATAATTAATATAATTATATCATACATTATATATTATATGATATAAAATATTATATTATATATTATATTATTATATTATTATTATTACTACTCGTAAGAATACACACTTTTAAGTGGAGGTCATACATAGAAAAATTGACATGTAACAGTAATAATGCAATTAGATACAGGAATGGATATGATTGCTATGAGGAACACACAACATAGTTATCCATAAGCCTAACTGGAACTACAAAGTTTTAGAATGCACTGACCCACAAATCCGAGGATAAATTAACAAACGAAAAGAAACAAAACACGATCGATGACATGACAAAGCACAAATATAGAAACAGCAAAGAGTTGAACTGAAACATGACACTTGAATTAGGCAGGGGTAGGACCATAGGAGCATCCTTAGTCGCAAGGCAAGATTGAAAACAACTCTAACGACGAATCCACTCGGAGAAGCTGCCAGCATCTGCAGCTATAAACATCATCAGAAACTTCTAATGCTTAGCTACCCATTGCACCGATTATTAAAAAAAACCAACATTTTTGGGACAGACAAAACCACAACACCATTTGTTAATATAAATAACTTTGGCCGTTACCTCGTACAACGGGCGGACTAAGTGATCGCCTTCGCGAACCGAGGTCAACTTGGCCCAGCAGACTCGCTTATGATGTAGTCGAGGCAAAATACACAGGACAACTCAGGCTGTTGGTTGAGTATTGTGGACTGCCGAAGGCGTTGCTACGAACAAGAGAGGTGGGAGGAGTATATTCTATATAAAATGGAGGTATAACGTCGCCCGTGTGGATTACATCACAAGAAAAAAGCCTATACGGTGAGGATTAATGTTACTGAGTGTTGGAGCAGTAAAGTTGCTTCGAGAATGTAGCTTTGGATAAACAATGTAGGATCTGTCAAGGTTCCTAATAGAGATGCATAGAGTGTCATCATCTTCTTAGTAGTCGCGTAACCAAGCCCCATGCCTGATGTTGTACGCGGCAACCAATGGAACGAAATCCCTCGAAAAAAAAAGCATTGTTACCAACCTTGATTAACATGACGCGAAACTCATTCCCATGGTTGTCCTTAAACATCATGAAATCACCGAATTCATGACGAAAAGCGCGATAAAATGGACCAGGGACTGGAATTCGTCTCTGAAAAACATATATAGAGAGTAGAGAGAAACTTAAAAAAATGAACAAATATACGTACGTACATGAAGGCCACTTTGGTTTGTGGCAGTATCTCTATATATAAATATATAAATAAATATATGTTTCTATTATCCAAAATTTTTCAATTTATGTATATGTACACAATATATATCATGTATATAATGTGTTATATACATAGATAAATTTGAATATAAATGTATGACATAGATTAAAAGAACCCGGGAAAATAACGCTTGTGGCCATTAAGCCAAAGGAAAAAAGGATGGAGCTGTGCATGCCATAAAAGATGAGGCTTTAGATGAGAATATATGAAATAGATAGAATATATGAATAAGTGATGGTTTTGAGGCAGAAAGAAACGTACGGCCACAAGATGCAATGCAAGGAAGAGAAGCCTATAAAAATCAGGGTTGGGATCACCATTCTTGCTGGAGTCAGCAGATGGCCAAAGGCACATACTTCACAAAAAGATCAACAATATAAGATGATGTGTACAGGCAAGAACCTCCCATATTAGGTTATTGTGTCAACAGAAAACGCTACAGGAACATATAGGCATATGTGTCTGAACATAAATAGAAAGCAAGATACATATTGGTCACTCACCCATGGTCCACCAAGGCGTAAATAAACTTTTGAAACATTCCAGATAACGACCGCATGACTAATAAAAAACAAAAGTCCGGGGAAATAACGGAATGGTGGGAAATAGTGGGGGAAAATGTGGAATGTGGTGCGTTGAGTTACTGATGTAGGTTAGACCGAGAATAAATTAGTATATATATATGTGTGTGTGTGTGTGTGTGTGGTTATGAATGACCTATTCACATATTTATAATAAAGAGTAAGCGGTGCTTATAAAGATATTAATGTTATATTAATAATAATAACAATAATAATAATAATTGTTGTTGTAATTGTGCAAAGAGTGAGAGATAAAATTAAAAATTTAAAAACAATAATTGAATAATACAATAGTAATGACAATTATATTATCTAACCACTGAAGAAACCAATTGAGCAAATGGTCTCATAGTTATTGTTATTGTTATAACATACAGGGAACCGAGGCCGTGGTCAGGTATATTGTTTGGGCCACCCTGGCCCGGATACCAAAGAAGACACTGGATTAGATGGCCTAAAGGATTTACATGAATAAATATTGAACATGTAATAACAAAAATACTTCCTAAGTGACGCGGCTAATAAATATGTGAACACTCTGATTATTTTTATTATTAGTAATCCTGTAACTTAAATTAAAAACTTAAGTAATTGATAGTATGACCTATTAACCGACTAAAATTACAAACCAAAGTTATTTAGAATTTGACCTAGTGACCGAACAAAAAAATTAAGCAGATGCTGTTCAACAAGGATCCAAGGAACCAAGCGGTTGTCATTAATAAAATTTGGGCCTTCTCAAGCAAAATACACAGAATATCAGCTGATGTGATGATCAGACGGCTTAATAGATAACCCAGTTCCAATATTTAGCATGTAGTACAACAATTAATAATCATGATAATGACGATAATATATATATATATAAAATATAATATAATGATATAACATAATAAAAGAAATCAAATTTATAAGAAAAGTAAAACCAGAATTCATCTCGGTGGTTCAGAATTGATTACGAAGACTTTACGAAGCACTTCATACGAAGCTCTCGACTAAAGGGAAAAAATTGAACGAAAAAATGTTCTCGCCTCTTGAAGAAAGACCGATGAATATGAATAATAGACAGGTAGTCAATAAATGCAACTCATTGGATGAGATCAGTCAGCAAACAAGTAAGGTAAAGTCTAATAATAGCAGTGATAATTACTTAATTTAATTACTCCAGAGATAAGTATGACTGGAACAAGATAGAGTACCATTAAATAAAATTGACAGTAAATGTTGAAGCAAGGATAGAAATTGAAGTTCAGTTACTCCAGGTAGGAAAATGTCTTGTCACCAGAGACTCAAAGGGGTTGAACACGACGAATGAGAAAGAATGGAACACAGGTAAAGAAATTAATTGCATTGATTCACCAACATGAATGAAATGGAGGGTAATAAAAGCTGAATCGGCAAGTCCGGAGGATGGACGGTACAGGGAGGGATACATGGGAACCAAACAAAAAAGAAACTGGCACATTAGAGTAAAACATAAACACGGCAGAAGATTTCAAAAGAGTATATGTGCAATATAAATGCTGGTCTAATAGATAGGCATGGTAGTAGATAACACAAGAATGAATTTGGCAGAGAAAAATTAAGGGCGCACGATAAAAGGCATTAGTTGATTGCATCTAATCGGTTGTTTACCAGTGTAAAGATGATTACTAAACTTTAATAGCAAAAGTTAGCTAGCCAAAGTTAGATTAGCAAGGGATAGCAGCAGATTAAAAAGCATGGCTTGATAAAATTTAATGGCTTGTTTACCAATGTAAAGATAATCAGTTATCCTTAATAGCTAAAGTTAGTTACCCAAATTCAGATTAGCAGAGAATAGCAACAGCATAAATTAAAATGTATTATGGATATAAACACTATTAACAACGAAATAGATACCAAGAGTGACGATGACTATTATTTGAAGGTAATATTACTATTACTATTATAACCAAAAAGAACAAATGACAAATTACCTGCGCAGGGAGGAGTCCAAAGGCAACCAAAACAGTGCCAACAAATCGTATATCCTCGAAATTCCTGAAATGCACATTGCCGCACAAAAGCCGGAGCTGCAGAGGACCACAGGTAGATCAAAAGTCAAGTTTGTGAACACTTCAGGTCAAAGAAATTGTTCAAATTCAACGAATGGGATCGACCTGGAAAAGTTGATATAAAACAATTTTACATGCATGAAGTTGGAGGACGCACTTTATGGTAGAACACAAAGCAATCATAGCATGATAACCATGTGGGGAGATTTTATTTGTGAAATCATTGTGATAAAAAAACAAAAAGTAAATAACAAAAGAAGAGATGAATAAGGAATTACTGAGGTAATATGAAAAAGAAAGTGAGCTGGACGTGGTGAGGAGCAAGATCCAAAAGAATGGCTAAAAGAAGGACTGGCGGAATGATCACAGACACGCCTTGCTGTGCCCGCCTGAGTGAAGGGAATGTCGGCCAGATCAAGGGTTTGAAGGGGAATGAAGTGTGAAAACACCAGGATAAGGTCACAACATCACAGTGGGCCAATGCTCACCCAATCCATAATTACAAAGACAACAGATTGGGCCCATGTCAGGAGAAAAGGCCAGCAATGCTTGAAAATAAAATGATGCATCAATTAATATCTTTGTAATGAAATACCCAGAACAAAACGCCAACCCAAAGCAACATAACCCTGCTGTGAATAAAATTTGATAAGTTGCGAAGAGAGAAAAATGGTAACTGCAACACAAGATGCCTGACCAATCCAGGCATTTTCATTACCACGAAATCCATATCGGGCCTCACTAATATACACTATATAATACATTACATAGTAACCACAGAATATACAGCGGGATTTATAAAATATAAATAAAACATTAAACATTCATAGATTCATAAAACATGGAGTTGGAGATCCGAATCATAGCGAACGCATCAGCCCTCGGGAACACGATGCAATCAAATCGGGGGCCACAATTAAATATTACAAATGGCAAACCCCTAACTTGTTCAGCAACTTCATATAGAAGTCTTAACAAAGCAAAGCGCAAAACACAACGCGGAAAAAACAACACGTTATTCAACAATATTCAGACATTTAGAGAAAACCCCATGGACCCCTTGATGGAAATAACTCCAGGCCATCTCACGCATCCAACGAACCTCACAACTCCGTCAGTCAGACCAACAGAGCGGAACTGGGCCTCCGATACGACCGCATCAAGCGACGACTCAAGACCGTCAAAATCACGGATAAAATTGTTGATCCTGAGAAGGTCGCGACCAAACTTAACACACGGTGTATCGGTCAGGTTAGGATCACCAATAAAGAGATGCCGACCCCACGCCATTGCACCTACAGGTCCAAGGTTGATGGTCATCACATGTACTCCGAACCTTAAAGTGGACTGCTCATAGGTAACGAAATCCACATAATCATGGTGGCCAATCAAGGTAGGATGATGCACACACGCGCTTGAGCCTATTTCTATCTCATCCTATGCAGACTCCATTATTGCGTACCAAATCACAGAGACCGATTTCTTCCAAAATCTACCTTCACTATTGACCAAAAAAACACAGTTGTTGGCTACGGCATACCCACTGCTCAATTTATCAATCATTGGCGGGATCCGCGCAGCGGGACTCCACTGACCCGCACTCGAAAGATACATCTGTATGTCGTATCCAGCAGTTGCCAGGTGACGCTTTGTGGGACTAAGAATCTTATAATCATCACAACCTACCATGCAGAGAAAGGCATAAGCAGACCATTCATCATGGTGGTTGAAGTGGTAACAGTTAGACCCCGGATCAGGAATAACAGACCTCCAGGAACTGAAAGGATCCTAAGTGATCAATGAACTCGAACGACCATCTATTGGATATCTTGCACATAGCTTGCCGGTGTTTGTACCTACCATGGAAAACCACGTCCAGTCAAGAGGAGCAGCAATCGGAACATCGACACGAGTTTCAAAGATGAACATAGAATGTCGCCCACAGTCAGCCTCTTTCAGGGGGTTGCCCAAATGAAGAACCGCCCCCTTTTCCTCCTCCGATTTGAATTGAGTTACCATATTATCCACCTGGTTCAATCTAATGTACTATTCATGTGACATACACCTGCCTCTTCCTATGGTTTTTCCATCGAAAAGAAGAAATATCTTCAAAATTAGATCCGTTGGTAGGGATGAGATGCTCGAATTGATTTCATCCCAGCAATGTCCACCGCAGAAGACATGATCAATCTCTTTGACTGTTGGTTGGGACATTCCAAATCGGTGCTGAGGTTCCATGCTAGCCACGAAGGCAGAAAACTCAAAAAAAGTTAACGGCCAATGTAGATGAAAGAACGTTGGGAAATGCTTTGTAAATGGAAGAATGATTTCTTTAGTTGGTGTGATGTTCCTACACGGTGAGTGTGGCTCTTCTTAAATGCACAAACAAATGTATAAATAATAAATAAATAAAAAATCAATAGATACATAAATAAATAAATACATAGCTATACAGTATAGAAAGATAGATTAATACATTAAAAGATAATAGATAAAGATATAAAGATATGTAATAGATATTAATATAATATGTAATAGACATGTAATAATATATTATATATATATTATGCAAATAGATAACAGATACACATATACATATACATATACATATACATATACTTTAATAGATTAATGGATATACATTAGTAGATTAATTTTATTGTGCTTCATAGTTTATTAGTTTGCTTATAAATTGTATAATTTCTTCGGCGCTTACTAATAGTTACCATGAGAGCGAGAACATCGACAAAAAAAATAAGAAATGGAATAACGTTGGTAATAAAAGGTAGCAGCAAAAATAGTTGAATTGTCAACAGTCAAAAGGATGAATTGGTTGGATGGGTTAATATAAATCAGACCGGTGAAACACAGGCGTTGAAAAAGAAAATTCACCTAGCTAACATGAGCGGGGGTTGTGACACGTGGACTGTTGAAATCGGAAATTAGGATATTAACTTAGGATAAGATTCTATTGGTATCATTAAATGGTTCAATAATAAAATATATATTTTTAAATTTTTAAATAATTTTTATTTAATTTTAATTATAATTTAATTTTTTATATTATTTAATTATAAAATTTATTTTTTATTTTATAATTATTATTTTATTATTCATAATTTATATTTATTAACAATTAAAAACAACAAGACATAGATCCTTCATTAATTATGACTTCCATAAATATTTTAGCAATATGAATCGACGAATTTTTTTTATTAAAAAACTGATGAGCGGATAATTTGTATGCTTTTTGGCATTGTTTTTAGTATGTTTTCAGTATCTTTTAGTTAGTTTTTAGTATATTTTTATTAGTTTTTAGTTAAAATTCACTTTTTTGGACTTTACTATGAGTTTGTGTGTTTTTCTGTGATTTCAGGTATTTTCTGGCTGAAATTGAGGGACCTGAGCAAAAATCTGATCCAGAGACTCAAAAGGACTGCAGATGCTGTTGGATTCTGACCACCCTGCACTCGAAGTGGATTTTCTGGAGCTACAGAAGCCCAATTGGCGCGCTCTCAACGGCGTTGGAAAGTAGACATCCTGGGCTTTCCAGCAATATATAATAGTCCATACTTTGCCCAAGATTTGATGGCCTAAACCGGCGTTCAAAGTCACCTCAAGAAATTCCAGCGTTAAACGCCCAAACTGGCACTAAAGCTGGCGTTTAACTCCAAGGAGAGTCTCTACACGAAATTGCTTCATTGCTCAATCCAAGCACACACCAAGTGGGCCCGGAAGTGGATTTTTCTGTCATTTACTCATCTATGTACTAGTTTTCTATAAGTAGGACCTTTTACTATTGTATTAGGGAGCTTTTGATCATGTTTTGATGATTGAACCCTCTTTTGGGAGGCTGGCCATTCGGCCATGCCTAGACCTTGTTCTTATGTATTTTTAACGGTGGAGTTTCTACACACCATAGATTAAGGTGTGGAGCTCTGCTGTACCTCGAGTATTAATGCAATTACTATTGTTCTTCCATTCAATTCCGCTTGTTCTTTGTCCAAGATATCACTTGTTCTTCAACATGATGAAGGTGATGATTGACGCCCATCACCATTCTCACCCATGAACAAGGTGACTGACAACCATTCTTGTTCTACAAGCATCTGAGGCTTAGTGAATATCTCTTGGATTCCCGATTGCACGATGCATGGTTGATCGCCTGACAACCGAGTGCTCGCCTGACAAACGAGCCAACCATTCCGTGAGATCAGAGTCTTCGTGGTATAGGCAAGAACTGATGGCAGCATTCAAGAGAATCCGGAAGGTCTAACCTTGTCTGTGGTATTCTGAGTAGGATTCAATGACTGAATGACTGTGACGTGCTTCAAACTCCTAGCAGGCTAGGGCGTTAGTGACAGACGCAAAAGTATCAATGGATATTATTCCGGCCTGACCGAGAACCGACAGCTAAATTCCGCTATGCCGTGACAGGACATATGCAATCGCTTTCACTGAGAGGATGGGAGGTAGCTGCTGACAACAGTGAAACCCTACACGAGCTTGCCATGGAAAGGAGTAAGAAGGATTGGATGAAGGCAGTAGGAAAGCAGAGAGACGGAAGGGAAGGCATCTTCATACACTTGTCTGAAGCTCTTACACCAATGATATACATAAGTATCACTATCTTTATATTCTATATTATTTTCATTCATCATCATATACATTTGAGTCTGCCTGACTAAGATTTACAAGATGACCATAGCTTGCTTCAATGCTAACAATCTCCGTGGGATCGACCCTTACTCACGTAAGGTATTACTTGGACGACCCAGTGCACTTGCTGGTTAGTTGTGCGAAGTTGTGTAATGCCATGGTATTGAGCTACCACGTTTTTGGAGCCATTACCGGGGATTATGAGAGTTGTGAAAAAGTATTGTTCACAATTTCGCGCACCAAGTTTTTGGCGCCGTTGCCGGGGATTGTTCAAGTTTTGAGCAAGCTTTTGGTAACAATGCCTGGGATTGTTCTAGTTTGGACAACTGACGGTTCATCTTGTTGCTTAGATTAGGTATTTTTTTTTTTCGAAATTCTTGAAGGTGAATTCTAGAGTTTCATGATGATTTGTTGAAATCTGGCTGGCTGAGAAGCCATGTCTAATCTGATTGGACCGAGGTTTCAACTTATCACCACAAGAGCGTGTTGATTCTCATCAATTTTGCTCTTGGAGCAGTGATCTGCTAAGATTTGGCTGACCTTTGGTCATGTCTAGTGTTTTGGACCGAAGCTTTCTTTGAAAGCTTGGCTGGCTGTGAAGCCATGTCTAATTCCTGGACCGGAGTCTTAGACTAGCATTGCACTGATTCCTGGAATTCTCATTAAGAATTTTGATACCTTTTCCCACTTAATTTTCGAAAAACATAAAAAAAAATTTACAAAATCATAAAAACAAAAAATATTTGATGTTTCTTGCTTAAGTCTAGTGTCTCATCTTAAGTGGTGTCAATTGCATGCATTCATTCATGTGTCTTAAGGATCCTCAAGTAATTCTTGATGATTTTTGTGTTCTAATCTTTGAATTCTATTGACTTGAAGTATTTTGTGTGTCTCATATGCATTCTCATATTGTTAGTGTCAGTAGTATACAAACTGCTAAGTTTGGTGTCTTGCATGCATTGTTAATTGATTCCTGTTGCATTTTGATTATTAAAAATCCAAAAATATTTTTAATTTGTGTCTTTTCGAGTCAATGATACAAAGAATTGAAGATTCAGAACATACTGCAGAGGAATTATACAGAAAAAGCTGAGCATTCAAAAATGCCCAGTGAAGAAGGCAGACTGGCGTTTAAACGCCAGCCAGGGCACCTGGTTGGGCGTTTAACGCCCAAAGAGGTAGCATTTTGGGCGTTAAACGCCAGAATGTATACCATTCTGGGCGTTTAACGCCAGGATGGTGCTAGGGGGAAGATTTTGTTTTCAAAATCAATTTTTTTCAAGTTTTCAAAGTTTTTCAAAATCAAATCTTTTCAATCAAATGTTTTCAAAATCAATTTCTTTCCTTTTTCAAAGATACTTACTAACAATCAATGATTTGATTGAACATTTTTTTGCCTTTTCTGTTGAGGAAGGTTTTATGTTTGAATCATATCTTTTCTTGTTAGGCAAGTCATTAATTTTTAAAATCATATCTTTTCAAATTGTTTTCAAATCATATCTTTTCAAATTGTTTTCAAATCATAACTTCTCAATCACATCTTTTTAAAACCATAACTTTTCAATCAAATCTTTTTAACCTCATCTTTTTCAAAATAGTTTTCAATCAAATCTTTTTAATTTCTAATTTCAAAATCTTTTTCAAAAATCACTTGATTTCTTTTTCACTTTTAATTTTCGAAAATTATCAATCAAATTTTCAAAATGTTTTCAAAATCTTTTAAATGAATTTTCGAAAATTCTCTTCCCTCCTTCTCACATCCTACTATTTATGGAGTACCACTCCTTCTAAATGCACAATTCGAACCTTATCTAATTAAAGTTCGAATTCTTCTTCTCCTTCTTCTTTCTATTTCTTTGTTCCTCTGACACTTCAAGGAATCTCTATACTGTGACATAGAGGATTCCACATTTTCTTTTTCTCTTCTCTTTCATATGAGCAGGAGCAGAGACAAAGGCATTCTTGTTGAAGCTGATCCTGAACCTGAGAGGACCCTGAAGAGAAAGCTAAGAGAAGCCAAAGCACAACTCTCTTTAGAGGACCTGACCGAACTCTTCAAGGAAGAAGAACACATGGCAGCCGAAAACAACAACAATGCCAACAATGCAAGGAAGGTGCTGGGTGACTTCACTGCATCTACTCCTGATTTCTATGGGAGAAGCATCTCTATCCCTGCCATTGGAGCAAACAACTTTGAGCTTAAGCCTCAATTAGTTTCTCTAATGCAACAGAATTGCAAGTTCCATGGACTTCCAATGGAAGATCCTCATCAGTTTTTAGCTGAATTCTTGCAAATCTGTGACACAGTCAAGACTAATGGGGTTAACCCTGAGGTCTATAGACTGATGCTATTCCCTTTTGCTGTAAGAGACAGAGCTAGAATATGGTTGGATTCTCAACCCAAAGAAAGCCTGGACTCTTGGGAAAAGCTAGTCAATGCCTTCTTGGCAAAGTTCTTTCCACCACAAAGATGGAGTAAGCTTAGAGTGGAAGTCCAAACCTTCAGACAGAAGGATGGAGAATCCCTCTATGAAGCTTGGGAAAGACACAAACAATTAATCAGAAGATGTCCCTCAGACATGCTTTCTGAATGGAGCATCATAGGTATTTTCTATGATGGTCTCTCTGAACTATCCAAGATGTCTTTGGATAGCTCTGCTGGAGGATCTCTTCATCTGAAGAAGACGCCTGCAGAGGCTCAAGAGCTAATTGAAATGGTTGCAAATAACCAATTCATGTATACTTCTGAAAGAAATCCTGTGAACAATGGGACTAGTCAGAAGAAAGGAGTTCTTGAGATTGACACTCTGAATGCCATATTGGCTCAGAACAAGATATTGACTCAACAAGTCAATTTAATTTCTCAGAGTCTGTCTGGAATGCAAAATGCACATGGCAGTACTAAGGAAGCTTCATTTGAGGAAGAAGCTTATGATCCTGAGAACCCTTCAATGGAAGAGGTGAATTACCTAGGAGAACCCTATGGAAACACCTATAATTCTTCATGGAGAAATCACCCAAATTTCTCATGGAAGAATCAAGAGAGACCTCAACAAGGTTTCAATAATAATAATGGTGGAAGAAACAGGTTTAGCAATGGCAAGCCTTTTCCATCATCTTCTCAGCAACAGACAGAGAGTTCTAAGCAGAATACTTCTGACTTAGCAACAATGGTCTCTGATCTAATAAAGACCACTCAAAGTTTCATGAATGAAACAAGGTCCTCCATCAGAAATTTGGAAGGACAAGTGGGTCAGCTGAGCAAGAAAATTACTGAACTCCCTCCTAGTACTCTCCCAAGTAATACAGAAGAAAATCCAAAAGGAGAGTGCAAAGCCATAACCATGGCCGAATGTGGAGAGGAAAGAGAGGAGGAAGACGCCACTGAGGAAGACCTCAGTGGGCGTGTACCAATCTCCTCTGAGTTCCAATGGGAATCTGAGGCTCAAAATGAGACCATAGAGATTCCATTGGACTTACTTCTGCCATTCATGAGCTCTGATGAGTATTCTTCCTCTGAAGAGGATGAGTATGTCACTGAAGAGCAAGTTGCTAAATACCTTGGAGCAATCATGAAGCTAAATGACAAGTTATTTGGAAATGAGACTTGGGAGGATGAACCTCCCTTGCTCACCAAAGAACTGGATGACTTGTCTAGGCAGAAACTGCCTCAAAAGAGGCAAGATCCTGGGAAGTTTTCTATACCTTGTACCATAGGCACCATGACCTTCAAGAAGGCCTTGTGTGACTTAGGGTCAAGTGTAAACCTCATGCCCCTCTCTATAATGGAGAAATTAGGGATCTTTGAGGTGCAAGCTGCAAGAATCTCATTAGAGATGGCAGACAATTCAAGAAAACAAGCTCATGGACTTGTAGAGAATGTTTTGGTGAAGATTGAAGACCATTACATCCCTACTGATTTCATAGTCCTAGAGACTGGGAAGTGCATGGATGAATCCATCATCCTTGGCAGACCCTTCCTAGCCACAGCAAAGGCTGTGATTGATGTTGATAGAGGAGAGTTGATCATTCAAGTGAATGGAGAATCCTTGGTGTTTAAGGCCCAAGGATATCCCTCTATCATCATGGAGAGGAAGCATGAAGAGCTTCTCTCAAAACAGAGCCAAGCAGAGCCCCCACAGTCAAACTCTAAGTTTGGTGTTGGGAGGCCACAACCAAACTCTAAGTTTGGTGTTGAACCCCCACATTCAAACTCTAAGTTTGGTGTTGGGAGGTTCCAACACGGTTCTGAGCATTTCTGAGGCTCCATGAGAGTCCTCTGTCAAGCTAATGACATTAAAGAAGCGCTTGTTGGGAGGCAACCCAATGTTTTATAGTTAACTATTTTCTTTTGTTATTTTATCTTTTTTGTAGGTTGATGATCATAAGAAGTCACAAAAACAATGAAAAAAGCAAAAACAGAATGAAAAACAGGAAGAAAAACAGCACACCCTGGAGGAAGAAGCTGCTGGCGTTTAAACGCCAGTAAGCCTAGCAGTTGGGCGTTTAACGCCCAGTCTGGCACCATTCTGGGCGTTTAACGCCAGAAAGGGGCACCAGACTGGCGTTAAACGCCAGAAAAGGGCAACAACCTGGCGTTAAACGCCAGGAATGGGCACCAGCCCGGCGTTTAACGCCAGAAATAGCTCAAAACGTGGATTTTGATGCTATTTGGTGCAGGGATGACTTTTCCTTGACACCACAGGATCTGTGGACCCCACAGGACCCCACCATCACTCTCTCTCTTCTTCCCCCACTCACCAATCACCTCAATACCTCTTCCCCAAAAACCCTTCACCTATCAAATCCCATCTTTCTCTTCACCACTCACATCCATCCTTCATAAATCCCCACCAACCTCACCCTTCAAATTCAAACCACTTTCCCTCCCAAACCCACCCTCCATGGCCGAACCATTACCCCCTCTCTCCTATATATACCCTTCTTCAACCCTTCATTTTCACACAACCTAAACACCCCTTCTTTCCCTTCTTGGCCGAACACACCACCTTCCCCCTCTTCCTCATTTCTTCTTCTTCTACTCTCTTCTTTCTTCTTTTGCTCGAGGACGAGCAAACATTTTAAGTTTGGTGTGGTAAAAGCGTTGCTTTTTCATAACCATTTATGGCATCCAAGGCCGGAGAAACCTCTAAAAAGAGGAAAGGGAAGGCAAAAGCTTCCACCTCCGAGTCATGGGAGATGGATAGATTCCTCTCAAGGGTGCATCAAGACCACTTCTATGAAGTTGTGGCCTTGAAGAAGGTGATCCCCGAAGTCCCCTTTTCACTCAAAAAGGGTGAATATCCGGAGATCCGCCATGAGATCCGAAGAAGAGGGTGGGAAGTACTTACCAACCCCATTCAACAAGTCGGAATCTTGATGGTTCAAGAGTTCTATGCCAATGCATGGATCACAAAGAACCATGACCAAAGTGTGAACCCGAATCCAAAGAATTATCTCACTATGGTTCGGGGGAAATACTTGGATTTTAGTCCGGAGAGTGTGAGGGTGGCGTTCAACTTGCCTATGATGCAAGGAGATGAGCATCCTTACACTAGAAGGGTCAACTTTGATCAAAGGTTGGACCAAGTCCTCACAACCATATGTGAAGAGGGCGCACAATGGAGGCAAGATTCAAGAGGAAAGCCGGTTCAATTGAGAAGGCATGACCTCAAGCCCGTGGCTAGAGGATGGTTAGAGTTCATACAACGCTCAATCATTCCCACTAGCAACCGGTCCGAAGTTACCATAGACCGGGCCATCATGATTCATAGCATCATGATTGGAGAAGAAATAGAGGTTCATGAGGTTATAGCCCAAGAACTCTACAAGGTGGCGGACAAGACCTCCACTTTGGCAAGATTAGCCTTTCCTCACCTCATTTGTCACCTCTGTTATTCAGTTGGAGTTGACATAGAAGGAGATACCCCCATTGATGAGGACAAGCCCATCACCAAGAAAAGGATGGAGTACACAAGAGACCCCTCTCACCATGAGATCCCTGAGATTCCTCAAGGGATGCACTTCCCTCCACAAAATTATTGGGAGCAACTAAACACCTCCCTAGGAGAATTGAGTTCCAACATGGGACAACTAAGGGTGGAGCATCAAGAACACTCCATTCTCCTTCATGAAATTAGAGAAGATCAAAGAATCATGAGGGAGGAGCAACAAAGACAAGGAAGAGACATTGAGGAGCTCAAGCACTCCATAGGATCTTCAAGAGCAAGAAAGAGCCGCCATCACTAAGGTGGACCCGTTCCTTGATCTCCTTGTTCTTTATTCTTCTGTTTTTCGATTTTTATGCTTTATGTTTATCCATGTTTGTGTCTTGTGATCATTAGTGTCTTAGTGTCTATGCCTTAAAGTTATGAATGTCCTATGAATCCATCACCTCTCTTAATAAAAACGTGCTTAATTGAAAAGGAGAAGAATTGCATGAATTCTGAATTTTATAGTAGTTTAATTATTTTTGATGTGGTGGCATTACTTTTGTTCTCTGAATGTATGCTTGAACAGTGCATATGTCTTTTGAACTTGTGGTTCATGAATGTTGGCTCTTGAAAGAATGATGAAAAAGGAGACATGTTACTGAGGATCTGAAAAATCATAAAAATGATTCTTGAAGCAAGAAAAAGCAGTGAATACAAAAAAAAAAAAAGAGAAAGAAGGAAGCAAACGAAAGAAAAAAAAAACCGAAAAAAAAAGAAAGAAAAAGAAAGAAATAAAGTTGTGATCCAAGGCAAATAAGAATGTGCTTAAGAACCCTGGACACCTCTAATTGGGGACTTTAGCAAAGCTGAGTCACAATCTGAAAAGGTTCACCCAATTATGTGTCTGTGGCATGTATGTATCCGGTGGTAATACTGGAAGACAGAGTGCTTTGGGCCACAGCCAAGACTCAATAAGTAACTGTGTTCAAGAATCATCATACTTAACTAGGGGAATCAATAACACTATCTGGATTCTAAGTTCCTAAAGAAGCCAATCATTCTGAATTACAAGGGATAGAGTGAGATGCCAAAACTATTCAGAGGCAAAAAGATAAAAGCTCCGCTCATCTAATTAATACTGATCTTCATAGATGTTTTTGGAGTTCATTGCATATTCTCTTCTTTTTATCTTATTTGATTTTCAGTTGCTTGGGGACAAGCAACAATTTAAGTTTGGTGTTGTGATGAGCGGATAATTTGTATGCTTTTTGGCATTGTTTTTAGTATGTTTTCAGTATCTTTTAGTTAGTTTTTAGTATATTTTTATTAGTTTAGTTAAAATTCACTTTTCTGGACTTTACTATGAGTTTGTGTGTTTTTCTGTGATTTCAGGTATTTTCTGGCTGAAATTGAGGGACCTGAGCAAAAATCTGATCCAGAGACTCAAAAGGACTGCAGATGCTGTTGGATTCTGACCTCCCTGCACTCGAAGTGGATTTTCTGGAGCTACAGAAGCCCAATTGGCGCGCTCTCAACGGCGTTGGAAAGTAGACATCCTGGGCTTTCCAGCAATATATAATAGTCCATACTTTGCCCAAGATTTGATGGCCCAAACCGGCGTTCAAAGTCACCTCAAGAAATTCCAGCGTTAAACGCCCAAACTGGCACTAAAGCTGGCGTTTAACTCCAAGGAGAGTCTCTACACGAAATTGCTTCATTGCTCAGCCCAAGCACACACCAAGTGGGCCCGGAAGTGGATTTTTCTGTCATTTACTCATCTATGTACTAGTTTTCTATAAGTAGGACCTTTTACTATTGTATTAGGGAGCTTTTGATCATGTTTTGATGATTGAACCCTCTTTTGGGAGGCTGGCCATTCGGCCATGCCTAGACCTTGTTCTTATGTATTTTCAACGGTGGAGTTTCTACACACCATAGATTAAGGTGTGGAGCTCTGCTGTACCTCGAGTATTAATGCAATTACTATTGTTCTTCCATTCAATTCCGCTTGTTCTTTGTCCAAGATATCACTTGTTCTTCAACATGATGAAGGTGATGATTGACGCCCATCACCATTCTCACCCATGAACAAGGTGACTGACAACCATTCTTGTTCTACAAGCATCTGAGGCTTAGTGAATATCTCTTGGATTCCCGATTGCACGATGCATGGTTGATCGCCTGACAACCGAGTGCTCGCCTGACAAACGAGCCAACCATTCCGTGAGATCAGAGTCTTCGTGGTATAGGCAAGAACTGATGGCAGCATTCAAGAGAATTCGGAAGGTCTAACCTTGTCTGTGGTATTCTGAGTAGGATTCAATGACTGAATGACTGTGACGTGCTTCAAACTCCTAGCAGGCTAGGGCGTTAGTGACAGACGCAAAAGTATCAATGGATATTATTCCGGCCTGACCGAGAACCGACAGCTGAATTCCGCTATGCCGTGACAGGACATATGCAATCGCTTTCACTGAGAGGATGGGAGGTAGCTGCTGACAACAGTGAAACCCTACACGAGCTTGCCATGGAAAGGAGTAAGAAGGATTGGATGAAGGCAGTAGGAAAGCAGAGAGACGGAAGGGAAGGCATCTTCATACACTTGTCTGAAGCTCTTACACCAATGATATACATAAGTATCACTATCTTTATATTCTATATTATTTTCATTCATCATCATATACATTTGAGTCTGCCTGACTAAGATTTACAAGATGACCATAGCTTGCTTCAATGCTAACAATCTCCGTGGGATCGACCCTTACTCACGTAAGGTATTACTTGGACGACCCAGTGCACTTGCTGGTTAGTTGTGCGAAGTTGTGTAATGCCATGGTATTGAGCTACCACGTTTTTGGAGCCATTACCGGGGATTATGAGAGTTGTGAAAAAGTATTGTTCACAATTTCGCGCACCAAAAACCCTTAATGATATTTGTCCCGTTTGAGATGAACTAGTCGATCTATGGGCGGTTTAAGCTTTAACGACGCGGAATGCCGTTGTACAGCTGCTCAGGTTGAGTTATAGGGCGGCCAAGCTCCAAGCACTGTGGGTGGAACACCTACAAAAGAATCTCCGATACTCAAGTCAAGAAAGGATTCAATAATAACTATAAAATAGAAAGAGTTCACTCTTTAGTCTGTGTGTTCTCTTTCTTGTTGGATCTGCCTTTTTGGTATTGTTCGTCTTGTTTAAATAAAAGGAGAGGCTGTTGTGATGAGCACCTGTTATCTCAGCCTCTTTCATTATTTTGGCTGTGTTGTTTTCGAAGTATTCTTTTAGTGGTGAAGTGATTTGTTACCTAACTTATAGCTCATGTGGTTGACTATATTTTCCTTCTAAGAACTCTGAAATTGAGAACAGTAGGAGTGAACAACATAAATTGAAAAAAGAGGTGAGCAACTTAAAAACGTAAAATGGTATGCTGGAGGAGCATATACGGGAATTGGAGACTGAGGTATATAAGTCATTTACACAAGGATTTGAATGATCCGTGGCACAAGTCAGGGCTTTATCTCCTGATGTTGATGTAGAAAGTTTGGATGCGACCAAGGTTGTTATTAACGGGAAGTTGGTTGATGATGAAATGTTGGATGAAAAGAAAGTAGAAGACTCCAACACTGGAGAAAAAGATTATTGAATTGTAATGCTTTAGTATTTCGAATATTTGAAATATTCACTTTTGTTTCGATTTGACATTATCAGTTTGTGTATTTTGACGATTGTTTACTGAGTATGAAGCTCGGTTTAATTTGATTGATTGCGTAGATTTGTAGTTTTGGACTATAAAAGTATTATAGCAATTTGTATTCATCTGTTGTGGCAAAAATATACAAGTTTTGAATTGAGCATCCGAGCTTGTTAAAAACTTCTTTGAGCAAAAACCCAGTGTGAGAAAAAAGCTCATGAGTAGAAAAAAGAGTACAATCATATGCCTTTTTATGACTAAGTTGTGTACAACCTTAAGGATGAGACGTTCCCGTTCAGGGAACTGGGTCTCCCTTTAGTGTTTGCAGCATATAATCCCCCATTCTGAGTATCTTAACAATTCGGTAGGGTCCATCCTATGTAGCTGCCAACTTGCTATGTCCATGGTTTTGTCGAGCCTCTTTTATCTTTTGTAAAATGAGGTCCCCCTCCTGAAAGGTCCTAGGGATCACCTTCTTATTATATCTTCTTTGTATCAATTGCTGTAGTGCCTTTTGTTTCAAAGATGCCTCGTCCCTGTATTCTTCTACCATGTCAAGTTCGGCTGTCCGTGCTTGGTCATTGGAAGTATTCGTATGGAGCTCGACTCTCAGTGTTGGATTGGCAATCTCTACTAGAATCATCTGCACCGTATACCAACTCGAATGGGGTTTTCCCTGTGGCTGAGTGAATGGTGGTGTTGTAACCCCACAGTACCTCTGGTACCAGGTCCACCCATTGTTCTTTTGCATCACCGAGCTTTTTTTTCAAAGCTTGTAAGACAACTCGGTTGGCTGCCTCCACCTTGCCGTTTGTTTGGGGATGCTCTACTGAACTAAAATGATATTTGATATGGAAGTTCTATAAAAAAGAAGCAAATTTGACATCAATGAATTGCCTTCCGTTATTAATAACGACCTCACCAGGAATGCCATATATGCAGATGATGTTTTTCCAAAAGAAAGATTGTACCTTATATGCTGTGATTTGTGCTAGTGGTTGTGCTTCTATCCATTTAAAAAAGTAATCTATTGATACTAAAAGAAATTTTACCTGTCCTGGCACTTTTGGAAATGGTCCTAATGGTCAATTTAGGATGGTCATTTTAGTAGGTATGCGGATGATTATTTTAAATTTTATGTAGATGATTATTTTGACTGAATTGGATTTAGTTATATATAATTAAAATATATTAGATGTTCAATTCATTAAGTAAGCATATGATTATTTTTATTCTTAAGTAGATGATTATTTTTACTAAATGTGAGTGGCGTGTGGCAAGCCAAGTAGCGAAGGTGAAGTAGGATGATTATTGATGAAGGTGGGGGTGGCAGCCGGTTGAAAAAGAAGAGGATATTAGAGTGAAATGTTTTGGTAAATTAGAATTTTGGATGGTTATTTTTTTAAAATAATTAATTGGATTTTTTAAAATTTGAAATTTAAAATTAGAACATTTAAAATTTAAAATTTAAAATTTGATGTGAAATAACTGAATGAGAATTTTTGAATTTAAGATAATCTGTGGAGGAATTTTTATTATTTATTCTTATTGGGCTAAATAACTAGCCCATTGTACACATTGTCAAGATTTCTCATTGACTCCCTAATGAAATTTTTTTTAATTAGCTGAAAAATACAAATTCCGTATTGTACTATTGTATTCTTGTATTCTACAACAAGCATCTCATTTTTCTCTTTTCTAATTATAAATCAAACAAAAAAATATCGAGTTTTCACCAATAATTTTAAGTTTTGAATTAATTCACAGATAAGTATGATAAAGGGATTAAAACGTATTTATTCATTACAAAATTATTTTATTATTTTGTCTTATTAATTCTTATCTCAATAAGGGTTGAAAAATAAAACAAAAGTTTTTTTTAGTTTGTATTATGCTACGTATACATCAAAATTAGTCACTAGTATAAAATATATGCTGCAATATAAATACACGTTAAAAATAAATTAAGTCACACTTGTATTTATACACAAATACATTAGTGACTGATTTTAGTGGCTGATTTTGATATACAAATAACATTTTTGTTTAGTTTTAAATTGACCTAAATGGGAGAGAATGTAATTAAGATTATATATTAAATAGTAATATAAGAGTTATAATATGTAATTATGTAAATTTAGTATGTATTTACCTTATTAATTAGGTACTCTTTTAAGTCACTAAAAACAATTAAGTACTCTTTAAGTACTCAAGTATTCTAGTGTATATAGATTGTTAGAGTATGTTTATTAGGATGAAAGTGTCTAGAGTTCTTGTATATATATATAGATGATTTTAATAACAAAAAACTCTAATATGTTTATTAGGATTAAAATGTCTCATATGGTGCTTGCTCCATTGTTTCATCACTCAATTCTACATATTTAAATAGAATTTTTTTAGACAATACAGATTGTGAAGTGCAAAGAGAAAAGAAAGGCATGAGACTTTTTCATATTCTCTGAGTTTTCGTTTGCTAGGCTCGCCTCAATCCCTCTCTGCTAATATATAGGCCAGCTTTTTAGTTACGGCAAAATAGGAGTAAGTATATGAGAGGGATGGATAATGGCGGCGACCAATCTAGCCAAGCTTAGAGCCAGAAGGGAGCCATTTCGAAGATCATGATCATCATTGATAGCTTCTTGTGACCTTCCTCCTCCCCATCTTCGTCTCTTTATTTGTTGTTGTTAACGATGTTGCTTTTGAATATCATCAGCTATGCAGTTCGAGGTGCTTCCTCTCGTTAATAAGTTCCAGCTCACCGAGGATCCTCACTTTCTGTAGGGGTGCCTTGGGTGTGTTATTATGGCTCATACAAAGACCTTGATATAAGCTTGTTTTGGCTTGGAAAAGATCCTGCTTTAGGTATGCACCCCACTTTACTATTCTTCTCAACACTAAGGCCTAATTGTAATGTAATACCCAATCTTAATTAGTTCATGATTCTCTGCTTTGCGAAAGATATGTCATATGTGTAATGTGTGTGGTAACTTGTCAAAAGTTAATCATATCTTCCTATGCTAAGTGCTAATCTACTCCATACCTTCAATACTCTACTTCAGATCCATTTCTGTCCTACCCATTTGAAAGAAACCGAATATTGTGGCAAGTTTGATTGCAATTTTTTTATTCATTAGTTATGTTTATTTCTTTTAGGGGTTGGCAGTGTAGGCACAATTTCCTCTGCTCTGGTAACATATGCTGCTATTCAAGCACTAGAGCTAGATTTGATCATAAATGCAGGCACTACTAGTGTCTTTAAGGTAGGCACTGCCATTCTCCTTTTTACTTGCATCACTTTTATGGTTGCTGGTTTTTTGGTTTTTTACTCTAGAGTAATTTTTATATTATTTTATCTGATAATTGATGGTAGGCCTAATGCAGTAGTTTTCCTTCTTTATCTGATAATTGAATAACTATTTTTTAAGATATGAAAACATAATGCTTTATACAGTGAAACAAATAAGACAAGCAGTTATAAGATGATGAAGCATGTAGCTGAAAACATTTCGTATTCTGATGAAGATATATAATCATTTGTATATGCATAATATATTTTTTGAAATCGTTTCATCCTGGTTGCTTTCAGGCAAAGGAGCTAATGTTGGTGATATTTTCATTATATCAGATTGTGCTTTCCATGACAAAAGAATACCCATGCCTATAAGTATTATGCTATATCTTGTAGCTCTTGCTTGATTTGTCTTTTGCTCCCTTATCTATTTGAAATGTGATTGAATATATAAATTTTCTATTTCAGACTGTGATTATAGAATAACCTATTGTTGTATTGCATATATCTTGTGGAGGGCTGCTCTAGTTTTGGTTATTGTGTTCTATCTGTATTGAATACTTTATTCACTTTTTTCTATGTATCTCCTCTATCCACCTAAACTTCTAGTTATACTATTTATTTACTTTGGAGGGAAAAAATGACAAGATACTAGGCGTGACATACCTCACTTAACAAGTTTGCATATAGGCAAGTGCATATTTGATCGAAGTATTATAAAATAACCCATTTCTCCTGTCTTCCACAGGTTTTTTATCTGTATGGAGTTGGTTTGCGTAAAGTCTTTGAGACACCGAATCTTGTAAAGGAACTCAACCTCCAGGTGTGCGCTAGTGCTGTACTGTACTCATGTATTCAAAGTTACCAAATATGCAAAAACTTATTTCTCTTGTATCTTCAAATATCCTTTCTTCGTTATGTTTGCTAAAATGAATCTATTCTTGTTTAAATTGAATTGTGAACTGAAAAGGTCCCTTAGTATCCACATTTGTGGTTATGAAAATAGGTTCCAGTTTTTCAATAGATTAATTGGAGCGTGTGTGGTACACCGTACACAAAGTTTATGTACCTCTGACCACATACAAATTCATATTGTCTAAGTTTGACACGACCACTAGAAAATTCTCTTGGTTTCAGAGTTGTTATTGTGACAATTTATGTATGCCGCATTTCATTAAGAACTAAGAAGTACTTCTATTACATTTCATTATAGCTGCTATTACTTCTACCTGTTCTTCTTTCACTCTTTCTTAAACCAAATCTTATTCTATTATATTTGTATTCTCAATATTAATCAAGTACTCAACAAAACTTAGAATCCAAAAGCTTCACAACATCCAAAGCAAGAATTAAGAAACAAAAAAATTAAACTAAATTCAGAATCACATCAGTAATAATTCCAACTCAAAATACAAAATTATTTCAGAAAATCAGCAACTCAGAATAAGAATCATCAACTCAAAATTTTAACAAATTAAGAAAAAAAATAAACAAAAACAGAAAAAGCAGCACCTTAATAAGATTTTAGCAAGGGAAGGATTTATATATTTATTTTATTTTTTTAAATTGAAAATCGGAAAAAATTGTCCGGTTCAAGCAATTCATCGGTTAACTGATTTTTTGTTTGTTTTTTCCAAACGGTTTCTGATCCAGTTCGGTTTTCAGAACACTAGTTTATAGCATGGTTCTAAAATTTGGACCGGACCAATCGATCGGACCGGTCAGACTCTGAGCCGACAGTAGGGCTGGCAATTCATACCCTACCCGCGGGTACCCAACCCGGTCCAACCTATTCGGGTAGGGTAGGTTACCCGACCCGCTGCGAGTAGGATAGGGTACGATCCGGGTATGTCTGTGGGTAGGGTAAGGTAAGGTAGGGTACCCACACCTCATATATAACACATATTTTATAAAAATTAAGTATATGATGAAGGAAGTGAGAGTTGAACCCACAACTTTCCTTATGTAATAACTTACAATAAATGAACAACCACTAAACTAGTTAGTTAATTTAGTAATTTAGAGTATTAGTTTTTTTTATGTTATTAATATGTATAAAATTCTAAATGATTGAATTTTATATTTACTTTGAAAAAATCTGATATTTCTGCCGATATGATAAGGTTTAGAATTTTAGAGTGCGGGTAGGGTTAGGGTTGAGAGATTCTCAACCTGCAGATAGGATATGATAGAATTTTAATGAAATTTTCAACTTGCGGATAGGGTTAGAGTAGGGTCCAGACCCTACTCACCCTACCCATTGTCAGCCTTAGCCAACAACGGTTTGGTTTATTGTCTAAAACCGTTCAATTAAAAACCGGATGTGAGCTGTTGAACCGGAACCGTTCGGTGTCAGTAACACGACGCCGTTTCGTTAAAAAACAAGAGGGATGCCAACCCCAGCCTTGTGCCCCCCAAGCCCCTTCCTTCAGAATTCAGATTCCAGAGAGCAACAACAAGGAACAGCTGCCCGCAACCCTAGCCTCCACCGCCTTGTGCCTCTATTGCCGCCGCGCCGTCCGTCGCACCGACCCCTGTTCGCTCTCAGACTCACCAGTCGCAGGCACGCTGTTTCTTCCTCGAGCGTCCGTCGTCTTCGTCTTCTTACCGTCATGCTAGCCGTCGTCTTCGTCTGCTGACTCTGCTCGCCGTCTGAGACCGAAGGTCAGTCCTCACGCTCACCTGTTCTTCATTTTTTTTAATGCTCTGTTCGGAAATCAAATCACAGGATGATTGATTATTGAACGTTTTGTGATTTTCTAACAAAAAAACCCTTCTCCATTCCAATCCCTTTGCCGTCTATCGGAGTGAGAGACTGCTGTTGCCGCCTCCGTTGCACTCAAGAACTTCCGTCTTCGTGCTATCGCCGTTCGCTACTTCGCTCCATTCCAATCTAGTGCTTGTTCTTCGTGTTTATTTTATTGTCTGTTCAGAAATCAAACCCTCTTCGTGCTTGTTCTTCGATGGTCAGTTATCGTCGTTTTTTAATGCTCACTGCTAGTGTTCTCACTGCTGGTGTTTTTGTGCTTTCATTGATTGATGATTATTGATTAAGTAATGTGTTGCTTTTTTTTTTTTTTTTTTTTTTTTTTTTTTTTTTACTTTGTGCTTGAGTTAATTGGATGCTCTGTCAGTGCTTAGTGCTTGTTCTTGGTTGATTGGCTTTGCTCACTACTCTGACTTGTTCTGGCCTGTTCTTGACTGATTAAGCCTGTCACTGGCTTATTGATTGATGATAAATTGACACTAATAAATTGATTACTGGCTTGTTCTTGCTGGTTCTTACTTTTTTTTTTTGTCTCTTAAATTTTGTTAAACTTTCTTGATTTTGTTGTTAATCATTGTGCTGAGCTTGTTAAAATTTGGTTAAAAACTTCGTTAATCTTTGTTAAAGCATGTTAATTTTTGTGATAACCTTGTGAAAACTATGTTAAAAACTTGATGGTGCATCTTTTGGCGTTTGATGTATAATAGGTTGATTTCAGACTCTCGGTGATTCTCATAATATTAGAGTTTTTGTGAGTAGTCTCTCATACCGGTAATGGAAGCTGCTTAGAGGAATTTCAAGCTTTGAGATTTTCTTCCAACGATGATGCTGACAACTGGGGTAACGTAACAATTGGATTATTCATTTTAGAGAGGAAAAAACATCTACATAATTTTCATATTTTATTGATGAGAATTTGAGCTGTTTATATTTGATGCTTGTAAAACAGATGGAATGCTTTCTATAAAAACCACGAGTAAGTTTAATGTTCTTCCCACGGTTAGTTTTGCTTCGATTTCGCTGAATACATGCATACACCTCAAGCTTTAATATGTTTTGAGCCATAGTATTAATATGTTTTGAATTATCTACTTGAAACTTTATTAGGGAGCAGCTCAAAGTTGGGAGTGGAGTAACTTCCAACATTGAAAACCATCAGCACAATGAACTGGTGATGGAGGCTATTTTAGGTTTTAGAAGCCAAAGGATCGATCCTCTTTTAGGTATCTTTCTAAAGATGGTTTACACAACTCAATTTATAAATTTTCACCATCATTTGAAAACACATTTGATTGGATGCTTGGAAAACATTTAATACTATCAATGTATTAACTATTAAACAAACAAGTTTTGTAATTTTATAATATAGCAATAAACTTGTTCTATAATTTTTATTGTGTTGAATGATTTATTGATTGTTTTTATTGTGTTGATGAGAGTTGTTCTATAATTTATTTGTTATTTTATTCTAAAACGGTTTTTTCGGTTGGACTACGGTTGGACCAGTAAACCAGTAAACCAGGGAACAGTGACTAGAGCAGTTTGATAATTGGTCTGGTTCTCAGAACCTTGGTTTATAGTGTGGTGTACTGGTGTTTGTTGACTCCAACTCCATATTATTCTACTTTGACATGTCCAACTCCAACCTGATATTTGATTATGTAATTCAATTTTTGCGGAAATGTCGTCATCATAAACATGAAAGATTAGACATGAAGAAAGTGCATGGGTACCTGGTGAGGAGGGGCATCCTCTTTCGGTGCCACCGTCTTCACACAGGAATGATGGCCACATACGCCGCCACGTGCCCCCATTCTTTTGCTAATAAGAAGCTTCAAACACTGATGAACAAGTTCTTGAGATGCATCAGCATCAACTCCACCAACCCCATACACTTCAATGCCATCATCTCTGATTCTTCTCGCATGGGCCTGCCCTTTCTCGCTCTCACTACCTTCTCCTTCATGCACTCCAATGCCATTCCTCTGGATACCTACGCTTTCTGCAGCACCTTGAATGCTTCCTCTACACTCGCAGATGTTCACTTTCCCAAACAGATACATGCCCACCTGGCAAAATCGGGTTGGTCCTCTAGTGTTTTTGTGGCCAGTGCTCTCATTGATCTCTACTCTAAATTGTCCACTTTGAAAGATGCAGTCCTTGTGTTTGATGAAACTCCTCACAAGAACACTGTTTGTGCCAATGCACTTTTGTCCGGTTATGTCCATGCTGGTTTCTGGGTTGAACAGCTTGAACTAGTTAGGAAGATGCCAGTCTTGAAATTGAAGTACGATCACTTTACACTCTCGGCGGCTTTACGTGCATGCACCGGTTTATCTGCCATTGAATTGGGTAGACAACTGCATAGTTATTTGTTGCGTACGATATGGGACATAGAGAGTGATGTGTTTCTGCAGAGTGCGCTGATTGAGATGTATGGCAAGTGTGGGATGGTGAAGAAGGCATGGCAAGTGTTCGGGTTGGCAGGAACCGAGGTGAAAAAAGAAAGAAGCAGAGATGTTGTGCTGTGGACTTCAATGCTTGGTGTGTATGGCAGAAATGGACACTACAAAGAAGTCATTGCTTTATATAATGAAATGTTGGTGGAAGGAATCAGACCAGATGGGATAGCATTTCTTACGGTGATCTCGGCTTGTGGTCGAACCGGCCAAGTACAAGAGGGTGTCAAGTATTTTGAATCTATGACTAATGAATTCAAGTTAGATCCTGGTCCAGAGCATTACAGCTGTTTGGTTGATTTGCTTTGCAGGGCTGGGGAGTTGCACAAGGCATGGGAAATACTAAATGAGAGAGTGGGAAAATGTAGCATCTCCATGTGGGGAGCTCTACTCAGTGCATGTGTGGATTGTGGGAACATAGAGTTGGGCGAATTGGCAGCTGAAAGAGCACTTCACTTAGATCCTCAGAATGTTGGGATCTGCGTTATGCTATCAAACCTATATGCCAAGTTTGGTATGTGGGATCGGATCAGGGAATTGAGAGCCCTGATTAATGCAAGTCGGTTAAGAAAAGATGTTGGGTGCAGTTGGGTTCAGGTAACAAGTTGAATGGCTTCTTGTCATGCCTTCAACAAAATATGACAAACAACACAGGAATAGATTTCGATCAAGTTTATGGCATGATGAGATCATTTAGTGAGGGAGATATAAAGGTATGTTACAGCAGAGGGTGATCTGTTCAAAGCCCTGGAACCTGTTTTTGAAGAGTCATTCATGAACCTGGATCCTGTGACAGCAGCCATCTCAATGATATCTTGTGGGGAAGATGTCTCCTCACAGGGACTAAAATCTGCTGATATTGATGTTCTTCAAAAGGAACAGCTTCTGAGTGATGTGTTTTATGAGTGTGAAAAGGATCTCTTGGAAAAGGCAGCAATAGACTTGCCGTTCTCCGATATTCTGGAAATCAAAGTTCCTGTTCTTAACACAGGAGAACTCAATTGAAGAAAAGAAACAATTTCTAGACATGTCACTATTACCAAAGAGCGTCAGTTCAGGAAGTTTGAGCTCAATGGACTGGATGCATGGAGCTACAATGAAGCCTGCTTTCCTCGATGTCCCAGGAATAGATTTCGAGGAAGTTTATGGCATGAGGAGATCATTTAGTGAGGGAGATATAAAGGTATGAACTAGTTGATCCATGTGACTTTTACTTCTCAAGGTGTGACTTGTACATATATTGTATCATATGCTTTAGATAATCACGATGATGTTATATAGTATCAGTTGAAGCTATAATAATATCTTGGACAGGATATATATATATATATATATATATATATATATATATACACACACACTGCAACATTGTTTGAAACTTTATATTTTGATTAGAATTTGATTCATTTGTATTTCTACTTCTCTCCCTATGTTTGGAGGAACATATTAACATTTGTCTCAAATGTTCCAAAATCTGATGAAACCAGAAATTATAAGCCAAAAAACAATGAATTCCCCGTGGTTATGTGTGATTGATTCATTTCTTGGTTAAAAGTTTGGACTTTGGTTTAATGGCAAGGCTGATGATGCGGATTTTGAATCACCACAAACTAACTGACAAGTGCACCGGGTCGTATCAAGTTATACCTCAAGTAAGTGAGGGTCAATTCTACGAGGACTAATGGATCAAGCAACAATAATTGAATGATTAAACTAGTCAGACAATAATTGAATGATTAAACTAGTCAGACAAGCTAAAATGAGTGGTTTGAGATTCAAATTGCATGAAACAGTAAATCAAGAGTGCAATTAAACAGTTAAGGTTTCAGAGATGTCCAAATTTTTGGATTATTTTTCTTGTCCCTCACTTCAATCAAGCAAAGATTTAATTCACAACAAACTATAAGTGATTAAAATCTAATTCAATTAATCGCTAATTCTTTGGTTACTTAAATCTATTTCCTTAGTATTTTAATCTCTCCTAATCTAATTCCTAAGGGATTAAAATGCACTTTTTACATATCTATTATGTCTTCTTTCATTTAATTTGCTTGGGACATCACACAGAACAATTCAGATGTCATTGTTAATTTACTGAAAACTGATTCACATCTCAGAATTGTCTTGTATTAAAATTCTATAAACTAGTTGCATCCTCTAATCTTAATAAGAAATGTTACTTGAACATAACATTTGTGGGACACCGAGTTAATATAGAATCCACCACTAGATGAGATGTGTGTGTGTGTTGGGGTTAATTAAAAGTAACAAATCATATGATGTAAATAGGTGGATCATTAACTATACATGTTCATGCCATGTCCCTCTCCCGCCAATCCGGAAACATTGTGAGTTCTGACATGCTCACATGCTACATATTTGTAATCTTTTTTGTTTTATGAATTATTATGTTTGTACTATCTCTTTTGTACATCTTTGGTATACTTTTTTTGATGGGATAATTAGTCTTTTATTAATCACTTTTAATATAAGAAATAGTAATAAAAATAGAAAGTGTATAAAAGTGGTGTATTTAATATATTTTTTGTTATTATGTTAAATTCATAAGAAATGGTTCATGGATTTGAGTTTATTCCAGGACATACGTTTTTATTTAAATTAGGTCTTTTAGACAATCACAATTCTAATTTAAAGGGGAATGTAACTTGAGCATATGAAAGTTGGAAGTTAAAGTTATAGAGTAATTATTGATAGAATTAGAAATACTAACCGAAAAAGTTAGTTAGAAATCAGTTAGTGTTATAAATTTGATTTCCTAAGTCTTCTTGGACCCTTCACAACCCGGTCTGTCTATGACCACTCTAAATCCTAACAAACTCGCTATACTCTCGGGTACTCTTTCATCTCGTGTCTATGATCACTCTACTCTAAATATTGGAATGCCTTTACAAGTATCACCCCACCGCTCCAGTCTTACTATCCTACCGAACCGACAGATATCCGATCCACCTTCTTCGGAATAAGCTACTCTCTGAATCATCACGTAAAGTCTTGCACAGTTAGGTAGTAAGTTTTTGGTTTTGAACAAAAGTTAGGTAGTAAGTTAGTTGATAAAAAAAACTTGTTAGCGTCCCTGCATGCAAGTTGTATATAAATAAAACGTGAAAATTTTTATAAGCATTAAGCAATTCAACATTTCAGTGCCAATATTCATTTTCTCCTCACTTACTTATCCAAACTCTACATACTCTACATTTTCTGCCTAACCATTCTCTATTCTTCATGAATGCATCTCTACCATTTTCAATCTTGTTTCCTTTCTTCTAACTTGATTCATTTTCTGCTCTACAAATATTCATTTTTCACGTCAAGTTTTTATTAACACAATTAACCGATTAGCTAATTTAGTTAAGTTAAAAATAAAAACACTACCTTAATTATCTTATAAAAAAATTAAAAGACTAATTAAATTATTGGTTGGTAATTGATAGCTTTGATATGGTCATGACAAATCAGCTTTGCGCATATTTACATGGTTCACAAAAAAATAGAAACTCACATGCAGTTAAATTCAATAGTTGAAAATCGTTGGATGATTTGACAGATTTGATTAAATTGTCATTTAAGAATTCTTAACTATCAACTTCGTATGAAGACAATTGTATGTGAGTTTTTACCGAAATCCCTCTTCCCTGCTATTTAAAACCACAAACCATGGCTTTTTGCTCCCATTGCATCATTCAACACATTCACAAGCTCCTTCTACACTGACATGACTCTCTTGTCTCTACACCTTATTTTAGAAAATAAATTCAACGTGGAACTTTTATTTTTCCACAAAAAGTTATTCAACAAAAATAATCACTGAATTATAGATCCAATTGCACATTAAACTTGCTGCACCAAGGTATTGAGACAAAGTAGACCTAATTACAGTTACCTAACATCGTTTATCTTTTAGATTTAATATATATTCTTTTTAATTTAGAAAACAAAAGTTCCTCTACTTTACTTGTTTCCCAGAATTTAATATATTAACTTTGCTTAGTTATGGAAAAAAAAAATGTTGAACCATTTTAGTCTTTTGGGGATAAATTAACAAATGATGTTATCATTTAGCAAGATAAACACACGTGATTATATTACCTTTCTAATAACAAGGAATGGTGAGAAGAATCTCTTCCATGGTCTTCACGGTGGTCGTGCAAAGAACGAAGCTTTCGTTCCCAAACGGCCAAACCCAAAGGGCGAAGAAAAAATAAAATAAAATAAAAAATTTAAAAGAATATATTATTTATTTTTTGTACATATTAAAAAACAAATAAAATTTTAGACCATTTTCTCGTCATCCATGATTGATACCCGATGTTCCAAGACTCATGATCAGAACCAGATTTTTTTTTCCTTATAAAAATTGAAAGATAACAACACCAACAGAAAAATTGAAAGATAAATTTAATTAAAAGAAGGAAAAAAGTAAAAGCCCACAGATTTGTATTGAATTTAGAAATAATTGGTGAGTGGACTCACCAGAACTCCGTTTACCGATTCATTCACTTCATCTACAGAAAAAAAAAAAAAACGCACCACCTCATATTAGATTCTTAGGCTAAAACATCGTTTAATTCCCCATTAAATGAAATCAAATTATTTTATTGAAGTTACAAACTTTTTGGGGCAGGTTACTGTTTGGACATCGTCCTCTTGAAAAAACCTTCACCCCCCACCGGAGAAATGAGGGACAAGAAAGAAAAAAAACACTTTCCTTAAATATCTAAAAAAAATCCCATAACCAAAATATTCATTATTCAAATCCTCAATCTCCAATCCAAGGCATGAAGTGAACACAACAACAGTAGTAAAAAATCATAGGACAAAAACTCATGACAACAACAAAAGGAGACATGTCTCAAATATATAGACAAGTTATAAATGACGGCGCACACACATTATATAAACTCCAAATTTCTTGGAACAAATTTCAGCGGTGTCATTGTGTGTGTTTTGTTCACTCATACACAAACACGCCATATCCATTGCAAGTTTGAAGCTTTTTGCATTAAAGCTTTTAGAACTTGGTATAATGATGACACCCCTGAAACCCGGCCCAAGATGCCGAACCAGAATGCCATGACCAAGGAAGAAGAAATTGCGGTACCCACCACACGCAAAAAGCGCAAGTTAGCAACCACCTAGTTGCATTCTATAACAAACAAGATAACGCTCAAGAATTCTCTTTCTCTCTCTTAAGTCTTACTCTGTCACCTCTTCCTTTCTCTCTCTAAAAACAACTTCTTCCTTAGTATTACTTACAACACCTCCTTATCCAATCCCATGTTACAATCTCTTTTGTTCAGTCCCATAAAAATTACAAATTACATTGTAATCCGTCCGAGGATTCTTCCTTTCACAAAAATAATAAAACTTTTCCTGTTTCTCTCTCTTCTCTCTGTCTTCTTAGGCAGTTGGTGAGAGAGAAAGAGAGAGAGAGAGAGAGAGAGAGAGGTCTTACCGAAAACAAGATCCCTTTTGTCACAGTCTCTCTGCTCATTCGATCTTCCTCGATCAAATTCTTCAACGACGTTCTTAAACTCAAATTCCTTCCCTTTCTGACACCCTTTTATCTTCACTTTCCATTCCACTGCTCAGAATCTCGACTTGCGCAAGCTTCGTGTTCTTCCTTTCTTGCTCTGTTTTTTTTTCCTTCGAATACCAATTCGGAGATTAGGGTTTACGTGCCGTCCTCATCGCAGTGCCTCAAGTCCGAAAATTCTCTTTCTGGGGTTATTTAAGTTCGATTTTTGAGGCCACCCGAGACTCCAATTGAATGCGGTGATCGTTCCCTCAGCGAGAAGAGAAGAGAACAAGAGAATGATCATAAAGCGGAACCTGAAATCCCAAATGCCGAGTCTGAAACGGTGCAGACTCAGTGACTCGGTTGGGAAGAACGACGAGTGCTCTGAAACTCGGAAGAAGAGGAAGAAGACCAACAGCAACGGATACTACCCTCTGAACCTCCTCGGTGACGTCGCCGCCGGCGTGATTCCGATGAGTTTACACGGCCTGCTGAGCGCCGCCGGTGTGTCGGAGAAGGGATTCTCCGCTTCGTGGTGCACTGAAGTCTCATGCTCCCCTAGCGGCGAGGTGGATTCGACAAACGAAGGAGGAGGTGGCGGAGTTGGAAACGGTGTCCTTCGTGTCAATAGGAACCGTGCCGGCGGTGAGGTTCAGCGGCCGGCACTGGTTCGAACCTCACGGGGGCGCGTGCAGGTGCTTCCTTCGAGGTTCAACGACTCTGTTATTGATAATTGGAGGAAGGAGAGTAAGAATAACCATGGCAGCTTACGTGATTGCGATTTCGATGATGAAGAATACGAATGCAAGCATGAGAGGTTAAGGTTCAAGGCACCAAAGAATGGGAGGAAATTGAGGAACGATGAAAAAACAGGTCACAAGCATCGAAAGTACCCGGCATTGTGTGATGTTGGAGAGTTAATGAGGGATTGCAAGGATTTTGGTTCGAAGCGGCGTGACAGCGTTTTGGTTGAGGATGAAAATGGGAGGTTTGTGGAGGTGGAAGGAGTTGAGTTAATGGGGAGTAAGAGGAGTGAAGGGCAATATGGTCCAGAAGATTTTTATGCTGGTGATATAGTGTGGGCAAAAGCTGGGAAAAAGGAACCTTTTTGGCCAGCCATTGTGATTGATCCTATGACTCAGGCACCTGAGCTTGTGCTCCGGTCTTGTATAGCTGATGCAGCTTGTGTCATGTTCCTTGGTTATGCTGGGAACCAAAGCCAAAGGGTGTGTGTGAATTGTGAATTATGAACTATGAATCAATGAAGTACCTTATATGTAGATTTTTAGTTAATCTGGAAATTGTTGACTATTAATATTGTTGGTGTTTTTTGAGCAGGACTATGCATGGGTGAAGCATGGAATGATTTTTCCATTTATGGATTTTGTAGACAGGTACGGAGTTGTTGTCATTTTTTTTTTTTTTTGGGTTTTCCTGTTGTGGGAGAATCTTTGCTTACTAGGCATGATATGATGCTTGCTTGGTTCAGGTTTCAGGGGCAGTCTGAACTTAGTTCTTATGATTCTTCTGATTTCCAAACGGCAATAGAGGAGGCATTCTTAGCAGACCAGGGCTTCACAGAGAAGTTGATAGCTGATATAAATGCAGCAGCCAGTAATGCCGGATTTGATGATACTCTTCTCAGAGCCCTTCATAGGGTCACTGGTTCAAACCAGTATGCAGGGTATCGCTTTCTGAATCAGGTGAGCAGAAACTAATAATATTAACTTAGTTTTCAACTAGAAATTGACATTCTTTAGTCTTTAATCCTTTTCTGGGCTGTAGACCGAAATTTGCTTCTTTTGCTTTGATTATGTAACCAACTAATCATTAGTCATAACCTTGTGCTCCATATTTCACTAAAGTGTAGGGGAGTGAGGAATGCTACTGAAGTTTGGTAAACTTTAAGTATTCATTGATTTGAATTGCCAATGCAGGATTTATTTGATAAGAAAGACACAAGACCCTGTGAAGCCTGTGGATTGCACCTTCCTTTGACAAAGAAATTGAAGGATTTGGCTCTGAATGGCAAATTCCTGTGTAAAACATGTGCTAGGGTTTGTATATTTTGTCATTTCTTCTTCTCACAATTGATGTTTAAATCTGCTATGAAACATGGAAATTGAAGTTCTGTATTTGTTTAAAAAATTGTATATTTTGTGGTCTTTGAAGTCCGTATTTATTTATTTATTGCAGTTAACAAAATCAAATCATTATTGTGGGATATGCAAGAAAGTTTGGAATCATTCAGATAGTGGAAGTTGGGTAAGCTAGTTGGATCCTGATCGGTCATTTTTTTCATCTCAAAAACTATTCGTTTGTAGTATTAATATTTTGTTTCCATTTATGGATTACCCACTAAATTAGGTTCGCTGTGATGGATGTAAAGTGTGGGTGCATGCGGAATGCGGCAAGATTTCTCGAAACCATTTCAAGGTTTGTCCGTTACTCGATATCTTAATATTGTCGTTTCTCAGCATGCAAAGCTCATAAAGTGACATATTGGAAGTTTGCTGATTGGGTATGTTCTGTTTTCCGAAGAATCTTGAGGGCACTGATTATTACTGTCCTACTTGCAAAGCCAAGTTTGATTTTGAGTTATCTGATCCTGAAAAACCACAGTCAAGAGTCAAGTAAGTCTACTATGATTCTGTTGTTGTTTTTTGTTGTTGTTGTTGTTGTTGTTGTTATTATTATTATTATTATTATCTCCTTCATCCCTGATTTCTTGCAAGGTTCACATGAATTTATCTATGGGATTCAATCACATCTACCAATTTAGAAGTTCTTTATTTCTTCCCTAACCTGCTATTGGGGGGAAAAATGTCTCATTTTTACTTTGTATTTTTTCTAACCATAATAGAGGCTTTGGTTCAGATCGAACAAAAACAATGGGCAGCTAGGAGGGCTTCCAAATAAGGTCACCGTTCTCTGCAATGGCGTGGAAGGCATATATTTTTCAAGCCTTCACTTGTAAGCATCACTTGTTCATATGTATATGTCCTCTGTTATAATTTTTTTTAAATATCTGTTGCTAATTACTACGTATAACTTCTTATTTGTGAGGTGCGGCAAGTGATAATACATTCATGCCTTTTTCCTTTTCTTGATTGTCAATTAATATTTTGCACATATTTTCTAATAGCTAATGCAACTTATCTCTCAAGCTTCATTAATGGATTTCAAACTCATTGATGCTAATTTTGAATCTGCTGTTGCTATTACTTCTGTATGTAAAATGATTCATTTATTGCTTTTGGGTTAATATACATTTTCCTCTACTTCAGAGTTGTTTGCAAGTGCGGTTTTTGTGGGACTGAAAAACAGGCACTCAGTGACTGGGAACGACACACAGGTTCTAAATTAAGAAACTGGAAAACAAGTATTAGGGTCAAAGGCTCCATGTTACCACTTGAACAGTGGGTATGTATATAACTATTATTTTATTCCTTTTTGTTTGTATAACTACCTATTTTTTGTTACTTTGTTAAAATACTGTTTAAGTGTCTAACCATTCTCTTTTGAAACTAGTAACTGATGCTATGATATTTCACTTCTCAGATGCTGCAATTGGCTGAGGTCCATGCTAATGCTCAAGTTTCTGTCAAACCTAAAAAGCCTTCTCTAAAAGAGAGGAAGCAGAAGTTGCTTGCCTTCTTGCAAGGTACTCTTTTACTCACTTTTTCTGTGCAACTTAATGGTACATTGATAATGAGCTAGTTTCTGGTAATGATGATGGTGCTACATGCTATTTTTTCTGGCAGAGAAGTATGAACCTGTTTATGCTAAATGGACGACAGAACGATGTGCTGTTTGCAGATGGGTTGAGGACTGGGACTACAACAAAATTATCATTTGCATCCGGTAATATATGTTTTTCAGTACATCAATTGTTACTTTATTATCAATGTTCAACCCTTAAAAGACATAGGGGTTGGAAGACACTGCTGGATTATGCTTTGGTTTTTGGCATTTCAGAATTATACACCTTCCCTTGTTATGCTTCCTTGATCTATTGTCAGAAACTTATTTTTGTGATTGCTGTGTTATTGCTATATTGCATTGTCAGTAATATACAAATTCACTATATATTTTACAGATGCCAAATAGCTGTTCATCAAGAATGCTATGGAGCAAGAAATGTTCAAGACTTCACGTCTTGGGTCTGTAAAGCTTGTGAGACACCTAACATCAAGCGCGAGTGTTGTCTTTGTCCTGTCAAAGGTATGTCTTCCACAAAAATCGAAACAATGATGTTTATAAATTTATCACATTTTATTTGTTTGAGTATGCTGTAGAACCACTTCCTGAATCCTTTGTCTTTTACCTTGGATTCTAGCATATGTGCATATGCATATAATTGAGTTTGATTCCTTTGACATTATAGTTGCCTGTGATTCAATGTGCTTTCTTATTTTTGGACCCCAGGCGGTGCGTTGAAGCCAACCGATATTGACTCATTATGGGTGCATGTCACCTGTGCTTGGTTTCGACCTGAAGTCTCTTTTCCCAGTGATGAGAAGATGGAGCCTGCTTTGGGTATTCTGAGTATTCCATCAAATTCTTTTGTGAAGGTGAGGTATCTGCAAATCAACATATATAGGGGACCAAAGAAAAAATCACTTTATGGCATTGGTCTTTAACAATTGAGGCTTGAAAAAAAAAATCTTAATATGTTATAATATTTATGTCTCTTGGTCCAGTCTAATAAGATTGTTACTTCAACTTCAGATTTGTGTTATTTGCAAGCAAATTCATGGTTCATGTACACAATGTTGCAAGTGTTCCACTTATTTCCATGCCATGTGTGCATCAAGGGCTGGTTACCGAATGGAGGTAAGGATTCACTAAGATTGAATTGGTTTGTTTAATAGCATATTGTAGCACTAACCATATATTTTGATGACTGATTAAAGATTTACTCAACGGTTATATGCATATATAACGTCCCAATTGTTCTTGATGTTGCAATATTTTATTGAATATCTCCTCTTTCATTGCAGTTGCATATTTCTGAGAAAAATGGTAAGCAGACAACAAGAATGGTCTCTTATTGTGCTTACCACAGGTAAACCATCCTCCACACACACACACACACACACACACACACATATATATATATATATATTAACACCTTAATCTGAATATTATTTTCAGGTTTTGATCTTAATGATGACAAATTTTTTCTTGCAGGGCCCCCAATCCTGATACTGTTTTAATCATGCAGACCCCTCTTGGGGTCATTTCAACCAAGAACCTTCTCCAAACTAAGAGAAAAACCGGATCAAGGTTAATTGCTTCAAACAGAGTAAAGCAAGAACATCCTCCCATTGATAACACCGAGAACGAGCCGTTATCTGCCGCTAGGTGTCGTATCTTTCAAAGGACAAATCCAACAATAAAGGTAGCTTGGAGAATCATTGTTAATGGTGAAAAGTTCATAAGAAAACCAACTATTACAATAACATGATTAACATGCTTCTTGCTTTAATTACTTTGCTTCTATGCTCATAGTGTAGGTTATGTTATCAACTATTGCTTTTATTCTTTTCATTTATTTTGCATCTTTAAATTTTTCACATTTTTCTTAGAGAGCGGCAGAGGAAACCGTTCCGCATAGGGTTGGAGGACATCGCCGTCACGCGTTAGATGCGATACAGAAACTAAATACATACAGAGTAAGGCTTCTATCTTGAAAATTAGATGGGATATCTCTTTTTCTTTCTTTTCAGTTTTCACACCCTTTTCCCTCACAGGCAGTAGAGGAACCTCCAACATTTTCTTCCTTTAGAGAACGCCTTCGCCACTTACAGGTAACTAACTGTTCTCTTTCTTCTCGTGGATTATTTATTTCCTCTCTGATCCATGTTCTAACTTCTTATTTTCGGACACGAATATGACTCCAGAAAACCGAAAACGAACGAGTTTGCTTTGGTAGATCAGGCATTCATGGATGGGGCCTCTTTGCACGCAGAAATATTCAAGAAGGAGAAATGGTATAATCATAAGTGATATATTTTTTGTATTATTTATTTTTATATAATTTTGAACAACCATGAAATTTTGGGAACCCTCCTAGAAGACCAACTTTGTGACCTTTCCCCATTTCCATAAATGTTTCTTTTGATGCCACTTCTACTGGTTGAGATACATTGAACAACATCTTAACAAATTTTTGGCTTGTCTAATTGGTTTCACATTGTAAAACAAAGTAAGAAAACATGCGAAGTTTTAAGCCATATTCCCTCATCTCTTTCCTTGAACAATTTGCAACAACAACAAACTCATGCTTTCATGTTCACATGTAGGTTCTTGAATATCGTGGAGAACAAGTGCGAGGCAGCATTGCGGATTTGAGGGAGGCGCGCTATCGGTCCGAAGGGAAAGATTGCTATGTGAGTGAATTCTTCCTCTTTCATTTGTCTACGAAATTTTTTTATCAACAATTCATTATTCATATTTGTTCTTAATTCTCTTATTTTATGCAGCTGTTTAAGATAAGTGAAGAAGTGGTGGTAGATGCCACTGATAAAGGGAATATAGCCCGCCTAATCAATCATTCTGTGGGTAAACCTAAGCTTGAATCAATTTTTATACAACATTAATCTCCCTCATTAATGGATATTCATCTTACTATTCTTTGGTTCAGTGTATGCCAAATTGCTACGCAAGGATCATGAGCGTTGGTGACGATGAGAGCCGGATCGTACTCATTGCTAAGACAAACGTATCTACCGGCGACGAGTTAACGTATGTATCGATATAACTAACTTGCCATTCCATTTTTATCTCTGTAATTCATACATATAATTATTAGGCTAGGCTGCATACTTTACACCATTTTCTAGACTATGCGTTAGACTATGCGTTATCGCAGGATGCTTCTGCACCAAACTGCCCTTTTATTCATCCATGTATCCCATTTTGTTTTAAGTTGATGTTTGGTTGTTTGTCTTGTGCAGATATGACTACTTATTTGATCCTGACGAGCCTGATGAATTTAAGGTCCCATGTCTATGTAAAGCTCCAAATTGTCGAAAATTCATGAATTAGGGAAAATGATTATACAAATGAAGACATGAAGAAGATGACATGACAGAAAGCATTGCATTGTTTCTTCTCCGCAAGGAGCACTAACCAATCCCTCTTACACAGGGGAACTCACAATTAGTCAACACCAAAAGCTGTAATTTTTTATTTTATTAAATCAAAGACATAAGGAAAGAAAAATGATAGTGAGAAAAAAAAAGTAGTTGTTTTTCTCTTTTCCCCTCTCTTAGTAGTTAGTAGTGTTTTTTTCCCTAATGTCCTAATAATAAAAGCCACAGATTTTTTCCTAGCACCTGCCATCTTGTAAATATGACTAGATATTACTTATTATCTTCTTAAATTTAATTTAATGTTAACCAATTTCTTCTCAGTGTATATTACAGATGGTTTCCTATTAATCCAAATAGAAAATTTGTATATATTAGTAAGGATATGAGATTGAATCATCAGTATTCTTAAATAGAAAGATAAATTAAAAAGAGAAAAAGGATTTTGCAAATTTCATTAGAAGTTTATGGCATTTATAAAAGATTTTGTAAGTTTTAAAATACTTATGTATCATATTGTTAAAAAGAAACATGGAATGACAAAAACTAAATAAAAGTTCATATTGAAAAACTGACCACGTTGGGGTAGAAGCTAAGTTAATCTAAGCTGAGCAACTCTTCCCTAAGAATTTCAATGGAAGAATTACCTTGTAAAACACTTCGGAGTTCGGAATCTCAGATTTACTAATCATTATTTATTTTGGTGGTGATAATTGGCAGAGTTTAAAACACTAATTTTATTTCACAATTCGAAGCAATCTCACAACATAATAATCGTTTCAATCACCACAGTTAATTTTTTGAATTAGGTGATTATGATAATGGAGGAAATCTTTTGTTGTTCAATAAAATTGCAAGATAAAATAAAGTCTTAAAAAATCTATAAGGGTACCATGGATTTAAAGAGAAACATGAAAATCTATTAGGGTTAGGTTTAGCATAGTAACAAGAAACATGAATTTAGAGAGATGTACCTGTTGCTGGTTGAATTAGAATTGGAACTTGTTAACCACCACCAACACACTCTTTCAGTCTTTCGCCCTTCTCCAACATGAAATAAAACGTCATGTTATTATTGGAGACACAAAAAAAAAGGGGTTCAACTTCCAACTTCTCAGTTCTCACATGTTTTTCAATCTAACCATTTCTCTTGTTTGTCAGAATAATACGAGGGTTCACTTTATGGAAAAGGCCATTATTTAAAACTTGATGACTGGTCTTAATATTAATAGTTAGGATATTTTGATTAAAAAATAGCTTCAAAATAATATTATTTATTAATACCTGAGAAAACATTTCTGTAGCGGCCATATTATATTATGGAAAAGATTATTATATGAGTAAAAAAGGTTTACATTTACCAAATATATAATATGTTAATGCTTTTTATTCTGGGTGAAACTTATCATATGTACAGTTTCGGTGACCGGTTTTGTTTCAAAAAGACAAAACACTTCAAATGATGAAAGTAGACATGGTAAAGTTTTATATGATTGACCTTTCTTTCCTTTTTTTTTTGTTTCAGTAATATGAACTTTTTGTTTTTATCAGTAATACGAGCATCATTTTAGTAATTAACTCCGTTATATAACAAAACAAGCAAATCCATCAAGTACTTTTAACATTATTGAATGACAATTCCTCTTTTTTCCCTTATCTATGTTGGTTTGGTTGCTAGGGACTCTGAATGTAGTAAACTAGTAATTGATTCTTCAATTATTTCATATTTATCATCAAGTGCTTTTTAAGTTTTAACAATTCCTTATCTAAAAGGCTAAAACTGTGAGAATAAATAATAGCTAACTTGACTAAAATTATTCTACATGTAAAGACCAATCATATAGAGGAAACAACTATATATGGACAATACGTTTCAGAAGATCACAATGGACTATTCTATAAACTGAAAAGAAGCTATATACATAAATCATAATGATGAATCTGCTGCTATATTAACATCTAACTAGAATTATTAGAATTATTCTTATCTACAAAAGACCTTGAAAATAGGAGTGCTGATCCATTAACCCCGCGAAGTACAAGCATCCTGGAGTCCACATAAGTTCCACAGACAACCTTAGACAAATCAAACATTTCTGGTGGGATTTGTGTTCTTAGTTCTTGAAGCACATTTCGTGCCATATCAATGTCTCTATTTAATGGATCGTCAAGATTCATAGTCACATCAACGTCACTTGAAGTAAGCTTTGCTGCAGGAAGACTTGATGGAAACTCCTTGAATGGTGTTATTTTTTGCCATTTTTTGCCGGTGAATTTCTGAGCTAAAGCCTCCTCACTACCAAAAGGGCCAAAAAAGAACTTCTTCTCTGTTGTCTGGTCTTGCTTCAGATATAACCGTCTCCCAGCTCTCAGCATAAATGAAGAATTCACCTGTAATCTCCCGGTTTTGCCAGCTTTGTCGTGCGGCCAGTCCTGGCCAATCATGACGGAGAAACTAATGTCAGAGACAAAAGAAAGATTGGCCTTCATCTTTGATTCTCTTGTCACCGTTAAATGCACATCTCCGATGAGTACACGGGCAGGAGGTTGGCGAAGGGTCAGTCCTACATGCCTCCCAGTGCAGTACAATAGACGCCATTTGCCTGGAAGCAGCTCCAGCCAGTTCTACTCAAATGAATAGTTAGCCTTTAGCATAATGTTATATATATATATATATATATACAAAATCCATGACAAGTTTTAGGTTCTCCTGATTTCAACCCTCCAATTAATTGGATCATTCGGCAATGCCAAATGGTGGAGGCTACTTAATTGGATCATTTGCTTTTGGGGTTGGGCGGTAAATTAAAATGCAGGAAAGAATGGTGAAGAGGAGAAATATACAAAAAAAGGTTATTAACCACAGAATTTACCTTCGGCTTTGGATGAGGATTCAACATCTCCATTAAGTCAATGAAATGGGCAAGTCTACTACGCTAAAAATAAAAACATTGAAACACATGTAAGTTGACTCCGTAGACATAACACCAATAACAATAAAAACTCTTTTATAGTTGTACAAGGACCCAAATATTCACTATTCGGGTAAAAAGGAGAAAAAGTTGCATATCTCATTGCATGAATACCTGAGGCTGACGATAAATGTATTCCTCACTGATACGCATTGCAGTAGAACCTAGGCCCCATCGGATAATGTCCATTGACGGAACTACACGCCATCTTGGACCACAAAGAAATGGGTGTCTTAGAGCATGCAAACAACTGTACCACAGTTAACATTAACAACATTAGTGGTAGTTATAAACTAGGTTAAAATCAAACTACTAGCTCTATGAAAATGAAATTTATGTCTTCATGGCCCTACACTTCTCTATTATGAAAGTCTTGACATGTATGTCTCTGGTTCATGTCATACAGATTCAATAAAGATTTTAAATTGTCCAACATGGCAGAATTGTTGATTAAATTATTACCTTATCCTTTGTGAAGGCTTGTTTGCAAGCAATAAGGACAAAAGGTGCCAACCAGCACCCCAGTTCCTATCAAGTATCTGCATCAAAATAATATTAGGAAGTCATCAGAAAACACAAAAAACAAGATTAAAACTTTAAACGAACATCACTAAAGAAGCATAAATTTACTTGTAAGCCAGCATTTCCATTTGGGGAACTTCTGCCAAGGATTTCTAACATAAGTTCTCGCAGACATGAAGGATCATATCCCTAAAATTCAAAAGATACATATCACAAAATGTTAAATTGAGAGGTACATCAGTACTAGAAAAAGTGTTTTCTTATTAATTTTTTATTAACCTTCCAACAACCACTAAGTTTAACTAATGCACTATCTCCAAATTTTTAGTACATAGGGCAAAAAGAAAAAGAAAAAGTTCTGTACATGTTAGTTTGAGGTAAGGACGTTAGTTTTTTTTATTATTATTTCAAAAGAAAAGAAAAGGTTGAGCAATTTAGAATTGGTCAAGAGCTTAAGATATAAAATCAAATAAAAAGTTTAGCTTCCTATACCTTTGTGAGGAATAATTTGAACTTTGCAAAGATCGAAGGATCCATAAGCTCCCTCATTACCATTTTAGCCATTATGAAACCCACGCATCTATGCAACACAGATAATACAAATATTATATAGCTCTGAACACCATCCTTCAGTAGCCCATGAAAATTCCCCAAGGCCTACCTCATGTCAAATGCAATCATCATCTGCCGTCGGTCCATGTTGTCCATAGAATCATTATTTGAACCATCCTCATAAAAGTCGGCAGCATTTCCCAGTATACCTACCTAGTAAACAAACACTAAAGATAAATCAAGCACACGAAGAAAGGTTAAAACAGATTCTACAACGTTTCCAATTTATTATTCCATTTTAGCACAGGTGGTTAACCAAAACTGTTATAATATGATTATTTCCTGTGATTTGCAGTACAATAATTTACAAACTAGCTGCTAAAACAAAAATCTAGGACTATATGATGTATGTAATATATTAACATTCCTTTGATCAGCAAACAGCAGAGCTAATCTACAAAACTACAGAAATGAATGAAGAAAGGATGCGTAACAATAACAATGCTTACTTTGATATGTCTGTCCACTGGGCTTATATGCACATTTTCCAGCCTCAACTCTGTATGGGCAAGACCATGGCTATGCAGGTAATTTACCTAAATTATATGAACAAAAGAGGAAAATATCATTCCTGCTATGACTATGTAGAATATACAAAGTACTGTTTAGTAAAGATGCATCCCATTCAAGAGAGTATAAAAAATTGTACCCCAATTAGAAGATCCCTCATCAAGATCCGTATAAGTCGCAATTGCCTAGAAACAGCAGGACCTCCAGTTGTGTCTTCTCCCACCTTCCTAACAGACTCTTCATCCAGTGCAAGAGTGGCCTCTAAAGTTGGGAGCCAATCAGACTGCTGGAGCCAGTGCCTCAAGGAAAAACTACCATGATACTGCAACGAAAATTTATTAAAAATACTGAACGTTCAGTCTGCATTCTTGGGTTACAAGTGAAGAAATACTCAAACTAGTAAATAAATCTTAAAGACAAGGACCTACCCCATGGACTAGGATAAATGAACTACTACCACCATTTGCAGGCAAAGAGATGTACCCATGAACATGCATGGAGTAAGAATGATACAGAAGCTTTCGGCGAACCAGCTTCTTCAATACCTGGTAGACGCCACAAAAGAAAACTTAAGTACATACAGACATGCATGGATATATCATGAAACATAACCGTAATAAACTACCTCTATTGCTCGTTTGCCTCTACGCTGAGCTTGGGCACTGGAAAGCTGTCTAAGTACAACTCTTGTGTTATACAGAGGGCTGCAAAGGAAAATTAATGGATATAGATATCATCAAAACTAATCATATTCCCTTTCAGTGAAAGAAATAAAGAACAAACTTACCTACCGCTATCTTTCACCTTGGCTTCGAAAACCACCTCATCTGCCTACAACAGAATTCACAACAATCAGACCAGTTTGTGGGGCAAAAAAAGAGCATTCTGGTCAGAAAATAAGATAAAGGCATTTTCATATTTCATACCCGCCCACCAAGGCCGATGCTAACACGATCCAAAATCTTAAAGTCTGACATTTTGAATCGTATAACATGATCCAGCTCCTCCTCCTCCAAGCAAACTGATAATACACTTTCTTCCTGTGACTCCATAGCAGATGCAGATGCAGCTTTCTTCAGTGATGAGCAGCATATTCCCTTGTGCCTCCTTCTCCTGACCAAATAAGAGCTCTGTCCAGTAAAACGCAGGGGTATATGTCCAATAAGTCTTGTCGACAAATTTCGAGCCGAATTACTCTCCAGAATTGGGTTAAACCCAGTTCCACAACAAAGTGCCATTGATCAAACCTATAACTGGATAGCAACAAAAAAACATGAGGGTATCCATCTACAAAACTTCAAATTAAATGTAACTAACATAAAAAGAACTAACTTTACAATTTACATCGTGTTTAACAGTCAAAAGATATAAACAAAGTTTACATTTCCCCGAGTTGATAGAATAGTGACATAGAAAGAGACCAAATACTGCTCCATTTTGTACGAACATCAAAATTAGTTTCAACTTTCGATCTATTTCCAACATTTCAGGAGCTAAACTAAGATCTATTTCTTTTTGTTTGTTTCCGTCTCCAATGATGAAAGGTAGTTACGTGTACGTGTACAATTACAAGCAGTTAGCTACATCAAAGCAAGGAGTTGGTGAATTTTAACTACTTCAGATTGAAATTCAAGTTGTTGAACGTTAAGATCATAAGTTCATAACAGAATCACCAATCATATGGAGTACTAACAAGTTTTAAAAAAAATGAAATAGACGAAAAAAGAAAAATGAAAAGGAGGAAGGAGAAAATCAGGAAGCTAATTTACCAGAAAGAAGAATGAATTGAAGCCCAAGAAGAAGAAGACGGTAAATGAATTCATAGATATAGAGAGGGAGGCGCGTGGGGATTGCGTGCGACGGAACGCTGAAAACGTTTTGCCACGAGTTTATCGCATGTCAACGTCTGCCTCCCCAAATATCTCTCCATCCATTTTATCGAGCTAACGATGTATAATAAAATGGTTATTAAAATTTATTAGGATAGAATGTAAATATAAGTCATTAATTTTAGTATAAAAATAATATTTTTATTTTATTATTATTATTATTATTGATATTTATTTAAATTAAAATTAAAATTTTAATTTAAGTGAACGAGTAATAACATAAAATAGGAATAGAATTTAGATTTCATCTTAATTTTATTTAAAAGTTTAAATTTTTCTAAAATTTAATTCTACCGTATTCTATCTCATATTGAGAATTGTTTAATCTTAACTCTATCTGTATTTCTATATCCAACTATATTAGTATTTTTTAATTAAACATAATATTTATAAACATACTAATAAAATAAAAAATATAAAATTAAGTACATATTAAATTAAAAAATAATAAATTATAATAAAATTTATTTTTAAATTACAAAAAAATATGAATTTAATTTTCATTAATTTTATTTATATATATATATAACAATTTTTAATTACATATTATAATATATTTAAAATGTAAATTGATGGAATTAGATTAAGGGTTCGTTTGAAAAATTTTAAAAATAATTTTTTTGAGTTTTTGATTTATGAAAAATAGTAGTATTAATATCTAATATAATTGTCAAGATCAAATTGCAGTTTTCTAAAAAAACTATTTATAAATTTATAAAAAAATTAAAAAAATAATTTCTCTCATAATATTATTATTTTTTATTCTCATTTCTATAAAATAAATATTTTTAAAATTAAAAATTTAAATATAAAATAATTTATTTATAAACTATTTTTAATATAATTATTTATTATTTAAAATATATTATTAAAAAATTTAATTAAACTGTTTATCTAAATTAACTCTAAGTATAAATCTGTCTCCGATCATTATTCGTAGCTTAATTTGCTCTCCTTTTAACTATCAAATTGTTAATTGTTAATCTTATCGGAACAAATTGAATCGAATTACATACCCAAAATACAATTAATCTTGCCCGCTCTGGTAATTACATGACCGAACAGGGGACGATGACAAAAAATGAATCTACCACGTTTGTGGATCAAATTCATTTGATATACATATAACGACATATTTGAGGTCCATTTGGCGAAATGATCAAGGCACAGTTTCCTATGGTAATCCATACTTTTTTTTTCTACGGTATTTCTAATTCAATAAATCGAGGATGAATTTAATTCTATTTAAAAATTTGTTAGTAATCAATAAATTTTATACGTATAAAATAAAATTTAAATTTTTGACATTTGTTTAAATAGACGAATAAATTGACTATTCGACTAACTTAAATTAGTTAATAACCCATACTTTATAATTGTATCTCATTACTTATACATCTCATTATAAAATATATTTTTAAAATTTTTTAATAACTACTAAATAGTATTTATCTAATTTTAGTTACAAATTAATTTTTATATATTATTTAATTATAAAACTTATTTTTTATTTTATAAATTATTATTTTATCATTCATCTATTATATTTATTAATAATAAAAAACAAAAACAATAACGAATTAGATCTTCCATTAATCATAATAATCTTTTTGGCCACCCGATTAAAATTTTATCTTTGATCCGTTACATCCATATAGGGTTGTGAAATCGTGTTTCTTAGAAAATCAATCGATTGAAATTCAAGTTTTCACTAAACAATATTGAATGTTGGACAATAGTATGATTTTTTCAAATACTAATCGATTGTAACTTTTACACAATTGATTGAACGATGCTTAGAATATGGGTTTTTTTCTAATTCAATTGTTATTCATGCTACCCAATCAATTGAAGACTTCAAAGCAATATGAGATCTCACAATTCAATTGATTGGTTGTATTACTCAATTGATTTAAGTATTCAAAACAATATAGATTTTCACAATTCAATCAATTGGTTGTGTTATCCAATGGATTGAATTGTGCATTACGTTATATGTTACGACATTCTCAATTTTCCTGCTCGTGTTTATAAATTATTATTTTATTATTCATCTATCTTATCTTTAAAATTCTATCTTCAATTTTTAAGTTTTTATTTTGATTTAGATATTCTAATTTTATCTTTTCTTTAATATTAAGATTATAAATTGGTGAATAATCTATCATCAATTACTCAATTCTATAATTGGAATCGTTTATCAGTCTCCTTGATTATCACAATTTTCATTGTTTTTGTTCTAGTTATCCATCTACTTAATATATAAGTTTTTTCATTTTTTATCCATCTCTTTAATATCCAATATTTGTTTATCATTAATTGACAATCACAGTTGCAGTAATTAGCAAAGATCCAATCAATTTTTTTATTGTACTGTTCAGAAAACAATCCACTTGTTTTGATTACAAAATCAAGGTCAGTGAATAGAATCTCTAATTTTGTTATTCTTCGTTTCGATTCTTTATTCGTGAAATTGATTGTGTAATGAAAAAATATTTTTTTATCTTTTAGTAATTCATAGATATCGAAAAATACTAAAAATAAATAAATTTTATTATTTTTTATTATTAATTAACTAGTAATATTTAAAAATATGGACTTAAAATGTATTATTGGATTATTATAATAAAAAAATTTATATAACTTATATTTTTGTTTTGTCATTGTGAGTCCCACTATAATGAAACTTATATTCTATGGTAAATCGAATTAGATAAATTCAATTTATGGAATAGGTTGAGCGTCATAGCAAATCGAATCAATTAGCATTTTATCAAATATCTAAATCGAAGCAATTAGCTACGAATTATATCACGGGTACTCACCTTTAAGCAAAAAAAATATTAAATATTTAACTACTAAGTCTAGCAATTCAAACACTTCCATTAAATATGTTTATTTGTGCTTTTTAAAAAAAATAAAAAAATAGCAATAATTTTTTAATGTTTTTCTATTTTTTTTAATTTTTTTTTAGAATAAAAAAATGTACTAGTATGTAGATTGTTATTAAATGATTGTTTTGTTCTCTCTCTCAACTTTTGTAGATTGTGGAACTTAATGGTTAAATATTAATTAGTGTCACCAAATGCAATAAGATGGTTATGTAGTGTAGATTAGTGTCAATGATGAGAACAAAGAAAAAAAATACTAATTATACAAAGTTTTATTTAGTATTTGAAAGTGGTTTTGCGAGTTCATTAAGAATAATATTTTTGTATGTCTAACCATTTAATTTATAATATTTATTTTAATTTTTTTATTATTTATTGGTGAAGAGGACTGCTCAACTTGAAGAAGCTGAGGATGAAGTTACAAAAATGCAGAAGAGGAGATCGGTGGAGTTCTTAAATGAAAATAAAAGAAATACAAAATTTGTTATATTAAATAAAATATTTCTCATTTTTCTCTCATTCAATTTTATAATTCTTCTTCTATTTTTATTTCTGATTTTTATTATAACGGGTAATCAAAATATCAATACGTACTAATAATGTTAGGATTTGAGGAGAAAAATTGTTTGAATGTGATGATTAAATCTAATTGTCTTAGTAAACCTGTAATCTGCAACTACTTTTGATGTTTGAACATTTAACATAAATCACTGTAATAAATACCAAATTTTAATTTACTAGTTTATATTTGACAATTTCAATCACATTTGCAGCAAAAATATTATAACTATGGTAAATAAATTTTGTTTAATCCTTATTAGTTGAAATCTCTTCTGATTTTGGACCTTAATAAATTTAAAATACGCCTTACAAATATAAATAAGAGAATTTAAGAAAAAAAATAATTACTCGAAAGATCCTTTATCAAACTAGTTCAAATCTTGAATATATGGAAACATATAAATAGAATGCAAATAAACAAAAAAATGAAAAAAAATATTTTTTTAAAACATTAATTGTATAAAATAAAATATAATTCACAAGACATAATAATTGTATCACATTGTTGTTGAAATAATAAATGAAAATGATATTACTTCATCATAAAAATATGAGTTCTTTTAAACTAAGATATTTATATAGTGCATAGAATTAGAGAAAAATTGTAAAGCCACAAAGCAAAAAATATCTATTTAAGAAGTCATTGAAAAATAACTAAAGAAGTACATACATCAAACCTAACAAATAAATACTCAATAACTAAAGTATTATAATTTATCTAGATTACTAATATTATCTTTACATCTCATGGTTTGTGTGTATATTCCAAAATTCATCGGCCGACGCTATAATTCATGACTTCTTCTAGTTGATTCGACTCTTGAGTAAATGCACAGCGGTTATCATGCGAATATCATGATCCTCAAGTTGCAATTTAATTATTACAAATTAGTACCACAAAATGGAGTATAAATATTAGAGATTTATTTTGGCTGCTCACTTTATTATTACCTTTTGGTTTAAACTCAAAAGTCATATCTATCTCGCATTATTGGCGAAGGAGGCGGTGGTGAGTGGGATTCTTGGGATTGTGCTTGCACTTCAGGGTTTTGTGATTGTCCTTGTACCCGAGGTTTTTCAGTATCCAGATCTCTTCTGCTGTCATCAATCTTAGCTACTTTACTCAAGGCGATACTTTTTTCTTCACTCAAGTTAATTCCAAGCCATTTGAAAATCTCGGTCCATCGGCAAGCATATCTTAAACCAACACTTGATTTTCTTCTCTTCATTTCAAACATATAATAAACCATAAAATAATGTCAGTTTATCTCCTTTCCGGTTACCATAGCCCAAAGCACTAGAATATGTTCGTTAAACAAGATTCCATGATTATGTTCTCTTGGAATCAACACGTATGAAAATAAATACATCAATATACGCTGCTTATTACCCAAACCACTGCAACTTATATTACCTCTAGCATCCATGTGTGGATCCTCATACTGTAGACTCTACAAACCAATCAATCTTTCATATTCACCTCATTCCTCATCTGCCGCAATACCTCCAGTAAATTTTGTCCCATGATAAACTAAATTTCATTATTCAGCTAATTGTTCCAAAGTAACTCTATAATGCCGTGACATTATTTCCTCATCCTCTTCATCACTTTCAGGAACAACATTATTTAAAGTACTATAAATAGTCCTAACCAAGTGAGGATAATATTCATCCTTAGTTTGTACAAAATCAGTCAAGTGTTGTGTTTGCAAAGCATTTTAGACCAAATTATAATGTCTACCATGAATGAAATTGGCTGTTATGTACCTGAGAGGAACAATCGCCCTTGACTTGAACTTCTCGACATAGTTGTTCAATGCCTTCGGAGATGACAGCCACCTTGCCATGTAATGGGATGAAGCCACCAGTCTGGCGGATGTAGAACTTTCACCCTCAACCCTAGCTCTCTTTGCGTTTTTAGTTTTGGCCATTTTGGGGATATTGGTTTGGTGGGTTTTGTAGAAATTTGAATGAGGATTAATAAGATGTATGTAGTTTGGAGTGGGTGTTGATGCGATTGGAAAAGATGAAGAGAGAAGTTTTCTGGATTTAAAGAGAGAAGAGAGGTTATGCAGAAATGGAGTTATTATATTAAAAAAAAAGAGGGATACCAATCGATTGAATGTAGAAAAAACCTTATTCACGATACATTTCAATCGATTGAATTCGAAAAAACCATTAATCACGTAAAAACTTTAATCGATTATATTATCATACCAATCGAATAAATTTTGATATATCATTTTAATAGCGTAAGTTAATTGGTTAGGTAACACAACAATTGATTGAATTGTGAGACCTCATATTGCTTTGAAGACTTCAATCGATTGGGTAACACGAACAATCAAGTGAATAAGAAAAAGCTCACATGTCTTGCAAAATTCAATCGATTGAATTATGGAAACCTGAAATTCAATCGATTGTTTTGTGAATCTAATCGATTATTTTCTAAGAAAAACCATTTCACAACCCTATACGGATGTAACGGATCAAAGATAAAATTTTAATCGATTAGGATCGCCAACAAGATTATTACGATTAATAGAAGATCTAATTCGTTGTTGTTTTTGTTTTTTATTATTAGTGAACATGATAAATGAATGATAAAATAATAATTTATAAAATAAAAAATAATTTTTATAATTAAATAATATATAAGGGATTAATTTATAATTAAATAATTAATGGTCCAAACGTTCTGTAACTATTAAATCCTTTGTCAGTTTAGTTATTGTTGTTGGACTCATTAGTTGCTAATTTCATAATTTCTCAGTGCTACTAAACCTTGAGGCCGTATTTTGCAGGGTCTTTACTACTGTAACAAAATAAATTGATTTAAAAAATTTGTTCTTAATTTTTCAAATAATCTTACTTATATATAATATATTAAGGGTGAGCACGGGTGGGATTAATTCGGGTTTAGGGTGAAAATGAAATCAAACCAATTGAATTGTAATTGATTCAATTTGGTTCGAATTTACATTTTTTTTGTATATGTACTCAAACAAAACTAAACCGATTAAAAATAGATTGGTTCGGTTCAGATAATTGGGTACCCGATGAAATATAAATTTATAAAAAAAAATATTTCTCTTAAAAATTATGTAAGTACAATAAACATATAAAATCAATAGAAATAATCCAAACATATTAGACATTAAAATCCAAATACATTAAACACCAAACATATTAAAATCTAAACATGTTAAATACCAAACACATTAAAAACTAAATACAAAAGTGCAATAGAAATAATCATTCGAAGGAATAATCTTTCAAAGTCTTCACTTCATAATGTTTCATTAAAAGGCATATATATATAAATTTTTTTTATTTGGTTAATACATGGTTGAGTTCACGGGTTGGTTCGGATTCTGCAGCCCCAAAACCATTATCTGAACCAATTACTAGAGAGAGCCATTGGTTTGGTTCAAGTTGAACCCGATTACCCGTTGATTTCAGAACCAATTTAATTAATTTGGTTCGGGTTCGGACGAATAATCGCGTACTCGCTACTCGTGCTCACCCTTATAATATACTAAAAATAAATTTTGTTCTCTTTTTATAGTGGTAACATAGGGTTTTTTATTTTAATAAATAAAATAAATGTAATATTTACCAAAATAAAAAATTTTATGAATATTTATCGATTTAAATTCCCTTGCCATATCTCATTTACACTGTGAAGGAGATGATTTTTCACGTATCTCATTTACAGTGTAAACGAGATATGGAACGTTAGCGTGACACGTGTATATGTCGTTTACACTATAAACGAGATATACACATCTCGTTTACACTGTAAACAAACTACGTGTCAATGTCATTTCGTTTACACATCTCGTTTACACTGTAAACGAGATAATAAAAGACAAATATTAAGCATTTATAAAAGGATGTGTAACCCTTGGTATTCTCCACACACATTTCATATCCTTTCTCTATCTTGTTTTTCTCACAAAAACAAAGCTGAGTGACCAGTAACAATCTATTCATAGTTGTGCTTGTTTATCCCAAGTGTTGTATGAGAAATGACGACAACGGAGTGACATTTGAGCGTCAGGATCAGATATTGTTTCGCACTCAGCGTGTGGAGATGTTATCGGATTTGAAGAGTTTGATATTGAGTAAGCTCGGTGATACACAAGCGAGGGAGATAGGTAGGGTGGCATATAGATTGCTGGCACCCATGGGAAATGGAGTCTTCCGGTTTTGACTATTCCGATTTCATGGGGACGAGCATGTGCGACTGATATCCGAAATTCATGGGAGGATCATGTGTGAACAGGTGATGGAGCTGTCCGCCGAGGTGGGTCACGGTGGTAGTGTGAATTCCGTACACGAAATCTATGTGTAGGACTACCGACCTCTCGCACCACCGCCCATTCATGTCGCGATTCCGGAGCATGAGGCAGAAGAGGGTGAGGAGGAGTCAGACAAGAATTATGTGGCAGACAGTGCGGACAGTGAGTCTTCTGATGGTGGCGATGAGGATGAGTTTGTGCCGGAGACACCTGTCGGGGCTGTGGAACGCCATGTGCTGCCTCCACCTCACCCGATTTCGGCGCTATCGGCTGTGCCAAGTCACTATCATAGTCTAGATCTGGGTGCCATGCTTGAGAGGACCACGGTTTCTGACACCTGTAAAGTGGATTACAACCTAGACGGCGGTGTAGAGTTTCGAGTCGGACACAGGTTCAGAAGCCGAGAAGCGGTGCTTCAAGGTGTGAAGAACCACAGTATTCGCAGCAGTACTGAGTACTGGGTGATCGAGTTCGACCAGTTAAAGTACCATGTGCAGTGCCGTCAAGCCGACAGTGGGTGTCAATGGAGCCTCTGTGTGGCCCTTTGTCAGAATCTCGGTTACTGGTAAGTTCAAATTTAATTGTGAATTTGAGTACTTTTGTATGATATGTGATGTAGGTTAGAGATATAGTGTAAGCATATTTTTTTGTTGTGATTAGGGAGGTTCGGAGGTTTGGTGGACCACACAGCTGTCTAGTACCCACCATGTCTCAAGACCATCGTCAGTTTGATTCAGTCCAACCTCTCTGTCAGTAGCGCGATCTTACAAGGTGCGGTCCAGGCAAGCTATAACTTCAGACCCTCATATAGAAAGGTGTGGATGGCAAAGCAAAAGGTAATTACATGGATCTACTATTATTGGGAAGAGTCGTATAATAAGGTGCCAAAACTGCTTCAGGCACTGCAGAGCTATTTCCCCGGCACCATATATGACATACGCGTCAAACTGTACTATGATGAACACCTCATGGTGCGCGACTGCAGCATGTTTGACAAAGTATTTTGGACTTTCCCGTCATGTGTCGAGGCCTTCAAGCATTGCAAGCCATTTGTATTCGTAGACGGCGTGCATCTGTATGGCGGCAAGTACGGTGGAGTGTTGCTTATTGCGGTGGTGCAAGACGGGAACAGTAACATACTGCCAATTGCTTTTGCCATTGCTGAGTTTGAGAGCACCGAGTCATGGTCGTTCTTCCTTACTAATTTGAGGTGCCACGTCATCCCACAAGATGACTTGCTGGTTATATCCGACAGATCTCAGGCCATCAAGGCCGCCTTAAGCTCCGATGATAGTGATTGGCATCCCCCTAGGGCATTCCAGGCTTACTGTATTAGACACATGGCTGCAAATTTCATGAGCCAGTTCAAGTCAACCGACACATCACAGGAGAGCATATATGGTTCGTTAAGTAACATACCAAAATATTTAACTTAAATACATAAATAGACATTTCTCACCTCGCAGCCAAAGGATACTGGTAGACCCCTCTATCTGCTGGACACCACTGAGGAAATATCTAACAGATTCAGGACATCAACAGCAGAGTGTAGCCAGCGATATCTGTGATGCCCCACTGTGCCGCAGAACAAAGTCACTGATACATCCAGGCTAGCACAGCCGAGCCCCAGAAAAATGTCCTACACTCCTCAAACTCCCGGAGCAACGGTAGCCAACAAAGGTGCACCAGATTGTTGGACTTGTCAGTCATCAGATACCCTCCGATCAGTAACATGATATAATACCTGGCGTACTGTCGGAGGGTCTCGGGATCGTCTGTCAGGGGCATCTGGCAGACACGATTCCGCAGCCACACAAGCTTTAGCGTGAAGGAGTCCTTCCTCTGCTCCGCCTGTTGTGCTGTCACGAGAGGCCTGGCACCGAGTAGCTGCTCCACCAACGCCCACGTCTCCGTATGGTACCACCTACCAAAGTCATGGAGGCACCCCCCGATGGGGTTACCGTGTGCGCGTAGGCCTAGGTGGTACGCCACGTCCTGTAGGGTGATAGTGACCTCACCCCACGAGAGATAAACATGTGAGTCCCTGGATGCCATCGCTCCACCAGTACCGAAATTAGGGAATTGTCAAAAGTAAATTCCCTGAGGGGCACCGTGTCGCTGAATCCGGCCTCAGCCAGATACGGGACGATGGTGTCCGGTGGAGGTAAAGTATGGCTCACTTTCCGGGCAGTAGGAGGTGAGGCCTCTGAAGAATGAAAAAAAAATTTAGCCTTAAGAATACAATATTTCAACTTTCTAGCCTACACATATCTCTACATTACATATTCGATAATAGGCAAATCCTAACTACAGCGTTATAAATACTAACAACATAGCACAAGAATAACAGAGTTCTAAACTAATAATTATGTCATACCAACCTAGCACAAGTGAATAGAGTTCTAAATTTCTCCTACAGACCTAACTCCTAATTCATATAACTACGTTCCAGTTCTTCATGACTACCCTAACAACAGCCACATTCTTAAATTAAACAAACATAAAAAAACTAATCTCGAAGTCGGCTGTCCCAGCGTAATGTGTCGTCTCGTTCAGCCTGTTGATGTCTCCATCATTCTCCGCTTGGCGCGCCATCACCGATTTAGTCAAAGATATTGTCAGAAAGGATTAAAAAGGGAAGAAAAAGGTTGACAGAGTCAAACTGAGGCCCGAAACTAAACTGTGAACGACTTCTATATATAGGCGCGGACAGGCCATATCTCGTTTACACTATAAACAAGATACGTAAAAAATCATCTCGTCCACAGTATAAACGAAATATGATAAGGAAATCTAAATCGATAAATATTCGTAAAATTATTTATTTTGATAAATATTATATTTATTTTATTTATTAAAATAAAAAATCCTAGTAACATATCATTCTCTTATCTACCAGAAGCACATTATTTACTTATATTAAGTAATGTATTTGTTCTCTGTTTATTTATTTATTCTCTTATATTTAATAATATAATAATATTATTTGTATCTATCGTATATATTTCTTATGTTCTTTCTTCGAATAAATTAATTTATTTTTTTATCCTTAAATTGTAAAGAATACAATTATTTTTGTCTCATATTCTTTTCTTTTATATTCTTTCAATTATTTATATTCTCTTGTTAAATCAATTTTTATTTTCTATTATATTTTCTTTTCAACGTTAATTAGTTGGAAAATAACCTATCTTGTTTTAACATACCACAAAATGACTACAAAATCATTAAATAATATTTCGGACTTAGTATTCTATGAAACAATGTATGATAACTAATAACTTCAATCGAACACTTGTTTTCTTTTCTTAAAAAAATATAATAATTTCATTGAATGAAATGGATAGTAAAAAAAACGAACATTACAGCAAAAATAAAGATGAAATGATCCGACTTAAGTCATAATACCATAATTTAATAGAAAGAAAAAAAAACCAAACCTTAAAGTAATTAAAAAGTAAAGGGGATTTTCAGGAAAAGGGAGGTCAAGGGTGGTGTCGGTCTTCTTCCATAGCGTGGCGATCAGCATCAATAATTTGAAGAGGATGGTGTCTCTGGTTTTCGAACAGAGTCTCGTTCTGAGTCTTCCAAATCTGTCATACTACGTTTATTACAAGCTCCTTCTTCTTTGTCGAGTTGCTGCCAAACTTCAGATTTTTGTCAAGCTTACTCCACCAAATCCATGATTCTTCAATTAAAGCTGGAATAGGTAGATTAGTGATTCGCCAAGCCTCAGCAGCGTCTGTGCACATCCAGAGGCAATAAGCAATAGTTTTAGGGGACCAGTTGCATCGCTGACATAATGGACTCACTAATGGAAGTCTTTCATTTAGCCGTTGTTGGACAGGTAGGCCTTTGTGCATAATTTTCCATAAATTTTTCTTATCTTGGGTTGGCACTTGATGCTCCAAATATCATACCATAGTTGCTTATTTCAACACTATTCTGGCATGAACTCTACTTGGGGGTGAAAGAATTGGAACGCTAGCTGGTATCCAGACGCAACTGAATAGCATCCATTTTTCTCCTTCAGCCAGGTAACCTCATTATCACCTTGTTGGATTTCAATGTTTATGATAGCCTGAGTAATTTCTAGTCTGAATAGTTCTTGTATTAGTATCTAGTTCCATGTTCTGTTTGGTAAAATTAGGTTTGAAACCCTTGTAGGATTATGCTCTGAATTAGTCTCTATATTAGGAGTAATAGACAGATAATCACGAACCCATGGATCTTCTCTTATTCTGATATCTGAACCGTTGTCCACCCTCCATAGGATACCTTTTTCCAAAACTTTTCTGCCCTCTATTACACTCCTCCATCCCCAAAAAGGGTTGTTTCCAACTCCTGCACTAAGAAAATTAGAGTCTTTGAAATATTTACTTTGGTACACCTTAAAAATTAGAGAGTTTGTTCTTGTAAGTAGTCTCCAACCTTGCTTGGCTAGCATTGCAAGGTTGAAAGCTTTAATATCTTTGAAAATGAGACCCTCTTGACTCTTGGGCCTACAAGTAATTCGCTATCCAATCCATTGCATCCTCCTTTCCGATCCTTTTTGGACCCACAAAAACTGTAAGATGGCTCTTTGTATATATTCTATTAGTGTTTCTGGGAGTTTAAAGCAACTGAGAGTGTAAATAGGCACTACTGTTGCTACAGCCTTAATAAGGACCTTTCTTCCACTCGATGATAGTAGAGTCTGTTTCTAATGTTGCAGTTTCTGTAGCACTTTATCCTTGATGTAATTAAAGGTGGATTTTTTTATCTCTGCACTATAACCGACAAGCCAAGTATCTATTCTGGTTACCCACGTGTGGAACGTCTAGTAATTCAGATAACATATCTCGGGTTTGGGTGGGTGTATTCCTGCTAAAAAAGATTGAAGACTTATCTAAGTTAACTATTTCTCAACTAATCTCTTCATAGTTACGTAAGACCCTGAGTAAACTTTGGCAATCATGAACAGTAGCTTTACTGAACAAAATTGAGTCATCTGCAAAAAATAAGTGGCAGACTTTAAGACATCTGCAATTAAGTCTCAACCCAGAAAACTCTAGCCTCTGTTCTCCTCTATGGAGCATATGGGATAGACCCTGTGCACAGAATAAAAAGTGATAGGGGAAAGAGGAACGCCTTGTCGCAATCCTCTACATAATCTAAAATAACCATGAGGTGCACCATCCACAGTAACAAAGTAGGAAATCGTGGTAACCAGTTCCTTAATCCAATCCACCCACTTTTTATAAAATCCCAATTTTTCCATCATGGCTCTGACAAAAATCCATTCAACCCTGTCATACGCTTTGTCATATCAAGTTTCAAAGCAAATTCATACTCTCTATATCTTTTGTTCTTCAGCGAGTGCATAAATTCATGGACTATCAAAACATTGTCATTAATGAGTCTTCCTTTTATAAAAGCACTTTGTGAGTGGTACACGAAATCGTGATTCACACTTTTCACAACTCCGTGCAGCTGACCAGCAAGTGCACTGGGTCATCCAAGTAATACCTTACGTGAGTAAGGGTCGATCTCACGAAGATTGTCGGCTTGAAGCAAGCTATTGTCATCTGATAAATCTCAGTCAGGCGGATTCAAATGGTTATGAAGCTTTGATAATTAAAAGATAAATAAATATAAAATAAAGATAGAGATACTTATGTAATTCATTGGTGGGAATTTCAGATAAGCGTATGGAGATGTGTTATTCCTTCTGAATCTCTGCTTTCCTACTGTCTTCATTCAATCATTCATACTCCTTTCCATGGCAAGCTTTATGTTGGGGATTACCGTTGTCAATGGCTACCTCCCGTCCCCTCGGTGAAAATTGTCCTCTACAGTTTCTGTACGGCTAATCAACTGTCCGATTTCTCGTCTCGGATGAAAAATACCAGGCACAGCTACCGCATGGCTAATCAGCTGTCAGTTCTCAATCGTGTCGGAATAAGATCCAATGATCCTTTTGCGCACTGTCACTGCGCCCCACAGTTGCGAGTTTGAAGCTCGTCACAGTCATCCCTTCCCATATCCTACTCGGAATACCACAGGCAAGGTTTAAACTTTCCGGATATCAGGAATGCTGCCAATTGATTCTAGCCTATACCGCGAAGATTCTAATCTCGGATTCAGATGCTCTGTTGTCAGAAAACACGATGTGAATCATTGAAGAAAGATCCAAGAGATATGCATTCAAGCTTGTTTTCATGTAGAACGGAAGTATTTGTCAGCACGTATTCATAAGTGAGAATGGTGATGAGTGTCACTTGATCATCACATTCATCGTGTTCTTGTGTGCAAATGAATATCTTAGAATAAGAATAAGCTTGAATTGAATAAAAGAACAATAGTACTTTGCATTAATACTCGAGGAATAGCAGAGCTCCACACCTTAATCTATGGTGTATAGAAACTCTACCGTTGAAAATATATAAGTGATAATGGTGTTCATTGGTTTTGGCCCCCAGAGGGGGAACCAGAATAATCAAGACCGTCTAATACAATGAGAAAAAATAATATTTATACTAAAACTAGTAGCTAAGGTTTACAGAGATAAGTAAATGATGCAAAAATCCACTTCCAGGCCCACTTGGTGTGTGCTTGGGCTGAGCATTTGAAGCTTTCATGTGTAGAGACTTTTCTTGGAGTTAAACGCCAGTTTTGGTGCCAGTTTGGGTGTTTAACTCCAGCTTGTAACTCAGTTCTGGCGTTTAACGCCAGAATTGGACAGGAAGTTGGCGTTTAAACGCCAGTTTGCGTCGTCAAAACTCGGGCAAAGTATAGACTATTATATATTTCTGGAAAGTCCAGGATGTCTACTTTCCAACGCAATTGAGAGCGCGCCAATTGGGTTTCTGTAGCTCCAAAAAATTCATTTCGAGTGCAGAGAGGTCAGAATCCAACAGCATCTGCAGTCCTTTTTCAGCCTCTGAATCAGATTTTTGCTCAGGTCCCTCAATTTCAGCCAGAAAATACTTGAAATCACAGAAAAACACACAAACTCATAATAAAGTCCAGAAATGTTAATTTTGCTTAAAAATTAATAAAAATATACTAAAAAGTAACTAAATCATACTAAAAACAATGCCAAAAAGCGTATAAATTATCCATGTAATTATAGGTGTTTCCATAGGCTTCACCCATGTAATTCACCTTTACCATTGCAGGGTTCTTAGGATCATAAGCTTCTTCTTCAGAAGATGCTTCTTTAGTACTGTTGGATGCATCTTGCAATCCATTCAGACTCTAAGAAATCATATTGACTTGCTGTGTCAATATTTTGTTCTGAGCCAATATGGCATTCAGAGCATCAATTTCAAGAACTCCCTTCTTCTGAGGCGTCCCATTATTCACAGGGTTCCTTTCAGAGGTGTACATGAACTGGTTATTTGCAACTATTTCAATGAGTTCCTGAGCTTCTGCAGGCATTTTCAGGTGAATAGATCCACCTGTAGAATAGTTCAATGGCATCTTAGACAATTCAGAAAGACCATCATAGAATATATCCAAGATGGTCCATTCTGAGAGCATGTCAGATGGACACTTTTTGGTCAGTTGCTTGTATCTTTCCCAAGCTTCATAGAGAGATTCACCTTCTTTCTATCTGAAGGTTTGAACATCCACTCTAAGCTTGCTCAGCTTTTGAGGAGGAAAGAATTTGGCTAAGAAAGCCGTGACCAGCTTATCCCAAGAGTTCAGGCTATCTCTATGTTGAGAGTCCAACCATATTCTTGCTCTGTCTCTTACAGCAAAAGGGAAAAGCATAAGCTTGTAGACCTCAGGATCAACTCTATTGGTCTTAACAGTATTATAGATCTGCAAGAATTCAGTTAAAAACTGAAAAGGATCTTCTGATAGAAGTCCATAAAACTTGCAATTCTGTTGCATCAGAGAAACTAATTGAGGCTTAAGCTCAAAATTGTTTGCTCCAATGGCAAGGATTGAGATGCTTCTTCCATGGAAGTTGGAAGTTGGTGTTGTAAAATCACCAAGCACCTTTCTTGCATTGTTATTATTGTTGGGTTCGGCCATTACTTCTTTTTTGAGATTCTCTGTAAGGTTTTCTCTGGATTGTTGTTCTTTAGCTTCTCTTAGCTTCTTTTTCAGAGTCCTTTCAGGTTCAGAGTCAGCTTCAACAAGAATATTCTTGTCATTGCTCCTGCTCATATAAAAAAAAAGAGAACAGAAAAGAAAAGAAATCCTCTATGTCACAGTATAGAGATTCCTTAAGGTGTAAGAGGAAAGTAAGAATAGAAGGGTGAGGTAGATAGAGGCGAATTCGAATATATAAGGAATGAGAGAGTCCGAATTGCTAGTAGAGGAGAAGTGTTAGTGATTAAATAGAAAGAGATGAGAGGGGGTAATTTTCAAAAAATTGAATCAAAATTTAAAACAATTAGTTAATTAAAAAGAAATTTGAAAATGGTTAATGATTTTCGAAAATCAAAGGTGAGAGAGTGGTTATGTGGTTTTGAAAAAGATAAGAATTAATAAATTTGAAAAGATAAGAAGTTAGAAAGATATTTTGAAATTAGAATTTAAAAGGATATGATTTGAAAAAGATATGGTTTAAAAAGATATGGTTGAAAAACAAATTTTTGAAAACGATTTGGTTTTAAAATTTGATGACTTGACTAACAAGAAATCAAAAGATATGATTCTAAAATTCAAATATTGAACCTTTCTTAACAAGAAAGTAACAAACTTGAAATTTTTGAATCACAATATTAATTGTTAGCAAGAATTTTTGAAAATAAAAAATGAAAAGATTTGATTTTGAAAAAGATATGATTGATATGAGAAGATATGAAAAAGATAAGATTTTGAAAATCAGCTTTAAAACTTGAAAAATTGAAAAAGATATGATTTGAAAAGATGTGATTTTGAAAGATATGATTTCAAAAATAAGAATTAAAACATGAAAATTTGAAAAAGATTTGAATTGAAAACAAAATCTCCTCTCATGTGCCATCCTGGCGTTAAACGCCCAGAATGGTATCCATTCTGGCGTTTAACGCCCAAAATACTACCCTTCTGGGCGTTTAACGCCCAGCCAGGTACCTTGGCTGGCGTTGAACACCAGAAATGCTTTCTTACTGGGCGTTTTTCTGAACGTCCAGCTTTTTCTCTGTGATTCCTTTGCTGAATGTTCTGAATCTTCAATTCTCTGTATTATTGACTTGAAAAGACATAATTTTAAAATTTTTTTGAATTTTTAATAAGGAGAAAGAAAAACAACAAAATGAAACTAATCATGAAAAATTATAATCAAACAGATAATGCATGCAAGAACACTTTGAATGTCAAGATGAACACTAAGAACACTTTGAAGATCATGATGAACATCAAGAACATATTTTTAAAAATTTTTAAGAAAAGAAAGATATGTCAGACACCAAACTTAGAAATTTTCATACTAGAGACACTAACAAGTCGAGAATGCACATGAAAAATAACAAAATACACAAAACAAGAGAATTTAAAGATTAGACAAAGAAAATCATCAAGAACAACTTGAAGATCAAAAAAGAACACATGCATGAGTTTTCGAAAAATGCTAGAAAAATAAAAATATGCAATTGACACCAAACTTAAAATTTGACACTAGACTCAAACAAGAAACACAAAATATATTTTTTATTTTATAGATTTTTTGTATTTTTTCAAAAATTATTTTGAAAAAAAAATAAGAAACTCAAAATTTTTAATAAGAATTCCAGGAATCATGCAATGTTAGTCTAAAGTTTCAGTCTAAAAAGATTAGACATGGCTAGCCAAGCTTCAGCAAGACATTACATACAACAGCCAAATTGATGGGAATCAACTAGCTCCTGTGATGATAAAAGCATCATCTGAAACTCTAGAATTCATTCTTAAAAATTCTAAAGAACAAAATAAAAAGAAAAATACCTAATCTAAGCAACAAGATGAGCCGTCAGTTGTCCAAACTCGAACAATCCCCGGCAACGGCGCCAAAAACTTGGTACACAAAATCGTGATTCACACTTTTCACAACTCCGTGCAGCTGACCAGCAAGTGTATTGGGTCGTCCAAGTAATACCTTACGTGAGTAAGGGTCGATCCCACGGAGATTGTCGGCTTAAAGCAAGCTATGGTCATCTTGAAAATCTCGGTCAGGCAGATTCAAATGGTTATGAAGCTTTGATAATTAAAAGATAAATAAACATAAAATAAAGATAGAGATACTTATGTAATTCATTGGTGGGAATTTCAGATAAGCGTATGGAGATGCGTTATTTCTTCTGAATCCCTGCTTTTCTACTGTCTTCATTCAATCATTCATACTCCTTTCCATGGCAAGCTGTATGTTGGGGATCACCGTTGTCAATGGCTACCTCCCGTCCTCTCAGTGAAAATGGTCCTCTACGGTTTCTGTACGGCTAATCAACTGTCGGATTTCTCGTCTCGGATGAAAAATACCAGGCACAGCTACCGCATGGCTAATCATCTGTCGGTTCTCGATCATGTCGGAATAAGATCCAATGATCCTTTTGCGCACTGTCACTACACCCCACAGTCGTGAGTTTGAAGCTCGTCATAGTCATCCCTTCCTAGATCCTACTCGGAATACCACAGACAAGGTTTAGACTTTTCGGATCTCAGGAATGCTGCCAATTGATTCTAGCCTATACCACGAAGATTCTAATCTCAGATTCAGATGCTCTATTGTCAGGAGAGACGATGTGAACCGTTGAAGAGAGATCCAAGAGATATACATTCAAGCTTGTTTTCATGTAGAACGGAAGTGTTTGTCAGGCACGCGTTCATAAGTGAGAATGGTGATGAGTGTCACTTGATCATCACATTCATCATGTTCTTGTGTGCAAATGAATATCTTAGAATAAGAATAAGCTTGAATAGAAGAACAATAGTACTTTGCATTAATACTCGAGGAACAGCAGAGCTCCACACCTTAATCTATGGTGTGTAGAAACTCCACCGTTGAAAATACATAAGTGATAATGGTGTTCATTGGTTTCGGCCCCCCAGAGGGGGAACCAAAATAACCAAGACCGTCTAATACAATGAGAAAAAATAATATTTATACTAAAACTAGTAGCTAAGGTTTACAGAGATAAGTAAATGATGCAGAAATCCACTTCCAGGCCCACTTGGTGTGTGTTTGGGCTGAGCATTTGAAGCTTTCATGTGTAAAGACTTTTCTTGGAGTTAAACGCCAGTTTTGGTGCCAGTTTGGGCATTTAACTCCAGCTTGTAACTCAATTCTGGCGTTTAACGCCAAAATTGGGCAGGAAGTTGGCGTTTAAACGCCAGTTTGCGTCATCAAAACTCGGGCAAAGTATGGACTATTATATATTTCTGGAAAGCCCAGGATGTCTACTTTCCAACGCAATTGAATTGAGAGAGCGCCAATTGGGTTTCTGTAGCTCCAGAAAATCCATTTCGAGTGCAGGGAGGTCAGAATCCAACAGCATCTGCAGTCCTTTTTCAGCCTCTGAATCAGATTTTTGCTCAGGTCCCTCAATTTTAGCCAGAAATACCTGAAATCACAGAAAAATACACAAACTCATAGTAAAGTCCAGAAATGTGAATTTTTCTTAAAAACTAATAAAAATATACTAAAAAGTAACTAAATCATACTAAAAACTACCTAAAAACAATGCCAAAAAGCGTATAAATTATCCGCTCATCAGTGAGTTCCTAATAACTGGTTGCAATTTGTGGACGATTATCTTTGAAATAATTTTATAAACTACAGTGCTAAGACTTATAGGTCTAATCTGTTTCAAAGAATTAGTATCATGCACCGTAGGAATTAGACACATATTAGTATGATTGAAAGCTTTTAGTACTTTACCTCCACCGAAAAAACTCTTAACTGCACAGAACACATCTCCTTTGATAGTCTCCCAGAAGTATTAAAAGAATTTAGCCGTGAAACCATCTTCACTGGGGGCTGAAAAAGGGTTAATTGAAAACACAGCTGATTTAACTTCTTTTTCTGAAATAGGTCTCACCAGAGTTCAGTTTATTGCTGCTGTTATTTTCCTAGGCATTCCTTGTAACTCTTTAGTAGGATCTTTAGGAAAGATGGTTGAGAAAAGTTTTTCAAAATACCTTTGAGCAATTTCAGCAATACCCATCGCATCCGATGCCGTCCCCCCATCCTCATCTCCAAGCTCTTTAATTTTGTTCCTTCTGTTCCTAGCTTGAAACTTGGAGTGGAAGTACTTCATATTTTTATCCCCCACCCCCATTTCAGCCATTATACTCGGGATTTTTCTCTCCAGTATCTTTCTTCTTGCTCAAAAGCTTCCTCAAGTTCAGCTTCCCAAATACGAATGTTGCTCTATTTGCAAGCTGCCCCTTGTTTGTTTCATCTAATATCTTCTCCTTAAGGCTCATGATTTGTTAATTTGAATTGGAATTAGAGGTTTTTTGCCACTCCACTAGCTTGTGCCTGCAAAATTTTAACTTTCCGACTAATTTAAAATCGCTGACCCCACTACCTCGTGCCTTCAAACTTGCTTGATTAAATTGACAACCTCTTCGTTCTCACACCATCACTCTTGAAATAGAAATCTTCTTTTATATCTCCTTTCCTCCTTGTATGACCATAATGGCAATGCCTTATGGTCTGACCCGAAGTCATCTAGGTGTTTGACAAAGGCATCAAAAAATTCAAACCTCCATGCCATTGAAACAAGAGCTCTGTCCAACCTTTCTTGTATAAAATTACCTCCAAACTGTCTATTGTTCCAAGTAAACTTTTCTCCTTCAAATTCTATGTCAATCAATCCTCCTGCATTAATGAAATCATTGAACTTCTGGATGGAGGCATCAGATTTAGCTATACCACTCTCTTTTTCGTGGTGCGCTCTGATAGCGTTGAAATCCCCAATTAATAACACTCGGTCTCCCCCATGCGCCATAATCTGCAGCAGCTTTGTGTATTACTCATCTCTTCCAGACTCGTTAGTGTGTAAGTAAACACCAATAACTTCCCATTTCCTACCCTCCTATTGGCTTTCCATGATAAAGTGAATGAAGAACGTATCATAGTTCAAAGTTTGCACATTAACTCCCTCCTTCCATGTTACAACCAAACCTCTCGCCATTCCAATAGGGTTCACTGCAAAGTAAGACTAAAAATCTATCCTCCACAGCACTCCTTCTACAGTCGAGATATTATTTTTTGTTTCGGATAAAAATAATACCTTGGGGGAATGGGATTTATTAATCCCTTTGATGTTGTGAACTATCAAGGGTTTTCCCAAACCTCGACAATTCCACATCACCATCTTTATACCTCCTTGGGTGCCAATTGTTGGGTCGCACCCACTCCCTATTCTGATTCAGTCGTTTCCTCCGAACACTATTTCTTATAGCTAGCTATACCGCTGCTCCCTTCTATCCTCTTTTTACTCCCTGAGATTGCACTATACGAATTTTTCCTTCTACCTATCTGTTTCATTTTCAATTTCTTCAGATTTTCCATCTTTCCCTTCACATCCACCAACCCAATAGAAAAAGTTAGCTCCTCCATTTTGTTCTGATTTGCAATTATGCTTTTTTATTTTCCCCCACTTATAACCTCCACTCCTTTTGCTATTTCAGTCTCTCTTCCTTCTTCCTTCATTTTTCTTACTGGTCAGGATCCTACAAGAGCTCTGAACCTTGTTTTCCTCTTTCCTTTTTGTGAACTTTTATCTTGGATAGAGAAGTTTGCGATTTCCAACATTAAATTAACAGGTACTAGCTTCTGTTCTCTGCTTTTTCCAAGTCTGTTGTTGTTATTGCTGTTTGGATTCTGATTTTCTTTTTCCTCTTCCACTCTTCTTCCGAATTGGTCTGCTCGGAGCCATCCTCCCCATTTCTCCTCTATTTCCCTTCCAGTTGCCATATTCTCCAAGTGTTGTTGACAATTTCTAATTTCATGTCCAATACTCCCATAACAATAACAAAAATTACCAATGTGTTCGTATTTGAGTTGAAGTTCAGTAACTATATTATTGCTACTAGAGCTTTTTAGCACTCTTCGCAATGGCTTTGTAGTATCGAGCATGACCTTAATTTTCAGCAAGCTTCCCTTCTTATTCCTTATAGAGAAAATACCAACATCTATCACCTCTCCTAAGGTTACTTCTATCCTCTTTCCCAGACCTTTTGTTTTGCACTGCTCTGGGAGGCTCCAAAGCTGAATCCAGATGGGTACAGTGGTAAAGTCTGCATCTCATATCAGAAAATTCTCCTTCCATTGTTTCAGATTAAGAATATAATTCTTGAAAAGCTATGGAGCTCCCTTTTCTATTCGCAGAACATCAATCTCTTTTTCAAAAAAAATTTGATAAAGGCTACCTCCATGCTCTAGAACTTTAAAACCCTCTGGTTGAGACCAAATGGCATAGAGGGCTGCCTCCAATGTTCCTCTGCTGAATTGTCTATCAACGAGGAGTCTTCCAACCAAACTTTTAGAGAAATTCTCTATTCCTTCTTGAATATCTTCATCAGCGTACGAAATCATCTAATTCTCCTCTGCATCACTCATTCCTTCTTGTGTATTTAGGGGGGCAGCATGGGCTGCCATTATAAAACCTGAGGCATTTGACAATAATTGACTAGCAATTTTTGTATTACTCTAAAATCCTAACAGAGCACTGAAACCCTAGCAGCAGCAGGACATGATTAAATATAATCGAACACTTGTTAAACTAATCGATATTCGAGTGGGATGCTATTCGTACATGGTTCCAATGGTAAAAGATCGGTTGCATATGTTTTTATCTGACACTTCTTACTTCTACAACCCGTAGAGTCCTAAAGAATGAGGCCTAATAAAATCCTAAGAGACATCCAACTCAACATAGGTTCAAACCTTCGCTGCAACTGAGGCTTTGATTGAGTGGTTATATATGTTATCTCTTAATATATTGTACTCAAATTTAAATATTGACAATAGTCAAATAGTAAATAAATTCTTGTGTAAGTGTAATGTATATAAGTGTATACAAATTGGGTCAAATCATGAGATAAGACAGGGACTATCAACCACTTATCCATTTTTCCAACCAAAAAGTCAATTTCTATCTTATCTTTATTCTACTGAATTAATATAGTTAGTATTGATCGATGATCGATGACATAGATATCCAGTGGGAATCAATTGGTCACTTTTAATTCTTCTAAATATTATAGAAGATGCAGAGGTTCTCTGTTACAAGGAATTCCTGCACACCAAGTGAGATTTCGCATCTCCACCTACAAATAGACTCGCCTTTACGGGAATGGTAACTGCTAGATATCCTGTTAAAGAGTAACTCATTGCTCAACCACCACTAGGTTGCCACTAAGAAACATTTTTAATTAAAAAAAAGACTAACCTATTTATATACCTGCTTACTTTAGTATTAGAGCTCCTCACAAATATCCTTAACCGTCGACTAAATTGTCGTGGATAGACCACACAAAGTTCTTATCTCATATTGCTCTAGGCTCAGTCGACTTACAATCCATGGTGATATGATAATTATAAATGGTTATACATTATAACTCGGTTATGAGTGTTATAGATTGGTTGTTAATAACAATCATCAAAGCAAATACCAAAATGCTCAAATATGCTACTACTCTCCGTTTAAAGCAAAATTACTCAGAGATGTAACCGTTATTCTTCACTTCAGATATAAAGGAAAGGATAAAAAGATTGTTCAGATTATTACAATTTGTATAGCCTATTATTCACTTACCGACTTGAGCGTCAGAGTGCCTTTTACAGGTACCCACCCCTTGTTTTCTCATTGCCGACGTATAACTCATCCCGACGAAAAGCTTGCAGATACTCATCGGCGGACGAGCTTTACAGCGACCAACCTCTATAAGAACAATTAGCGCCAACCGTGGGGCCTAGAAACAAAATCCCTTTTTTCCTTTAAGTGACAAAATTTCCAAGTCTGCCTATGGCCGATCAACCTCCTCCCACACCTTCTGAGCTTCTTCGGATGGTGACAGAGATACAACAGGATAACCAGTGTATTGCAAAAGAAAACCAAAGAATGGCAAACCAGATAGCTGAGCTAACCAATGCTTGGATTGCTCATAACGACGATCATAATGAACGACAAGATGATGAGGAAGAAAATTCTGATCCATCACATATCTCTGAAACTCAACAACCAGAGGGAGACTAACAAGACAATGAAGGCAACGAATCGGACAACACAGTTGGACCATTCAAAGCTGAGGTCATGGATTTTAAATTGCCCAGAAACTTTATATTGCCGATAACATTAACTCCCTATGATGGCATGGGGACCCAAAAAAGCACATAAAAAAATTTGCTCCATAATGATAGTAAAAGGTGTTTCTGATCCTATCTTATGTCATTGTTTTCCTACTTGTTTAAATGATCCTGCACTTGATTGATTTTCCTCTTTGCCTGCATATTCTATCTCACGCTTTCAGGAGCTTGCTACATTATTTGAAGATCAGTTTGATGCATCTTCCATATATTTACATGACTCCGATTATTTGAACACCATAAAGCAAGGTAGCATGAAAACTTAAGAGAGTATGTTACTCGCTTCACCAAAGTAGTAATGAGCATACCAAATCTTACCCAGAGGTACACCTACATGCTATCAAAAGCGGCCTTCACCCAGAAAAATTCTAAGAGGCTATCACAATGGCCAAACCTCGGACCTTAGCTGAGTTTTGAGAGAAAGCCAAAAGCCAAATGGGGATTGAGGAGCTGCGACAAGATCAAAGATCAAAAAAAGGTCAAACCAACAAGGATGATGACAAAAACCAAGATAGCAGAAGGCCTTTCCGATTAACACCCCATTGTGATTCTTATACCCAATTCAACACAAAAAGGAAATAAATTATTAAGGAACAAAATACTAAATTCAAAGTTAATCAAACCTTCTCGAATGGCTGGAACCTATCAAGATCTGAAGAATGTAGACAAAACAAAGTACTGTGCCTTCCATCAGAAATAGCCCACACTACTTATGAGTGTATTGTTGCCAAAGACTTGCTCAAGCGCTTAGCTCGACAAGGACATTTGGACAAATACATCAGCGGCCATATCCAAAAGCGCACTACACATCCATCTAATTTATCTTCTGCAGGTCAATCTTCTTGGGACAAGAACAAAGCACATACTGCTCAGCCCAATCAACTTCGAGGTGTGATTAATTGCATATCTGGGGGCTTCACTGGTGGTGGAGTATTAAGCTCTGCTCGCAAATACACTTACCGAGCTATGCTCGCTGTAGAGAGCACCATCAACAATCATCAAACTTTTCCCAACTTGCCTGAAATGACATTCTAACCGTCTGATTTCAATTCAACCAAAATCAACTTAGATAACTCGGTCGTCATCTCTATTCAACTAGGAGACCTAATAGTTTGCAAAGTCTTGTTGGACCCAGGAAGTAGCGTCGATATTTTATTTTACTCTACATTTCAGAAAATAATTAAAGTTGAGTGATAACATACTACAATCATCCACTAGAGACTTGGTGGGATTTTCAGGTGAACGAGTACCTGTATTGGGATCAGTGTGGTTTGTCCTCTAACCAAAACTCTAGATGTTCAATACCTTGTAGTTGATTGTTTTAGTCTTTATAACCTAATCCTTAGCCGGCATTTTTTGAATAAGTTCAATGCAATTGTCTCTATAATTTATCTCTATGTTAGGTTTTTTGTGCAGGACAACCTTGTTGCAATAATTCACAGTGACCACCTTGACTCTCTGCACTACTAAAACATCAGTCTCAAAATGCCTATATATAACCGAGTTATAGTGCATAAATAAATGCTGCCCACAACTCATTCGAGCTTCCCTTTTTAGCTGAGTTAGACCCACGAGCCGAATTTCAAGATCGTCCTACCCCAATGGAGGACTTACAAAAAATTTCTTTAACTAACGATCTAAACAAGTTCACTTTTGTAGGATCATCCATACAAGAAGACGAGAAAGAAAAGCTCAACCAATTTTTTTAGCAAAATGCCAATATTTTCGCTTGGACTTTCGCTGACATGCCCGATATTGATCCTTATGTGACATCTCATAAGCTAACAATTAACTCATCAATCCGACCTACATCACAGAAAAAGCGTAACCTTGGCTTGGAAAAGAAAGAAGCATCCTTGAAGGAGACCAAAAAGCTCATTGATGCAAATTTTATTTGAGAAATCAAGTTCACAACATGGTTAGCTAATGTTGTCATAGTAAAGGATGACATAATAGGTGAAACTTGGACGAATACTGTTGCAACACGTGGCACAAATAGACACGTGGCAAAATAGCACTGTAGCATGTGGCACAACCATCCACATCAGCATGCCACGTGTCACTGGTCAACACATCATCATATCATTATATGTGGATAAATCATGGAGAAACATGTGTCACTAACAACCCACGTCATCAAGCCATGTCATCACGTCCTTAGTGGGTGAATGGCACATGTGCGTCAACTTCACTAATTAAACAAAGCATGTCTTAAAGATGCATATCCTTTACCATCTATTGATGCTTTAATTGATAATGCATCTGGCTTTGACACTTCAAGTTTTATGGATACATATTCTGGTTATAACCAAATCCTCATGCATCCATCAGACCAAGCTAAAACTACTTTCATAACTGAATATGGTAATTTTTGCTATAAAGTTATGCCTTTTGGCCTTAAAAATGCAGGGGCTTCTTATCAGCGACTTATGGACAAAATATTTGCCAAGAAAATTGGTCAGAACATTGAAGTCTATGTTGATGACATGGTTGCAAAAACCAAAGTCGGCAAATCTCACTCAGACGACCTTATGGAGATTTTCGCCCACAAATACAACATGAGATTAAACCCTTAGAAATGTGCCTTTGGTGTCTAAAGAGGTAAATTCCTTGGCTTTTTGCTAACAAGCCGAAGTATAGAGGCAAATCCTGAAAAATACCAAGCTGTTCTGGAAATGCAAAGTCCTCAAACAGTAAAAGAGGTCCAATGATTAACAGGGAGACTCGCTGCTTTATCAAGATTTTTACCTTGTTTAGCTTCCAAATCTTTCACTTTTTTCATTCACTCAAAAATAAAAACAACTTCAAATGGGATGATGAATGTAAAACTGCTTTTTCAAAATTAAAAACTATCCTTTCAAAATCTCCCATTTTGCAAAAACCTAAACTTGGAGAAGAGCTTTATCTATCTATTACTGACTAGGCAATTAGTTTTGTTCTTGTTAAAGAAAGGGACAAGATGCAAAGGCATATATACTTCATTAGAAAATCTCTCCAAAATGTTGAGCTTCGCTATCCGAAGATAGAAAAGCTTGCCCTTGCCTTATGATGGTAATCAATGGCTAAGAGAATGAGGGGTTGAATCTTAGCCCCTTTTTCGCTAAATATTAATTTCTAAAACTTCAGGAGATATTTCAGTTTTTGTCTCGTGTCGAATTGAGAGACAATTTTTGTTTTTTTCTCCAGATCACCAGAAACTGAGAAAGAAGTAAGGAAGAAGAAGTAACACCAAATATATACTGGTTCAGCTACTACGTGCAATGTAGCCTACATCTAGTTTCCATCACAACAATGATGGAATTTCACTATGTTTTCACAACATTACATTCACCAATTTTTTCTCTAGGAACTACCCATTCCTATCTGGGACAAATCCAGATTCTAACCCCAATTTGAACTTGACTAGACCTCAATCTAGCTTTCAACCGCAAAGTGCTAACCCAACTTGCAAGGGGATCCCCTCAGGATCATGACAACAAAACAGAAATACATTCAAAGAATTTCTGAGATAACTATGGCTTTTTCTTTAAATCTCTACCTTTTTTCACTCATTGGATTTTTCTTACAAAACCTCACATTTTGCCTTTTACCAATGAAACACAGACAGACTAAACTGAGAAAAAGAAATATTCAATGAAAGTTATGAAGGAGAAGAATAAATAACTCAAAGAGCTATAGAAACCCAAACGTGTGCTCTCACTCTTTGATCTCAACCCTTGGCTGTTCACCCTTATTATAGAAGGGAAAGCTTCCAAGGTTGAAACTGGTTCAACCAAGCAACTTCTTATCTAACCAAAAGCAGCAGCAGTTCTGACAAATAGAAGAGAGAGGGAAAACCAAAAACCAACATGCATGTACCACTTTCAATCCTTTTTCATCAAGATCCTTCAATCTGAACACTTGATCTTGCCTTTGGCTCCAAGAAAGAATTCGGACCCTTGATGATCTTCTGATCTTGGATAGCTTTTTTTCTTCCATTTTTGCTTCTTCCTATGCATATCTCCTGAGGTTATCTTCTTTCTTTGATGAACAAAAATGGAAATAAACTTTTGCAACTGAGATCTTCTTCTCTGACAGAGGCGGATCCTTTCTTTTCTTGGTATGGAGAATCTTAAAGCTCTTCTTCAAATCATGCCTTCAATGGCAAATATCTTGCTCCTTTCTTCAAATCTTCACTTCTGAAGAAAGATCTTCACTAGCCTTTTTACTTGCTAGCCTTTTTATTCTATATCCTTCTGATAACTTCTTCTATTTGCTTCTATCTTCTTCTGATGGATGTGACTGAAAGCAAGAGAGAGGAGAGAGAGGAGAGAGAAGAGAGAGAAAACTTTTAAAGGAAGCTTTCAATGTGAATTAAACTCAATTGAATTTGGAGTTGCAGTTATGAAGGAATGTAGTAACCGAAGCATGCTTTTAATGAAATTAAATTCAATTGAATTCCAAGTTCCAGTACCCAAGAAATAAAGCAACGTGTGTGAATTTTGTAAAGTGAGACCTTTTGATTTTCCTCCTTTTAATGATCAGCCACTAATTTTGAATTAATATAGTACAGGGCTGAATTTGTTTAGTGACCAAATTGGGCTTTCATCACTTGGGCTTTAGATCTCTTTCTCTTTTAATATTCAGCCACTATTTATGAAATAAATTTTGTGTAAGGCTGGCCATTCAATAATCAAATTTGGTTTGATTGCATTTTAGCCCAATATTGAAAACTAATTTGCTTCTTGCATACTTGAACAAAAATCATCAAACAACTTATTGGAAATTATTAAATAAAACACTTAATAATAAGTTTTAATAATTTCCTAATTTATATTTTAATAATGTTTGATCATCGTATAAGTTTTCCAAACTCAACACCTTAGTCTTCTCAGCTAGGCATCTCCGAACTTATTTTCAAAGTCATATCATCAACTGAGCAACCACTACAAAAACTCCTGACAAAACCAGAGTTAGCCGAATGATTAATAAAACGATCTATCGAACTATCCGAGTTTGACATTAGATGTCAAGCCCAAGGATCCATCAAATCACAATACCTTGCTGACTTTGTTGCCGAGTTTACTGCTCCCACCTCTGATGATATGCCAGCAAAATGGATATTATACATCAACGGCGCTACTAACTCCCAAGAGTCAGGAGTTGGAATTCTTCTTGAAGATACCAATGGAATTGTTTTGGAATATTCTCTTTCTCTTTCAAAGCCAGCAACAATCAGGCCGAATATAAAGCATTAATTACAGGCTTAAGGTTAGCCATTGAGTTAAATATTTATGAAATAAAGGTACACTATGACTCTTTACTAATTGTACAACAGGTAAATCAATCCTTTCAAGTAAAAGATCCTCTCTTAACAAAATACTTAGATGTGGTCAAATCACTCATACCTCATTTTTTAAAATTTGAAATTTATTATATTCCAAGAGAACAAAATCACCGAGCTGACATTCTGCCAAAGCTCGCTGATACACAATCACACACTGTTACTCTCTAACAATCCACTTTGGTTACACCAAGCATCCATTTCTTTAATATTTGAAACATTTTTAAAGAGGATGATTAGCAATGGCCTTATATCCAGTATCTGGAAACTGGAACCATTTCTCCCGAAAGTAGTAATTTGAAGAAATTCAGGAGACAAGCTTCATTCTTTACATTGTTAAATGATAACTTGTATAGGCGAGGATATACTCGTCCTCTATTAAAGTGTCTAAACATATAGGAGGCCGATCTCGCCTTAAACAAGGCCCATGAGGGAATATATGGTACGCATATCGGAGCACGGAGTTTATCCTCCAAAATTCTCTATGCTGGCTTCTTCTGGCCAAGCTTACAGAGAGACTGTCATCAAAAGGTAAAAACATGTACAAACTATCAAAAACATACTCCGATAATACATATACCATCTGAACTATTGCATAAGTCCAAGGTATGTTGGCCCTTCTATCAATGGGGTATTGATATCCTCAACCCGTTTTCCATTGCACTAAGTCAGATAAAATTTTTAGTTGTAGCTATTGACTTTTTTCTAAATAGATTGAGGCACAATCATTAGCCAAAATCACATCACAGCAAATAATTTTCTTTGTTTGGTATACCTCAACATATGTCACTGACAATAGTCGCCAGTTTGTCGATCATAATTTCACATCTTTTTTACAGAACTTAAAAATCTAGCAACACTTCTCTTCAGTGGAACATCCGCATACTAACAGATTAGTTGAAGCTGCAAATAAAGTCATCTTACATGCTTTGCGAAAGAAATTGGATGATGCAAAAAAACTTTGGGTCGAGCTGATTCCTGAAATCATTTGGGGATATAACACCACTATGCATTCTACTATTAAAGAAACCCCGTTCAGATTAGTCTATAGGTCTGATGCTATGATTTCTCTGGAGATCTCTCAATCCTCGCTAAAACGCACCCAATCAATCACAATAAAACTCGAAGACTCGAGCTAGATTCAATTGAAGAGATCCGAGATATAACCACTCTTAACATAGCTCGGCGATACAATCAAAAGGTCAATCCTCACTCATTTCAACCAAGTAAGCCAAACGACCTTCATCTCATGGAAAAGGGTTAAGTACGATTTTTGTCTCTAAGGTATAGACCAAAAAATTTTTTCATCCCCAACCTTATTCTGTATATAAAATCATCCCTAAGGTTTAAAACCAAGTTTTAAAATCATTCTTTTTACTTAAAGATTAAAATTTTGAACCAAATTACCCATAAAATTTTATAAAAGAAAAAAATATTAAGAGAAAGAGAGTATTTCTGCTCTTACAAAGGGGGAGGGGAAGAAGAAGAAGGGAGAAGGGAAGAAAAAGAAGAAGATGTCCATGATCTACCTCTGTCTTTACCTCCACCACCACCTTTGTATGATTTTGATCCCTAAGGTAAGGACGATTTTAAAATCAAGTTAAACCTTAGGGACGATTTTGTATACAAAAAAAGATTGAGGATGAAAAAAATTTTCGGCCTATACCTTAGAAACCAAAATCGTACTTAACCCCATGAAAAACTTGCAGCCAAATGGGAAGGCCTATTCCGAGTTGGTGAAGTCTTAGGAAATGGAGCATATAAGCTCCAATCTTTAGATGGTACACTTTTTTCTAACACTTGAAATATTTCATCTTTAAAGTACTATTACAGTTAAAAGACAAGGACAGACTTATACTCTTTTTTCTACTCACAAAATTTTTTTCCAAAGAGAGTTTTGCTTGGAGAGTTTTTAATGAGGCAAGCCTACCTACACCTTTGTAACAAAGGACATATAACAATTCATTATGGCTAGAGAAAGTCTGATCTATATCAACTACTTTTTTTCTTCTGATCTCTATCAAACCGAACTATGACTATCTACAGTCAGCTAACTCATTCAACCACATACTGAATAATCACAAAAATTTATCCACAGTGATAACTCTTCAATTCAAATCGCAATATATAAACATGAGAGCTCAAACTCAAACATCATCAATTGTCAAACAAATCAAGCGAGATATTCTCGCTCAATACAAGTGCACTTATATCAAACCTATGAAAAATAAGGATCAAACGTTTGGTATATATAATACAATACCAACTCACGACAATCTAAATGGTCATTGCCAAGGAATCAAATCCACTGATCAAAAGTTCATAACTTATCAAATAGTTATTAGATATCATCCCAACAAGATAAGTTCAAAAAACTATATATGTAATCCAAAAAAAGCCAAAACAAATTGGCAAATGACAAGTCTAAATTTTATCAAAACATTGATTATCAAAAGTACTTAATTTAAACTACAAACATCAATCAGCCAAGTTGTCATCCTCATCCTCATCTTCGACAGCATTATCGTCATCCACTAACAATCTCTCTCTAATGACTTTGCCTGGATCTATCGCTGAGAAGTTACTATCGGAGGCTAATAGCTTCGCTTGCATAATAGCACACTCAAATCCTTTAGCAAAGACATCTAAAATTTCAATTTACATACTGTTATCCAAATTTTTCAGCTTTACAGTAACCTCAATCATTTGAGTATTCATATTAGAGAAATCACTCTCCCTCTTCTTCAACAATTCTGCTTCTTTCTCATAACTACTCTTAACAGATTTGAGCTCTTCTTCTTTCTCCGACAACTTCTTTTTAAACTCGGCTATGATATCATTCTTCTTATCCAAATCACTTTTTAATTTGGCCAACTCATCAGTTTTCTCCAACAACTTTTTATGCTTCACCTCCCGATTTTGACCAATGCTCGCCAGTTGAAATTCGAGCGCCTAAATAAAGAAAACTCTCTCAGCTAGCTAATTTTACAATCTAATTACACACACACGCACACACACACACGCCCGCACACACAAACACACACACACACACACACACACACACATAATAAACTCGTACCTATAAGTATTGATCAATTGTAACATCTCCAAGCTCATTCACTAAGTTCACATCGGATGATGACTGCAACATCTCATCCACAACAACCATAAAAGGAATATTTTTGTTCCATACCGAGGAACCATCACCATTCTCAATAAAATCGTATATTTTTTCTTGATTATTTACAAAAGTGGCCAGCTCTTCCAATGGAATCTCTTTTGATTTTTCCACTAAGTCATCAAACACATCAACATCAATAAGGTCGGATTCCCTCTTTTTAAAGATGATCTTCTTCCTCCCCCGAGTCGATTAATTGACCTCCCCTTCACCATCCCCTTTGCCAAGATTTGAAGACAAACCCCCTTTTCTAAATTTTTTGTCTCGAGACGAGCTCTCAGGCTCGCAGCCAAGGTGTTTTCCAGCTATAAAAAGAAAAACACACATTAAGATACAAATACGAGCTATTTCTAATCATATAAACATTTTCTATCAAACCTTATCAAGATAGTTCACCACTGATATTTTGTCTTCTTTCCACGAGAGCAAATCAAAAAGAGAAATTAACTTTTCTCTACCAATAACACCCAACACATAGTCTATTATACACTCATTTCTCGGATTTATTTCCTCCGGACCCAAAATATGTTGTGGTTGTGAACACCCCCAGAGAGAAAACTTTTCACGAAGATATTCATCAAGATAAAACGAAAAATAATTTTTAAAATCTTTGAACGACGATTTATAAAGTTTGAAAATCACAAACTCAGTAGAGCTATTCAAATTTATCCAAACCTCCTTCCAAACCCATTTAGCCTGAAACATAAAAAAGAACAACTCTAACAAAATTTTCACTTCCAAAAACTCCATTAATATTTCAAAATACCTAAAAAACACCCCACCATTTGGGTATAATCGGGACGGCGAACAATTCAACTGCTTCAAAACACTACACTCAAAATCTATAAAAGAAAGCTTCACCTGAAGCTCTTCTAGAACACAACTATACATATAGAAATACTCAAATCACCTGAAGCTCTTCTAGAACACTTAGCCCTTGTGCATAACAACAGTTCTACCCGAATCACAGACCTTGCTATCTTTGAGGTATCTATTTCATCAACACTATCTTTATCTATGAAGAGAGACCCATCCTCACTCACCCAATTATACGACCCATCATCATCAACCTTATGCAACTCTTTTCCCTTTTTCTCTACCATTGTTTACCATAACACAAAAAAAAATGAAGACGGAGGGATCAAAACTAGAAATAAAAGAGAAAGAGACTAACCTCTTTTATTCATATTTTACTCTTCACAAACATTTTTAATAAAACTGCACTTGCTTTAATGAAAACCTTCAAGATTTCAAATGAGTAGGTTAACATTCAATAAAAATGGTTCAGTTCCAATCAATCACAACCGTTGTTTCTCTCAGAAACCAACGGCAATAAACCTCATTGGAAACTAGAATGCTACCCACTCTTCATTTAATGAAAAGAATTTTTTTCTTTTTTTTCAAGAAACATTAAAACTTCTACATTTAATTGTTTCAGATTTCATATTTATTTTGAGAAAATATGTTGAATTGGGGACTCCATATCCTTATCAAAACGCCGAGTTATAACTCAATAAAAGTTCAACCTGTTTTATCAAAATACCAGGCCAAACTTAGGGGCTGTGATAAATCGATTATATGTTATAAATCGGTTATACGTTAAATTCGGCTATGAATGTTATAGATCGGTTTTCAATAACAGTCATCATAGAAAATATTAAAATGTTTAAATATGCTATTACTCTCCATTTAAAGCAAAATTACTCGAAGATATAATTGTTATTCTTCACTTCAAAAATTAAAAAAATAAAGAAGATTGTTCAAATTATTATAATTTACAAAATCTATTATTTACTTACTGACTTGAACGTCAGAGTACTTTTTACAAGTACTCACTCCCATATTCTCTCATTATCGATGTGTAACTCATTTCAACGGAAAATTTACAGATACTTATTAACGGACGAATCTTGCAATAGCCAGCGTCTATAAAAATACATGATAACCATTCCAAAACACTACCTCTCTCATAATTATTTAAAATATCATGAACCAAATTATTTAAAAAGTGGCATCATGAAATATATATATGTATCAGATTATTCACAAAATATATGTACCCGATTACACCTCTCGATTTCAGAATATACTAGCGTGATAACCCGTGCAATGCATGGGCTTCATGTAATCTAAAGCCCTTTAAAAGAAAAAATACTAAGAATATAACTAAAATATATTCCATAAAGATAGATATGTTGTATTAAATTTGGATAATAACAAAATTATCACTAAATTAAAATAAAATAATAGAATACAACAATTACTCAATATGTCAATGAACAGTATAACATACTTTGTAAGATAATAAAATATAATAAAAAATTATTAGACACTAAAAAAACAGAAAAAAAAATCCAACAAAGATGTAGTTTTCTATTTTACATAATCTTAAAAATATAGATTGTCAAGATACCTATTGATAGCAAAACAAAATATTTACAACATATATAAATTTGTTCATTAATCAAAAAATAAAATATATCCAAAACAACTTAACATATAGTTCAAAATATCTATCAAACAGAGTTATACATAGGAAGCCTAACATCACTGAATCGACAACTCTATCTGGCGGTTAGGTATTGAGTCGAGTTTCAAGGTAATGATGTTCCCCTCCTTTAAATTGTATACTCTACAACATTCATTCCACCCGACCCCAAACTTCCATTCTCCACCCTTTCCTCCACTTTTCAGTAAGTGGAAAAAGAACACATTCTTCTCTACATTGGAACATGGACCAGTGATCGTCCAAATCGAACCATCTCAAGATAGTTTAAGATACGCAGCAAATTTAGAAGCCAAATAGTGCAATGAATAATTCATAGTTAAGATAAACATAATATTTTCATACACAATTAATAACAGATTTAGGAAGAATATTTCATAAGCTTGCAAGAAAAAAATAAAAGAAATCACTCTTTTGAGATCAACTTACCAGTCTAGATTGACCCAGATCCGAAGCTGTAATGGTCTTTTCATAATAAACCTCTGGAGTATCTCTAGTTCAGGATAATTTAAACATGTTAGTCACCACATTAAAAAATACCGATCTATACCATGAAATTAAAATCCAAAACACAAGGAAAAAAGTTACATTTAGCATTACCTATGATCAGACAATTCATTTGTCTCGTTACTTTGTTCGTTGCGCTCTATTGATAAAGTGCTTCCACCAGACAAATCTATCGGATTATGCAGATTATCCCCTACCAGTGTCCCATCTTGATCATTATTTTCATCATCGTCTGATGAAAAACTCCTCATCAGATGGTTCAGACCCAGATAGAACCATCACATTAGGTGATGAGTCCTCATCAATTCTGGTATACTTTATGTGGAACACTCTTGATACATTATCAAGTGTCTCTAAATCCATTAGCTCAGGCACATATGAGTGAGGATCAAGGTGAACTTGGATGGGTTGGTTGTCATGATTCCATAATGAAATAAAAAATTCCAAAATCGACATACCTAAATTGAACAGATGTCCCTCTATTAATTAAATAGAAAGTTCTAATCTGTTCAAATGAGTAGTCAGTTATGAGCAGTTGATGATTGTTTTTTCTCAGCTCCAACACTAAACAATTATCTAGCTCGTCAATGACATAGAACATTGTCCCTAATTCTTCATCATGAGTCTCAACAAAAGTTGGGGGAGGAGTTCTTTCACCCTATATTCAAATTTCTTCCTAAAGTTAATTCATGTCTAAGAAAACATGGTAAAAATGCATCACATAATATTACGTAATTGTTTAGCAAAGAGAGGTATATGTATATTTAAATCTACCATTATTACCAACTGAGCAACACAAGAGAACCATAATCACGTAAATGAACTCTACTTATAATGAGCATAACAAAAATAGGTAACCAAGTAAGAAACACATATCAGGTCTTTTTGAATGTCCAGGAAAAAATACCGAAGTTTTGAAAGAAATAATGAAAAAGAAATTGTTGTTATCTTGATGGATTCTGAAACCAAATCATGTACATAAACATCGAGTCATCTTTTCACATATTAATAAATGCTTAATTTTTAAAGTCACTATCATTATATGTATGATTAGTAAACATTATATTTTTTATTTTGAATGGACATTGATAATTTATCAAAACTAATCTTTTTAGAATTGTTGTACTCTACACCCATTTCAGATTAGAAAGACCAGGAACTCAGAGTTAGCTAATCAAACTTATCTAACAGGGAATAGAAACTATCAAGAGGAGGAAAGTAGAAAAGACCACTAACTGAATATAAATTAAAAACAAACCATTCGAAGTTAAAGATTTAGCCCACCTCTTTAATCGGTTAACATGCATGATATAATATTCCATAATATATTTGATTACCTGGTTACTAAAAAGGCGAAATCTAAAGATCCGTTCTTTTCCGTTAGGCCAAAAATGATGGGTTGCTAAAAACCTCCTATTAGCACATAATGGTATGATTAGAATCTAAGACTGAGACTTTTAACCAAGAAACCAACTAACTAAGTATACAAAAAAAGTAACAAATTAAAAGCATATTTATGAAAAATACCCAAGAAACCACTTTGGAAAACTACTATACAATATATTTTACAGATTACCACAACTTATGAAATTTGGCCTACATATAAATGAAAAGCCAATAAAATTAAATTACAACATGAAAATATCTGAGAAAGAATTAAAAAAAAAAACTATAAATGGCATAACATCGATATTTAATTGACATTAAAATTTTCACAAGTTAATCTGAAATATATTGAATGGAAAAGTAGATGAGACTTTAATGGAATTGAAAATGCAGCAAAAAAAACATCTTCTCTAATACTCAGCAACATACCTGTTTGGATCTTCTCTATCGGCATTCATCGCCATTCAGCCTTATCAGATAAAGAGACTTCGTATAAAGATTCAAGAACAAAGAAAATATCTTGTCCCTTACTACAAAAGAGAGTATTATAATAAAGTAAATCCTAATAGGAGATTTCAACAAATTCAAGAAAAGCAAGTGATAAAATTGAATCTAGAAACATAAAGAACAAATATAAAGAAGGAATAGCGACCGTTCATAAACAAAAGAAGAAATAGATGAACAAAAAAATCGTTATTTATTCTAGTAAATTGAATTTCTACTAATCCTAATTATAATGTTCAGAAGTTTGAGAAAGCTAACCACTACTACTAATAATTATTTAAACAAAAAATCATGAATTATGAGTTTGTTAATTAGAACATACATTACAAACGATATAAAAAAAAGAAAATATAGAAAAATTAAATCAATAATAAAATATAAAAGACCAAAATGAATATTCAAAAATTATAAATATGATAAAAACTGATTTCAAAAAAACCTTTTTTATATTTTAAAATAATCGATAAAATAATGTAAACAATGACTATATTTTTTAAGTTGAAGAAGAGTTTACAAAACCTAAAAGAATAAAGTTATACCTGAGAATATGAAATTGGGATTAATAGTTGGAGTATTTTGCAAAATAACTGATCCTTGTAAAGAACAAAAAAAAATTTAAATGTAAAATTAAAACCATGCTAATAGAAAGCATAAACAAAAACAACTTGATAAGAATTAGATGTTGCGCTCAAGGAAGTATGAGACATGTCATGTGCTGAAAATCAACTGTTTCTTTCTTTTCCTTTAAATTTGCAGCTAAACTTTCATTGAATAATACATGCATGTCCAAAAAAAAAGTTTAAAGGCAAAGAAAGCTAGCAAAACTGAAAAGAAAACCAAAAGAAAAAAATACAAAATAGAAAACTTAGTTACCAGTGCAACCATTTGGGCAAAGGCTGAACTTATTCCTTGGTTTTCAATTTTTAGAGGATTTACCTTAACAGCACCTCCTTTGTTACTTGGTTGAAGTTTATTTTCTCGATCCGTCAAAAGCTGAAGATAAAGAAGTATCCACCGAGTCACCGAGGGAGACTAGTCTGTCGGACGGATTGGAAGCGCTGTGAGCCACCGCAAATGATGACAGCTTCGTATCCTATAAGAGGATATGGGATTTTGAATATGCAAAAGTTCGGTGGTAGACTTTGCGAGTTGAGCGAGGTGAGACGACACAGAAAGAGACGAAGGAGTTTCAGTAAGTATGTTGTTGTCGCGTTTCTTTCTTCTTTTCTTTTGGCTGGGGGAAAGGTGGAGAGAGTGGGTCGTGACCTTTGGCTTTTTACTCTTTGTTGGTGATTACTGTTGATCTTCTTAAAGCTAGGAAAAAATTAAAGAAACACAAAAATAAAAGATAGTTACATTTTTTTTAAAAAAATTACACTGGACCATTATGAAGAATTAATTACTAATGATCAGAAAGACTTTTAATATTCGAATTGTTAAAAAGCACTTATTTTTTTAGTATTTATGCCAATTTAAAAGAAGAGCTAAATCTTGAAAAAAAATATGTCATGAATTATTTTCTTTATTTATTTCTGAGTTTTTTATATTAATAAATTTTATGTATCCTAAAGTTTAAGTAATGTTCACATTTTTTTCAATTGTTTTTTCTATTGTTAATGAGCATAAAAATGACGAAAAATCACAAAAAGCTAAAAAAACAATAAATAACTAAATTATTGATAAGAATTTTACGTGACAAAAAAAATTATTAAGATACAAATTATGAAAATTAGATAAGAAAATAATTACGAATATATTTATTTTTTTATAAAATATTTGCTCCTTCTTAAATATGATACATGTTAAAACAAAAATTGATTATTGTTAACAAATTTGGTATTAAAAGTCTTTTTAATAGGACTTAATTAATGATCTTGAGTTCAAGTAATAAAAAACTGACATTTTCTATTCTCAACTTCTACTCTCTTTTTAATTAGATATTTTTTTATATAATCTTGTAATAGAATAACAATAAGACATTTTTATAAAATTTTAATCAACTCAAAGAAAATTAGAACAACTAATTTTCACCATAATTATAGTTTGAAAAAATTAATATTTACTTTTTAATGATTCAAATAAAATTTATAGACCAAAATAAAAAGTATTTTAGTTAAAAATTATGACTCAAATCACCAACAATGAGATCTTTCTTCACTTTTGAATAGATATTCTTGTGTTCATGTGAAACTTTCCTAAAAAACTCAAACGTGCCTCAACCTTGAACCAATACCAAACGGCTCTGTAAGAATATATGATACTTATTAAAAGAAAAATTGATTATTATTACTAATTTTGGTATTAAAAGTCTTTTTAATTAGACTTAATTAATAATCTTGAGTTCAACTAATAAAAAACTGACCTTTTCTATTCTCAACTTCTCCTCTCTTTTTAATTAGATATTGTTTTGATATAATCTTGAGTGGAATAAGATTAACAGATTTTTATAAAATTTTAATCAACTTAAAGAAAATTAGAACCAGGGCAAAAAACAAAAATAAGCCAAGGGAGAAAATAATTTACGTGAATCAGCCAAAACGAAAACTGCTTCATGAATCCACCAATGCATATTTATATGTAGTTCGAACCAGCATGATTCAAACTCTATTTCTACATAATTCGAACCAGCTTGGTTCGAATTACACACAAACACACGTACATACTAATTCGAACCAGCTTGGTTCGAATTACATGGTATAATTCGAATTATGCTGTTAAAAAATTAATAATTTATTAAAAAAATGTTATTAAAAAATTTATTAAAAAAATTAATAATTTAAAAATTAAAAAAATATATTTTATTCTATACAAAATAATTTTAAAAAATGGCTTAAAAGATGTTATGAGTACTATAAAAGTTTGTAATATTCTAGTGATTTAGGTAAATACATGATAAAAATATTTTTTCTTTAATTTCTAAATTAGTAGTGACTATGTGGAGTATTTCTTTAATGTCCTAAGTCATTAGGCCATTACAAATTTTTATAGTACTTCTAACCTCTTTTAAGTCATTTTTTAAATTATTTTGCATAAAATAAAATATTTTTTTGTGGTATAATTTAAATAAATTTATTAAAAAATATTCATGATAATTTTTTAATAAAATTATTTAAATTATATGGTGAGATATTACATGATTCGAATTACGCATGGGGAAGTTCGAATTACTCTGATTCAAATTATATGGTGAGCAATTCGAATTCTATACAATACTCTTCTGCCCATTCTTGATAGCTCATGAATATTTTTTTAATAAATTTATTTAAATTATACCACAAAAAAAATTTTATTCTATGCAAAATAATTTAAAAAAATGGCTTAAAAAATGTTAGAAGTACTGTAAAAATTTGTAATGTCCTAATGACTTAGGACATTAAAGAAATACTCTACATAGTCACTAATAATTTAAAAATTAAAGAAAAAATATTTTTATCATATATTTACCTAAATCACTAGAATATTATAAACTTTTATAGTACTCATAACATCTTTTAAGCCATTTTTTAAAATTATTTTGTATAGAATAAAATATATTTTTAAATTATTTTATATGGAATAAAATATTTTCTTTCATTTCTAAATTATTATTGACTATGTAAAATATTTTATTTAAAATTTGAGTACATGCATATATTTACCTAAGTTATTATAACATTACAAATTTTTATAGTACTCTTAACATTTTTTAAGCCATTTTTTTAAATTGTTTTGCATAGCATAAAATATTTTTTGTAGTATAATTTAAAAAAATATTAAAAAATTTATTAAAAAATGTTCATGAGCTATTAAAAATGGACAGAAAAGTATTGTATGGAATTCGAATTGATAGCTCATTAATATTTTAAAGAAGTCTCGTAATTAAAGATTTTGTTAGCTTTTTTTAACGTATGAAATAAAAAATATATTTTTTTAATTATTAAATTATTAATTTTTTAATAAATTTTTTAATAAAATTTTTTTAATAAATTATTAATTTTTTAACAGCATAATTCGAATTATACCATGAATTACTGTGTGTAATTCGAACCAAGTTAGTTCGAATTAGTGTGTGCGTGTGTTTGTGTATAATTCGAACCAAGCTGGTTCGAATTATGTAGAAATGGAATTTGAACCAAGCTGGTTCGAACTACATATAAACGTGCATTGGTGGATTCACGAAGCAGTTTTTGTTTTGGCTGATTCACGTAAATTATTTTCTCCCTTTGCTTATTTCTGTTTTTTGCCCTTAGAACCAACTAATATTCACCATAATTATAGTTTGAAAAAATTAATACTTACTTCTTAATGATTCAAATGAAATCTATAGATCACAATGAAAAGTATTTTAGTTAAAAATTATTACTGAAATCACCAACAATCAGATCTTTCTTCACTTTTGAACAGATATTCTTCTGTTCATGTGAAACTTTCTTTAAAAAATCAAACGTGCCTCAACCTTGAACCGATACCAAACGACTCTGTAAGAATATATAAATCATACTAAACAACCATTAACTAAATTACATGCGAGTCCTGAAGAGGTAGAACAGAACACTATGACAAGTGGTACCTGAATTACAGAGAGGTCTATATTAGTACCATGTCATCAACTTCTAACCAGAGTATGAAAGTAAAGGTACAATTCTAGGAATCTTTCTCCACCACATAAGTAAAAGCAGGATGACACTTCAATACCTATGAAAAGTAATTTTTATATAATCCAATGTGCAAATGATCGCAGAAAAAAACAATAAGAAACACACTTCAAAATATATCACACTGCGAACCGAATGAACACTTACAAATTGCAAAATCACACTAAGAGGAAATGGATCCAGCAAAGGCATAATTTTCACAGGGTCGGAGTTCGATGTTAATTAAGATGCCTGAAGATCTTCCTCAGAAAGCAACCAACATTATCTACATTCAAACAGGACTATTTCAAATTAGAAATCATAATAATGCACAACATTGTGTAGACAGTACGCAGCATCATTAGAGACTCTGAAAACTAAAATAAAAATGCCTCAACAGAAAGGTTTCAGAGGTGGTGAGTCAGGAAGCAACTTTTACAAACGCTAACAACAGAAAATAACAAAAGCTTAACCCATCCAACACGTTATCCCGTCCCCTCTGGTCTGTGAATATCAAACACCTACCTAATACAAAGACTTACTCACTGACAAAAGCATTTTGTATGCAGTAGTCATGAAAAGAATGAACTGAAACTGAGAATAAGTTCTTCTATTTGAAGCTTGATTTATAATTCTCTTTCTAATTAAAAAGAATGATCAAATTCAACTTACTTGCACTTAAAGTGGCAACGTGATTCTATAGCTCAAGGGGAGGAAGCAAGAGCAGCTAGGTCAGCCATTGTTCCATTGATGCCTAAGGAAAGTTTGTAAGGCACCTCCTAACCGTACAGAGGCACAAAAATCATGCAACAACAGTTTAAAATTTATGAGATCACACTTGTACATATTATCAAAACAGAATAAAAGAAAGTTTTGAAAAAAGATCGTACAACAAGAGTTAAAAGAAGAGAAAGAAAAAAAAGAAATAGAAAATTGACAAATTACATAATTGAAATTGACCTAAAAGTCACAATCAGGAAAGGAAGAAAAGAAGTTCCATGATTGGAGATTAAATCAAGCCTTGTATATTCAATATCACATAAGCACAACAAAAATACCATAGCGACTCCTTTGGGGGAAAAATGCTCATATAAGTTCATCAAAGTAGCGTAGAATCTTCTGAAAATCACGTATTTCCCCATTAGCACCAACAAAACAACAAACAACAACAACAACAAAGCCTTGTCCCACTAAGTGGGGTCGGCTACATGAATCAAATGACGCCATTGTGCTCTGTCATGTATCATGTCTACAGAGAGACCGTTTACATGTAGATCTCGTTTGACCACCTCATGGATAGTCTTCTTAGGTCTTCCTCTGCCTTTCGCCCTTTGTCCATCTTCCATCTCATCCACCCTCCTGACTGGATGTTCTATCGGTCTTCTTCTCACATGTCCAAACCACCTGAGACGCGATTCCACCATCTTTTCCACAATGGGTGCTACTCCAACTCTCTCCCTTATATCTTCATTCCTTATTTTATCCAATCGCGTGTGACCACTCATCCATCTCAACATCTTCATCTCTGCCACACTCAGCTTATGTTCGTGCTCCCCTTTAGCCGCCCAACACTCCGTACCATACAGCATAGCCGGTCTTATAGCGGTGCGATAGAATTTACCTTTAAGTTTTAAAGGCACTTTTTTGTCGCATATAAAACCAGATGCACTCCGCCATTTTGACCAACCTGCTTGGATCCTATGATTTACATCCTGTTCAATCTCTCCATTATCCTGTATGATGCACCCAAGATACTTAAAACTTTTAACCTTTTCTAGGATGTTTTCTCCAACCTTCACCTCTATATTGGGGTTTTCCCTTCCCGAACTGAACTTACATTCCATATATGCCGTCTTGCTACGGCTTATGCGCAGACCATACACTTCTAAAGCTTCTCTCCATAATTCCAACTTCTTATTTAGGTCTTCCCTTGACTCTCCCATAAGGACGATATCATCGGCAAAAAGCATGCACCATGGCACAGGCTCTTGGATGTGCTCTGTGAGTACTTCCAGAACTAATGTGAAAAGGTATGGGCTTAAGGATGATCCCTGGTGTAATCCTATACCCATAGGAAATTCTTCCGTCACACCACCTTGAGTCTTCACACTAGTTGTGGCCCCATCATACATGTCCTTAATTGCCCGAATATATGCGATCCTTACTCTCCTCTTTTCTAAAACCTTCCATAAGACCTCCCTTGGTACCCTATCATACGCTTTTTCCAAATCAATAAACACCATATGTAGGTCCCTTTTACTACTACGATACCTCTCAATCATCCTTCTTAATAGGTATATCGCTTCAGTGGTAGATCTTCCTGGCATAAATCCAAATTGATTCTCTGTTACTTGTGTCTCTTTTCTCAACCTCCTTTCTATCACCCTTTCCCATAACTTCATAGTATGACTCATAAGCTTAATCCCTCTATAATTTCTGCAACTTTGTATATCCCCTTTATTCTTGTAGATAGGTACCAATGTGCTCTTTCTCCACTCATCAGGCATCTTCTTTGACCTTAAAATCTCATTAAAAAGCTTGGTTAACCAGTTGATGCCTTTTTCTCCAAGACATTTCCAAACCTCAATCGGGATATTATCAGGTCCTACTGTCCTGCCATTTTTCATCTGCTTTAAAGCCTCTTTTACCTCGAAGTCTCGAATCCTTCGGTAGTAGACAAAGTTTTGATCTTCTTCCCTTGTGCATAATCAACCAAGGCTTGGAAGAGTCTTCTGTCCCTCATTAAATAACTCGTAGAAGTAACTCTTCCACCTTTCATTAATCTTCTCCTCTTGAGCCAACACCTCTCCATCCTTATCCTTTATGCACTTAAACCTGATCCAAATCTCTAGTTTTTCTTTCCCTACTCTTTGCGATTCTATATATACCTTTTTCTCCTTCTTTCGTGCCCAAAGACTGGTAGAGACCCTCATATGCTCTTGTTTTTGCTTCACTTACAGCCACTTTTGTCTCTTTCTTAGCCGCCTTATATTTTTCCCAATTATCTGCATTGCGGCATAAAGACCACTCTTTAAAGCATTCCCTTTTTATCTTTATCTTTTCTTGTATACTCGCATTCCACCACCAGGACTCCTTGTCTCTTGGTCCTATTCCTTTAGATTCACCAAAACTTTCTTTTGCTGTTCTTCTAATAACTTCTGTCATCTCCCTCCACATCTCTTCCGCGCTTCCGTTCCCCTCCCACTTTGCCTCTTCTCCTACCCGTCTTAGGAAGTTTTTCTGTTCCTCACCTTTCATCCGCCACCACCTCGTCCTTGGGTTCTTCGTATAATGTCTTTTCCTCAACTTTTGCTCAACGCGAAAATCCATGAAGAGCACCCTATGTTGTGTTGTCAAACTCTCTCCCGGAATGATTTTACAGTTAATGCAAAATTTCCGGTCGACTCTCCTCAACAAGAAGAAGTCGATTTGAGAGCTTGTCATGCCACTCTTATAGGTTATAAGATGTTCGTCTCTCTTTTTAAAACATGTATTTGCGATGAGAAGATCAAAGGTTGAAGAAAAGTCCAAAATAGTTTTACCCTCGGCATTGATCACCCCGAAACCATGGCCTCCGTGAATACTCCTATATCGAGTCACTTCTCTCCCAACATGGCCATTTAAATCTCCTCCTAAGAAAATCTTATCTCCCAAAGGTATGTCTTGAACCAAACTCTCTAGTTCCTCCCAAAACCTTATCTTGTGTTGTTCGTCCGAACCCACTTGCGGTGCATAGGCGCTAATCACATGGAAAGCACCTCCCTCCACCACAAGTTTGATAGAGATGATCCGATCTCCCACTCTCTTGACATCCACTATGTCCCTCTTCCACTGCTTATCCACAATTATTCCAACCCCATTCCTATTCTTCACCTTTCCTGTATACCAAAGTTTGAAACCAGAAGTATCCAACTCCCTAGCCTTTGCACCAACCCATTTCGTTTCTTGTAGGCACATAATGTTAATCTTCCTCCTTGTCATGGTGTCCACCACCTCCATGGACTTTCCTGTTAGAGTGCCTATGTTCCATGTCCCAAATCTCAACCTTCTGTCGCTTCGACCTTTACCTTTTACTTTGTGAACTAGCTTATTTACCCTCGTCCGTTCACGAAAATGCGAGAACCCTTGCTCATTTAACACTACATCCGGGCACCGATGCAGCGGCTCTTGCTTTGACATTGTACTCGAGCCATACGACGCGTTGCTTCCGGGCAACGACCTAGCTTTAACGCAATAATGTCTTTGGTTCATGTCATAGGGGTTCGGCTATGTTTTTACGTTGGTTGCCGAAGACCTAACACAACCCTCCTCCTTTATCCGGGCTTGGGACCGGCTATGTACCGCAAGTGTAACATAGGCGGAGTTCCCCATTGGCACCAACAAGTGAATGTTTTTCAATAGGCTTCAAACACTGAAAACTCTTGCACCACAGAATAGATCCATATGAGTCTATCATTGACATAAGTCGAAAGTGAGAGCAACGAATAGTTTGTAGACAATGAGAAGGAAAATACTATATTGAAAATCAAATATGTCCAGAATTTATTCTCAAAGCAGTTTCTAATTTCCTTAACATTGTAAGTATTCAGGGCATTTTGGAATGGAGATAAAGGCCAATTGAATACTATACTGAAAATTCAAGGGATGAAGACCAAATGTAGAACTAGAAAAGGCAAACAAGAAAGTATTCAAAGTTAAAAAGAAGGCACAGCTAGTATCAAGATCATTCCCATCCTCTAGCAGTACATGAACTATTCTGCAATCCAAATTGGGAGTGACCTATTTATCATGTATCAAATCATAATAAGAACTTAGAATATTTTACTAACATAGCTTTAATTAATGTTAATAATGAATTCATACAAACTAATAAGCGTAAAATTGGTTCTGAAAACACATAATTAACTAACAATTAGAAAAAAAAGAAGCATCAATGCAAAAGGTAACAAACGAACAACTCAAGCGATCCAAATTCAAACACAGTGCCCTTTGGATTTTAGAATAGTTCCAACTCAAATCTGAATCGATAAGATACCAGTGTAAATGAAAACACACATTTAACTACCAAATTTATGAAGATTGACCCAGCCTAAAAAAAATAAAAGCTACAAAGTTTTATCAATCATGTAGAAGAGTTCAGCTGAAACTCCAACAGAGCTGAAAAACAAAGTAAAAGCCACTGTAAATGAAACAACCCCTTTAAGTATCAAATTTATCACTTCGTAAACTCAATCATACTTCCTTATTATCTTGAGAAGTTGATAACAAATAACAAATTGCAGATTGAACAACGACAATGGATAATGATACCTAATTGCTCAAGCAAGATATAAACATAATAGGAAATGTTAACAACGGTTTTCACTTCCTGTACTAAGTAAATAGATATTTTTCTGGTTAAATTTGAAATTATACGAAGAAAGGGACTGACCAAGATTGCCAGCGCGCTTGGCAGAACTACAATTGGAGAAGCGAGAGGCGATGTCCTCAAACTTGGCTTTGCCAGAAACGATGTCGTCACAGAAGCCCTTTACCTAAAAAGCGGCACTGTTTCTGGTGGTCTTTTTGATGACCTGGTGTTCTGGATCCTTCCACGACGCCTTGCATCTCGAACATTGGTGCTTCACCAGTATGTCCGATGCCCTAACGTCACCTCCATCACCGCGGTGCCTGTTGCTAGACAATGACAACTTCTTCGTCTTCTTCAAATGCTACTTATGCTTCTCCTTCTGCTTTGCCGGCATCACCAGAGACTTCTTCCTGTTCCGATAGGACTGTATCTTCGCCGAAATTCCAGAGAGAGTGAGAAGAGATGTTTGAGTGAAAGGAGTCAGAATCAGAATCGGCTTCACGAAAAGGAAAGTAGTGAGAAAGAGATAATGTGTTCTCAATGGAACATGCCTGTTCCCAATAAGAAACGTTCCAACACTATCATGCGGTTCACATCTATTGATCTACTGGATCCAGTATGCTAGAAATTTTTAATTTTTCTTCACCAAAAGATGTCTACCTCTAGACTCTTAAAGTATTAAGATAGAAAATTAATAATGTTAAATACATCAATCAATAAACTAATAAAAGCAACTAAGTATTTGTTTAGGTATGATTAAATAGATAAAAAAAAATTTATTAAAAAAATAAATTTTTTATTTCTTAGTGTATTTAGTAGATTTCTAATAATAAAAGTAGAAGTGCTAAAAATAGAAAATATCTTTTCTGACAAGTTACAATTTATATTTTTGGATTTTTTTTAGAAAGATATTTTTCACATGATGAATAAATAAAAGAGTACTTTTAACTTAATTTGACCTAAAAATATCTTTTTATATGAGATATTTAAATATAAAATTATAATACAGCTGAAAAAAATAACATTTTTTTAATGATCTTGGGTTTCATTATTTAAATTATTCGATATATTTTAATAAGTTGTAAGAAAAAAAATATACCAAACAAACCACACGCCTACATATAATAACCATGCTTTATTAAAAAACACAGAAAAACATACTCACACATAGAAATTTAACTATACTAAAGAGAAGTATAAGTTTCATAAACATCACAACTCCGGAAATGAGTTCATATTAGATACCAAAATAGATCTGTTGACAACATACTTTACCAATTTTCCAACTACTTAACACAACTAAACAAAGTTCTGACAATTCTTTATAGACTCAGAATTATATTATAGATATCTATATATATTGTAATGAAACTGATGATTAGCCACTACACTCATCCATCCTTTCAACAGCCTCGACATTATTTTCACATTGTCCAAAGGCACTCCGAAGCTCTTCTCTAATAGTGAGAGGGCGATGATTCCCAAATAAATTTGAACCTTGTGAGGATAAAATTCTTGCATGAAAATCATGGTTAACCGTCTACAGAGAACACAGCAAAATATAAGAACAACGAATGCAAAAGCCAAAAAAAATGAGATGAGAAAAAAATCAGATATCATCAAACTTTGAAGACTAATAAAACAAATATTAAATAATTAAAAAAAAAACTTAAAGGATACATATGCATGCATATATGTATTACTGTTCACATAGTTTACTAAGAGATAAAGAATTAAAGTCGATTAGGTCAAGAAATACCCAACAATTCCAGTTGAGAACAGAAATCGGTGAAACTTGACCTAGTGGAGGACTTGAGCTCAATGAACATTGAATGCTTGCATTGGACTGAAACTTAACCGGATTCTTAGATTCAAAAGTAAAATGAAGAACAAAGGGATCCAGATAAAATTTCTAAATAGAACAACAGATGAATAACATCAGTAACTCTTAACACATGACACATGAAAAACACAAAACCATATAGCCAATTTAGGTTAACTTGATCAGAAACAAAGTGGACTAACTGAACATCAGATTTACATAATAATGTTATCACCTGCTGTTGATTATCATGGGTGGAGTCTTCCAAAAACTTCATAATATCAATATCATCACATATTGCACGAACAACGTGAAGAGATGTATTCAATTCATATCCAACGGGTCTAGGATCCACTATGAAGACAATTTTCTTGTTCATCAACTGAGAAATCATGTTATCTGGAACAGTGTAATCATCCTTTGACTAAGGGAAAAAAAAAGAGAAGGTACATTAGCAAAATTCACATACCTGAACCATAAATCCTAAACTGAAAAGAAAGACAATTAAATTAGAATAAAACCAAAATGATTACTTGGGAGGAATTTCTTTCTTCTATCAAAAAGTCTGAACAACTCTTTTTAAGTATTTGCGCCACCTCATCATCCTCAAGTATGAAAATATTGCTGCTATTTGAATGGGAAACAATAATTTTGATGCGATACCTAAAATAATGTAAACAAAAGAAAGATATACACTGAGAAACATGTGCAGAAGATGCAATAAAGCAAAAAGAAAATGGGTACCAACAACTCAGAGAGATAAAATAGATACCTTCTTATGGCATTAACACACTCAACTCTACACAGATAATAATAAAATACATTCCCAATATGGCAAATGGGTGCATTATACAAACAGCAGTAGTACCACCATTTTTTATGTTTCAGCACATCAATAATCTCACCGATCAAAAAACAAATCTGATCCTGTAGAGAAACAGTAATTGGTATATTATGATACATGTTTTATCATAATACACATGTTGAAACACAGTTCAGATGGTTGAAAACACAAAGATAAATACTAACATTTGTTTATGCAGAAGAATATATTTTAGCACAAAGAATGTCAGCAAGCATCTCTTTAATGTTATGCAGTTGTATTGGAACACCAGAGATGACTTGGTTGTCATAACTTCTAAGCTGTCCATACTGAGAGAAGTCTTCAAATATTGGGCTAAAGGCCAAATCAGAACCAACATCCTTAAAATTTGGAAGGAAAACATGAATTATAAAACGCAACCAATTTTGTAAAGTATGAGGCAAAATCATGTTGGCATATAAACAATACCATTCAAAACAACAGCCAAAGAATTAGAAACTGTGGATCAACAAACTCTATCTAAAAATGATTCCGCAAAATTCATTCATATCCAACATAAAGAAAGATAACTACCCTTGATGCACTGATCAGCCTGAAGTTTGTTGAAAAAACATGCATCATTAATCACATTGATGACTTTAAAGGTACCACAATAACCCTGAGTCCTAATCCTCTTTGCTTGAACTTTGAAAACAATTTCTTTTCCAAGGAGTTTATGAAAAAACTATGGACAGTATTGGTGCTCAATTCTCTGTCATAGATATTAAAAAGTGATCACTAATTAGCAGATGAAATTGAAGTATAAAAAAATAGTTATTCATAGAGTATACAGCAATAAAATTTAAGTGGATAAACCATACATCCATTTTATCTTCTAACAACAAAAAGACATCAGAACAGGTTCTCCCTAATAGCTTAGTGGCTGCACTGTCTAACAACACAAACATTCCACAAGAAGTCCCACCTTCAACAAGTATCTTAATCTTGTAACTATAACAAAGAAAGTAAATATGAGAATCAGCTATTTGTGAGTCTAAGAAGAGGCTGATACATGAAGGCTACTTATATTATTGAATCAGAACACACGAAAGAAAAATTGTAAATCATAACCTGGATTTACCTTATCATAAAATGCTGGACCTCTCTGCTGCACAACTGACAATGGAACACATTATCATCACCTACAATAGGATGACCACAAACACAGGAAAAAATCCACCACTCTGGATCTTCAACAATCTCCTTAATTTTTCCAACCACAAAGAATTGTCCATCCTATTAAAAAAATTAATGAATTGAATGGGTAAGGCATGTCTACAATATTCAAAAATCAAATAACATGAGTACTTCTTACATAGCACAAAAAGATGTTAAAAAATTAATAGTCCGCACCTCATTGTTTCCCTTAAGATTATCAATAGTCCGTATTAGTTTCCAATCAAAAGATTCATCATCAATTACACATACTAAATCCCCAACCTCATTACTATGGAGTCTACTGAAATGGTGCCTTGCAATATCGTATCTATATAAAAAAATAATATTAGGATAAAAAAATTTCAGGAAGACAGTTATAGAGGAGGGGAGAGAGAGAGAGAGAGAGAGAGAGAGAGAGTATGTGTGTGTGTGTGTTTGTGTGCGTGCGTGCGTGTGTGTGTGTGTGTGTGTGTGTGTGTGTGTGAGACAGGGAAAGAGTGAGTTATAGAGAGGGAGGGCCAAATTTCGAGTTTAGAGAGGCAAAAGTTAAGGAGAATTGAATAAAACTAATTGATTGAGAAAATTCACAGTTTCCTGCATATCAGGGTTGATGAAAACTCGAGAAACATTGATCACATTTTGGAGACTGACTTTATCTACAAATCACAAAAAATAATAAGAAGAAATTAATTCATAAAGAAACTATCCATTCATATAAAAAAATTATTTAAACAAATCAAATTGAGACATGTGCAACATGGATAACTCTTCACCTCCATTAACTTTGATCTTGAAAGATTACAAAATTACAACAGGTGGTCTCTGATACCTTTTCAAAGTATTCATGTCTATAAGAGCAGGACAATCGCTAACAAAATTGCAGGAGATTTTCTTCCTGTGTAATGATTATAAGAAAGGATAGACAACAATAGAATAATTCAAGAGCAATAAAAAAAACAGGCATAAGGTAATTCAAAAAAAGGATCAGAAAGAGAAAGATAATGGATACCCATCAGCAAAAACTTCAAGGATCATAACTTTCAATATCTTTCCATTACACTCAACATCCTTTTTCTTTTTCAATCCGCAAAGGACCCCAACAAAATCTATTTAGTAAAATTATAGAAGATAAGATTAAACCCTCAGATACAATACCACGAGACATTTTATTGAATTCTTATTAATTTCAATTTAAAACACCTTTATAATGGTTCATATTTGAAAAAGTGAAACTTACCTATTAAGTACTCATAATCACTGCACTTTTGAAGAATCTGGTCCATAGAAGTTATACTTAAACCAGGGTTAGGTATCACTGTACTTGCAGCTGCAACAAAAGAGGTACTACACTTAAAAAGGATGCGAAACCGATGTCTTGTAACCCTGACCAATCCACCATTAGGTATCACTTTGAAGTCAAAAATAATGAATACATCTCCTTCTTTTAAATGATGAATAAAAGTTGTGATCAAATCATCCCAACAGTTGCTTGGATCTTGTGGTGCTGAAAAAAAAAAGAGAAAAAATCATCTCAGCCTTTATAAATATTATATTATACCATGACACATTACATGCTAAAACTCATTAGATACACAATTTTAAAATACAGAATTTAGTTAACTAAAAAGTGATTTTTTCACAGAACACACACACACACACACACACACACTCACACACACACATATTCACCTGCTTATCCATCAAGACCATATGTAAGAGTTTCTCCATATTTTCATTAACAATCCTAGCATCTTCCCAAATGGTCAAGATCTTAGCCTTAATACGCCAAGCTTCCTTCCATGGAGAGATTTTCTCGAGAGGATCAATAGTAAGACTCATGTTATCATTAATTAAATAGTAAAGATAAAAGAATGTGGATGAAAAAAACAAAAAAGAAAATCTCGGCAAGAGAAAAGTGTGTGGGATCTGAGTGTTATCTCAATGGAAGGGAATGCAAAGGAAAAAAGGCAAGCAAGGAACAACTTATAGCTTTTGAGAAATCTCCACAATACTCCATTACCTCATCACTACTTATAGCAGAGAAATGAGCAAGTTTGTAAAGCAAAGCTTGTAGAATACGTTTCTCTTGAACTCGCTGGATACATTGATTGATTGATTGACATATGACATTCAATGTGTCCATAGGTAATTAAATTACATATACTCATATCTTTATATAATAGCTATGTCATATCAACCTATCTATGAATCTATATACATCTATCTATCTATCTATAAAGAAGCCATATCTACTGATTGATCCTATCTTTGACTATATAATAATACTGTTCCCGATAAGTATGACTGGTGAAATAGAACACATGTCAACTTATTGGCAATCAGAAACATAGATTGCATTATTGAAATTGAAAATTGATAAAGATGAATAGATAGCCAGCGTTCAACAGTTTGATGTTCACCTCTTTGATTAAAAAGAAATCAAAGAAACACCATTCAATAAGAGAAAGTTAGATCTAGAATTAACAATAGTCAACCATAGTTAACTCAAAAATCGACAATTAGCAATCCATCTCTATTAATAACATCAAAATATGAATGAAATTAATCAAATCTTAAGCCCAATCATTAAATCAAGAAGACAACAATAAAAAACCAAGAAAATTAACTCAGATAAAGAACATCAAAAATATTTTATCCAAACGAATCAATTAAACCTAGAAAATGATACCAAAGTAGAACTGAATTGGAGGATGTACAAATTTAACTAACAGATCCAAAGTACAACCATGAACAATTAATGAAACAAAAGCAACATGCACTGTTAATAATTATCATGAAGAAAAAAAAATCAGGAACGCAGGAATTAATTTGAATAAATTAGTAACCATGACTAAAGTGAAGTCGTATTTACAGCAAAAAAATTAATAAAAGTTAACCTGAAAAAATAACAACTAACGTTAAGACTGAAATTGAAGAAGCAATGAAGAGCGGGCTGGATGATAACCTAATTGACACCAGATAAGAACATCGAGAATCTGAATCCCAATCGGGACCTGTTCTTTCGGCGATGGAGAGATCGAGGGAGGGAGTTATGCCAAAGAGGGAGTGATGCAAAGGGGGAACAACCCATCATGGCCAAGAACAGCATAATATGGATAAACGAAGATGGACAGAGAGTAACCCATGCACTACAGAAGGGGAGAGAAAAGAGAATGCTAGGGATGAGGTCTCCGTAGAGAAGGAGAAAGTTATGAGGAAGATAAGTTCTGATGTTTAAAGCAAGTGAGCAGTGAATAAGGTAATTAAACCAAAATAAACCAATACTAAATATTCCAACATTATTATAGTGGATAAGATTAATTCAATATTATTGTAATTAAAATGAAATAAAACTGCAACAATGAAGGTTAACTTTATATTTAGATTTCAATTTCAAATGTTATGAATTTTTAAATTAAGACAAGATATATATATTTTTTATAACAACTAAATTTAATCCTAGGTTGAATACATTTAAAATTGGCAATGAAAACCATTTTATTAACCACGATCTATATCTTTTTGGGAGATTATCTGTTTTTTCTGGGTACTAATTAATAATTAATTAATTATTGCATCGGTTCATTTGAAATTGATAAAATAAACACATATTTTCTTTTCATGTAACTAAAAAGAAATTCCATTAAATACATAAATATCATAACTATATCCACATTAGAATTCAAAAGATACTAACATTGTATTACAAATTAAACAACATTTTAAATTACTATATGAACATATTAATCTAAAAAGCATGCAGATCTTCCACAGGCTCATGATCACTTTCACATTGGCTGAAAGCATCTTCAACTTCAGGTATAGAATCAACCAAAATATGAATCTGAACAAAATTAAAATCCTCTCAGTTATTCATATTTTTAGATACTAATAATTGAACAAATCATAAAAACTATGCACAAGACCTTATGCTCATTCATCTCAGCAGCAGCCTCAAATACATTAATAACAGAGGCATCATCCCAAATTTGTTGAACAATATACACAAATCGATTCATCTCATAACCCATAGGCCTTGCATCAACCATGAATACAACTTTTTTGTACAAAAGACTTAAAATGAGTTTCAATGAAACAACTTTGCAATAAGATCCCTAAAAAAATACAAAATAGTTAACAAATAGCATAATAATAATTTATCTTTTCAATGTCAAAATATACAAACTAACTATATCTATATGTATATACTAATTAAAACCGCAATTGGATGATAACCTGATTCAACTCTGGTGATTATCCGAAAAGCTCGAGCATCTTGTCTTTATTATTTGCACAACCTCACGATCTTTAAGAACAAATATATTGTTGCCATTTGTATGAGACACTACAATCATTAAGCAGAATCTTGAAAACCATAAGAAAACAAGGAAAATTTTAGTAAAGAGTGAAATAATAATTAGTTACCAAAACAGAATAAAAATAAAGAACAAAACATATTGGCACATCATCAATGCATTGAAGCTGACATAGATCACGTGAAAAACTATTTTTATTAGCTGACACAAGAGAACCACATAAACAAGTTGAGAACCACCACTTATAATTCTTTAAAACAGATGATATAGTTCCCAGAATAAAAACGAAATCATCCTGCCAGCAAAGAAAAAGTTATTACAGCATTTCAAATTTTAAATAATTTACAAAACTATCATTTACTAATTTCTCAGTGTATGATACAACATGATTAACAAAAACGAATGATATAAGAGATTTTATTGCAAATGAGGAAAAAAATATACGTTCTCAGCATCGGAATAGCAGCGATTGGGTGAAATAAGATCAGTAATAATATCTTCGATAGTTTCTGATTGAATAGAATTATCACACACTACTTGAGTCTTGTAATCTTTCCTAGTTGCATACTGCAAGTAGGTGTCATAGATTGGTGGAAAAATGGGACCGTGAAGCCTTGCCTGGGATAATTACGTTAGAATAAGAATCGAATGCACTGAGTGAGAAAAAAATTGCATGAACATGTTGTAACATAGGGTGAGGTATCATACATTGATATAATCATCGGTTGGAGCTGGTTCCGGATTATTATTAAAGACATTTACAATTTTAAAGCACGGAGTAATCTGGATCAACTGTAGAAAGAATTTCGACCTTGAAAACTTTCTCCTCTCCAACAACATTATCAAACATTTGTGGAGAATATGACTGACAGACCTTAGGAGTTTAATATAAAAGAATCAATAAACTTGAACACAAAAAATAGTAAAGATTAAAATGAGGTTTGCTATGAAAGAGTTCATACTGCAAGCACACTAGGATCAACAGAAAATTCTTCTTTTATGCTGAGAAATGCTTCAGAACAGGTTTTTCCAAATAGTTTTGTTGCCGCATTATCAAGCAGAATAAACAACACAGCATACCCACCATGGCGAATCTTTACCCGAATCCCATATCTAACACAATCAACAACCAAGAATGATAACTAAAACCAAGAAATCTGCCTAACAACACATAGAGTGGCGCATAACAAAGAACTAACAAACAATCCAAAAAATTGATAATTAATCTATTCAATAATAGAGTTACATATGAACCTTACTTGACCATAACATGTTCAACACATGAACCACAAGCATCACAAAGGTAGAGATCCTCATGCTCAACAACAGCATGACCACATACACATGAGTAGTACCACCAATTTGGTTCATCCATAACTTCCTTAATTGTCCTAATAACAAAGTAATGAGTATCTTGTAAAATTTGAAAACAATGATATAATATAGAATAATGATTAACAAACCAGATTATGAAACCCAACACACATGTTTGAGAAATTCAAGTTTAAGTATTAAATGGAGAGTTTGCCAATCTAAAATAGTACCCCGTTATCTGCATGAAGATCTTGAATATTACTGATCTATTTGGGATTGAAATAATCACCATCAACTTTAGAAACTAAGTATCCAAGGTCATTGGTCACAAGTCTTGAGAATCCATAACTAGCTACACTAAATCTACATACAAGATACAATAACTAATCTTCATAACACAAAATATATACATGAATACCAACAAAATAAGCATGGCAGGTTGTAGCTTTACAATATTTTTATCACAACTAACCTGCTTAGGAACTCAAGAGACTCAGGAATGTCGGGATTAATAAATAACCTAGAGACATTTATCACATTCTGTAGGATTACCCCACCTGCATGCAAGAATCATATTCTATTAGCCTCAAACCATATTTAAATTAAAGGTTAAAAAACAGGAAAGTAAATATTAGATTAAAAATTCACTGAATATGCCTGAAACTAACCTTCAATTGCTTTGATTTTAAAAGACTCGAGGACAATCAGCGGAGATCTTGGATATTTTTGTAAGTTATCATATTCCAACAGATCACAAGCATTTCCAAACACATTGCATTGTACCTTTTTGCTGAACAAATAAGTTTCAAAAGATCAAAAGGATCTAACTATATATTTATTGTTATAAACATAAAAGCTGAAACAAAAAAATAGAATTAATAAAAGATAAGTATTGATATGGGAGAAAGTCAGAGAAACCCCGTTCAGATTAGTCTATGGGTCTGATGCTATGATCTCTCTGGAGATCCCTCAATCCTCGCTAAGAACACACGCAATCAATCACAATGAAACTCAAAGACTCGAGCTAGATTCAATTGAAGAGATCTGAAATATAGCCACTCTTCATCACCGAGTAATGCAGGCAAAACATAGCTCGGCGATACAATCAAAAGGTCAATCCTCACTCATTTCAACCAAGCAAGCCAAACGACCTTCATCTCATGGAAAATGGTTAAGTACGATTTTGGTCTCTAAGGTATAGACCAAAAAAATTTTTCGTCCCCGACCTTATTCTGTATATAAAATCGTCCTTTTTACTTAAAGATTAAAATTTTGGACCAAATTACCCATAAAAATTATAAAAGAAAAAATATTAAGAGAAAGAGAGTGTTTCTGCTTTTACGAAGGGGGAGGGGAAGAAGAAGAAGGGAAAAGGGAAGAAAAAGAAGATGTCCACGATCTACCTCTGTCTCTACTTCCACCACCACCTTTGTATGATTTTGATCCCTAAGGTAAGGACGATTTTAAAATCAAGTTAAACCTTAGGGACGATTTTGTATGCAAAAAAAGGTTGAGGATGAAAAAATTTTTTGGCCTATACCTTAGAAACCAAAATCGTACTTAACCCCATGGAAAACTTGTAGCCAAATGGGAAGGCCCATTCCAAGTTGGTGAAGTCTTAGGAAATGGAGCATATAAGCTCCAATCTTTAGATGGTACACTTTTATCTAACACTTGAAATATTTCATCTTTAAAGTACTATTACAGTTAAAAGACAAGGACAAACTTATACTCTTTTTTCTACTCACAAATTTTTTTCCAAAGAGAGTTTTACTTGGAGAGTTTTTAATGAGGTAAGCCTACCTACACCTTTGTAACAAAGGTCATATAACAATTCATTATGGCTAGAGAAAGTCCGATCTATATCAACTACTTTTTTTCTTCTGATCTCTATCAAACTGAACTATGACTATCTACAGTCAGCTAACTCATTCAACCACATACTGAATAATCACAAAAATTTATCCACTAGTGATAACTCTTCAATTCAAATCACAATATATAAACATGAGAGCTCAAACTCAAACATCATCAATTATCAAACAAATCTAGTGAGATATTCTCGCTTAATACAAGTGCACTTATATCAAACCTATGAAAAATAGGGATCAAACGTTTGGTATATATAATACAATACCAATTCACGGCAATCTAAATGGTCATTGCCAAGGAATCAAATCCACTGATCAAAAGTTCATAACTTATCAAATAGTTATCAGATATTATCCCAACAAGATAAGTTCAAAAAACTATATATGTAATCCAAAAAAAGCCAAAACAAATTGGCAAATGACAAGTCTAAATTTTATCAAAATATTGATTATCAAAAGTACTTAATTTATACTACAAACATCAATCAGCCAAGTTGTCATCCTCATCCTCATCTTCGACAGCATCATCGTCATCCACTAACAATCTCTCTCAAATGACTTTGCCCGGATCTATCGCTGAGAAGTTACTATCGGGGGCTAATAGCTTCGCTTGCATAATAGCACACTCAAATCCTTTAGCAAAGGCATCTAAAATTTCGATTTACATACTGTTATCCAAATTTTCAGCTTTACAGTAACCTCAATCATTTGAGTATTCATATTAGAGAAATCACTCTCCCTTTTCTTCAGCAATTCTACTTCTTTCTCATAACTGCTCTTAACAGATTTGAGCTCTTCTTCTTTCTCCGACAACTTCTTTTTAACCTCGGCAATGATATCATTCTTGTTATCCAAATCACTTTTTAATCCGGCCAACTCATCAGTTTTCTCCAACAACTTTTTATGCTTCACCTCCCGATTTTGACCAATGCTTGCCAGTTGAAATTTGAGCGCCTAAATAAAGAAAACTCTCTCAGCTAACTAATTTTACAATCTAATTACACACACACACACACACAAAACACATAATAAACTCGTACCGATAAGTATTGATCAATTGTAACATCTCCAAGCTCATTCACTAAGTTCACATCGGATGATGACTGCAACATCTCTTCCACAACAACCATAAAAGGAATATTTTTGTTCCATACCAAGGAACCATCACCATTCTCAGTAAAATCGTATATTTTTTCTTGATTATTTACAAAAGTGGCCAGCTCTTTCAATGGAATCACTTTTGATTTTTTCACTAAGTCATCAAACACATCAACATCAATAAGGTCGGATTCTCTCTTTTTAAAGATGATCTTCTTCCTCCCCCGAGTCGATTAATTGACCTCCCCTTCACCGTCCCCTTTGCCAGGATTTGAAGACAAACCCTCCTTTTCTAAACTTTGTGTCTCAAGACGAGCTCTTAGGCTCGCAACCAAGGTGTTTTTCAGCTATAAAAAGAAAAACACACATTAAGATACAAATACGAGCTATTTCTAATCATATAAACATTTTCTATCAAACCTTATCAAGATAGTTCACCACTGATATTTTGTCTTCTTCCCACGAGAGCAAATCAAAAAGAGAAATTAACTTTTCTCTACCAATAGCACCCAACAGATAGTCTATTATACACTCATTTTTCGGATTTATTTTCTCCAGACCCAAAATATGTTGTGATTGTGAACACTCCCAGAGAGAAAACTTTTCACCAAGATATTCATCAAGATTAAATGAAAAATATTCTTTAAAATCTTTTAACGACGATTTATAAAGTTTGAAAATTGCAAGCTCAGGAGAGCTATTCAAATTTACCCAAACATCCTTCCAACCCCTTTAGCCTGAAACATAAAAAAGAACAACTCTAACGAAATTTTCACTTTCAAAAACTCCATTAATATTTCAAAATACCTAAAAAACACCCAACCATTTGGGTATAATTAGGACGGCAAACAATTCAACTGCTTCAAAACACTACACTCTAAATCTATAAAAGAAAGCTTCACCTGAAGCTCTTCTAGAACACAACTATACATATAGAAATACTCAAAATAGTTCTCTCTATGAAAGACACCCTTAGCCCTTGTGCATGGCAACAGTTCTACCCGAATCTCAGACCTTGCTATCTTTGAGGTATCTATTTCATCAATACTATTTTTATCTCTGAAAAGAGACCCATCCTCACTCACCCAATTATACGACCCATTATCATCAACCTTATGCAACTATTTTCCCTTTTTCTCCACCATTGTTTACCATAACATAGAAAAAAAAAGACAGAGGGATCAAAACTAGAAATAAAAGAGAAAGAGACTAACCTCTTTTACTCATATTTTACTCTTCACAAACGTTTTTAATAAAACTGCACTTGTTTTAATGAAAACCTTCAAAATTTCAAATAAGTAGGTTAACATTCAATAAAAATGGTTCAGTTCTAATCAATCACAACCGTTGTTTCTCTCAGAAACCAACGGCAATAAACCTCATTGGAAACTGGAATGCTACCCACTCTTCATTTAATGAAAAGAATTTTTTTCTTTTTTTTTTCAAGAAACATTAAAACTTCTACATTTAGTTATTTTAGATTTCATATTTATTTTGAGAAAAATGTTGAATTGGGGACTCCATACCCTTATCAAAACGCCGAGTTATAACTCAATAAAAGTTCAACCTGTTTTTATCAAAATACCACCAGGCCAAACTTAGGAGCTGTGATAAATCGATTATATGTTATAAATTGGTTATACGTTATAATTCGGCTATAAATGTTATAGATCGGTTGTCAATAACAGTCATCATAGCAAAGATCAAAATGTTTAAATATGCTATTACTCTCCATTTAAAGCAAAATTACTCGAAGATATAACTATTATTCTTCACTTCAAATATTAAAAAAAAAAGATTATTCAAATTATTATAATTTGCAAAATCTATTATTTACTTACTGATTTAAACGTTAGAGTACTTTTTGCAAGTACTCACTCCCATATTCTCTCATTATCGACGTATAACTCATTTCAACGAAAAATTTACAGATACTTATTAACGGACGAATTTTACAACAGCCAACGTCTATAAAAACACATGATAACCATTCTAAAATACTACCTCTCTCATAATTATTTAAAATATTGTGAACCAAATTATTTAAAAAGTGTCATCAAAAAATATATATATGTATCAGATTATTCACAAAATATATGTACCGATTACATCTCTCGATTTCAGAATATATATTATTATTTTATAAACAAAATTAAAAAAATTCATATTAAGTCGGCACCTATTATCCAAATCCGATTAGATTGAGTATTACTGGGCAATATCATTTTGGGTATAGCCCTAAAAATTCTATATGATAAAAACTTATATTTTTTTTTTACAAACCCAATCCAGCTATCAATTTACACTTTAAGTATGGTGCCACTAAGTTAAAGAATCATTGATCAACGATAAATTTTAATTAAATAATAAATATATAAAATATAATTTAACGAAAAATTTATATAATATATATAATTATTAGTATTTAAATTAAGACTATTTTTGGGTTGGTGATAATCCTAGAGGCTAGAAGTATATACAAAGTTAAACTCTAAAATAGTTTCTGAGATTGGTGTCGTACATTAAAATTATTTCTAAAATTTTAATTATACTAATTACGTTTTTGAGATTGACAAAAATGTACCACGTTAGTTCTTATCTAATATATCAAATTAGTCCCTCACTTTGCATTAAGTGATTCATTTTAGTCCCTGAAATTGAATATTGTATACCAAACTAGTCTCTTCACTAGTTTTTTCTCCTTTTTTTCTATAAATTCAAAATTCTCAATATCTTTGAATCTATTAATTTCAATTATATTTTTTTACATGTTATTTAAATACAAGTGCTTTTATAAAATATTTTTTCTCTTGCGGGTACCCCTAACCACCATCTTAGAGTTGACGTGAAGATATTTCAAGCACCCCTACTACCATTTTCGACCTCTTTCGTCTAGACTGAAGAGGTCGAAAATGGTAGTGAAAGTGTTTGAAATGTCTTCAGTCTAGCCCATTTATACACAACGAAAATGTGTATTTCATAAGAACTGAAAAAAAATGTGTAATTTAATTCTTGATTTCTTGTTAAAAATATATATTTTTTATGAAAAATATGTCTAATCAATCGTATAATTCTTTTTTTATAATAACATACTTATATATTACAAAATTTACCAATGTTAAATTATTATATAAAAAATTATATAATTAAAACTAAAATCTTAAAAATTTTTATAAAAGCACTTGTATTTAAACGATATGTGAAAAAATAGAATTGAAATTAGTGCATCCAAGATATTGAAAATTTTAAATTTTTAAAAAAATAAGAAAAAGCTGGTGAAGTGACTAGTTTGGTGCACGACATTCAATTTCAAAAACTAAAAGTAGTCACTTAATGCAAAATGAGGGAATAATTTGGTGCATCTACAATGATGACATAATAGATGACACGTAGACGAATATTGTTGCGACATGTAGCACAAACAAACACGTGGTCAAATAGCATTGTGACACGTGGTACAACCATCAACATCAGCATGCAACGTATCACTAGTCAACACATCATCATACTATTACATGTGGCCAAATCATGGAGTGACATGTGTCACTAACAACCTACGTCATCAAGCCATATCATCACATCATTAATGAAAAATGGGTCAGGGACTAATGTGGTTCATTTTTGTCAATTTCAGTGATGTAATTTGTGCAATTAAAATCTCAAGAACAATTTTACTGTATAACGCCAATCTCAGGGACTATTTTAGGGTTTAACTTGGTATATACAACCCGGCCCGACTTGAATATGCAATTCAGGCCTGAAGTTTTTTTTTTTTGAATTTAGGCACAACTTTAAAGTTTAAAGTATTCAAATCAGTTCAAAAAAAAAGTCATACGAAAAGACAACTCAATCGGGTCCAGCCATCTGGACTAGAGCTCATCCGGCAGAGTGAGAATGCCTAGATTACAAAAACAAAAAATAATAAATCTAAAAAAAAGATCCAATTTAGCAAGTATAATTATGGTCTAAAAATAATGAATATTATCGGATTATGATCTAAAAAATAGACCCATTTCATAGTAAAAGTTAAGTCTGAATTAAGATAAAATGATTTTATTCGGCCCATATGCACCTCTACTAGAGGTTTATGGATTGTATTTCTCATGTTCTAGGTCTTGAAGTCTTTGAATTAATTCTAATGAAACCATTTTTGCATATCAAATCTATAAAAACACTAAATGTACATTTTCATTGTTCATGTGAATCATGTTTGTTTTGAAAATTAAAGTAATTTTAATAATTATTTAAAAAATAATAATTTGTCAATCCACGTCGTCTATTACGAAAATATTTAATATTTTCAAACATAATTGAATTACTCTAAAAAAATAAAATATCTAATTTTCAAATTGTGGTCCGAAAATGATAAAATTTTATTGGATTTAAGACCGAATTATGATCTAAAAAATAAACTAAACTCATAGTTAAAGTCGAATCTGAATTAAGACAAATTGATTTTATTCGACCCATTTACATCCCTACTAGAGACTTATGGGTTGCATTTCTCATGTTCTAGGTTTTGAAGTCTTTGAATTAATTCTAATAGAACCATTTTTGCGGGTCAAATCCATAAAAATACTAGATGCAAATTTTTAATCATTCATGTGAATCATGTCAATTTTAGAAATTAAAGTAATTTTAATAATTATTTAAATTATAAATTTTTAATCCACGGCGTCTATTACGAAAACATTTAATATTTTAGAAAATAATTAGATTAATTTATAAGTAAACAAAAGATCTAATTTTCAACTAGTATAATTGTGGTCCGAAAATAATGAAATTTTATCGGATTTAAGATCGGATTAAGATCTATAAAATAGACTTAATTTATAGTTAAAGTTGAGTCTGAATTAAGGCAAATTGATTTCATTCCACACATATACACTCATGTTAGAGGCTTATGGGTTGTACTTCTCATGTTCTAGGTCTAGAAGTCTTTAAATTAATTATCATGAAACTGTCGGGTCAAATCATAAAGCAGTAAATGTACATTTTCATCATTCATGTGAATTATGTCTATTTTAAAATTTAAAGTAATTTTAATAATGTAAGAAAATAAAAGACTAATTTTCAGCTAGTATAATTGTGGTTCAAAAATAATGAAGTTTTATCAGATTTAGCACCAAATTAGGATTAAAAAATAGACCTAGTTCATAGTTAAAGTTGAGTTTAAATTAAGATAAATTGATTTTATTTGACCCATATATACCTCTACTAGAAGTTTATGGATTGCACTTTTCGTATTTTAGGTCTTGAAGTCTTTGAATTAATTGTAATGAATTGGTTTTGCGGGTCAAGCCCATAAAACACTAGATGTACATTCTAATCATTCATGTGAATCATGTTTGTTTTAAAAATTAAAATAACTTTAATAATTAATTAAATAATAAATATCCAATCCACCCATTTATTACGGAAAATATTTAATATTTTAAAAATAAATATTAAATACGATAATTAATATTAAGATTGGGTGAATATTTCTCTTATATTTTTACATGAAAATAGTATTATGATTCATTAGATGATTTAATATGTTTGATCAAATATAAATCGGGTTATAATCTAAAAAATTGACCCAAGTCATAGTTAAAGTTAAGTTTGAATCAAGATAAAATAATTTTATTCGGTGCAAAAACACCTCTACTAGAAGTTTGTGGATTGTACTTCTCGTGTTCTGGGTTTTAAAATTTTTGAATTAATTTTAATAAAATCGCTTTTTGCGGGTCAAATTTATAAAAACACTAAATGCACATTTTCATCATCCATATGAATCATGTTTGTTTTGGAAATTAAAGTAATTTTAATGATGATTTAATTAATAAATCGCCAATCCATATCGTCTATTACGAAAACATTTAATATTTTCAAAAATTAACTGGATTACTTTAAAAAATATATCTAATTTTCAGCTAGTATAATTATGGTCCAAAAATAATAAAATTTTATTGAATTTAAGACCGGATTATGATTTAAAAAATAGACCTAACTCATAGTTAAAATTGAGTTTGAATTAAGACAAATTGATTTCATTCGACCCATTTACATTCCTACTAGAGGCTTATGGTTGCATTTCTCGTGTTCTAGGTTTTGAAGTCATTGAATTAATTCTTATAGAACCATTTTTGTAAGTCAAATTCATAAAATACTAGATGCACATTTTTTATCATTCGCGTGAATCATGTCAATTTTAAAAATTAAAGTAATTTTTATAATTATTTAAATAATAGATCTCCAATCCATGCCTCTATTACGGAAACATTTAATATTTTCGAACATAATTGAATTAATTTATTAGTAAACAAAAGATCCAATTTTCAGCTAGTATAATTGTGGTCCGAAAATAATAAAGTTTTATTGGATTTAAGACTGGGTTATGATCTAAAAAATAGACCTAATTCATAGTTAAAGTTGAGTATGAATTAAGACAAATTGATTTCATTCGACCTATTTACATCCCTACTAGAGGCTTATGGGTTGCATTTCTCGTGTTCTAGGTCTTGAAGTCTTTGAATTAATTCTAATAAAATCGTTTTTGCAGGTTAAATTTATAAACTACTAGATGCACATTTTTTGCATTCATGTGAATCATGTCAATTTTTTAAAAATTAAAGTAATTTTAATAATTATCTAAATAATAAATCTCCAATCCACGCTGTCTATTACGAAACCTTTAATATTTTCAAAAATAATTGGATTAACTTCTTAGTAAACAAAAGATCCAATTTTCACCTAGTATATTCGTGGTTTGAAAATAATGAAGTTTTATCAGATTTAAGACCGGATTAAGATCTAAAAAATAGACTTAATTTATAGTTAAAGTTGAGTCTAAATTAAAATAAATTGATTTCATTCGACCCATATACACCTCTGTTAGAGGCTTATGGATTGTACTTCTCATGTTCTAGGTTTTGAAATCTTTGAATTAATTATAATGGAACTGTCGAGTCAAATTCATAAAACACTATATGCACATTTTCATTATTCATGTGAATCATATATGTTTTGAAAATTAAAGTTATTTTAATAATTATTTAAATAATAAATTTTTAATCCACCCGTCTATTATGGAAACATTTAATATTTCGAAAATAATTGGATTACTCTACAAGAAAACAAAAGACTAATTTTCAGGTAATATAATTGTGGTCCGAAAATATTGAAGATTCATCGGATTTAGAATCGAATTAGGATTAAAAAATAAACCTAATTCATAGTTAAAGTTGAGTTTGAATTATAACTAATTGATTTTATTCGACCCATATATACTCCTAATAGAGATTTATAGACTGCACTTCTCGTGTTCCAGGTATTGAAGTCTTTGAATTAATTGTAATGAACAATTTTACGGGTCAAACCCATAAAACACTAGATGTATATTCTCATCATTCATGTGAATTATGTTTGTTTTAAAAATTAAAATAACTTTAATAATTAATTAAATAATAAATATCGAATTCACGCATTTATTACGGAAAATATTTAATATTTTTAAAAAGAAACATTAAATACGATAATTAATACTAAGATTAGTTGAATATTTCTCTGATGATATTTTTACATGTAAATGGCATTGTGATTCATTAAATAGTTTAATATGTTTGATCAAATATAAATCGGATTATGATCTATAAAATTTGACCTAAGTCATAGTTAAAGTTAGGCCTGAATCAAAATAAAATGATTTTATTCAGCACATATACACCTCTACTAAAGGTTTATAGATTGTACTTTTTATGTTCTAGATCTTGAAGTTTATTAATTAATTCTAATGAAATTGTTTTTGCGGGTCAAATATATAAAAACATTAAATGCACATTTTCATTATCCATGTGAATCATGTTTATTTTAGAAATTAAAGTAATTTTAATAATGATTTAAATAATAAATCGCCAATTCACGTCGTTTATTACGGAAACATTTAATATTTTTGAAAATAATTGGATTACTCTAAAAAAATAAAATATTTAATTATCAGTTAGTATAATTATGGTCCGAAAATGATAAAATTTTATTAGATTCAAAATCGGGTTATGATCTAAAAAATAGATCTAACTCATAGTTAAAGTTTAGTCTGAATTAAGACAAATTAATCTCATTCGACCCATTTACATCACTACTAGAAGCTTATGAATTGCATTTCTCGTGTTCTAGATCTTGAAGTCTATGAATTAATTCTAATAGAACCGTTTTTGCGGGTCAAATTCATAAAATACTAGATGCACATTTTTTTTATCATTTATGTGAATCATGTCAATTTAAAAAATTAAAGTAATTTTAATAATTATTTAAGTAATAAATCTTCAATCCACACCGTCTATTACGAAAATATTTAATATTTTTGAAAATAATCAGATTAGTTTATTAGTAAACAAAAGATCCAATTTTTAGCTAGTATAATTGTAGTCCAAAAACAATGAAGTTTTATCAAATTTAAAATCGAGTTAAGATCTAAAAAATAGAATTAATTCATAGTTAAAGTTAAGTATGAATTAAGACAAATTGATTTTATTTGGTCTATATACACCCTTGTTAGCGGCTTATGAGTTGTACTTCTCATGTTCTAGGTCTTGAAATCTTTGAATTAATTATAATAGAATTGAAAGATCAAATCCATAAAACACTAAATACACATTTTCATTATTCATATGAATCATGTTTTGAAAATTAAAGTAATTTTAATAATTATTTAAATAATAAATCTCCAATCCACCCGTCTATTAAACATAAAGACCAATTTTCAGCTAGTATAATTATGGTCCAAAAATAATGATGTTTTATTAAATTTAAAACTGAATTAGGATTAAAAAATAGACCTAGTTCATAGTTAAAGTTGAGTTTGAATTAAGAAAATTTGATTTTATTCGACTCATATATGCTCCTACTAAAGGTTTATGGATTACACTTCTCGTGTTTTAGGTCTTGAAGTGTTTGAATTAATTCTAAAGAACTTATTTTGCGGGTCAAATCCATAAAACACTTTCATGTAAATCATGTGTTGTTTTAAAAATTTAAATTATTTTAATATTTTTTTTAAATAATAAATATTCATTCCATCCGTTTATTACGGAAAATATTTAATATTTTCAAAAATAAACATTGAATACGATAATTAATATTAAGATTAGGTGGATACTCTCCTGATGATATTTTTATATAAAAATAATACTGTGATTCAATAGATGATTTGATATGTTTGATCAAATATAAATCGGGTTATGATCTAAAAAATAGACCCCATTCATAGTTAAAGTTAAGTTTGAATTAAGATAAAATAATTTTATTTGGCCCATATACACCTCTACTAGAGGTTCATAGATTGTACTTCTCATGTTCTAGGTCTTGGAGTCTTTGAATTAATTCTATCGAAACCGTTTTTTAAAAACACTAAATGCACATTTTTATCATTCATGTGAATCATGTTTGTTTTGGAAATTAAAGTAATTTTAATAATGGTTTAAATAATAAATCATCAATCTACGTTGTCTATTACGGAAACAGTTAATATTTTCGAAAATAATTGGATTACTCTAAAAAAAACAAAATATCTAATTTTCAGCTAGCATAATTGTAGTCCGAAAATGATAAATTTTTATTGGATTTAAAACTGAGTTATGATCTAAAAAATAGACCTAACTCATAGTTAAAGTTGAGCCTGAATTAAGATAAATTGATTTCATTCGACCCATTTACATTTCTACTAGAGGCTTATGCGTTGTATTTCTCGTGTTATAGGTCTTTAAGGTTTTGAATTAATTCCAGTAAAACTGTATTTTTACAGGTCAAATTCATAAAATACTAGATACACATTGTTCATCATGCATGTGAATCATATCAATTTTAGAAATTAAAGTAATTTTAATAATTATTTAAATCATAATTCTCCAATCCACACTGTCTATTACGAAAATATTTAATATTTTTGAAAATAATTAGATTAATTTATAGGTAAACAAAAGATCCAATTTTCAGTTAGTATAATTGTGGTTCGAAAATGATGACGTTTTATCGGATTTAAGACTCGATTAAAATCTAAAAAATAGACTTAGTTTATAATTAAAATTGAATTTAAATTAATACAAATTGATTTTATTCGACCCATATACACCTATATTAAAAACTTATGGGTTGTACTTCTCATGTTCTAGGTCTTGAAGTCTTCAAATTAATTATAATGGAACTTTCGGGTTAAATCCATGAAACACTAGATGCACATTTTCATCATTCATGTGAATCATGTCTATTTTGAAAATGAAAGTAATTTAATAATTATTTAAATAATAAATTTTCAATCCACCCGTTTATTATGTAAACATTTAATACTTTTGAAAATAATTGGATTACTTTACAAGAAAACAAAAGACCATTTTTCAGCTAGTATAATTATTTGTCCGAAAATAATGAAGTTTTATTAGATTTATGACCGAATTAAGATTAAAAAATAGACCTAATTCATAATTAGAGTTGGGTTTGAATAATAACAAATTGATTTATATGTTCTTACTAGAAGTTTATGGATTACACTTCTCGTGTTCTATATCTTAAAATCTTTGAATTAATTCTAAAAAACTGGTTTTACGGATCAAACCCATAAAAGACTAGATATACATTCTCATCATTCATGTAAATCATGTTTGTTTTAAAAATTAAAGTCATTTTAATAATTATTTTTTAAATAATAAATCTTCAATTCAGTCGTTTTTTACGGAAAACATTTAATATTTTCAAAAATAAACATTAAATACGATAATTAATATTAAGATTAGGTGGATACTATTTTGATGATATTTTTATATAAAAATGACATTTTAATTTATTAGATGATTTGATATGTTTGATCAAATATATTTAACTAATTATCTAAAAATTTATAATATCATTTTTATGTGAAAATATTATTATATGAGTATTTTTTTTATTATACATCAAATTGAATTAATTCTTTTATGCCATTTGTTGTTGTATTTATTAATTGCTCAATATATTATATTAGTACAATCTATTGGAAAATTATATATTCGAAATACACATAGAATATTCGCGTTTCAAAAATAATATTGCCAACGCATCTCCAATATTTAGTTTTAGTTTAATTTTATTTTATATTCTATAAAATGTCATATAAATATTTATAAGATCATATATCATAAAAATTAATTTAAAATTCTCAGCATTCTAATACTTGATTTCATTTTAATTTAAACTTTAAATTATTTTTAATTATTTTTAATTATTTTAATTAAATATAAAAATTAACTAAAATAAAAATATAGAATTATAAAATTAATAATTATATATCATATTTAAAAGATATTACACACTAATAAAAATAAACATTAAAATATTACCTAATTAAAAATAACAACATTTAAAAAACATATTACATGAGTTAATATTCAATTTTTCCTCTAAAATTTGAGGTCGGACTCAAATTTATCCTTAACATTACAATTGACTCAATTTGAATCTAAAATTTTTAATAATAACTCGTGTTAGTTTTTGAATTAATTTTTGTGAATGATTTGCTGATTTTACACATTAACTTACTAAAATTTGGATTCTTTATTTAAGTTTTATATAAATAAAGTCTATCAGACTTTTTATAAGTTTAATTAACTTTTTAATATTCTCATAAAAACGATAATAACAAGTTTTATTTAAAAAAATTAAGACTTTAAAAATAATAGTTAAACTCCTGAAAATTTTATTAAGTCTTAATCGTATAAAACTTAAAAAAATTTAAATCACAATAAATTAATGTATCAAATCAAGCACTAAACAAAACAAGATGAGCATTGGGATGTAAATAAGGTGACCTAGTTATCGGCACGTTAAAGAAAACCACACACTAGCGCCGCACAGGGATACCAGTGGTATAAGATAAAGCAGCCGAGGCCATTCTTGTCAGCACAAAATTATCCCCAGTGCCAAAGGCTAAGGTCCCCTCCGAGTCTCATTAACACTTGATAAACAAAACAAAGAAAAAGAAAAAGAAAAACCCAAAAAACAGAGAGAGGAAGAGAGAGCGCGAGCACTTCTGAGTCTGTTTCGATTTTCGTTTCTTCCAAACAGTTTTCAAACAACACAATCAACATTTGTTTCGTACTTAACCCTAACCTAACCCCTAAACTCCCTCGCTCTTTCTTGTACCATCGCGTAATTTCGCTCACATTCGGATCCATTCATTTCTTCTCCGATCCATTTCTCTGGTTATCGAACATTCTAGCCTCCATTTATTTCTGGTTTCGCCATTAGGGTTCTGTCAACCGTTCGATTGATTTCACTCAGAAATTAGGGTTTCTGCGCTCGGTTTTTTCTTCGAGTCTCTCGATTCGAGTTCGCCAATTAGGGTTTCCGCGATGCCGCGCAGCTCAAAACACAAATCTAGCAAGCACAGCTCGAGGGACGCGAGGGAGTACTCTGACTCCGAGAGGGATTCTGGCTTCAAGGATCGGAAGAGCAAGGACGACGGCGCCGCCGTCAAGCCGTCGAAGGATTCAAGCTCCGCCGAGAAGCGGAGGCTGGATTCGAGAGGTGACGGAAAGGAAGTTCACGGCTCCGGCAACGGGGATTACTCCGACGAGTATGCTTCATCTTCGAAGCGCCGCAAGGATGGTGGAGGGGGAGAGCGGTGGAACGGAGGCGATGATGACCGCGGAGAGGGGTCGAGGAAGTCAAAGGCTGTGTCGGGAGATTCGAAAAGTAGGAGGAGGGATGGGAGTGTGGGAGCTTATGGAGAGGGCGAGGAGGGAAAGAGAAGCAGTGGAAAGGGCGAAGGGAAGCACAAGGATTCGTCTTCGGGGCGGAGAGAGAGCAGGGAAGGCTGGTCGGAGAAGGAGAGGAAGTCCAGAGGAGAAGGTAGGAGCGAGGATTCGGTTGATGAGGAAGAACAGCGCGCGCCAAAGCATGGGTTTGAAAATAATGGTAAGGTAACTTGGAACTAACTGGTTTGTGTTGCTTGTGTTCTTCATTGCATTGTTACGAATGTCACGTCATTTGGGCTGAAGCACATTTGTTACAATCATTTTAAGATGGATTAGCCTCATTCTCCGGAACTGTGTTTGTGCTTTCAGCTGTGTGTTTATGCTTTTAGATAAAGGTTGAGTGATTCAATAAGTGTAGATTTATAAGCAACCCGTTGGGTATACAGCTGGCGTCTCTCAGCCTAAAAGGTTAAAAGATCGTGAGCAAAATTCAGGAATTGGATATTGCCATTTTCTCTAGCGGCTAATGACAGCATTACTTTAAACATCAAATTCCACTTTTTCTATTTTCCCATGCATATGTCCACAAACTTACCCTTGTCTTCCTCTACTTTTTCCACCGGTTCCAGATTTTCCTTTCTCTTGTAAAGGGTTGTGGGAAAGTGACTGTAGAACTTGTGAAGATGTCCCTCACATTCTTTCTCATTTTGTGTGTTTGTGTTTTTCTGGAATCCAGGTTTCCTTCTAGTTATTTAGTTTGTATCCAAAAATATAAAAATAAATTGTTATATAGTGATTGGAATATTAATAGTGATATTATATTTCGATGGTGCTGTGCCTCAATTACACAGAGATTCTTTTGATTTTTTTTTCAGTTAAGTATTAATTCAATCCAGGGTGCTGCACATAATATTTTGGTCCCATTTTTGTCTCTTTTGAGATGATTTGAATTCTTTACCATGTATCAGTTGTCAGACTGATCCATATATCATCCAAGTAATATTTCCTCTGCAAGTTTGCTTTATCTGATGTTTTGGTGGATTTGAATTGATCTTTGGTACAACTGGATCTCCAATCTTAATGGAAAACTTGGTTTCGCCTAATGAACTCAGATGATTGTGTGGTTACTTTGCCTATAAGCATAAAATTAGTTGTTTGAATTATGAGTGACAGTTCTTTTGTGCATTAGTTTAAATCTGATTTGTGTTTTCACTTAAATGAACCTGTGGTTGCCCGTTTACTGCTGTGCTTGTTTTTTAATTTAAATTTTACAAGAGTGAATCTTACCTATTTAGCTTGTAAGTAGGGCAATTATTCCAGTAATGAGCATTTTGTGGTCTTTTGGTATATTTTCTTGAAGCACACTGCTCAAGACACTATTACATTTAGAGCTCCTATGGTATAGGATTGAATCTTCATCCTTGGTTTCTTTAGGGAAATATTCTTGTCTGGTTTAAGAGACTCTTCAAAGCTTTATTCGAATAATGTGGTTTTAAATGTTTCTACAATCTGTATACTTGCTCTGTTTTTTCCTTGAGTTTTCAAGTCGTCTTGCTTATCTCTTTTTATCACATTTACCTTCTATCAATGTGCCATAAATTAGTGGGGCTGATTTTAAAAATTCGTTTTCCTTCATTTATGGAAGTAATGAATCAAGCATAAAGTGCTCTTAAAGATGCTCACAAAATACCAACTTTTATTCCTGATATACCAAAAAAAGAAGGAAAAAATTTAGCATATTCTCTTTTGAATATTTTCATTGTGAAAATCTGTTGGCCACTCAGAAATATCTGATGAGTCTGGTTCAACTTCTTGGTGTTGGGAGTCAAAATCTTCCTTGTAATTTGTTCAAGTTATTAGACCATTGTATTCAAATAGATGTCTATTTTTTTTAATCTTTTTTGTGCTACTACCCATCTGTGTCATCAGAAAACATGATTGGTATTCAGTAAATATTTTGTTTTGAACTTGCAAGTTTAACAAAAAGAACTTGCGTATTTCATACATCAGTTAAATTGAATAATATCATGTGGGATACATCTGGCAACATCATGGACCCAATTGTTGCCCGATTGAACCTTTGGGATTAGCAATGTTATACTTTGCACCAACAAAATGATGGCAAACAAGCTTTATCCTCTGATATTTATGGTTATGGATGTGAATTCTGTGGTTATTTAAATACTTATTTTGTTCCATGTGGCTATGCCTTATTGCAGACTCAATGAAAATAGATGATCTGCAAAGCCCTGAACTGGATAACCAGCTTGAGAGGAGAATGAGGAAGAAAAGGGATGAATATGGTGATAGTGATAAGCACCAAGATGAAATTGGAGATGGTTATGACAGGCATTTGTCCTCTAGAGATGACAAAGATGGAAAGAAGAAGGATGATAGGAGAAAAGATGAGAAACATAGAGACAAGAATAGGGATGAGATGGAAAGGGAGAACAAACATCGACATGAAAAGCAACGAGATGAGCGCCCTTCAAAAGATCATAATAGCATTAGATCTGATGAGAAACATGGTAGGGAAGAGAAGCATAATTTAGAATCACGACAAAAGAGAACCAAGCTTCCAGAGAGTGACCGGAACCATTATCGTGATCGTGATGCGGACCGTGATTCAGAATCTGTTCGTGAGCGTGAGCGTCACAGTGAACGGGAATCTGATCGCGATCGTGATTATGATCTTGACAGAGATCGTGATTATGACAGAGATCGAGATTGGGAATGGGATCGTGAACGAGACAGAGACCATGATCGTCACCGTGATCGTGATGGGTCACATGTGGATGACAGAACTGGCAGAAGCAAAGAGGGTGGGACAAAGAAAAGAACTTTGGATGATCGTGATGGTTATACTGATTCTAAATCTAGAGTTGTTAAGAGCCATTATTCTGATGCTGAGAAGAGGAGTTTGAGCAGCAGTAAAGCTGATTCTGATGTAGACAGGGGAAGATCCCAACCTCGGCAAACTCATCCTGATTCAATTGGGACTAGCAATAGACACAGATCACCTAGCACGCACATTGGCAAGGATGAACATAGGTACTGCTTCTGGCTTACTTATCTTGAATCTTTTGGTTGGAACATTTTAAGCCAATGTTCACAGTAGTGTTTTAGCTGGAATTCCCTCCCACATATGTACTATTTTATTCCTTTTACCCCTCGAGGTTATTTGGGTAGTTCTGTTTTGAAAGCAGTGTTATATCATCAGTGCTGGTAAAGAGATGTCATACTCCAAAGAAGCTTTACTGAATAAATGTGTCCTGTGATTACATTTTCTTTAATGATTATGTTGGCGATTGGTGTTGACAGTTATCATTTTAAATATGACAAATGCTTTAAAATAATCATAATGTTGTCAAAAGGGGAACTGATCAACCTGAGTTTGTCGGTCACAGTTGAAATGTTGCTTGCACAATTTAAATTTTCTTGATGTGACCAACTTTTATTTTTGTTTATGGAACTCTAATAAGGGGAATCAATTGTAATTGGTTTCCATTTTCTTCATCTTTCAGAAATGCAAGTGGTGAAGATTCAAAGTATAGGGACTTAACAATGGAACAGAGAACCAAAGGCTCAAGAGAGGTTTACTCTGGGATGTCGGAGAGAGGCCCTAAATACAAATTAATGGAAAAACCCAATAAAATGGATGAAGGTTCTGTGGGAGACCTGCCAACTGAAAGGTCTTCTAGTGCCAAGGTTTCACCCATGGGACTGAGAGAAAGATCTCCTTCATCTACAAGCATTGAGCGCAGGTATCCTAATAAAAGCAATGCTAAGCGAAATCATGAAACTGATGAAAGTGGAAGGAAGAACAGTGTTGATGATGATAGACCTGGTCGGGAGTCGACTGTAGAGAAATCACTATTGGATGAGCCATCTCAAGCAGACTCATCTTTATATGGAAGGACCAGTCAAAGCAATTCGTCAATGATTCCACCTGCACCTGCCTTTAGGGCTGCGTTAGAGAGACCATATATGGGTTCATTAGATGATGATGTTAGAGATAACTCCAATAATCGATACAGAAGAAGTAGTGAGCCTGGTTTTGGACGATTGCATGGTGGCAATTCATGGAGGGCAGTACCAAACTGGAATTCACCTGTACCGAATGGATTTGTTCCATTCCCACCTGGGCCAGCACATGGAGGTTTTCAAGCAATGATGCCACAGTTTACATCTCAGCCTCTCTTTGGTGTTAGGCCTGGAATGGAGGTTAACCATGCAGGCATTCCTTACCATATTGCTGATGCTGATAGATTTCCAGGTCACTTGCGTCCACTTGGGTGGCAGAATTTGATGGATGGAGCCGGACCTGCTCATTTGCATGGATGGGATGGTAATAATGGTGTCTTCAGAGATGATCCTCACATGTACGGTGGTTCTGATTGGGACAGGAATAGACATTCAACAAATAATCATGGATGGGAAGCTGGTTCGGAGACTTGGAAGGAACAGAATATTGACTCGAAGAAGGAGTTGCCTTCCCCAGCCTGCAAAGATGAATCAGGTCCACCCCTGATTGATAATGGTTCGACTGATCAGACTACTCAGATGTCTCATGATGAACCCAACAAGGATGAATTTGATGAGAAACCTCCTGGGACAAAGTTTTCCAGTCTCAGTTCTCCAGCAAAAGTTACTGTGAACATGGCTGGTCTTGAAAATGTGCCTGATGTTTCAACACCAACACCAAGTGACAATACCTCTCTTTTGAGCCGTTTCTACCTTTCCAAGCTTGACATTTCAGTGGAGTTGGTTCAGCCAGATTTGTATGACCAGTGTATGTCTGCTCTAAATGTTAACAAGAATGCACCGGTTGATGCAGATGCTAGTACAGAACTGTCCTTGAAGGTATAAATTCTTTTGAAAACTCATGCCGTAGTTGACCTTTTTATCTTTTGTGTGGTGGGTGGCAGGTGGTTGTGTTCTGAGGCCTGTTTGAACTGTTATCTTAGTTCTTCAAACTTAAAGACAAATAAATATGAAATTTGAGTGGTTTTATTTATTTAGTTATTTAAAGGAGGGTGTTGGGTGTGTGCATGTGTGTGTTGGGGGGGGGGGGGGGGGAGGTGGTCGAGGATGTCACTTCCACAAACTGGTACAAATATATAAGTTGAAGCTGTTGTTTTTTATTACGGAAATGCAATAAATCTTCCCTGACATCATCAGTTTCCCCGATTTGACAGAATGCTTCTGGAGCACGACTGAAATATTCAGCCACTATATCAAGGCATTTTCCTTTCCCAGTAATTGATAATTCTATCTTCCAGGTATAATCTACTTGACCTGTTAAAATTCTGTGTGCCTTTATTGTCTGTTAATGAATTCATGTTTGTTTTCTCTATAGTGTTTGAACAGTGTAACTTACTATACTATAGAAATTACTTATATTTTAGAAGTTAGCCTCGTCTTAATGAAGTTGAGCATCATAACTTATATTTTTTTAAGCCCAATAAATCCATAAATATAAGTTCTTAGTCTTGATGGGTGAACATATTCTTGAATTTGCAGAAAGCAATAGACCTTTACAAGAAGCAGAGGGGGGTGAAACTGCCTAATGGGAATGAGGTAGATATTGCTGCCGATTCCAACCAGATGCAAGTGGATGAGTCAGTTCCTATTCCCAGTTTAGAGGATAGGCAGGTTTCTGTATCAGCTTCTGATGGAACAAAAGATATGCCGATCCCGACAGAAGAACAAGAGAAAGTAGAAATCCTTTCTTCTCCAAAGGAGCATCTGGAAGAGATCAATAATACCAGCAGTCAAATGGAGCAAGATGATGACGGTACCCACTCTTTAAACACTGGCATGTCTGGTCCATCTGCAGAGCTTGAGAACCAAGAAGCCTTAGCTGGTTCCTGTGAAAAAGAGGAAAAAATCACCTCTGATAATGCCCATTCCGGAGATGCGAATGAAAATCAAAATCACTCCATTGCATCTGAGAATGAAGCTCAGCCAACTGCCACTTTGCTTGAAGATGGTGATGATATGAATAGCGAAGTTAAATCTGTTGATGCCCATTGTGCAGATGAAAAACTGAGCTTTGATGATACAAAGGTTAATCCCTTAAATTTTGAGGATAGGTCCCCCAAAGCTTGTGATGCTTTGATGCCCGGTTCAAATGAGTCTGAGTCGCTAATTTTAAGCCGGATACATCATTCTCCTGAAAGTACACATTGAGACAATTTCTTTATCTTCTATTGCTTTTTATCCATTAGGTTTTATTTCATCCCCTTTTATGTTGCTTCTATTTTGAGCGAGAAAATAAAAGGAAATGCAATTCCTGTTCCCCTAGTATGGCGTTTTGAAGAGCCCTGCATGCATGTGTCTGCATTGCATTCTCCCTATTTAAAATTTTTCCATGAGCATTACATGAAGTATTTTTTCCGCCGAGTTTCTCTCCTCCTGCATAAATGCACTAAGATTACAGTTCTCATGGTTCATGCATTTACAGAACCTTTTTCAAATAAAATCTTAGCTGGTATAGGGAATGGAGTTTTTATTTATTGATTTTTTCAATTCAAAGTGGTTTTTTAGCATGGAATATTTTCTTTTATATGTTTTTTCTTGGTTTTACATGATAAGAGGTTATACTTGACAATATTAAATGTGCTATCAATTGAATCAGAGAGAATTTATTTTTGTATTTATAGGGGTCTGGTTTTTTGCCGTCCATAATTTTTAGTCTCTTCCCAAGCTTACAAAATTACCTTGCTTCCTTTAATTATCCGAATAATACTCCTGTTTTAATGATTAATGATGAATTGACATTTATTTTCTGGGTTTTAGGTTTAGTGAGGCTCATAACCTGGGTTTCATTTTAATATATGAATTTAATTTTCATATGCTAATAGTAGCCAAGAGTTTTACACAAATAATTTATTTTTTTATATACTGTCAGTACAGAAGAGTTTTATACAAATAATTCATTGTGTATTGTTTGGAAAAATAATTAGTTTTTAAATTTATTATTTAAAGATCAAATTGATTAAAGATTTTTTACACATTTTGTATTTAAAATTTAAACTTATATTTGTCATTCTATTTTTTCTTTTAAGAGTAGGGGTTTAAAGTTTTACAAGCCTATTTATAAAGAATAAAGTTTTACATTTAAGTAAAATCTTTATTTAGGTCTTGTTCTAACCTTTTAAATCACGCGTTTTTTCCTCCTTTTTTTTTCTCTTTTTCTCCTCTTCCTTCTCGTATTTTTTCTTCTTCTTCTTTCAAATTCGTGCAGATTCTTCTTCCCTTCTTATTCTCATCTTTCTTCTTTTTCTTCTTCTTTTAAATTTGCACATGCAGGTTTTTTTTTCTTTCCTTCTTCTCCTTTTTTTTCTTCTTCTCCTCTTAAAAATTATCAATTCAATTCAAAACACATGCGTTTGTTCAATTCAAAACAATTCAATTAATTCATAATGAATCGAACATGTTATTAAGGGGAAACAATTGTACAGTACTAAATGAACGGAATATTATCCATTATATAAAATTAAATTCAAAACAGGCTTTTGCGTAATGAATCGAACATGTTATTAAGGTGAAACAATTGTATAGTACTAAATGAACGGAACATTATCCATTATATAAAATCAAATTCAAAACACATGTGTCTGCAATTTAGAGATTATCAATTCAATTCAATTCAGAACACCGAGTCCATTCAATTCATAATGAACCGAATATATTATTAAGGTGAAACAATTGTATAGTACTAAATGAACGGAATATTATCCATTATATAAAATTAAATTTAAAACAGATTTCTGCATAATGAACCGAATATGTTATTAAGGTAAAATAATTGTATAGTACTAAATGAATAGAACATTATCCATTATATAAAATCAAATTCAAAACACCTGTGTATATAATTTAGAGATTATCAATTCAATTCAATTCAAAACACCTGCGTCCATTCAATTCAATTTAGCAATTGCATTCCATTCAATTCGATTGAAAAATTAATCCATTAGTAAAATGTTGGTGTTGTTGGTAATGACGATAACAAAAGAGGAGGAGAAGAAGAAAAAGAAGAAAAGGAGGAGAAGCAGAAGAAGAGGAGGTATGCGTGAATTTGAAAGAAGAAGAAGAGGACGTATGCGCATATTTGAAAGAAGTGCGGAGGAGGAGAAGAAGAAAAAGCGCGTGTAATGAACTCTTTTAATAAGAGTGATTTTTGTTGGTGTTGGATCTATTTGAATAAACTTAGATGAAAAAAATACTTGAATATATAGTAATCCTGATTTATAATACTGACAAAAAAATGTCCTTAGTTTATCTTTATCTTGGGTGACTCTTGTGATGCACGAGATTATTATAAATTTTAAACTAAAACTAATTACATATGTTTGTTATAATGTAAATGAGTGAAAATATATAGATAATTAAAAAAATAAGTATAAAAATAATGAAAATATTCAACATAAAAAATAACATAATAAATATAATATAAAATAGGATTTATCTATCTTGTCTTTTAAGAATATATATTAAATTTATAAATTAAAAATAAATTATTAAAAATATACAAGATTAAAATTTTTAATATATTTATTTTATATTTATTTTTTATTGATAAACTTATCATATATCTTAAGGACACATGTTATGTAAGTATATAGATTAAAAAATATTTTATCAACTAATTAATGATATGATTGTCATATAAAAGCTATTTTATATCATATGTGTCAAACTAAATGGAGTTAAGTTTCACAATTATTCACTCAAGAGGTGCAACAACAAACATTGTAGTTACAAAAGATGAGTTGTATTAATTTGGTCTTTAATTTTTTAATTGCTATAATTTGATCTTTTAAATTAAAAAAGTGTACCAATATAATTCCTCCTAAATATCATTAGTGAGATAGTTCAAATTTTGTCATGTTAAATATATTAAAACAACGTTGTACACGTTGTGATGCTAAAAGAGCACTAAATAATGTTATTTCAGGGTTTAAACAATATTAAAAAGGAGGGGTATAACGTTTTTAGTATTGTTCAAACCCTCAAACGACGTCATTTAGTGCATTCTTTAGCGCTAAAATACATATCACGTTGTTTTAATATGTCTAGCGTGATAAGACTTGAGCTACGCCATTAACACTGTTGAGTTCCGACGATGAAAGATACACGAGAAACTACATTGGTGCATTTTTTTAAATCTAAAGAATCAAATTGTGGCAATTGAGAAGTCAGGGACCAAATCAATACAACTCGCCAATTTTAGGGATCAAAGTGGGGTTTAACTCCCGCTCTAATTGTAAACCAAATAGTTTGAATGAGAGAAGAATTTGCTATTGTTTTTAAATACCTCGAAAAGAAATTATTAATCAACTCGACACATCATGAATAATAAACGCTTTTTAACTTTGTCCTTCTTGGGGTACTGAGTGCAACGACTGTAGCACCAATCATCTTTCAACAACATTTTCGGCTTTCCTGGATTAAACAAGTGTACAGCTAGAAAGAAATACTCAAAATTTTTTTTAACAAGAGAACTCAATACAATATAATGGAGTGACAAAAGAACTAAAACTTCAAACATCAACATGTAAAGAAATATAAACAAAAACTATCCCTAGTGTCATCTCTGGTATTGCGATCAACAATAAAAAGGATCCAACTACTTAACTCTCTATGACTGGTTAAAGATTTCTAAAACACCTCTTATGCACCCCCTTCTTTGTTGTTAAAAATCCGTCTAATCCTCTCTAACAAAACGTTTTAAATAACCGCAAAGAAGCATATGGGCTACTTATTGCGCTCCTCCTTTCTATTCACAACACATTTCCAACTCTCAAAATGTTTTTTAGTGAACCCGGAACAAACCACGATCTCCCAAAGTCAGATAGCCATTGACACCACACCTGCTAAGTAAACTCACAACCAAGAAATAAGTGGTGAATATGTTCAATGTCTTTTTTACACAATACACACATGTTATCACCATAACTAATAATTCCCAATCTATGCAATATTTTTTTAATATTTACTCTTCCTATCAAAGCAAACAAAATAAATAGCTCCACTCGTAGCGGAACCAAACCTTTCCATATGGTTCTGGTGAAATTGTAGCTGGTGATATCCTCCGGGAGAGTTTCTGACTGCATCACCTGAACAAAACAGTTAGTTGAAAAAATACCTTCATTGTCAAACTTTCAAACAACTCTGTCTTGATTATCATATGCTAGCTTTACAGGCCTTAAAGTCTCATACAATTAATCCACTAATTTCAACTCACATTGGTATATATCTTGTCTCCACTGGAAGTTCAAAATCCACTCTAATCCATCCCAAAATTCACAAGCTCTTATGACATATCCTCTTTGGTTTGAAACAGAAAAAAGTCTCAGAAAATTCATCTTTAACGAACCACTTTATAACCAAACATCTTCCCAAAATCGAGTTCTCCTTCTATCACCCACCTCCATAGACAACCCAACAATCATCTTATCTCTCACATTACTATCCTTGAACTTTAACTGACAGATATCCTTCCATGGACCCCCTCTAATAGGTAATGTCTGAACTGATAACATATCATTTGGGTTCAAGTTATAGCAGGATGATACAACTTTCTTGCATAATAGATACTCCTCTTTTGAAAAATGCCAGCACCACTTGAAAAGGAGTGCATTGTTTCTAATCACGGCATCACCTACCCCAACCCACCCACCTTTTTAAGGGCCTGAATCACTTCCCACTTAACTAGTGCTAAACTATTTCTACCTTCCTCCTTGCTCTATAGAAATTTTTTCTGCAATGAGATCAACTTTTCTACCACTGCCTTCGACATCTTATACAGGCTCAAATAGTATACCGACAAGCTATTCACAACACAGATTTAATAAGAACTAACTTACCCACATTATTGAGCACTTTTGCCTTCCAAAAGCTGAACTTCTCCTCAACCTTATCAATTATCGATTTTCGAGTCTTGACCAGCCTTGGGTTCGCTCCTAAAGAAATGTCAAGATATCTTAACTGGAAGGTTAGCCTCCTTACGTCCCAGTAAGTTGCATATGTTGTGAGTCCACTGCTATTCACAATTGATTGGGATTAAACTTAATTTATCAAAGTTAATAATTAACCCCGACATCACCTCAAAACACCTTAGCAACCTGGCATAATTTCTGATTGTCTCCTCATCGGGTGGACAGAACAATATAATGTCATCTGCAAATTGGATATGTGAGAACTCTATATTGTCCTTACCAACCAGCCGCGGCAAAATATGTCTGTTCCTGACTGACTCCTCTACCATCCTATGCAAAACATCAACAACCAAAACAAAACAAAAAAAGGAGACAGTGGATCACCTTGTCTCAAACCCCTCTCCATCTTAAAAGGTTTAGATGGTGAGCCATTTATCAGGATCAACATAGACGCTATACCAACACACTCCTTAACCCATTTCCTCCATCTCCAACCAAAGCTCATCTTCTGTAGCACAATATTCACAAAACTCCATTTTACCTGATCATAAGCCTTCTGAAAGTCTAAATGATTGTCGCTTTTTTTTTTTGTTTCGCATGCAATAAGTGCCCCCATCATGTATTTTCCGACCCTTCACAAATGCGCTCTGAGTCTCCCCTACTATACCTGGCATCACTGATCTCATCCTTCTAACCATCACTTTGGAAATTACTTTGTACACGCAACTTACCATGCTGATCGACCGGAGGTCCTTGATCTCCTTTGTTCCCGTGTACTTAGGTGCAAGGGTCACCCAAGTAATATTGGAGTCAGAAGACAACCTTGATGACCGAAAAAAATCTAGTACAGCTGTCGTGAACTCTGGACCAATCTCATCTCAACACTTCTTAATGAAATTTATATTATACCCATCACTTCCTGAAGCCTTAGATGATTTACAATTCTAAACGCAAAACCTCTTCTCTAATCTCCTCCATTGTTGGTATTCTCTCCAATGCTACAGACTCTTCTTCATCAATCCGATTCACCAGTCGGTTCTTAAATCCCACAACTAATAATCTCTCATGATGATATAAATCTTTATAAAACTCTCTTATAACAATCTTGATCCGAGCTTGATTTCTTATCAATCTTTTGTTAATTACCAAAGCATCAAATTCTTTTATTTTCATTGAATTTTTATTATTTTGAAAATGTGAGAATTACACAGTTAAATAGATGGATCTCTCCCTCGTTTAAAGATTTAACTGTCATGTAATAAATTTTATTAGAATACATTTATCTAACACGTATATTAAAAAATTAATTCAACAAAGAAATAATATATTTGACGAGAATATCATAATACTTTTCAAAAACTTTTAGAAATAAAAAATTTGCCAAGAAAACATCCAATGTGAAATTCCGTATAAATTTACTCCAAAATAGACCTTCTCGAAGTATTTATCATCTCAAGTCTATCTTTTTCTAATGAGTTTAAAACCGTAAATAATATATACGGAGTCCAAAAGCTCCACAGATAAGCATATAATTCTAGAATTTGAAAGAAATATTATTTTTGGGTGGACACTTAATTTACCATTTGAATCCCTAGATACTTTATGCGTATGGAAGGACATTAATGAACAAATAATTTTTTATGGTTTAGCACCTTAAATTAATAGAGATAAGTATGGTGCCCATTCAATACTACTCCAACCACTACCCCATTTTGTTCATGTGGAGTACCATGACGAGATCTTTCACCGAATCTACAACAAACTAAGAGATATTTAATAGCACCAAAGAGAAGTAGAGAACACACTGTTACAACCTTCTGGTCAGACTAACGATCAAAACTTAGGAAAGTGTAACCCAATCCGCTAGAAAATGATCCTTGTTTACCCCCATTCTACTCTCTGCTAGTGAACAATTTGATTCAGCTACAAACATTGGCCTATTAACTTGACAAAAAATACAGTTGTTTTGGCTTCTCAGAGCCAGCACCAAAGGAATGTCAAAGCTTCTTTCTCTTCATATGAGTCCCTGGCGCTGTAAATCAGTGTACGTCTTCTTATTATAGATGTTCCCTTCCTTGTCTTCGTACTCTTCTTCCAAATCTGGGCGCCACTTGTTCACTCCTTGTCTTTGCTGTATCTTCTTCCAAAGTTCCTTTGCTTCCTGTATCACACAATGTTACCAGTGAGGGGGAAATTAAGGAGAACTGCAGACTCCCAGAGAATAGATTTCATGGTGAAAGTAAGCTAAATTCGATTTGAAGTCGAGCATTATAAAAAGACCAAGGGGTGGCAGCACTAAAACACTAGTACACTACCATTAACTGGACATTTTAATGCCATGCTACATGACGACAAGGGAAATACAAAAGTCAAATAAAATAAAATAAAAGCAATACCTCAATTGATGTGATCTCATTGAAATTTTTGGTATTTGGTATACCAAGGCATCGCATGCCATGCTGATGGCGCCACTCTTTAAAATGACGTTCAAAAGCCCGACGCCCCCAGTAACTGTAGTTCCCACATATCTCACACTTAAATTCCTGCAGGATGCATATCATATTATTTATACTGGAAGTATCTTGTGATGGCATATAGATTATAACAATAACTGACTAACTGACTTCTATAAGCTCTCTCTTTTGAATGCGAAACATTTTCTACCTGCAACTACTTGAGATGTCTAGTGAGAAACATACGAGTTTCAGTTTCCAAGTGAAAGACAAATGAATGATACCTGACCAAGACCATGCAACTTATACAACCAGTAAGGTATGGGCTTCCCATCCCATCCCATTGGCAACTTTAGGGGATTATATATCTGCTGCTCCTCATCTTCACTTTCAGTGTCCTCTTGTGTCTCTTCCTGGCAAGTATCAAAAGTAAATGCAATCATATATGAGCTATACATTGTACAAATCACCTGAATTTTTTTTTAAGCGTATAGTTGGATGGAACAAGTAATAAAATTAAATGGCAGTAAACAGACGAAAAATATGAAATTATCTTCTGCGTAATGTAATATATCTCTTTTAACTTTTGGAGGTTATTGAATAGCTTTCACTCACCTCCTCACGTTCTGCTTCAATTTCTTCATACGTCAGCGCTTGCTTCTTTACGACATTGTCTTTTGTTCGGGCAATAGTCTGCAGAAAGGTTAATAAAGTTATATGAGTAGATAGAACAGAAGTTAACATTTTATACCAAGGGTTAATAAATATGCCCAAACCACTGAAACTAAGACATCAAAGGAATAATTAAAGGAAATAAGCAACAGATACAAACCTCTTCTAACAAATCACACAGCTTCTTCATTTTGGCCTCCATTAATGCAATTTCTTTTGAATTTGCATCTTCTTGTGGAACTGGAGCAACCCCTTTTTTCTCTGAAGCACGTGCTCCCTTAGCGAAATGCTTCTTGTCCAGTTTTTCAAGAGGTGTGTGCTGCATAATGAACAAAAACGAAAGAAAATTTGTTATGTCAGTCAGTCAACCAAAATTGTACAGACATAGTTTATTAGAATGCAAAACAAATTCAATAAAAATTCCAGGAGCAAAAGCATCAACCAAATTTGGAGATGAAGCATACAGGATTTGAATATAAAAGCCACTGGAAGTGTATCCTTCTACTTCATAAAGGAGTACAAATTACCTTTGTGAGGAAGAGTCTCTCTGCGCGTTGCTGAATGGTGCCACCAGTCTTAAGTCCTAATGCTGCAAGTGCCTACCACATCAAGGAGCAGGGAAGAAAAAAGAACACATGATGAGAACACTAGAAATAACTGAAACCAAAGAGTGCCAATGAAAGATACTCAACATTGCTAGTCATTAAGTTAATTATATTTTAATACTATGGTAGAAACTGGACAGGAAATTTGATTAGATATATTGAAAGATAGATGGATAGATCATAGACAGTATTTAGTCTTATAGTACCTCCTTTAACCTTTCAGGACCCACTTCCATCAGCTCTTCAACTGTACTGTAATAATCAAGATCAAGTGCAGCATGCTGAGCAGGTGCGTGTCCATTCTCCTGATTTTCATTCTCCCATCCGTGTACCTTTCCAGCAGCCCAATTTTCTTCAAATTCAGTTGTTACCTGCCACAACTATGTTAGATCTCAATCCCAGAAAGAAAAAACTCACAATAAAACAAAATCATACAAGTATTGAAGTTAATTGTTAGAAAATTTCTTGCAAGCCAATAATAATGCAATTTAAACTCAGCATTACTTCAGATAATACAATAAGGAACAGGCTTGAGACATGAAGCAGGAACTACAGAAGAAGGCAATTGTAAGCTGTATTTGAGAATAGAAAGACAGCATAAACTACTAAAATCATAGAATCCCTTTGAAAATTAATTTCAAGATCATATTTCCACCAGTCATGTATGGGATTTCAGCACTATTTCACTAATTCAAAATTTGAATTCAGGTTTAAGTATCTTACATGAAAAAGTTGATTGATCCATTCTCATATAGTAAAAAAGTATATTAATAGAAGGATATAAAAATAGAATAGATTGACACAAGAAATACAAAAAATAATCAGAATACATTTTCACAATTAAAAAAAATAACACTAGATTTCAATAAAGTGAAAATTCAGATCATGTAAAGTGGAGATTTCTTAAGTATGGACTCCAAAAATCTTGGAACTACATAGAGCGTTACTTTTTGGAGACCTAAAAAAAACTTAAATGAAATTGCTTTAAAAAGAAAGTTGAGCTAAAAATTATGTAGAATTAAACAACCTTCGAGAAAATTCGATCAACATCTTGCAGGGGCTCTGTCCGCTGGAAAAAATACAAAAGATACTCCAAAAGATTCTCCATATATTCTCTGTACTGCCTGTTGAAATTGAAAGGCAAAAGCTCAGACAGATATGCAAATTCCATTAAAATGACTAGGATGCATGCAGATGTCAAATGATAAAAACAATTGAAACAATCACCTTGTCATTTTCTTCTTGCGTGGAATCTTGTCTGCCTCTGGGAAAATATCAAGATACGCAGAATACTCAATTGGCTCTCCAAATTTTGAATTGATATATTGATGGTACAGCTCATGCATATCTAAGTATCGGCCAAAAGCTTCCTGGAACAAAATATTCACGGAATCAATAACCAGATCAGGTTGAAATGTGACATTATCTCAACTAACACTAGAGTACATAATATTTCATTTTGCATACTCATTGCCTCCAACTAAAAGGTACCCTGCAGAAGGATCTCTTCCATGCTTTCCATACACATGCAGACTACCAAAAGGCTCAATCAACTGTGTGTGTGTGTATGTGTGTGTGGGAATAGCATATTCATCTGCGCGCCATGTTGCCAACCCAGGTTTAATCTCACTTAAAGCAAACATCGTTCTTAATATTTTCCATGTTATTCAGTGCACTCATTGATTATCACAAAAACATATCTATTCTCTAAACAAAATTTGCAACTGTGCATTGGTCTCCCCTTTCAATCACTGCAATAATAGTCAGGGTTAAAGAGAGAGAGACAGGAAAGATGACAGACCTCTCCACTAAACTCAATTTGAGGTTCTTCTTTAAGGAGTGCTTCATAATCATCATTAGCATCAACAACCCGGGCAACCGGGTGCTTCCTGTGATACTCTCTTATCTGCACACGCGCACACATCACCATATAAACCAATTTACAAAACATACATAAGCATGAACTAACAATTACGATCAACAGAATAATAAAATAGTGAAATCAGCTTCAGCATGTTCAATTATCCAGTAACTTCTAAAAAAAAAAACGAGCCAACTTAAACCTCTCCATATAAAATAAATAAATGAATCCTAAGAAAAGAAAATAAAAAAGGAATAACCTCTTTGAGACGATCATAGAACGCACTAAATACATTGTTGACTCCAGTAGCAGTTTGACCTCCGAGTGCAGCAATCTCGTCCTTCCTGGCATTGTCATTATCCTCATATATCTCAATCTGGAAAATAAAATAAATTAAAAAAAAACGAATCAAATCAAAATTCCAGCTTCAAAGAAAAGGATAAAGAGAATAATTAGGGTTTGAGAGAAGAACTTACAAGCTTGTGTGTGGTGGAAGTAATGGTGTCAATCATGTTCCGAACGCGGTGGCTCTGAAACAAGCGGTCTTTATTGGAAGCTGGCTCATTCTGAAGGTCCTTCACTATCACCCTTTCCAACCGTTCCACTTCCTCGTGCGAGGCACGTGTCACTTCCAGAAGCGTCGACGACATCTTTCTTCACACTCACTCTTCAGCTCCACCACCACCTGCTCTCACAAATCAACAAGAAACAAACACCGCACAAAAGGGGAAATGAAAAACCCTCGTACGGCGTCGTGCCTTCTGCCACCGCCAACCTTTTTTTTCTTTCTTTAGCAGATCTAGTTGATTAATTTATGGGCCTCACGTGTCTAGCCCAATCGGCTTTCTGTTTTCAAATTAACAGACATAAAATGACCAGACATTATAACTAGCCCAATATGAAATTTTTCATAATCTAGGTCATAAAAAAAAAAGAGCGCGCGAGAGAGAAGGGGTAGGTGTGCTTTACCTACCTCACTACCATCTTCAATTGAAGGTAGCTTTTGATTAAGGTAAAGACTTACCTACATTTATTATTTTCATGTGAAGTTATTAGTTGAAAATCACTAATTAATTTAATATGTTTGGCTAAATTATTATCTAACGATTTTTAACTAACAATTTCACATCAAATCAACTGCATATAAATTTTCACTCTCGATTCAACTTAATGACCAAAAAACAAAACTTAATGATGATTATTTTTACTCTTTTGGTTGGTCAAAGTAAGAAACGTGCAAAATTCCAAATTGATGATATGTTTTCCTCCTCCACCTTTTTTTTTTCTTCTGGGAAAATGACATATGCTTTTTGAGTGTCCCAACAACCATGTGTTATGTATGTGTATGTGTGAAGGTGCAACTGTGAATCAAAGCACGCTTTTTAGTGTTGTGTGCTTTATTGGCAGAGCATGTATTTCCTGCTGGTTCCTATCTACCATTACCAAAGTGAGAAGTCACACTTGTCTATCATCTTTCAATGCCACCTTTCTTTGAAACAAAGAATCAATGTCCCTTCAAGTGTAACTTTGGCTTGGTGACAATGTATATTTTCGACATAATATCTAAAAATTTATAATGTTAATAAAAATAATATTAAAAAATATGGATGACAGAATAAATTCTTAAAATATTAAAAATGTGATAAAATAACTAAATATTATATATATTCTCAAGAAGGATTTTATATATCAGATTTTGATACATTTTTTTTTCAAATATTCTTAGAAAATTGAAACCTTTTCAAATTTAAAATTTAGTATTTTAGTTTAAGATTTTTTTTTTTGGTTTTTTTGTCAATGACAAATTTAAAGAATAATAATAAAAAAATATATATCTAGAAACCTAATTTGTTTTAATTTTTATATATACTTTCTAAATAATTATCTTGTTTCTACAAAAAAAAATCATACCTAATATACAAATCATTTGTTAAATAAAAAAACTATTTGTCACTTATAAATACATTAAGAAATTATTTAGTTCATTATCACCCAACATAATTGAGAAACGTTATAATATATTTCTATTTTATGAGAATATTTCATTTTCAACCCCAACAAGGAATAATTAAATTTTATCAAATCATGGGAATACTATATTATTTATTTCCATGAGAATAACTAATACCTATAAATATTTGTTAAAAAAAATGGCATAAAATAAAACATAGTAGCATATCATTTTCAAGTGACTATGTCTAAGACTCAGTCTAATATTTGTTTTCAATTTTAATTTATATCAAGTCTCAAAAATCTAAATTATTTGCCAACCCAAAAAAACATTCTGTAAAAATGTTATGAATGATTCTTTGATTGAGCATGTGAGTTACCTTACCTATCATATGGAAGTGCAGATAGATAGACCTCTTATCAAAATATCATATGTCACATAACATAACTACTAATGTGTCTATTCCCCTATTGAATCTTCCACAGTAAAGTAGGAAATGAGTGTTATGGCCCAACGTAAAAGTAGGTGCGATTATAAACATTTCAATATCATGACCACGCCCCACGCGCCCCCTCTTCCAATTCGAATATCAATACCAAACAAAAAGTAATAAATAAACACTTCAATATGTTGCTCCCTCATTATTATTATTATTATTATTATTATTATTATTATTATTAAAGTGTTTTACATAAAGTCATAAACATTCAATCATATATTAGTATAGTTAAATAACTCATTTTCAAATTAATTATTCAAAAGCCATTTAAATATATTATTCAGATTGAATGATTATATAAGATTCTTTATACTCACAATATAAAAAAAATATTATTATTATTATTAGAAACAAATTAAAGTTGGTTTTGACTAATCAACCGCTACGGACAACAAAGAATATAAAATTTAAAGGTGTACTATTTATTTGTCAACCAGGTTGGTAAAATAGTTCACCCGTGATAATTATGATCGATCTTGAATTTTACCTCATATATTTTCATTATTTTGATATTATTATGTCAGTGAGACTATATGTAATTTTTTTGCTTGATTTGGATTTCTTTTTAACCTTTGATTAAATTGAGTATGGCAACGTTGTTAAAAAAATGAATGTTATAAAAAACTATAGGTATAATTTACAGAAAAAAAGCTCTCATAACATATATATTATTTTATTATTTTTATTATTATTCTTCGATCTCTTTATCAACATATAGGAGAATGATCTAGAAAGAAAAAACAATTAAATCATTTAAATTTTTTTAATAAATAAACATTTCTTAACAAAATAAAATCTCTAAATTGGAATACTATTTTCAAACTGAAATAATATATATTACAAAATTTTATTTTTACTATATATACTGAATTAATTAGTTTTTTTCTGTCACAATAATAATCTTAATTTCAAGTTCCTACAAAGCTAGTTGAAAAGTTTCTCAGCTAACGAATGCTAGTAAATTTGGTCAACATATTTCGAAGCACAAGCATGCACTGAGATAAACAACCTACCAACCAAATAACCCAGAATAAATAAATAAATAATAACCACCACCTACCACTTCATTTAAGTTGTAGGCTTGTATGATATATACATGCTTCCAATGTTTGCAATTTGCAAAGTGTATTTTCTTTTTCTTTTTCTTTTTCTTATATAATAGTAAATCAAAGACAACATATTGAATTTAGGATCTCATATGTTTAAGTAAGATATTATGTTTGTTAATTAAATAATTACAGAATATAGTCCATCCAATTGAAAGCTTTTCCAAATGACCTCTGAACAAAAAACAAAGAATCTTAAAAATATATATTATAATTTAGTCTTCTATTAATTTTCTGAGTTATTGGTTAGTTTATTAGATTCTATTATATATTTTTAACTTTTTTTTCTTTGGTTTTCTTTTATTAAATGTAGTCACTAATCACGTTCATTTGTCGTCTATTACTTGTTTTTTTTTTGATAAAATATAGTTATGAGAATGCAAAAAATATTTTTATTATAATTATATAAAATCAATATTTAATATATTATCAACTAATAAAAATGAAGTGTTAATTTTTTATGAATTTATTTTTTTACCAAAATGAAAGCACTATTCTCTCTTCTAAATTTATTTTAGAAAAATATCTTTATTATAATTATATTACAATATTACAATTATATTACAAGTAACATTTAATGAATAATGCATAATTATAGTAATTTAGAAAAATAAAATAAAGTTCAGTAATTTATGTTTTGACTGTACACGTATGTAGAATAACTTTTAAAAAAAAGTCACGTATAGTAAATACGGTCGATGATTGTAAAACTATATACTAACATTGATATAATATTATTTCAGGTATATATTTTACAGGTATCAAAGAAAAGTGTTGAGTTATTTTTGAGTGGGTTTAAATTATTTATTGTTTATTAAAGAATTTTGTATATTAGAATTCTCTAATAATTTATTATTTATTTTGAGTTGATTTTGATATGTTCTTACTTGACAGTAAAACAATATATAAAAATTTGTTAGTGGGTCTAAGTATTACTACGTTATTTATTGTCACATTGAGTATATATATTTAATTTATTAAAAAAGATAAATTACTAAAACTAATTAATAACTATTTTAGAATTAATACATTTAATACTAAATTAAGAAAAAACAAACAATACATAATATATTACATTTTTATTAATCAAATTATTATAATTTAAATTAATCTTAACAAAAAATTTAAAATTATAATTTTAATTTTATCACGTATATGATATGGATTATTACACTTATAAATTTGTAATGTATATTTTGGAACATTTAACTATTAAATTGCAACTTACCAGAAAAAAAATTGGCTTGACAGTTGACACAAACAATATTAGGATCCTTTTTAATTTAAAAAAAATGTGTTAGTACTTAGTACCTTTTTAGTAAATTATAAACTAAAATAAATTCATCAGGACATGATTTGTTGTCAAGGAATCAAAATCTCTGCTTTTGAGCTTTAAAGAATCTTGGGAGAACATAGAGCCTTCCCCAGCACCCCCTCACTTATATTTGCATGCTAATATATATATATATATATATATATATATATATATATATAGACTTATATTTTAAAAAATGAATACATTTAATTTTGCTGCATATCCCCATCCATTTAATCTTATTCCAAAAATACTTTGTTTCATGATAATAAGAGTTGAATTATAAATTAATTATTTTTAGTTTGTTTCAGGTAATCTTTAATAATTATTTTTAATCTTAAATTTAAATTTTAAAAATATAAATTTTAAATCCTAATTTTAGATCCTAATAAACTCTCCAAAAAACGAGAGTTAAAATAAAAATTTTATAAATTAAAAAATATTAACTAATATTTTTATTAATCAAAAATTAATTTTCTATAATTATTTTTTATTGTGATTTAATTAATCAAATTGCAAAATTAATTATTTTTAATTAATATCAACCAATATTTTTTAGCACCATAACTTTACCATTTACTTAGTCGCTGCTCACTACTACTACCAACTACAGTTGCATCACTATTGTTGGTCGGCTATATTAAACTCTAAATCATAAATTTTAAACTCTAAATTTTATACCGTAAATTCTAAATCTTTTAGGATGCGAGGTGGAAGATTAAAAAATAATTTTATAATAAAAAAATTGTCTATTAATTAAAAATTAATTTCTTGTACTTATTAATATTGATTTAAATATAAAATAAAATTAAAAAATTAATCACCTAATATTTATCTTTATTCTAATATAAGTTTCTGCATTATCTTTTCTCGTTGCCATCATTATCCTATGCTCTGTCAGGTTTTACGATGGAGGCTTAGCTTTTCTCTCTCTATAATGTATACTGCTTTATATGTGTAACACCTATATATTAAGACAAAATTATATTCATGAATTATTATTAGAAAATTTCTTAAAATACGTGAAGCAATACGAAGCAAATTAAATTTTAAATCAGATCAAAGTAGTTTATGTAATTCAATATATATGTTTGCATGTGTCTTTTGGAGTTGGCGAAAGAGTACAAAATGAAAGTCATAGGATAAGTTAGCTCCTCAACTTATCAGACAGACAAATGTATTAATAACAATCTTTTCATACGGAAGAAATTTGAAAATTCGTGTCTCCAATTCAGTGAGCCCCATATATGCAGTAATAAGAATAAGAATAAAAATTAAAAACTACATAATAGCAGATACATTATCATTAGTAATATACATAATATTTAAATATTAAACAATATTATTTTAATAATATAAATAAAAGCATGATTAGATAATAAGTTTTGGAATTAAAATGGCAATTGTTGCCAGCCAATGGTGGTGAATATATTTAAATAAAAATATATATCATCACTAATCACTATACATCACTCTCACCTAGAAAGGTAAAGCTCCATATATTAATATGGTCGATTACTTCAATGTCACTGCTATGTCATCCATGGATTCTAGCATTTATCAATAACTCAAAACAATTGGCAACTTTAACATTATTCAACTTTTATTATATGGTATTATAATAAAATAATACTCAACGAAAACACATACATGAATGCAACTGCTTCGAGAGGCCGCATAATATGATGCCTCATGTGTATGTTATTTGATTAACCCTCTTCCTTTAATTTATTTTATTTCATTTTATTTTATGTTTCATTGAATTGGAAGTTTTGAATTAATAGTAAACAATTATGTATAATTGAAAAAAAAAACTATGCATGAAGTGGCGACCGACACAAACATGGGGCTTTACTTAATAGTTAATACTCCTCTTTCGTAGAAAATAACCTTGTTCTATTTTTAATGTTGTTTCTTCTCATAGAGCTTTTGACCTAACGATAAAACCAGCCAACCAGCTGCGGTATCATGGGTTTAATTTTTGCTAGGTTTAGTTAACAACTATATTTTTTAGGTTTAATTATTTTATTAATCTGTGTAGTTTCACTAAATTTACAATTACGTTTTTATATATTTTTTTAATTAAATATGTATACTATTTTTTATTTTATAATTAGATTATTTTTAATGTACAAAACGATAGAATTAACTTAATATTTTCTGCAAATTAAAAGTATTCACAATTAAAAACTTAATTAGATCTTTGACTACATATATTTTTTAAAAAAATATTACGTTAAGTTTAATAATTTTGACATAAAAAGGATCCAATTACAAAATTAAGAATAACGTAAGAACACAATTGAAAAGAAAAATAGTTTAAAGACCTAATAATAAATTTAGTGAAATTATAAAAACTAACAAAATAATTAAATTTATTTTTTAAAAATATATGTTAGAGTTATTATTAGTAACATTTTTAAAATTTTTATTTTTTATAAAAATATTAAAATTAAAATTAAGTGATACTAATTCAATTTTAAAAATTAGTTCAAAAAGTGAGTATTATTTCATATTTATAAATTATTTTGAGATTATATTTTTAAAAGATGTGAAGTTTATATATACATTATTTTCATATTCAAAAATAATTGTCGAATATTTATATGTAAGTGATTTGCTAATAATATTGAATTAGATAAGGTGTTATATATTATTATGTTATAAAGTTACTTTTTTCTGAAAATCTAAATTTAAAGAAGAATAAGGTGAATGGGTATATTTTTAATAAAAAATACTATTGATAACCTTAACATATAATAAAACCCATATTTGTTTTCTTTTTCTATCATAATGTATTGTATATATGCATTGCATCATACATGAGTAGAAATTAGTAGGGCCATCAATAATTGTAGGAAGTGTTTCCAAGTGATAGCAAGAAAAACAAATAAAGAGCAAGTGTAGGTCCAAGAATCTGGACAAAGATATTCACACATGTATACGATCTATTTCACAAATCAAGTTAAATTATTGATAAAAATATAGGATTTTGTCAAGTGAATAACTGGAAAACATGGCTCAGTAGATCTAATTTAATTAAAAATTAACTTAATTAAGACGGAGTTGTACTCTTAATAATTGATATAATTAAGAATTTAATATTTTTCAATAATTATTTATTAAGTAATTAAAATATGAAATTTACTCCATATTATTAGCAAGTGACTCCAATAATTAAGTACAACCGAAGATATTTCAGTGAGTCTATTAATTAATGCTTGGTTTTTTTATTACATGAGTGGTTGAACATAGTTTTAAAATAGAAATATTTAATGATAAAAAATATTAACTAAAAATAGTTTAAATTTATTTTATTTATTAATAAATATTAAATAAAATAAATTAAAATATTTAAATTAATTTTTTATTCTTTTTCTAACATACATTATCAGTTTTAAAATAATAGAGCAAAAGATCTCAAATTAAATGACATTATTCTTAAATGTCAAGAAAGTACTGATAATTAATTATTATCCGAGGGAATCTTCTCTCTATATATATATATATACTCTTCAATCACTAATAATTTGTATATTAAATGTGTCAAATATAATATAATGTACTACCTATTTATATATGATGAACAAATAAAAAATAATAAAACAACATCAAAGAATATCAATATATATACACGTATATCCTAATATAAAATATATCCTAACATAATTAAGGTTGAATCTTTGAAATGTAAATATATTTGTAATGATCTCATTTTTAATAAGACAAACCAAATTAGTTTTCTTTTAAATGATATAATCATCAAATCTGTATACATTTATTGTTATAATTAATTAGTAGGAATTAGTGTTTTTTTAAAAATGGACAAAATCAGAGATATTTTAGTAAGATACTTTAAAGAATTTATTTATTATGTGTTTTAAAGGTATAGATTAAAATTATAAATTGAAAATTTTTTATTAAAAATATAAAAAATTTAAGTTTTTAATATATTTATTTTGTATTTATTAAAGAAAAAAATTTAAAACTTTTTGCTAATGATAAACTTACCATGTGTTTTCAAAACACATGTTAACTAAATTTTAATATAAATTATGTATTATTTAGTAATTGAAAAATGTGTAATTAATTCTATCTTATATATATAAAAGAAAAATACATTTCAATTTAAAGCAAATTAATTATTCAAATTTATATATATGTTTTTTATTGTATTTGTTAATTTTAATAGAATAAAATTAATTTATCATAAATTAAAATTTTATTTAAAATTTTGTTATTAATTAATAATTTATTATATATATAAAATAAAATTTTAAATATTTATTTAAATAGATAAATGAGTAAACTACTTTTTCAATTTAAATAGGTTAGATTTAAATATTATTGATGATTGATGATGTGTATGTAAAACATTGTAAACGCTCTAAAGTGTAAGTGTTCTGTTCTTTTTTTAATTCTAAAGTACTCTTCTGTTGTTTATGCTGAAATGATAAAATATCTTTGAGAGAATCGACGCTGTTAAATACATATTCAAATAATGGAAAAGAAAAGACAAAATAAATGGCTGAGATCGATTCTTTTTCTGTTGGGATTGAAGATGATATATTGCATGTTATTAAATCTAAGTATTACCAACAACCGCATGCCACCAAATATACAAAGGAGTCAAATGAATAAAAAAATTATTCTAGGACAACTCGTGATTCAAGATTCTAATGGTACTGAGATGTGAGAAATTAAAAGCAAATAATTTTTTCATCCAATAAACTTCTATTTTTATTTATGAAAGATAAAAGATTTAACTAATGACAACACCAATCATAATATATTAAGATTAACAAAACAATATTATATTATATATATATATATATATATATATTAATTTTATCAGTTTTTAATATATATGTTATATTTTAATGTATATTAACTAATAATTTTTTTTACCAAATATAAGAGACTCGAATCTGCAAACTCTTAATTGAGTATGGAGAGATTATATCATTTAAGTAGGGGTGGCAAACGGGCTTAAACCCGCCGGACCGGCCCGCGTAACCCGCCAAAAAAAGCGGGCTGAACTGGAAAATTGGGGCCAAATAGTAAAAGCCCACCTAACCCGCATCGCTTAAACGGCGGGCTTTGGCAGAGCGGGACGGGCTTTCCCGCCGGGCTTAGTATTTTTTTAGCAAGGGGTTTTTACTATTTTTTGCCAAAACCCAACTTCCTCCAACCCAACTTACAAGAGAATGAAGATGAAAATTGAGTGTTTTGGATTATATTTATTTTGTTTTAGAGATAATATTTATAATTATGTTTTGGATTATGTTTATTTTGTTTTGGGAACAATATTTATAATTATGTTTTGGATGAAAACTTGGTTTATAATTATATTTATTAGATATTTATAATTACAAAAATTTTAATGTTTGTAAATATAAAAATTATAATTTGTTTATACTTTTAGAAATTATAATAGTTAAAAAGTAAAAAATAGGAGAGATTTTTTTTATGCCTCTATATATATTATTTAATAGTTAAAAGTAAAAAAAAAAATATGATATTTGGCGGGTTTAGCCCGCCGACCTGCCAGCCTACCGTTAGGCGGAACGGGTTAAGATTTTGGGACCGTCTCATTAGGCAGGGGCAGGACGGACTTCCCCACTTACCACCCCTACATTTGACCTATTACTCATTGGCGTATATTAACTAATAATTAATATTTGATTAATTAGTATTGGTATATGATTTTTTTTAATAAGTTAATTTAAATTTGTTATATATAGTTAATTTTTTCACGTCAAAATTTTTTAAATAAATATTTTATTATCATAAACGGTAATTTATTTTTTTTAATTGCTCGCATTATATTTTTATTAGCATAACCACCAAAAACTGTATAATTTTTTTTAGTTTCTCACTGCCAACATAATACTAAATGTACAAGGTAGTTAAATTTTGTATCCTAATTTAAATTGATAAATAAATTTTTTTTATTTAACTAAAAGTCCAATATCTCATGCTATTTTTTCCATAAATCATAAGCAACTATATCAAAAAGGAATTCAACTCTTGTAATGATATTGATATATTCTTAAAAAAAAATTTACATAGTATGCAAGATAAAATAAAATAAAATTAGATTATACAATCAAATTAAATTCTTTACAAAATCAATACAATAGATGTATTGAAATTAACCTATCAATATATTTATCCAATAGAAGAGGAAAAAAATCATATAATCTTCCTCGATTAATCTGTCACAAATCTAAATTTAATTTAAGAATATATTATTAATTAATATGTTATTACAATTTAAAATATAAATCTGTATACAATAAACAAAATTCAAACTCTTATATTTATTTAAGCCAATAAATAAATTGACTATTCAACTCACTAAAATTAGTTGACATATCCTATTTTTAGTACTATTTTAAAGTTTATTCACCAACTAATATAACGGAATCCTCAAAGCAGAGCTTAGCTCTGTTACCAGACCTTAGCTTTGAATCCATACCTTCGCTACGGAACACAAGACGTGCGGGTTGTTTCTTCCAATAACAAATTAATAATAGATAATTTTTCCCACTTTAACTTCTAAATTTTGGGTGTTATTATTGTAATTTATTAAAAATAGAACCTAGAATTTTGAACTACAAGGCTCTGTAATGAAAACAAAAAAATTAAAATATGAATGTTAAAATTTGTCTTTATATCTTATTTAATAAAAATAAAGATATAAATATACAAAATATTAGAAAATATTAGGATATTAAAAGTTTAAATATTTATAATGTGTGATTGATTATTATACAAATTAAAAGGACATCAATAAAATAGTTGAAAAAAATAAAAAACAACAACAACAATGCGAATTAACGAAGGATACAAAGCTATTAAAATAATATATATTATATTAATTATGTTGAATAATAATTAACATTTAGTAGTTAAGTAATTAAAAATATAAGTAATTATTATTATACCTAATATAATTTATTATGTACTCTTGTACTCCTTTACAAATATATATATATATATATATATATATATATATATATATATATATAATAAATTATATTAGGTATAATAATTATATATATCATTATAAATAAATAACTTCTATTTTATATCAAGACACAATTGAATATACATAATATATTTTTTTATTTTTTTATTTTCTCTCCTATATTTTAAGATGGTATCTAGACCACAAAAAAATTTATTTTTACTTAATATTTTTCTTATGATTCACATAGAATCACCGTTTACCTTCTTTCTTTTTTCAGTAAATAGTAATTATAAAGAAACTTGTGATTTTGAGATAGATTTTTTAATTTACATTATTCTTGTCTTTTTTTAGATCTTTATATTTTTATACTTTTTGTTTGTGTTTTTAGTCCAATGTGTTAATATTAATTCAATTAGACACCTCTTAATTTAGCCAAAATGTAGTTATCCCAAATATATTTTTAATCGGTTATCCAAGATATGTTATAAATTTTTAACCAATTATTCACATTTTTTTAATTTAAAATGTTCATGAACCCTAAAAATTATCCCCTAATTGAATTTGTTAAAATAACATAGCCCGTAATTTAGCATATTTATCCAATTATTCATTTTTAGAATATTATTCTTTAATCATATAATAATTACATAGTTATTGTATCAATGCATATTAAACTTTTGAAAAATTTTAAAATATTTTTAGAATATTAATGTTTCAATAATTTTGATAATTAATTTTAATTAATATATATTATATATTTTTTATAATTAAAATAAACGATTATAATTATTAAAATATCAATAATCCATGAATATTTGAAATTCTTTGTTTTTACTTTTACCCTACCAATCAAACACCCATTAAAAAAAGAGGTCACACTACGGTAAAGATATAAGGTACATTCTTTCTAAAATTTTTATCTATGGACACGTGTCTTTACTCTCTCTCTTGTAACAATCAGCTTGTGACCATAACTTTAAAAAGGCTGACTTGGCTAAAAGCACATTTGAGCTGAATGATCATATATAAAAATTTGATAACTTTAACTACTTTTTATTCGAGACTTTAAAGAGTTTTGTTTAAAATTTTATTTTTTTGCCTAATAACAATTTTATAGTAATATAAATTTCTAATGAAAATTTATCAAACAAAATATTTTTAACAAAGACTACACATTTTTTTAAATACATTAGTGTATATTCTCGTACACTATACGAAATAATTAATAAAAATGTATAAATTTTTTTATTAAAAGAGATTAAACAAAAAATATATAATAAGTATTATTATAAATATTTTATAAAATTATAATTAAAATCAAAGTTTAATTATTTTTAATATTAAAAATAATTAAAATTTATCTTAACTGATTTGGATTGATTGAGTGATCATCTCACTCGTCTACCTAATTAAATATTAGAGTTTTGAATCCCGCCTTATATACGTAACAATTCATTGGCTAGCGGCAGACCCTTGATAAATGAAGCTTCAAACCGTGGATGATTAGTTCTCGACCTGCCGAGTTAGAAAATACAGTGAAAAAAAAGTATTTATCTTGAAAGTAGAATAATTCTAATTGATGATAACAATACTTATGGAGATTTGCCTTTGTTAAAATTTAACTGTGACAGTTTTATTTATTGGTATCATATTCATTCAGGAAGTCAAACAATATGATCAATGTTATTACCAGTTAAAATTTTATATTTTATTACTTGATTTTCAAGCTTCTAAACTTATAAACTTATGTCATTATAAAAGTTATTAGATTGATTAATATTTTTTGGTAATATTACCAAAACACCGTAGTTGAGTATATTAATTTGTGTAAAAAGAAACTATAATAACTTTTGTTATTCAATATATAATTTATTCGATTGAAAAATGAATTATTATTCCTAGATTGAAATATATTTTTTCTCTATTTTTATATCATTTTATTTGATAATAATTATCATTAAAAAAATAAATAACTACACTATTTTATAATATAATGTACAAAATAATTTTTTATTTTAAAATTAATTCTAATTAGTAAAAAAAATTCAAAATATTTTCTAAAATTAGTTAGCTGCAAAATATTCAGCATTTAATAATTTCAATAATTTAAATTTTAATTACCAAAAATTGAGTTATAAATTAATTATAACTTAATAATCGATGATATATATATATTAGTACACAAACAATAATATCTAATATATCATTTAATTTTTTTAACAGAGCTAATGTATAATTTATTAAGGATTGATTTATTGTCTAAATTTTTTAGTATATAAAAATAGTGATCTTATTTTTTTTAATTTGATTATAAAATCTATTGTAAGTATACCTAACTTTTATATATACTAAATATAATCATATTTAATAGTATAGTATTTATTACAGTAATGACTCAAAATATTAAGTAAAGTGAGTAAGATCAACCTTGGTCTATTGTTAGGATCCTAAATCCGAATTAGGTTCATTGTCTTAAAACCCAATGCAGATAAAGTTCACGTGTTCTATCTCAAATCGGCTCAAATTGAATTTTCATTGTTAGTTAGATATAGTAATAGATACTCATGTGGGCATGGCGGCGGACCTCTTTTTCCGTCCTTCACTCCCGTTTAAAAAAAAATATCCCCCGTTCGCTCTCCATCTTTGTCGCAAGTCCCCCTATTTAATTATCCCGTTAGCGAATGCAGATACCCACGATTATTTATGGATATTCTTTGAAATTTTTTGAAAAAAATAACAAAAAATATAATATAATAATAATAAAATAATCAATTCAATATAATTCAACACAACTCATAATATATTCTATTATAAAAAATAACATTTAAAAAATATAAAAATATCTTCCAACATAATAACATAATATAATATTTTAGAGTGAGACTGAACGATATAATGGCGAACTTAAGAGACAGAGAAAATGAATTAGAGGAAGAGTAGATACAAAATCAAGGCTAAGGATGAGTCTAGAAAAAAAAGTTTAAATTAGAGAGAGAAATTAGGATTACCAAATTTAAGAAATATATATATATATATATATATATATATATATATATATATATATAAGGATAAATCAGTAATTTACATTCATGTGGATTTAATGGGTCCATTTACACAAGAGAGAAAAAGAAAAAGAGAAAAGAGAAAAGAAAAAAGAGAAAGAATGAGTAAAAAATACATTATAATTTCGTATAAATAGATAACATTAAAAAAAATAAACTAATTAAATTAATTCATGTATTTCGTTATCATATTTATTATTTACTAAACTAATTTGATATTTATTCCAATTAAATCAAATCAAATCAAATAATTAATATAATTAATTAATTAATTAATTAATTAATATAATTAATTGTAAGATTTGAATGTCTAATCAAATTAATTAATTGATATCATTAATTATTTATAATTGATTTGCTTTACAGAAATTAAAAAAAAATAAATCGAGAAATACTCTCAAAAGCATGACACGTTAGCTCTATCATTAAGTGTAGAAACCCAATTTTTATATAATAAAACTAGTGTATGTTCCCGTACCTTGTACGGGATAATACATAAAATTATTTTAAAAATTTTATTAAAAAATTAAATAATATATATAATAATTATTATTATAAATATTTTATAAGGTTATAATTATAATCAAATTCTCAAAATTTTTAATATTAAAATATTAAAAATAATTAGTATTAGTCTTAATCAATTTGAGTTTGTTAAGTGATCATCTCACTTGTCCGCTTAAACAACTATTTGGAGTTAGAATCTCGCCTTGTGTATATAGCAATCCATTGGCTAGCGATAAACCCTTAATAAATAGAGTATCAATACATGGTTAGACTTTGGAGGAGTTTTCGAATACGCAAGTACCCGACCCGTCCATACCCGGATGAAAAGGGTAATAACTTGACCCGAGTCGGGGCAGATTTTGCTCAAGACAGGGTATAGATTGGTTTAGAGTGTACCCGCCCCGAATATATACATATAAATACTTTTTAGGAATTAGAATTTACCTCACATCACACATGATTGCTTCGGTCTATACTTTATAGCCATGCAAGATAAACGCAATCATTCTCACCTAAAATCTTCTTCTTCTCGACTTCTTCACAAAAAAACCGCATAGCTCCTGTCATGTTGTTACTGAGTCCATCACCGCTTACCTATTCACAACTCCCATCTTCCTTCAGAGCCAGAGACGGAACCACGTTTAACACAGAGGGGGCATTTGCCCCCACAATTTTTTTTAAAAAGTAATACTTATATACATATATACCACTTATTATATTATATTTATTTCAAAATAAAATATAAATAGTTCTTTTGTATTTTATGTTAAAAAATATTTTATTAAACTTAACACATAATAATAATTATATTGTTAAATTTGATTTAGTATGAAAAATAAATAAATACACTCAAAAATTAGTGATAATTAATTATATTATATTAGTTAATTAATTAATAATTAAATTAAAACTTAGTTTTCTAATTAAATACAACTTAAATTATTAGTGATTTTTTAAAAATTGTTTGAGATAAAAAAATATATTATCTATGTATTAATATACTGTAATTATTTTGGTTAAAAAATATATTTATACTATAAAGATTATAATAAGTAGATTTGACAAATAAGTAAAATAATTATTTAAAAATATATATAAAAAAATATTTAATCATGTTAAAAATAAAAAAGGTCCTTATGAATATTTTTTTGTTATTTTAAATATTATACTATGTGTATGAAATTATATTTTTATTATTTTAAATATTATAATAATGATTGTGTGTATATTTCTAGTTCTTATTAATATGTATTAGATAGTTCTAATTTTAAATTTTGAATATATCTAAACCAATTTAGATTGATCAAGTGATCAACTTAGTCATCCGCTTAAATAAGTATTGAGGGTTCGAATTCTTTCTCGTATATATAGCAACTCATTACCGGCCAATTGTAGATTCTTAAATGGAATTCAAATTCATGATGAATTAGTCCTTAACTTGTTGAATATCATGGGAAGCAAAAAAATATTTATACCTAAAATTTATTATATTTTTATCCCCATTACTAAATTTTTCTGGGTCCGTCACTACTCACAGCTTATGTCATCATCGCTGCTCATTCCGTTACCGTCGTTGTTGACCCCGTCGCCACCATTCTCTTGCCGAGTTTCTTTTCTCTAAGTAAATTTTTCTCTCTCTCTCTCTTTCTCTCTCTCATTGTGAGTCTGTTAAGTTCTTCTCTTCTTCTTCTATAGACTCATCACTTAGTCACCTTCGCTATACCCGGATATTGCCGTTGTAGTTTCATCTGAGTCTGTTGCCGAATAAAATAGAATTTTTATTCAAGTTAAAAATAGACATACATGAGGTCATTTTTGCATGTAATTTCTAAATTTTCTCATCCAAATTTGATCTATGTGGTTGAGTATTTTAGTATGGGAGCATCGTAGTTTTGTTGTAACACTAATGTGATAAAAGTTTCGATAACTTCATAACTAATATATGAGATAGACCAGATTATTAAAGTAATAAGAGAAATAACATTCAGATTTACGCGTAAAATTTATAAGAGGTTATCTCAGGAAAATATATATTTATAACCCGAGTAGAAGATTGTTAGGAAATTATTATTTCTTAATATATTTATAGATAATACATATATTAATTATAATCGTAAATTAAGTATTCACATTAAGTGACTTATATAATGGTGATCTCATTTATTGTCATAAATATTAAATTAAATAAGTCATTATTATTTTTGATTTGGATAAATGAGATTAAAATCATAGATACTATTTTATTTGAATTTTAGGGTTTAATGAGTGTCACACTCAAATATAAATAATGACTTTAGAATTTTGGTCTCCAACACATCAAACTCGCCTTCATAGCTCTTTTCCCACAGTAAAATTGTGATTCAGCCCTATAAAAAATACAAAAGGTTTTGGTTGACGAAGATCAAAGAACCACAAAAGTTAAGTTATCTGATCTCAATCACACTCTCGAATGAAGAGACGTTTCTGCGCTCTTAGTTATATTTTTTAATGATTTAACATGGATGATCTTGAGGTTGAGAAATCCTAAAATTTTCAGCTAAAATAAAAATTTTATTCAATCAAATGATAATAAATAATTTTATTGAATTAAATTATATTAATGTGATCATTGCATGATAAAGAATGCATGAAAAATAAATAAATAATATTTTAAAAGTATAGAAATATTAAATTGTCATTTCAATTTACTTTTTTAATCAATGATAATAAATATCTTAAATTAATTAATTTTTTACAAAATTTATACACCTAAAACTATTTCATTTTTTTAAAAATCTTTTGAAAATACAATGGTTCAATGAGAGGGTGATTATTGAGAATTGAATATAATATTTTTAAATTCGTATTTTCAATAAAAAAACGAACTTAGTTCTATCCATCGTAAATAATTCTATATTGACTATTACTTATCCATCTAAATAATTCTAACATTGATAGAATATTATTTTTAGATGCAAAAAAATTTAAAATATATTTATTCTATTTCAAAAATTAATATTCATATTTAACTTTGAATTCCAACTAATATGACAAAAAATTATATTTTTTAGTTAAAAAATTAAAGTAAAATATCTATAAATATATTTTTGTGCTTTAGCTTTAGATTTTTTAAAAAAATTTGGTAAGTTAATGGAATCAAATCATATTTCTATAACATATATAAGAATGTATATTACACATAAATAAAAAAATTGGATATAGTAAGAACAAATACATAAATTAAAATAAAATTTAGAAAAATAAGAACCAATAAAATATTGAAGGAAAGAAATATAAATAGAAGAGAAACAAAATTATTAGATGGAAGAGAAATAATTTAATAAATTTTATGTGTATATAAAAGAAGAATAAAAAAATATATACAGTACTTTATTTAATTTAGCAAGATTTATGGGAATAAACACATAGAATAAAAGAATAAAAAATGATAATAAAAAGAAGCTAAACATCTGAATTAATATCAAAAAATAAAAAATAATAAAATAATGATAATCTATCATAATCTTAATCTCTTAATATAATTAATGAATAATAATATAATTAGTCTACCATAATATTAATATAATCTTTTAATATAATTAATTTTAATTAAATAATTAAATAAATTAAATATAAATATATCTAATCTAATCATATAAAAAATAGTAAATTTTTTACAATTAGACATATTATATATTATTATTATTAGTGACATATAAATATTAAAATTATATTAATACATTAATAGAAATATATTATTATAATAAAAAGTTGCAAGAATTAAAATAACTAAAATTTATTAACTTTAATTAATTAAATTAGCATAAAATAAGAAAGAGATGATTAATCAGATTAAATAAATTAAAAAATATTACTGAACAAAGTAAATATCACAATAATTATATTATTAATTGAAAAATAATCTATTTAATCAATTCAAATTTTTATTGAAAATAGGAAACTAAAGATTATCAATGAATAAAAATAAATAGGATATAATACATTAAAAACTAATTTTAGTAGTATAAATAATAAAATTAAATTATTATATACAATTTTTACTTTTTATCTTATTATGATTGAAGTTAACATTAATGGTAAAAAAATTAATTTTAAATAGTTCCAATTTATATTTTACAACATAATTAAAGCATCATTCATAATTTTTTATTTTGTGATTAATCAATATTTTTTAAATTTTTTTGTTAAGTCTTCTGTGTTTTATGATTGATAAATTTTTTTTACAAAACACAAATTTATGATGAGTTATTACAATCATAATTAATTAAAAAAATAAAAAATATAAAAAATCAAATAAAAGATAAAAAATAGAGTAAACAATTATTTTGAAACTAAAAATTTGTTAATTGTGCTAGAAATTCTAAAAATTTGTATGTTATTTATAATCAATTTTGTTACTCACTTTAACCTTATTATTCATTTATTGTATCTAAAAAGTATATAATGTCACACTTTATTTTCAAAAAGATGAAACTCTTCAAATATACGGGATAATATATAATTTAAGAACAATAAAATAAAAATATCTAGAATTTTATAATAGTATTTAAAATTTTCAATGACGATAATACAAAGTGTTTAAATCGACCAAATGAATTCAATAATTATTCTTTGCACATCTTATTTAAATTTGAATCTTAAAATTTACTTTTATCTTTTTTTCTAATATAAATTATTTTTGACAAAAAATAGAGAAAAAAATTTATTAGACCAAAAAAATATCCGATCAAAAAATTATTATAAGGAGATTTATAATTAGAGAGGAAAAGAATAAAAGTATTAATAATAATTAATAAAAAGAAACGAAGCTTGTATTAAAGAATGTTAGAAAAGAAATAATAAAGTTTATATTAATAATAATAATGCTGAGGAATGATGTTGCTGCTTTAGACTTTTAACTTTCGTCTTTGGCCATCTTTTTTTCTGTTTTTTGCTTCTTCTTTTTTAAATTATCAAGTCATAAAAAAATAAAGAACAATTCAAGAAAACAAAAACAGTAAGATCAAAAACAGTAAGATCAATAGTAACTATACAAATCAAAATACATAGAAGAAAACAAACTATTATATGATAGAATTAATTTGAGTATATTTTATCATTAAATAATTAAATAAACAAAGTTAATGCACAACAAAATTACATGTAAAGAGAAAAAAAATAAAAAAAGAGTTAAAATATCCAAAGTGATAAAAAGATTATTTTATAGAAGACTATAAAATAATAAACTTCTAACTAAATTAAACTGTACTTATTATTATTAGAAAGGGTAAGAGAGAACAGTAGAGAAAAGGTTTGTGTGTATTCAAGTTGTGTAAAATGAAACAATATAGAAGGGTATTTATAGGTGTTAAGAGAATCGAAATAATAAAGACGTAATATCTTATAATAAATATTTAGATATGTTAAATAATGCTAATTGATCTAATTGATACTAATTATACTCTAACAATTATATTCAATTAATTGATATACATAATATTAAATTGGGTGATACTTAAATATCTCAATTAGTTGATATAATTAATCCACCGTAATGAATTGTATTTAATGAGTTAAAAGAAATAAATTAGGAAACATTCTAAGAAACATGCCACGTCAACTTTATCATTAAGTGCAAAAATTCGATTTTTATATAATAGAATAAATAAAATAGATAGATATCTCATTATTCGTTATTTTAACTTATCTATTATATATTTTTTTATATTTACCGCTCAATATATTAAAATACAATTTATATATCTAGATGAGAATTACATAGATATTTAATTAAAAGAGCATTTAATTTTTTAAAATATAATAACAGTTTTAATTTCTTTGATTTTTCTTTTTACATTTTTTTGTGTATTTTTTTAAATAAAAGACAAGTCTATAGCAAAAATAGAAAGAGATTGTAGTATTTATTGAAGAGGAAAAAAACAAATATAATTAAAATTCATACATTTAAAATGTGTTTGAACTTCGAAAAATGAGATGAGACATAAGAACCCACAGACACTTGGCTTCAATGAATCTGTTTACACTATTCAACTAAGTATTTTTTAACTTTTTGTTTTCTTCTCTTCTATTTCATATGAATTTATCAGTGCCAAACATGCATCGCATAGAGTATTTTTTAACTCCATCCTAGTCCATATATTATTTTTGCTAAACAAAATATAAAAGAAAAAAAAAGACAGTAAATAAATTAAAGTTAGTATTATTTAAAGAGACAATAAATATATTAGTATTTTTGTATTTTAAATTAATTAAGATTTAAATGAAAGATAACATTAATTTAAAAAAGTTAAATTAAAATGAACTCAAACATTGATATTTAAATTATAAAAAAAATTGATTTTTATATTTTATAAAATATTATACTGGCAGTAATTATAAATATGATGCTATTTAAAATTAAATAAAGTAACACAAATAAAACACATTAAAAAATAAAAAATAACCTAATCTTGTATAAAATTTACCTATAAAATTCTGTACCAAAAAATAAATTTAATTTTAATATATTAATAATATAAAATATTTTATATAATCATTCAATTCAATTAGATTTATTTATTTAGGTCATTATTAAAAAATAAAATTAAGATACCAACGTACAATTACTTTAAATTAAGCAACAATTATCAATACTATATAAGGGACACACTATTCCACTAAGAATGATTGCCATAAAGAATAATTTTATAATTTTCTATAATAATATTATCATTATCAATACTATATGATATCAAAACAAAAAAAAATTATCGTACTAATATAATATTATCAATATTATATAAATTATTTTTGTATTTATTTTTCTGTGCGTATATAATATTTAATTAACACATTAAGACATATATAATATTTTTTTTAATACATATATAATATAAAATGATTTACAAATTATTATTAATTCGTATATAATGTATAATTAAATTTAATGAATTCAATTAGAATAAACAATAAATTATTTATTTTATTTCAGACTTTATAAATGAATAAATTAATTAACTAATATAACAACTTATAATTAATGTAGTAAAATTAATTAAGTAATATATATTATAATAAATTATATTAATATTTAAAATATCTAATAAAATCAATTAGCTGATATAATTAAGTTATGGTAATAAATTGTATTGAATAAGTTAAAATAATTAAATCGGGAAATACTCTTCGGAGCATGCCACGTCAGCTCCATCATTAAGTGCAGACATCCAATTTTTATATAATAGAATAGATAGATAAATTTTCATAAATAAATATCTACATAATTAGTTAACAGATATCCACTTATTCACTTATAAATAAATATCTATATAATAAAAGTTTATTTTTATTGAAAAGCCTATTATTCACTTATTGACTTGAGTATCGGGTGCTTTTTACAGATATCTACTCCCTTATTCTTTTATTACCGACGTATAATTCATCTCGAGGAAAAGCTTGCAGAAACTTATCGACAAACGAGCTATATAACTACCAACCTCCACAAAAATAATAATAATTATAACCCTAAACTTAAGTCCAAATCTTATACTCTTAAATCTTAAACAATATAAGTTAAAGCTTACCCCCTTAATGTGCAATATGTAAGGTCCCACATCAGTTGGAAAGGAAAACGAAGTATGCCTTATAAGGGTGTGGATACATCTCCCTAATATGATGCGTTTTGACGAGTGAGTGTGGGGGGCTTCGGCTATCATCCCTATCGTCAAAGGCAAAATCGTGAGACCTTGTGTGCCAAAGCGGACAATATCGTTCTAGCGGATAGTCTGGGCTGTTACACAATAGCTTTTTTCTATTTATCAAAAAGCAAAAAAAAATTACATTTAAAAAAAACCAAGATGACCCTCATTTTTTTATTTAATGAAATTAAGTTCTTAAATAAAAAAAAGGGTAAAGTATACTTTTTGTCCCTGAAGTTTGACAAAAGTTTCAAAAATACCCCTAAGTTTTATTTTGTTTCAATTTTGTCCCAAAAGTTTTCGATTTGCATCAAATATACCCCTACCGGCTAAATTTTCAAAAAAATTAAGACTAATCTAACAATAATGCATGAAAATTATACTTGATTTGTTTGTGTTAATGGTTGTTCTTATGAAATTGTTGTTGAATTGGTCTTAAATTTTTTTAAAAATTAGCCATTAGGGGTATATTTGATGCAAATCGAAAACCTTTGGGACAAAATTGAAACAAAATAAAACTTAGGGGTATTTTTGAAACTTTTGTTAAACTTCAGGGACAAAAAGTATACTTTACCCTAAAAAAAATTAGTAAAAGTTGTTTTTAGCATAATTATTAAATCCAGTTTGATTTTGTTAGTCGAATTGGTAAATCCAGTTTGACTTAGTTGATTGAATTAAAAATTTGGTCATCAATTCGTATTGGGTCGTTAAAAATAATAATAATATCTTCTATTGCAACTTAATCTTTCAACAACAATAATAACAATAACAACAACAACAATAACAGTAATATTCGAATATTTTTTTTTTTAATTTGGAGTCATTTTTATGTTATTTATAGGTTAATTTGATTAGTATTTAACTATCATTGAGACTCTAATATTTTTGCACAGTTAATTAGTATTAAATAAGTATTTTAACTTAAAGAACTCTAATTTTATGTCAACTTGACAATGAACATATAGTGTTTTTGTCAAATTAAATACATGAAGTGTTGCTTATAAAATCATTGAAAATTAAATTTCTATAGAAAAAATAATAAACCAAATAGAGAATATAATTAGCATAAGAAAAATAAAAAGAAAGATATCTTGAAACATGCATTTAAGTATAATAACAATGCCTAACATTTATTTATAAAACTCAAAATTTAAGAGATAAATTTCACTTTATTTTATCTCTATTTTTAGATAAATTAAAAAAATTATAGACACTAAAGAATTTACCTAATAACAATGAGTTTATGTGTCGAAAAAAGAAAGAAAAAATAAACAATAAATGAAAGCTAGAAAAAAATAAAGCACCGAAATAGTTTTAATAATTATAAACAATCATATTAAATGTATATGATTAAATGTATATTAAAATTATCCGTTAAAATTAGTTATTAATATAATATATATTAAAAATAAATTAAATAATATATATATATATATATATATATATATATATATATATAATAACTAATTTTAGTTTACAAATAATATTTGTTGTTTATTAATCCAGATTCCACGCTCTAATTGGATTAGAATTTAGATTTATTTTGGTAATCAAATACTAAAATATATTATCATATAATATAACCCATAATAATAATAATAATAATAATAATAATAATAATAATAATAATAATAATAATAATAATACCCAAAGAAAAAAAAGTTCAGCATAGTAATAGCTAGTATAACTGATGAGTGATGAATATAATTTGGCTAAGAGATCAGCCAATTAAGCAAGCTATTGAAGAGTTAATGAGCCATCACATTCTCTTGCCTTGCTTTGAGAAAAACAACTAGTGTTCTTTGAACATTAAAAAAAAAAAATCTCTGTATCTCTATACCATATAACATATGTACCTTATAATTCTCCTAAAAAAAATTAATAAGATTAAATCGTTGAGGGAAAAAAAAAATTTATTAGTAGGTGGCAGCTTCTATTTTACGTGAGGTCAAAGGAATGAACAATAGATTTGGAAATTAACCTCTAGGGTTAGGTGGGAACGTGGCAGTGTTTTGGTGTCCATGTGAGAAGGTCCTAATTGCATTGGTGAGTTGTAACCTTTACCAATATTTTATTAGCTAATAAAAACTTTGTTTAATATAATTATACAAAAATATTATATATATATATATATATATATATAATTAATCACTCAATCAAATATTATGTATTATTTATATATAAAAATATATAATTTAATTTATTTTAATATATATTTTATATTTTAATATATATTTTATATTAATAATTGATTTCAGGGGCGGAGCTAGATAAAATATTGGAGGGGGGCAAAAAATATTTACACAATAAAATAAGACTAAAATAAAATTTTAAGGGGGGGCTAAACTGAAATTTACATATAATTTATATGTAAAAAATTAAAATTAGGGGGGGCCATTGCCCTCCTTTGCTTGTACCTAGCTCCGCCCCTGATTGATTTTGATATATATATAATAAAATTGTTCATTATATGCATAGCTTTTTTATACTAATCATTTTCTATATTACACTTGTATATTATAAGCATAATTATATTTTTTAATGAATGCCACAATTCATTGCAAAAAAGACAGTTTATATGCAAATATATAAAAAAAAACACACACCAACAAAATTTAAATTTATATGAATAATAACAAACAAAATCACTTTTTACCTAAATTAATATAGATAATTATGTGACGTCTCTCCCTTCGTCCAATGACAAAGAGATGAAATGAAATTTTATTTGTATATGAATAATTCTCTACGTACAAGCGTTTTTTTATACAAGTCTTTACAAGTCATTTATATTAACGTGCTTCGAATCGTTACTGCACGTTTTTTACTGCACCTTCTTCTTCTTCTTCTTCTTTTTGCTGCACGTTCTTCTTCATCTTCCTCTTCTTCTTCTTTTTTTCTTTCGTTTCTTGCCTTTTCTTTCTCCTTCTTTATTTATGTGCTTTTCTCTCTATTTTCTTTTTTCGTTATTTTCAATTTCCATTATTTTTTGACATCAAACTCTAAAATCGTTTTTGAAGAAGAAGAAGCAGCAGAAGATGAGGAGGAGAAAGAGAAAGAATTCTGAATTATGTATAAAGTGTACTTCAACGAATTTTGGATGTATTTCTTAAATCTTTTCGGTGTATTTTTGTAATCCTTTGGGTGTATTTCTGTAATCATTTGGGTGTATTTCTATAATTGTTTTGGTGAATTCCTGTAACCGTTTGGATGTATTTCTGTAATCGTTTGGGTGTATTTCTGTAATCATTTGGGTGTATTTCTGAAGTTCCATTATTTTCAAAACGATTTCAAAGCTTGATTTCAGAAATCATGAAAATCGAAAAAAAGAAGCAAGAATACCAGTGATAAACGCAAGTAAACAACAAATGAAAAGGCGAAGAGAGAACGCACGAAGGAGATCGAACAAATTTGACAAAAAACTCGTTTTCATGGAGAAAGAAGAAGAAGAGTCGTTCATAATGCATGGTGAGTAGCGCGCTTTAGAAATAGGAAGTAGTTGAATAACGTGCGTATCTTTACTTTTGAATGTGGAAGTAATTCACATATATTTTATTGAGTTTGTAACAACTTATAAGACTTGTATGTGTAGCAGGTCTCTTTGTATGTTTGATGTTTATAAATGTATCATTTTTGTATATATGATGATATTGGACCACCTATAAGAGATATAATAATGACTGATTGGGGTCGAATTTCAGGTTGGTGAACAATAATGCTTTCCTTTCAATGTTGGTAATAAACTTTATAGTTTATACACTAGTTTTTAAATAAAAAAATGCCTTTGAGTTCCCTTATCACGTTTTCTTAAAAGAATAAAAGGAGCGATAATTTTATATGATTATTCATGTATTTTATTTGTTAATTTAAATTATTAAAATAAAAAATTTTATAATATAATAAATTTTTTGTCAAAATATTTGAAATTCAGTTTTTATTATTTGAAAAAAGTTTACTAGCATAATAATAATAATAATAATAATTCACTCTTCAAATCTAACCGAGACTTTTATTATATAAAAAAATATGTTAGAAATTAAAATGTACGTTGGATAGAATTTTTATTATAAATTTTTAATTTATATGTTTTATTTTTGTAAAATTTAAAAATTTCTATGCAATAAAATTTTGTGAAAATAAAAACGTTCGAAACAAAATTGTTAGGACCTATTTGAGTATATATATTCCCTTCTAGCTAGTATATCAAGTGATTGTAAGCTTTTATATTTAAAGTTTGTATTTTTTTTAATAATTGTGATTGATACTATGTTATATTGTAATCTTGAGTTTAATATATTATTAAATATAATTTCATCTAAGTTTTTACTTATATTTTTTTGTCTTTTTATTTTATTTTAATTTTTTTCAAGTATCATCTTATTAAAAATTTTAAGACAATATTTGGACATAAAATTTAGAAACTTAAATAAAGATGCAACATGTGAATGTACAATGATCAATGAAACATAAACTAAAATTTTAGTTGTTTTAAAAAAAATGTGCGCACATTTTTTTATAAAAATTAAAATGTTAATTTCTTACCTACTACACCTTTTTATTTATTTAATTAATCCAATTATTTTATAATTTTTTTGTTATATACTTTTGCTTAGTATTTGCATGAATTAGAAATAATAAATTGAGTTTAATTTAAAATTAAATATATTAAAAAATATTTTGTTTATTAAAAATACTTTAGATATAAATATAAAATAAACAATTTTTGTGCATTGCATGTGTACATACATTAGTAGTATTCTATAATGAATTATATTATGCCTTAAAATATGCTGACATGGTGTTTTTTAATAACTGTTTACATATTTTTTTCTTCTCAATCAGTTTTAAGAAAGTATTACATAATCAATTATATAAAATAGGTTATATTTTGACGTCAAATATGCTGACATGGCACATTTTAATACCGGTTTAAATATTTCTCTTTTTTTAACTATTTTTTTAAAAAATATTTTATAGTTAATCATATGTAAATTAGCATTTAATGATTAATTATGTTGAGGTTTAATTTGTTAATAATTTTAATATTTTATTTAATATCTTTTAAGTAATTATCATGATTCTTTTTTATACTTTTGTAAATCAATAATTTTAATATTTTATTTTATATTCTTTTAAAAATTATCATGATTTTTTTTATATTTCTGTAAATATTATATAGAGTATTTTGTTTTACCAAGCATAAGTTTTAGAGTCAAGTATGCTGATGTGGGAAGTTCTGTTGTTATTTTTAAAATATATTATGTATTGGGTGATGCTAGGTAGTTAAAAAATAATTACAATATAGAAATGAAGCAAAAAAATTCTCATTCTCTTGATAAGCAAGTGACATACGCTTCCTTATCACTTATCCTCCTTATCACTTACTATTTTGTTGCATGTTTGGAGTCATTAATGTTCTTTTCAAAATCAATTTTACTTTCTCCCAAATTAAATCCCTAACATCTCTCAATCACATTAATATCCATTAAAATGCAATAATTCTCTGCAAAAATTATGGAAACTAAATTAAAAATTTTTAACAACTTCTACTATACAACTTATATTTTATATATCTATTCTATTATATAAAAATCGGATGTCTACACTTAATGATGGAGCTGACGTGGCATGCTCTGGAGAGTGTTTCCCGATTTAATTATTTTAACTCATTCAATACAATTTATTACCATGATTTAATTATATCAGCTAATTGATTTGATTAAATATTTAAATATTAATATAATTTATTATAATATATATTACTTAATTAATTTTACTACATTAATTGTAATTTGTTATAGTAGTTAATTAATTTATTCATTTATAAAGTCTGAAATAAAATAAATAATTTATTGTTTATTCTAATTGAATTCATTAAATTTAATTATACATTATATACGAATTAATAATAATTTTTAAATCACTTTATATTATATATGTATTAACAAAATATTATATATGTCTTAATGTGTTAATTAAATATTATATACGTACAGAAAAATAAATACAAAGATAATTTATATAATATTAATAATATTATATTAGCACGGTGATTTTTTTTGTTTTGATATCATATAGTATTGATAATGATAATATTATTATATAGTATTATATAAACTTTCTAATATTAGTATAGAAAATTGGAAAATTATTCCTTATGGCAATCATTCTTAGTGGAATAGTGTGTCCCTTATATAGCATTGATAATTGTTACTTAATTTAAAGTAATTGTATGTTATTAAATTTATTTTTCAATAATGACCTAAATAGATAAATCTAATTGAATTGAATGATTATATAAAATATTTTATATTATTAATATACTAAAATTAAATTCATTTTTCGGTACAGAATTTTATAAGTAAATTTTATACAAGATTAAGTTATTTTTTATTTTTTTATTTGTTTTATTTGTGTTACTTTATTTAATTTTAAGTAGCGTCATATTTACAATTACCGCCAGTATGATATTTTATAAAATACGAAAATTAATTTTTTTTATAATTTAAATATCAATGTTTGAATAGAAGAACTTAACAGACTCACAATCAAAGAGAGAGAAAGGAAAATTTACCTAGAAAAAAGAAACTCGGCATGAGAATGGTGGCGACGGGCTCAATAACAACGGTAACGGGATGAGTAGCGATGATGATATAAGCTGTGAACAGTGACGGACCCAGAAAAATTTAGTAATTGGACAAAAATATAATAAAATTTAGGTATAGATATTTTTTTTTGCTTCCCACGATATTCAACAAGTTAAGGACTAATCCGTCATGAATTTGAATTCCATTGAAGAATCTACAATTGGCCAGCAACGAGTTGCAATACATCTATCTATTCTATTATATAAAAATCGGATGTCTACAATTAATGATGGAGCTAACGTGGCATGCTTTGGAGAGTGTTTCTCGATTTAATTATTTTAACTCATTCAATATAATTTATTACCATGACTTAATTATATCAGCTAATTGATTTGATTAAATATTTAAATATTAATATAATTTATTATAATATATATTACTTAATTAATTTTACTACATTAATTGTAATTTGTTATAGTAGTTAATTAATTTATTCATTTATAAAGTCTGAAATAAAATAAATAATTTATTGTTTATTCTAATTGAATTCGTTAAATTTAATTATACATTATATACAAATTAATAATAATTTGTACTTTATATTATATATGTATTAACAAAATATTATATATGTCTTAATGTGTTAATTAAATATTATATACGTACAGAAAAATAAATACAAAAATGATTTATATAATATTAATAAAATTATATTAGCACGGTGATTTTTTTTTTGTTTTGATATTATATAGTATTGATAATGATAATATTATTATATAGTATTATATAAACTTTCTAATATTAGTATAGAAAATTAGAAAATTATTCCTTATGGCAATCATTCTTAGTGGAATAGTATGTCCCTTATACAGTATTGATAATTGTTGCTTAATTTAAAGTAATTGTATGTTGGCATCTTAAATTTATTTTTCAATAATGACCTAAATAGATAAATCTAATTGAATTGAATGATTATATAAAATATTTTATATTATTAATATACTAAAATTAAATTCATTTTTCGGTACAGAATTTTATAGGTAAATTTATACAAGATTAAGTTATTTTTTATTTTTTTATTTGTTTTATCTGTGTTACTTTATTTAATTTTAAGTAGCGTCATATTTACAATTACCGCCAGTATGATATTTTATAAAATATGAAAATCAATTTTTTTATAATTTAAATATCAATGTTTGAATAGAAGAACTTAACAGACTCACAATCAGAGAGAGAGAGAGAGGGGGGAAATTTATCTAGAGAAAAGAAACTCGACATGAGAATGGTGGTGACGGGTTCAATAACGACGGTAACGGAATGAGCAGCGATGATGACATAAGCTGTGAACAGTGATGGATCTAGAAAAATTTAGTAATGGGGACAAAAATATAATAAAATTTAGGTATAGATATTTCTTTTGCTTCCCACGATATTCAACAAGTTAAGGACTAATCCGTCGTGAATTTGAATTCCATTTAAGAATCTACAATTGGCCGGCAACGGGTTGCTATACATACGAGACAGAATTCGAATCCTCAATACTTATTTAAGCGAACGACTAAGTTGATCACTTGATCAATCTAAATTGGTTTAGATATATTCAAAATTTAAAATTAGAACTATATAATACATATTGATAAGAATTAGAAATATACACACAATTATTATTATAAAATTTAAAATAATAAAAATATAATTTCATACACATAGTATAATATTTAAAATAACAAAAAAATATTTATAAGGACTTTTTTTTATTTTTAACATGATTAAATATTATTTTTTTATATATATTTTTAAATAATTATTTTACTTACTTGTCAAATCTATTTATTATAATTTTTATAGTATAAATAAAATTTTTAACCAATATAATTACAGTATATTAATACACAGATAATATATTTTTTGATCTTAAACAATTTTTAAAAAATCACTAATAATTTAAGTTGTATTTAATTAGAAAACTAAGTTTTAATTTAATTATTAATTAATTAACTAATATAATATAATTAATTATCACTAATTTTTTAGTGTATTTATTTATTTTTCATACTAAATCAAATTTAACAGTATAATTATTATTATGTGTTAAGTTTAACAAAATATTTTTTAACATAAAATACAAAAGAACTATTTATATTTTATTTTGAGAAAAATATAATATAATAAGTGGTATATATGTATATAAGTATTAATTTTTTTAAAAAAATTTGTGGGGGCAAATGCCCCCTCTATATTAAACGTGGGTTCGTCTCTAGCTGTGAAGGAAGATGGGAGTTGTGAATAGGTAAGCGGCGATGGACTCAGCAACAACATGACAGGAGCTATGCGGTTTTTTTGTGAAGAAGTCGAGAAGAAGAAGATTTTAGGTGAGGATGATTGAGTTTATCTTGCATGGCTATAGAGTATAGACTGAAGTTATGAATCATGTGTGATGTGAGGCAAATCCTAATTCATAAAAAGTGTTTATATGTATACATTCGGGGCAAGTACACCATAAACCCGACGATACCTGTCTTGAGCAAAATCTGTCCTGACTCGGGTCAAGTTATTACCCTTTTCATCTGGGTATAGACGGGTCGGGTACCTGCGTATTCGAAAACTCCTGCCAAGTCTAACCACGTATTGATACTCCTTTTATTAAAGGTTTATCGCTAGCCAATAGAGTGCTATATACACAAGGCGAGATTCTAACTCCTAATAGTTTAAGCGACGAGTGAGATGATCACTTAACAAATTCAAATTGATTAAGATAAATACTAATTATTTTTAATATTTTAATATTAAAAATTTTAAGAGTTTGATTTTAATTATAACTTTATAAAATATTTATAATAATAATTACTATATATATTATTTAATTTTTAATAAAATTTTATGTATTATCCCGTACAAGGTACGGAAACATACACTAGTAGACTATTAAAAATAAAATATAAAATCATTAAAATATAAACAAAAATTAAAAAGTAAATTTTTAAAAATAATTATTAACTCGTCATATTAAAATCAATAAATAAGCATACATATGAATATTAAATAAAAATATTAAAATAATTAAAATTATGACCTATTAGTGCACATATGAGATAATTTAAAAAATACAATAAGATGTATAGTTTAAAATTTGATAATATTAATTATAAACATCATAGGTATGAAATTATGAATACTATAAGTACAAATTATGGATGTTATTAACATAAAATTATGGATGTTATGTGTATGAATTTATGGATGTTATGAGTAAATTTATCAATTGAATAAATTAATTTAAGAATTTGATATTTTTAAATTCAATTATGATAAAATTTAAAAACATATGTGTTAATTTTATAGTTACTTATGTAATAACTAAAAAATGATATGTGTATGGATGTAATATGTAATAAACATGAATTTAATTTTTAGATGTTAGTTATATGTAATTATGGATGTTATGTATACGAACGTATGAATGTTATGTGTATGAACTTAGCTAGTATAATATAATTATAAATGCACATAACAGCACAAAAAAATAAATCAATTTATTACCATACCTCATCAAAGCTAGTGTAGTTTTTCATATTATCGAAAATTGGTTGACTGACAACAACTTTGTCGGGTGAGTCCGTTGTTCAAATTCTTCATCAGCACCTTCTACTATAGGTACCGTATTAAGGTCGAATTCAAATGCCATACTATTTGCAATGATAAACGTGATTTATTGTAAAATTTCTTGGCTTATACACTATTGTGCTTGCAATGGTATTAGAGTCATGATTTTTGAATGATCGTAATTGAATTAATGAAATGTATATATTACAAAGAATCAAGTGCAATTAAATGTCTTAACAGAAATAAAGAATTAATAATTTTTTCGTATCTCCATTGATTGATATTAAATGCCTTAAGGAAAACAAAGAATCAAGTGCAATTAACTCAATTAATATATATTATCATTACCGTCCATTCTTATTATTATTATTATTATTATTTTAATGTATTCTTAAATATAAAAATTAAATTATAAAAGAAAGTATTAAGTATTGATTATAAGAATGTCTAATAGTAAAAAATATGATATTATAATTAATATAATTAATAAGTGGAGTTGATAAGAATATGATAAGTAGAATGATAAGAGAGTGAGATAAAAAATAAACTGTTATTAAGTGATATAAATGAAGTAAATTATAGAAAATTTTGACTAATTATGGCTGAAAATCTTTTGTTACCAAACTTTTTCCATGGTAAAATTTGTCAGTCATCATTATATCATTATATTATTCTATAACGAATTGTATTATGGTGCTAAGTATACTGACGTAGTGTATTTTAGTGGCAATTTACGTATATTTTTCTTTTCAATTATATTTTAAAAAAGTATTATATAATCAATAATACATAAACTAATATTTAGTGATTATTTATGTTAAAATTTGTCAATAATTCTAATATTCTATTTCATTTATTTTTAGTAATTATTATTATGATTTTTTTATATTCTAAAATATGTTACATTCTAATACTAAGTATACTGATGTGACATATTCTAGTATTAGTTTGAATTTCTCTATTCTCAATTATTTTTTAGAAAAGTATTAATAGGTAGAAAAAATATGGCATCTTTACTCGTACAAATAGACAATTTTACGTGTTTGCAAGCCTTCCCATCCCTGTTTCTACTTATGTGCTTGTTGAAGCTAGAATTTATAGAATCGATACAGAAGATCGTAAAATCGTGTAATCGTCTCGTCTTGATAGTGTCAAAAGTCAGACAATTCAAAAGACAAAAAACTACGAGTTTGAGACGACTCGTCTGGCGCAATCCGAATCCAACTAAAAACTCTGATTTCGGCTGCACCTCCTTAGTTCTATCTCTTCAATTTCAGTTTTTAATTTGAAATTATGTAACTTCTCTCCTATTCTCTCACTACTCTTATTAACCTATTATATTCTGTAATTTTTGAAGTTTTTATTCAACGATTCTGCACTTCAATCATTGTTGCTTTCTTAATTTTTGTCAACAAGGCTTATTGAAACTGAGTTTGAAAATGCAGTTTGGCTTCTCTGCATCTCTGTTGTTGATTTTGCCTTATGCTATTCTCGTCGAATAAGTGCATAATAATATGAGTAATGCTACATTGTCATCAAATATTATTATTTTTTGTCAGTACTTAGTCAGTAATAGTTTGCACCCATATTTATAAACGTTTTACACACAAGAAGTATATAATTTGCACCTATATTTATAAATATTTTACACGCAAAAAGTATATAATTTGCACACATGAATCAATATAGTTTGCACCCATGAATAAATATAATTTATACCTATGTTCTTTAAAATTTGCACACATAAATTAGTAAAATGACAATTTAATATTTGTGTTGATCAAATGATGGCCAAAAATACAAAAAGTTATTGGCCCAAAGAATTTCTCTAATAATATATCTATTAATTAGTTTTAGTTTATTTACCATCATCTATTTATTAGTAATATATTAAAAGAGAGTTAAAGATAGTTTCCATATTCATTTTTAGCCTCTTAAATTTCTAGCATGATGCCACGTCAGCTTTAAGTGGCTCTAGATTCATTCTTAATTTTCTAAAATTCTACTATTCTTTTTTAGAATTCTACTATTCTTAGTCATTGAAGTTATCAAACATTACAAAGAATAAAAATATCCGTTACTATTCTTTGTAATATCTTTTTAATATCATAGGATTTGTTTAATATTATTTTTTATATTCTTATTCTTTAATTTTATATAGATTACTATATGCTTTTAATGTCCATAGAATTTTTTAAATATTATTTTTCATATTCTCTTATTCTTTAATTTTATATAGGTTATTATATCCTTTCAATGTTAATAATTTTTTTTAATAAGCATAAATTGAGTTAAATTTTAATTCATTCCCACATTTTATATTTACTCTTTTTTATATCACTATATAAATCAATATTTATTTTACCCACTTTCTTTATTCCTCCTCACATAATCTCATATCTCTTATTTTTTTCTACCATTTTTGCTAAATATATGTAGTAAGTGGCTATATAATTGTATTTATTAGGAAGAAAGTGAAGAAGAAAACGATAGTGACTCAACCAACCATAAAGAAGAAAACTTTACTTAAATTACTTTTTAATCCTTTTGTTTCTAATTGAATTACTTTTAACTATTTTATTTCTACTTTTCATGTGTCTCATTATTATAGTTTAGGATTTTTTTTTCATTTTCCTTCTCACTCTCATCTCATGACATTTATTTTTCTTTAGGTTACTCTATAATTTCATATTCTCATACTCTCTACTTTTATATAGAATATTATTATATATCTTCAATATTAATATTTTTTCTCTTTATTAACTATAATTCTTCAACATCCCCACAAGTTGTAGTTGTAAATGTTATTTCATTTCATTTGTCATTAACTATGTAACATTCTGTAGTTGTAAATGCTATTACTTCTTGTATCAACTCTAAAAAACTCAACCGAATTTTCCACCGAATTCTGCAACAACCAAAAAGCCTATTAAAAAGAGAAATATTAAGAGACCTCCTCTAAGTGCTCCGCCATCTATCAGACCTCCCTCTACAAACCCTCCCACAACCAACTTAGAAATAACACCAATAGTTACACCTCAAACAATGCAAGGTGTTAGTGCTAGGACTACCACACGTTTTATGTAGTTTATGTCTACACCTGGTACAACATCAACTGTTAGAGGTAGAAGAACAATGGTCAGAGATAGAAGAACATCCCGTGGGTCCAGTAATGTTGTTTCAAGCGGGAGCAGCAACTCAACTCCAATATCATAGTTGTTTAGTTGATGAAAATTACTTATTTTGCTACATTGGTTCAATCTTGTATTAATCTAAATTAGACTTTTGAGCTTGTTTTGTTGGTATATTTCATATGATCAAGAGAGATGATAGACTCTTCTGTTTCATTATGCTGTTATGATGTTCTGAGCATAGTCCTTAGACTCTTTAATTTTATTTTGGTAATATGAGATACTCTTTAACAGATACTAGACTCTTATATTTTTTTTATGAACCTACAATGTATCATATGCTGAAATTTGTTCTAACCTTTAAAGACACTGTTACAGAATTAGAGACCTGTATTTCAGTTATGTATGATAGGAATTAATACATGACAAATACATATTTTAGACATAATCTTATTAACTTTACAGGACCTATTTAGTCAAATAAAGCAAATACACCTGATTATTTATGCTATCTGATTAATCATTCATGGGTACTTCTATCAAATATAACAAACTGAATTGTTTCAAACTAGTTTGTCATTCTTAACAACAAATAATGCTCATAAACAACAACGATCTCCATATTACATGAATCCTATATTTTTATCACTAAATACAAATTACAAACTAAACAAAACACAACCGTCAATGCTATGGTTACAAGCAACTCTACTTGTTCTAACTTCACACCTGAGTTTTTTTATTTTTCTTGTAATCATGGAAAAGCTTTCATGATTCTCTCTTTTAACTGTAGTAACTGTCAACCCATTGGTGCACGAAATTGTAATCACACTTTTGCAATCCGCACAACTAACCAGCAAGTGCACTAGGTCGTCCAAGTAATACCTTACGTGAGTAAGGGTCGAATCCCACGGAGATTGTTGGCTTGAAGCAAGCTATGGTTATCTTATTAATCTTAGTCAGGATACCAATAGGATTCTTTAGCCTCGATTGTAAAAGAAAAAAAAGGGTGTAAAAGGAGTAATTGTTACGCAGTAATGGAGAATATGTTGGAGTTTTAGAGATGCTTTGTCTTCTGAATCCCTGTAACATAATGCTTCCTCACTTTCAAACATGCAAGGGTCCTTCCATGGCAAGCTGTATGTAGGGTGTCACCGTTGTCAATGGCTACTTTCCATCCTCTCAGTGAAAATGGTCCAAATGCTCTGTCACAGTATGGCTAATCATCTGTCAGTTCTCGATCATGTCGGAGTAGGATCCATTGATCCTTTTGCGTCTGTCACTACGTCCAACACTCGCGAGTTTGAGACCCATCACAGTCATCCAATCCTTGAATCCTACTCGAAATACCACAGACAAAGTTTAGACCTTCCGGATTCTCAAAGATGCTGCCAATGGATTCTAGCTTATACCACGAAGATTCTGATTAAGGAATCTAAGAGATACTCATTCAGTCTAATGTAGAACGGAGGTGGTTGTCAGGCACACGTTCATGGGTTGAGAATGGTGATGAGTGTCACGGATCATCACCTTCTTCATATTGAAGCGCGAATGAACATCTTAGATAGGAACAAGCGTGTTTGAGTGGAAAATAGAAATAATTGCATTAATTCATTGAGACGCTGCAGAGCTCCTCACCCCCAACAATGGAGTTTAGAGACTCATGTCGTCACAAAGTATAAAGTTCAGATCTAAAAATGTCATGAGATACAAAATAAATCTCTAAAAGTTGTTTAAATACTAAACTAGTAACCTATGTTTACAGAAAATGAGTAAACTAGGATGGATAGTGCAGAAATCTACTTCTGGGGCCCACTTAGTGTGTGCTGGGGCTGAGACTTAAGCTTCTCACGTGCCTGGGTTGTTTCTGGAGTTGAACGCCAGGTTGTAACCTGTTTCTGGCGTTGAACTCCAACTTGCAACCTGTTTCTGGCGCTGAACGCCAAACTGCAACATGGAACTGGCGTTGAACGCCAGTTTACGTCGTCTATATTCGCGCAAAGTATAGACTATTATATATTGATGAAAAGCCCTGGATGTCTACTTTTCAACCCAATTGAGAGCGCGCCAATTGGACTTCTGTAGCTCCAAAAAATCCATTCCGAGTGCAGAGAGGTCAGAATCCAACAACATCAGCAGTCCTTTTTCAGCCTAAATCAGATTTTTGCTCAGCTCCCTCAATTTCAGCCAGAAAATACCTGAAATTATAGAAAAATATACAAACTCATAGTAAAGTCCAGAAATACGAATTTTGCCTAAACACTAATAAAATTATACTAAAAACTAACTAAAACATACTAAAATCTATATGAAATTACCCCGAAAAGCGTATAAAATATTCGCTCATCACCCATCTTCAAAGCTTGCATGAGAATGCTACGTATTCCTTTTAGCTAACGATCTTGCAAGACCTTCCCAACCTTCTTCGATCTCATTTACCCATACAAAATATTTGCAGTTTCTTGTCTAAAAAATCAAAATACCCACACCCATCCAACTGTCAACAAAAATTAAAAAAAAAAGGAATCTTCACAAAAAAAAGGAAGAAAAATGCTAAGTCATTACCTTCCAGAGAGGACATCGGATGAACCATCTATGTGGGTTTGTGACCGTGCCAGATTCCATTAACGCAACCTCCCATCCACAGAAGCATTTCCTATCAAGCTTCTTTTTCTTTTTCTTCCTCGAACTCGAAGCATTGCTGCAACTTACATTACTCGTGGCAGAGTTAAATCTGTGCAGAGACTTGGCCAGGAATTAGAGAGTTTTTTCTTGTCAGTGTTCGTATTTAAGGAAGAAACGAAAATAAAATGGTTTCAATTTCTGGGTCAGGGTAAACAATTGAGAAGAAAGGAAGAAGAAAGGCATGCTAGGGTTTCAATTTTTGTAGAGGTATACGCAAATATATTTGAAGTGGTTTTGTTGCCACGTAGGTTCGAATATTAACAGACTAAGTGTGTAACAAACGTCAAGCTACTTCTGGCACACGGAGGTCATCTTCCGTAATTACAAAGTGAGTTTCTTTCTTTTATAGGTACATTTATCAGCATTTACATTTTTCATAAGTAAAAATATTCATTTACTCATATTTATTAAAAGACACCATACATTACAAAAAGTAAATTTGGTCTAATGGTTGCCAGGTTCTGTTACTTCTTGTAGGTCTCAAGTTTGAACCATTGGTATAGATTGAGTTTCACTAAACTACGAAAAGCATATACACAATTGATTCTAAGTTCCTAAATCCCAACATTTGCAAAGTTTATTATATCATATTTGCAACAACATTTTAATTGTAACTACAGTTCGCTTAGTTCCAATCGAACAGTCCAGTCCGAATTTGATTACTATAAGTTAATGACCTTAAAAGTAAGGCTTTCACTAAGCTACGAAAAGCATATACACAATTGAATCTAAGTTCCTAAATCCCAACATTTGCAAAGCTTATTATATCATATTGGAATTTGGAACAACATTTTAATTGTAACTAGATTTTGGCTCACGCGATGCGTAAAGAATTTGAATTATAATTTTTACATAATATTTTTTTATTAGATTTTATAAATTTGTGTAAATAAAATAGTATATATTTATATGAAGGATCTAATTGAATAATTATAATAAATAATATAGTAGTATATTTTTTTATTTAATCATGCATGAATATATTTAAAATTGTCAAAGGTTGAAATATATTAAGTAATAAATTTAAAAAATTGCTCAATATAATTTTCTACTTAATTTTTTTGCTTTTGGTATCTTCTTTTTTATTATGTTGTTATTTGTTGGTGATTCTTATTTTATTTTTTTAATTAGAAGTTATCTAATATGTCAAGTATTTATTGTGTTATTATTTATTTTTTATACATTATAAATAAATTAATAGATAGGTGGATAGATTAGATAAATAAAAAAAATTCATAAAGTAAAACTTTTTTCCAAATAAAACATGCAATATTAGAATTTAGATCATTAATATAAATATTTTTATATTATAATTTTTTTTGTAGAATTAGATCAATATGTAAAATTATAACATTTAATGCTAGATTGATTATATAGATGTTATTCTTTATGGTAGTATAAACGTTTTATGTTATTGCAATGGATGACATAGAGTAATGGATATTTTCATTGCATAATAAATATAAACATAATAATAGATCTTTTTATTTTGTAAAAAAGATTTAAAAGTATTTTAAATAGAAAATAGAAAGATTAAAAGGTAATTTAATTAAATATCATGTACTAAATAGTTACTTTGACTGACATAGCATAATAATAAAAAATTAGAAGACTAACAATGTATGTAAAAACTATTTTAAACTTTGTTTTAATATATTACTCATAGATAGATAAATTTATATTTTACTACCTTGTTCTTGAGTTGGCATTCATGAAAGTTAGGAGTCAAGTCATGAATGATTTATCTTAAAACTTTCATTCTTTATAAGACAACTTTCTTGTAGTCATATTGATTGAATACTATTTTTAATATTATTAAATACTATAATAAAAGTTTAAAACTATTAGATAAAATACAAGTATGAAAATTATTAATATTTTAATAATTAAAAAGGACATTTATTTTTTTAATTTTAATTTTTATGAATCATAACAACATGTATTTTTAACAATATTATTATAATTAAAAGATATTTAAAGAAAATATAAATTATTGAAAAAAAGTGATATATTGACAACAAATACACTATATACTTATTATGAATACAATTATACAAAAAAGTAGAAAAATTAATAAATACAATCACATAATGACCTAATACTTAAGTTTAGCAAACTTATAAAAATAAAAATTATGCTCATCAATCAAATTCTAGTTGTGCAAAAAATTAGTAAGAATGGAGAAGAAGGAAGAAGAGAAAGAGGTATGAATTTATGTGAGAAAATAAAGAAAATGTGTAAAGTAAATATTGATTTATATAGAAAATATAAGAATGAGGGATGAATATGAAAGGAGAAGAGAAGAAATTAAATTTTAATCAAATTTATACCTATTAAAAAGAAATAACATTGACATTAAAAGCAATATGTAACCTACATAAAAATAAAGTATGAGAGAAGATGAAAAATTAAAATTAAAAAATCTATAATAAGAATCTTATGATATAATACTAAGATAGAAGATAGAAGATAGAAGATAGAAATTTAAGAGGTTAAGAATAAATTTAAAGCCACTTAAGCGAACATGACATCATGTTAAAAACCTAAAAAATTAAGAATGAATCTGATAGCTACTTTTTATAATTTTAGTGACATCTTAAGAATTATTTTTTTCTTCTTGTAATGTGACCTTAAGATCAATGCAGGATATGGTAATTGTATGTTGAATTTTTTTAAGGTGTAACATTTCAAAAATTTAATGAGAGCATAAGGTAAAATGATTACATTGATTTATATTGAATTTTATTCCTTGTAACATTTCATAATTTTAATCGGAGGTCTCATGATGATTTTCACAATTTCTTTTTGTTTTTTATTGTAGTTAAAGAAAAGAATCTAGCGCCACCAAATCTTACGTGACAGATTTAGACCCATACGTTGTACGAAAATAAAATAGATTGATACTGTATAAAATATATAAATTAATTTAAAATTTAGTATTATATAATAAAAAAATTATACATAAATTTTTTAAAGTAATATTATGAAAATACTCAATTTAAATTTACTTATTTGATTTTATATTATTTTTATTTTTGTTCTTTTAAGTAGTCATTTTTATTTATTTATTTTTCTAGGTTATATTTAAGTATTATAGTACAATTATAAAATTGTTAGATGAAATACTATTTTAAATATAATGTTGCAATAGTTAAAATTAACATTCAACTTTTCAATTTTATATTTCATGACTTACAATATTATTATATATTTTCAATAATATTAGAAGTAAATGATATTAGAAAATGTAAATAGTTGAAAGAAAAAAAAAGTGATATATAAATGCTATAATTAATGAATATAATTTAGACTAAAAATAAAAAAAAAACTAAAAAGAAATTATAAAGGACATGGTATATATATAATTAAAATTAATATTTAATATTTAATTTTATTTTTTATAACTCACGATAATATTATAACTAAAAAGAAATTATAAAGGACATGGTATATATATAATTAAAATTAATATTTAATTTTTTAATTTTATTTTTTATAGTTCACGATAATATTATATATTTTTAACATATTATAATTAAATAATCTTAAAAAATATATTTAAATTATTGAAAGAAAAAAATGATATATAAATCATATAACTAATGAATACAATTAGACTAAAAATAAAATAAAAAAACTAAAAAATGATAAAGGTACAGAGTTTTAGAAATTTATTACCTAATATATGTTTGGCAAACTAGAAAAAAATTATGGTCAACAACCCAATTTTTTTTAATATTTGTGTCAAATATTAGTAAGAATAAAGAAAAAAATAAGTGACATGATATTATGTGAAGAGAAGAGATAAAGAAGAGATGTGAAGTGAATATTGATTTATATGAAAAACATAAAAAAAAATAAATATGAAAAAAAGATGATAAATTATGTTTTATAAATTAATTTATAATATTAATATTGAAATCATCTAGTATCCTATATAAAATAAAAGTAAAAAAATATAAAAAGCATATAGTAACTTAAAGAAAAATAAATGACATAAGAATGAGAAAGAAAATAAAGAAGAATGCTAAATTATAATGCTATATAATAATTATAAGAAAGAGTGAGTATAAAAGAGGATGAATTATGTTTATTTCTAATAAAGAGAAATTATATTAACATTAAAGGCATATAGCATTCTATATAAATTTAAAAAGTAAGAGAATATGAAAATTATAGAATAACTTAAAAAAAAATGAATGTCATGAGAGTGAGAAGAAAAATAAAAAAAAATTCTAAGCTATAATAATAAGACATATGAGAAATAAAGATAAAAAATTTAAAAGTAATTTAATTGGAAACAAAAGAATTAAATAGTAATTCAATTAATAGATAAGCAGTAGGTAAATTTTTTAATTTTATTTTTTATGGCTCACGATAATACTATGTATTTTTAATAATATTATAACTAAATAATATTAAAAAAATGTAAATGGTTGAAAGAAAAAAAAGTGATACATGAATCATATAATTAAAGAATATAAATAAACTAAAAATAGAAAACTAAAAAGAAATTGTAAAGGACATGTAATTGAAATTAACATTTAATTTTTTAATTTTATTTTTCATGACTTACGATAATACTATATAACATATTACAACTAGATGATATTAAAAAATATAAATTATTGAAAAAAAATATGAATGAGATAACTAATGAATACAATTATACCAAAAATTAAAAAATTATAAAGATATAGTATTTTAAGAATTTATTACCTAATAAAACTAAAAAAAAGAGTTGTAGTGATCAACCGAATTCTTTAAATATTTGTGCAAAATATTAGTAAGAATGAAGAAAAAAGAATAAGTGGCATGATATTATGTGAAAAGAGGAGATAAAAAAAAGGTGTGAAGTAAATGTCAATTTATATAGAAAACATAAGGAGTAAGTATGAAAGAAGAGGATGAATTATATTTTATTACTCAATTTATACCTATTAAAGAGAAATAACATTAACATTAAAATCATATAGTATCCTATATAAAAGTAAATAGTAAAAGAATATAAAAAGTATAGAGTAACCTAAAGAAAAATAAATGATATAAGAGTGAGAAGAAAAATGAAGAAGAATCATAAGTTGTAACACTATATAATAATCATAAGAAAGAGTGAGTATAAAAGAGGATGAATTATGTTTATTGTCATAGTTATCAAACCTGGCTCGACCGAAAATCCAATCATTCGGTTACTTGGCCGGGCCGAGCCACTCGTTGAATGTAAAATCCGGTTAATTAATGACTAATTAACCATAAATGAGAATTTATTCTAGAAAGCCAAAAATGTGATTTTTATGGCTTAATATGATAGAGGAGTTTGAGATGAGAATTTCGATATCAATTGCGTAGAATTCGGACCAAGATTGGACCGAACGGGCCAACCGGACCCAAAGTGGGTTCTTGGCCCAACTAAACTAAACAAAAATCCTAGTTTTCAGTACTCTCTCTCCTCACTTGACACACTCACACGCTGAAAATGAGAGGAAATGGGGGAAGAACACTCTCCAAGGTTCTAACCCTCACTTGATCTTCAAACCACCATAACTTTTGATTTAGAGCTCCGATTACCGCGCCATTTGTGGCCATGTGTTTACCGTGGAGAGCTCTACAAAACTCATACAATCAATATTGAGGTAAACCACAGTGTGCTCTTCAAAATTTCAGCTTTGATTTCGAGTTTCATGAGCAAAAATGTTGAGGTTTTGAGCTCCCTTGTGCTATAGGATCACATTAGCTTGAAGGGAAGGCTTGTTCTTGCTCCCTTGGTTCTTGAGTAAGGTAAGATATCTCAAACCCTAGTGAGAATATTGAATTTGTAGTTTTGGGTATTGAGCTCTTGTGTTTTGGTATGATATTGTGGCTTAGGCATTTTATATGTGAGTATTGGAGCTTGATTGGTGATTTGGGAAAGCTTGAAAGAGGGTTTTGTATGCAAAAATCTGTTCTTGGAGGTGTTGAGACCTTGAGAGCTTGAGAAAAAGTGGTTTGGAAGTGCTCTGGTTGAGTTTGGGAAATCGGCTAAGGTATGGTCTTGGTTTCTCGTATCTAATATGTAATGTAGTAGGAAATACTTAGGCTAGAGGCCCTAAGATAGGCATTGAATTCTTGATGTTATTGAATGGTTGAGATATATGATGTGGTCATATATGTGATTACGATTATTGATGCCTTGATGGTATGAAGTATGAGAGATATGCATGTTGTGATATATGTTTGATTATTGATTGAGGTTGAATTGTGGGTAAAATCATGTTGATGGTGAGTATGATATTGGTTATGCGTAATGATGGTTAATTGGAAATGGTGTTGTTAAAAATTGGCATGAGGAAGAGTATATGATATGTAAATGTGTTTGAGTTTGAGCCACTTGGGTGAAGTGGGTTAAAATGGTGGGGTGATGTTTTGGAAATTATGGTAAAGTGTTAAAGCGTGAGTTGAGGAGGCTTGATGTTGTTTTTGGTATATTTTGATTGATTTCAAAAAGGGATGAAATTTGCATGTTTTGGTTGATTTTAAAAAGGGTTGAAAATGACTTGTTTTGAAAATGGCACTTTGTGGTTTTGTATGAAAACATGGTCTTTGGACATACTTTGATGGGACATAATTTGGACTCTGGATCCCCGCTTTGAGTCAAATTTGTTTAGAAATGAAAGTCAATCCGGGATGTTCATGCCGTTCGAAGAACGAGCAAAAAATATTTTGAAATGAATAAGTTATGTCCGTTGGAAGATTGGGGGTGTTATATGTGGATTTTGCAGCTTTTAACTTAGAAAAATTTTAAACAAAATACCCATCCACGCGTAGGCGTGCTTGACGCGTACGTGTCGTTTTTCAAAAAGCCACCATCCACGTGTGCGCGTCGATGTGATGCACCCAATGCCCAGCCATTCTTCCCGAGAGTTGTGCCAGAATTGTGCCAGTTTTGTGCGTGGGGCACAAACGTACCCACGCGTATGCGTCGATTAGATGTTCTTCAATCCGCGCTCCGCGTGAATGACGCATACGCGTCGATGAACTGTGAGGCCATCCACGCGTGTGCGAGGCCCTGTTTTCATCCCAAAGTTGATTTTTGAGTTTTAAAAGCCAAATTTTATACTTCTAAGCCTCCGATCTCATCACTTATGTCTTAAATCATTATGATATGCCAACAATGGGAAAAGAAGCTAGGGAATGTGGTAACTTGCGAGTGAAGCAAGGGGAAAACGAATGATCAATGAGGATCAAAGATGATCGTATGAGATGCGAAGGATGGCGGTGGAAGTGCTGTATGTGCCATGAGCCGATGGGCTTAATTGTTCATGAATTGGTTGGTTATGGATTTAACCGTGAGTCGGATGGCTGGATTAATGCCGTGTTACGGTGGAGCCATGATTATGGCTAAGTATAAATGCATATATGCTGTTCAATGAAATGTGAATGTTGCACTTCCACTATCTGAGACACGAGTTTTCCTGGGAGAAAGCAGTGGCTAGCCACCACGTGCTCCAGGTGGAGACTCGAGATTCTGCTGACCTTATGTCGTAAGGGTGGCCGGGCACTGTGAAAGATCCGGATGAGCTCGCCCCCGTGAATATACACCAGTGAGGGTGTTGGATATGGATCATGATTATGATCACGATTATATTGAGTATAACTCGAGTTGGGGATGCACGACAGAGGGACAGTCCAATGGGTAGCTACCAGGACTTGTCGGGTTGACTATATAACCAGGCATTCATCATATGCATACTATGTGAATTGTTTGAGATTGCCTATTTGAATGCATATTACTCGCTATTTGTCTAAATGCCTTATCTGTTCCTACTTGTATATCTCTTGTCTGAAATAACTGTGTTTGCCATTTTTTATACTCCTGCTGGTGGTTGGGAGGTCTGAAGGAATTGGAAAGGGAAGTATTAGTTAGACTGAAGGATCTTTAGTTAGTTGCCATTTATGGTTTAACGTGTTTATAAGCTTTGATTTTATCTGAAGGAAGTTCTAGGATTGCCTTCGGCTTTCCTCAAATATTACATGTTATATATGTGGGAACTGTTACCATGCTGGAAACCTCTGGTTCTCACCCATGCAGATTTTGTGGTTTTCAGATGCAGGACGTGAGGCTTCTCGCTGAAGCATGCTGGAGACTTATGGATTAGCGAAGATCATTTATTCTCGGGACTCTGTTTTGGTTTTATGTTTTCTCTTAGATAATTTTATCTCCATTGAATAATACAACTGTGACGACTCCTCCTAGAGGGGATTTTGGAGAATAGGCTTACTGTTTCTGCATCCCTTTGGGTTTCCTTGGGGTTTCCTATTTTATTTACATGTATATATTGCTAAACTCGGACCGGTTATTTTCGCAACCGGATTTTGAGTTTTGATATTCCTGTTTTTGACACTCTTTTGTATATATATAATCTCACGTTAGTTTATCCTTGTTCCTTACGTTATCAATCGGAGTGTTGCGCTTTTCGAGTTACGATTTTTGTTGTACCCCCTTTTCTTCAAAGGCTCCTAGTTATAATTATTATTCACATTGCTATATGTACTAAATTTTTATTTTAGAGGTCGTAATACCTTGCCATCTCTGAATTATGACTTAAGCATAAGACTTTATATGGTAGGGTGTTACATTGAACCACCCATGCAATAGACCGGTTTGACCCGACAGGTTTCATGCGAACCCGGTGACCCGCCCGGTTAATCCAACCCAGTCCGGGTCATGTTTATTAATTTTTTTTATTTTTTTCCCCTGAAACGGCGTCGTTTCAGACCCACCCACACCCCCTCTTTGAGTGAAGTAATGAACCCTAACTCTATAAGCCTCATCTCTGAGTGGAACCACCCCCTTCCCTAGCCAGCCTCGTTCCCTCGTCTCTCTGTCTCTACTCTCTCGAGCTCGGCGTCAACAGTGGACAACCCCTCACCCTCACCTTGTCACTTTGTCAAGCTCGGTGCTGGCATCCCCTCACCATCACATCATCACTCTCTCGAGCTTGGCGCAAGTAGCCCCTCACCCTTCCCTCGTCGTCAGTTCGTCACTCGCAATCTCTGGGTCTCTCATCTCATTGCTATCTCGGTCTCTCACCGTGAGTCTGTGACCCTGCGTTCGCTTTGTCGGAACCAGTGAAGCAGCATCTGCTTTCTGATAAACCACTATTTTATAGTTTATCTTGTGCTAAATTGAGTGGATTTTATCAATTCATCATACACTTATTCATATTAATTGCATGGTTTTACAAATCCTTCCTAATTTTGTACCATGATTGAAAACTTACTTCCTAAGCCTTTAAATTGTTAATTTTTACTTCTCCTTTATTCCATTCAATGTCGTGATGTGTTTGTGAAGTGTTTTCAAGTTTACAGGGCATGAATGACTTAAAGGATGAACATGAGGCATGTCAAAGTGGAAAGAACACAAGAAACTAAAGAGATCGGAAGCGAGCAGCGACGCGCACGCATAGCTGACGCGTGCATGTGAATTGGCGCATCTTACAGCGACGCGTACGCGTGCCCAATGCGTAAGCGTGCCCGACGCGTACACGTGACAATCACAAAAGTCCAGCGACGCCTACACGTGGCCGACGCGTACGCGTGGCAGAGCATTACGTGCTGCACTTATCAGAACTCGCTGGGGGTGATTTCTGGGCTGATTTGGTCCCAATTTCAAGCCCACAAATGCAGACTAGAGGTAGGGATGTAGTGGAGACTCAACAGACTTTCACTTTCACTTTAATTTTTTGTTTGATTTTTTAGATCTAGGGAGAGAAATAGTACTTGACTCTAGCGTTCTTTGATTTCTTAGTTTTTGCTTTGGATTGGATATTGAGAGAGCTACTACTACCTTCGATTGAAGTCGTCATCTCTATAGTTTGCTTTTCTAATAACTCAATTACTCTTTTCCATTTAGTTGCCCTGTGTTCATATTTGGATATTGTTATTTTTGAACTCTATTAATGCAATGAATTATTTTTATATTTAATTATATTACTTGTTTAATTTCTTTCAATTAATTAGCAGTGCCAAATTTGATTTTAGTAATTTATTTTAATTACCATGTCTCCTATTTACTCCTTTTACATGATTGTGAAAATGACATTCATGTTAATGGAGTAGAGCTCCCAACTTGGCTTAGGAGTTGATTAATTGGAAACCCTTGAATTGTAATACTCAAGTGTAATATGTAATTGAGAGTTGCTGGCTAACTCAATTTTCACTGACTCTAGTCCTTCTCTGGGAAGTGACTAGGACTTATGAATCAGAGTTAGTGCTATCCACTTAACCTTCCTTTGTAACTGCAAGAGGATAATTGAGTGGAAGCAATAAACCTTTACTATTGCACTTAGGGAAAGAAAACAAGGATATAAATTCCAATTATCTATCTTAACCAAGATCTCTTATTTCAAATACATAACATCTCTCGCTATTGTTTGCTGCTTTAATTTCTCGCCACTTATTTTTCCATTCTCCACTTAAAAAATTACTCAGAAAATTCTTAACCAATAAATTGCACCTTGTGTCAACTCTTTGAGAAATGACCTGGAAATTCTACTCCCAGTTATTTAATTCTAATTGTGATACAAATTAAATTGATAATGGGAATTTCATCGGTTAAGACTGTACTGACAACGCTGTTTTTATTAGAAATTCTTAATTTGCATTTTTCCACCCATCACTCCCTTGGGTGGTGGTGGTGGTCGTTTTCTCAACCAGATGAGCTCCAGTTTTTGACAATATTCTTTCTCTAGTTCAATGTTGATTTTGGTGAATTTGGTGGTTGTTGAATGTAGTCGTTGCTATTTTATTTAGTTTCTAGAGTTGTTGTTGTTGCTATTTCTCTGGTTCAATGCTAATTTTGGTGAACCTGAGCAAATTTTAGAGTTGTTGATGTCCTTTCTGTTTGTTGAATGTTAGTTTTTTAGAGTTGTTGTTGCTGTTCTTTCTCTGATTCGATGCTAATTTTGATGAACCTGAGCAAATTTTAGAGTTGGTGCTGTTCTTTCTGTTTGTTGAATGTTGATTTTTTAGAGTTGTTGCTATTTGTTGTTGCTGTTCTTTCTGTTTTTTCTTTAGTTTGATGTAAATTTTAGTTAGAATTACTATTGAATCTGGCAGTTGCTGCTATTGTATGGTTTTTTAGAGTTGTTGTTGAACCTGAGAAAATTTTAGTAAACTTCGGTTGAATAGTTAAATTTGTTGTTGATTATCATTAGTGAACTTTGGTGGTTGTTGATTATCATTAGTTGTTGCTGTGTTGCTGTGTTTTTTTTTTTTTTGCTTGAATGGAAAGGCTTTCCAACTAGCCATTGTACTTGAGATTATGGAAGTCCTTCCTCTTCTTTGGAGCTTGTTCTTGGTCCCCAGGGAAATGGGGTGACAAAGAGCAGCTTGCTTCTCCAATGGATCATTGCTCGACTCAATGGGTAACTTCTACTGGTTTGCCGGGGAAGCTCTTGTTTTTCTTTCAGGAGTTGGTTGGTGGCATGGACACCTAGCCCTTTCTTATTTTTAGTATTTGTGACAATCATAGAGTTTATAATAATAGAGGGAAGACTGATCCTGCTTGGGGTCATTGTAAACAAATTGTGGATTTACCGATTGTGTTATCTTTCACTTCTTTGTTGATTTAAATTAAAAAGTATTTTGTACTAGAGACTAATATATTATCTTTTTTTAGATCATTAGTTATGTTTAAAAATTGATATTAAATTATTAATTTTTGTAAAGATTGATATTTTAATTTTAAGATATTATTTTAATTATATTTTTTTTAGTTATGACCGGGTTAACCGGGTAAATCAGTGACCCACCGGTTGAACCAGTGATCCGGTCATATGATCAAATTGATTACCGGTTCGGTTCTGATAACTATGGCTGAAACACTTCCCTCACCAGTGCCTACTACTGCTGGCTCAGCATCTGCAGCTTCTAAGGTTTTCTCCCAATACATTTCAGCCAAAATATCAGAATCTTTGTCCCCCGCATTTACACGCTTTTGAGGTGCACCACTTCCACTAGCCATTGGTTCTTTCCTTTTTTTGCAACTTCTCTTGTTGTGACTCAGCGACAATCAAAATAGGAAACTGTAATAACAGAATTTTAATTGCAACCAATATAGTTACATGCAAATAAAATAGGAAATTATAATAATGTAAATTGTACACTGATTTAAGATACCTGCAGACAATATTGCTTTGAGGAAAGATTGGAAGCTGATCAGCATCTTCATCACTTGCTATGCTTTTCAAATCTTTGGATTCATAACAATGATATCCAAAATTTTCATCCGAAAATTCTTCCGGCTAAACAGACACATAGATGGATGGAGTCTTGTCAAGATCAGGATTGGATATACAAGATTGTCCAGTTGGGATAGATCTCTTTGCTGATCTTCTCTTGCTCACTTTAGGCCTTCCCTTAGCCTGCTCATCTAGGTTGGTCTGGTTGTTCTAAGGAATACTGTTAGTATCTCAGAGGGTAAGATTGGGTCTGATTCAGGGTTTGATTGTGAAAGTGGAATTCTATATGGTTGTGGAATGTATTGGATTACTTGTTCAGTTGCTTGGGCTTCATTCTCACTAGATACTGAGACAAAAACTGTACTTGGTTGTTGCTCTTGCTCAATGGAAAGTTATGAAGGTTGTAATTGATTGGAAGGTGGCTCATCTGGTTGCACAGGTGTTGTGGGAGGTTGAGACATCTGTTTTGTTAGAGATCTTTGTTGGGTCATATTAACACTATTCTCCTTTTGGGCCTCAACCTCAATCTGGTTGCTTGCTTCATGGGCCTCTTCCCTATTCTGGGCCTCACCATCCATAAGTCTTCTTCTTGGAGTCTACTTTAGAGTTAGATTCCTCTTAGCACAAGTCTTCAATCTCATCTTTGTTGGAGTAATATTCTCTTCAACAATAACAGGATCATTTATAGGGTGCTATGTGTATAAGTGAATTCTATTACCATTATTCACAACAACCTCATACAGCTTAATTATGTCCATATCAATCCTTGACAATTTCAGCCTATTATCAAGCTCCTTACCAGGTTCTAGCCAATAAAAATCAGTAATGGATGTATACCCAATGTCCTTTAGCAAATCATTTATGAAAAATCCATTGAGTATCCACATTAACCCTATCAATCTCTATTACTTCCCCACCAATATACACAAACTTTGTAAAATTTACGAAATTAATAAATAATTAACTAATAAATTAATTATTATTTAAAAAATAAAAAAATTAAATTTTATAGTTTAATGAAGTAAAAATAATTAAAACATGAATTTTGATACTAATTTTACAGATTTTGACCCAAAAAATGACTAACGGGCCAGACCGATTGAACCGGATCCAAACCGAGCCCAAGTCCAACCTATAAAACACTAAACGAAGCCTTTTTCCACTTCACTTTTGGAGAATACGCTGAAGAAGAGAAAAAATCGCGTTAAAACCCATAACTCTTACCTCCGAAATTCAATCATCCATAACTTTTAATTCGGAGCTCCGATTGACTCGTCAGTGGTCACTTGTTTGTCTCAAAATTCTAATTTATTTCTCAATTCTTCCTCTCCTAAATTTTGTGGGTTTTGAGTTTAGGTATTGACGAATTGAATCATTTTGATGTTTTAGGTGAACTCTAATAGCGGATAATTATTGAGTTTTTTTGAATTAATCCATGGGTAAGATAAGAAACTATTGAACCCTTGTGAATTATTGAATTAGTGAATCCTATGATGATTATAGTGATATTGTGTGAATTAGATTGTGTTCTTGTTGGTTTGGAGTTCAATTGGGCGGTTTGGAACGAAATCCGGGTGATTAAAATTGAGAAATTGACATTTGGAAGCTTGGAGCTTGTGAAAGGAGAGGTTTTTGAGGTGTTCCTAGTTTAGGGGAGAATTGGCCAATGTATGGTTCTGGTTTCTCGTAGTTAATGTTTAATGTAACGTGAAAACTTAGGCTAGAAGGCCTTAAGATAGAAATGAACTGAATGAATTATTGATGGATTGTATATATGGTATGTGATGTGTGATTCAATTTCGTAAACGGTTTGCTATTGGAGTTGGTTGGTTTTTGGAAAGGATTTAATATTGAAATTGGTTTGATTTTGAAATAATTTGATATTGGAAATGATTTGAATGATTGAGAGGTGTTTGGTTTGGTGGTTGGGACCCTTGAGGAGTGGCAAAAGTCCAAGTTTTAGAGGAGATAATGGCAAAATTTTTATGAAAATAGGAGACTTCGTTTGAAGGGGTTATTTAGAAAGATTTGGATTTTTAAGGATTTTTATAATTTGATTTTGAGTTATTAAGAAAATGATTATGTTTTGGGTTTTCTTTATTAGAAAGGAATGAATTGCGTTTCGGGTATAAATTGTTATTGAACAAAATGAAAGGTGTGATAATAAGGAATGAAGGATGATGAGAATTTATTTTTAAGTTTAATTATTGAATAAATATGAATGAATTATAATGATGATGAGATATGTGTGACCGGATAAGAGGCGGTGGTGTTGTCCACTCGCTCCGAGTATAAGTTGAGACTCCGGGTAAGATGCAGTGGTATTATCCACTTGCTCCGGGTAAGAGTCAGTAAAGCTAGATAAGATGCAGTGGTGTTATCCACTTGCTCCATATAAGAGTTCAAGACTTCGGTTAAGATGTAAGGGTTGAGTTCTATCGCCGCTTGCTCCGAATCGAGAACTGTAACACCGCTTGGGTAAAAGACAGTGGTGAGGTTGTCCCTTGCTCCGAGCACGTGGGTAAGATGCAAGGGTTGTGGCGTTGTTCCACTTGCTCCATGTTTGGTGTTCTGTCCAGGGTTAGCTACCGGATATGTCGTGTTTGCCTTTATAATCGATAGATGAGACTCATCAGCCATAGGACATGCATACATCATATGCATTTGTTTGTTTTGCTTGAGTGTGCATTGTTTTGGTTTGCTTAACTGCTTAACTCTGCTTATCTGCTATTTGTTCTACTTGCTGTAATTGCACCTTTATATGTGTTTTCCTTACTTGAATTGTAAGTGTATGTTATTTGAGAGATCTCTCTTGGCGGAGGTGTGAGAGAGGTTGTTCCACCGGTGATTTGAGGATTGGAAGAGACAGAAAGTGAAGTATTAGGTTAAAATTAGATTTCGAACTTGAAATACCTTAGATAACCTACTTAATTTATAGTTTAGTTGGATCTTTAAGTTGAAATCTGAGTATCGGAGTTCTAGGAATACCTCTGGCTTTCTCGAGACCTTTTATATTAACTATGCGGGCACCTTTACCATGCTGAGAACCACCGTTCTCATTTCATACATAATTCTGTTGTTTTTCTGATGCAGGTCGAGAGGCACCTCGTTGAGAGTCTGGAGACCCTTCTTATACGGGCTATTATATTTTGTTTTAGGTTATATATATATATATATATATATATATATATATATATATATATATATATGTATATAGAATCTCTGTATGTATATTATGTATTTTGTCCCTCTTAGAGGTTGACTTGGAGAAACAGGTGTTTATTCTATAGTTTGAGTTATATATATATATATATATATATATATATATATATATATATATATATATATATATATATATATATATACTCTGGTTGGCCTTAGCTTTGCAACTCGAGTTTGGAGTTTGATATCTGTATTTTAGAACTCCGATTTGTATATTATATTTTTAACCTTGTTTTGATCTTACCTATCCGTTTTACGATTATCCATGTGAGTGTAACACAATTTTCTATTTTTATTTTTGCTTAACTTCTTCTTCAAGATTCCTAGTTACAAAATTCTTTCAATTATATTTATATATGTCTTTTTTTAGAGGTCGTAATACCTCGCCACCTCTACTTTACGACTTAAGCATAAGGCTCTATGTAGTAGGGTGTTATAAACTTCCCACATGGACCTCGCTCAAATCTCTCCCTATGATTAACACACAGAGTAATATAGACAGTGACCATCCTTACAAGCAATACAGTATAATCTAAGGTATCATCCTATGTAATTACAGACAATAACATAACAACTGAGAATCTAACTCTAACAAAAAAATTATGAAAATATTTCTCAAGCTCATAGAAGATAATCATAATGTTCAACAAATTCTCATGAATATTCTAAGATGAAAAAGCTAGGAATGACATACCTCTATTCTCTGTGGAGCAGTGAGCTATGGATAGTGGATGACAATATGCTTACAAATGGTGGACTATAGGTAGTGTGGACAGCGAGATGATTTCAACGATGGCGGGTAGTAGACGGCGAGATGCAGACGATGGTGGCCTGCGGTTAGTGAAGCAACGACTTGATTAAACTGGGAAGTATCTCTGTTGCGGAGTGGACGTGCTCTGGTCTTCTTCTTCGGTTTGGAATGATAATGGCGACAACAACGGAGCTCTGTTAAGGCACAAAAGGAGGCGGGTAAGGTTTTTTTTGCCATTTCTTAACAAAAAAATTTGGTTACACGTAGATAGGTTGGAAGTGGTTTTGTTGCCGCGTAGGTTCGAATATTAAGGGACCAAGTGCGTAACCAATGTCAGGTACTTCTGGTACATGGAGGTCATCTTCCGTAATTACAAGGTGATTTTTCTTCTTCTATTAGTACATTTGTCAGCATTTATATCTTTCATGGGTACAAATAATTATTTACTCTTATAAATATATTACTAACTTTTTGACATACATAATTAATAACTTTATGTATTAACTTTTAGTAATGCAAATTTAAGATATTTTTTATCTTTTTATTTTAATGAATAGTTTTCATATTAATTAAATATTTTTTATTTTATATTACTCTTTCTTAAATTAATTATTTTTAATTATATATAATTATTAAAATAAACATTAAACATTGTTAAATATCTATATATTAAAAAAATAAGCAAAAAAATTTATTAATCATAATATATTTTTATTATTGATAATTATATAATATCTATTAATATTAATATTAATATTTTTTAATATATATTTAAATAATGTAATAGATACTAATTAATTAATGAATTAGAAAATAAATTAATTTAATATAAAAATTAAATTTTATACAATTACTTAGTTATGACCGAATCAACTAATTTAACTTGCAATCCATCGATTAAATTAATAATCTAGTGAGTCACTAATCTAGTTGGATTGATTGTCGGTTTAGTTAACTATACATTAATGACTCATTGTTATTCACAAAATGACCCGGGATACTACATGCTGTTTTTTGTTTTTCCTTTATTTATTTGGTTATTTAAGTTTTGCTAATTATATTTTTTAATTGCTAAAATTTACATGCTTACATAGTTAATTATACATCTGAGATTTAAATTGATGATGCTTTTAGTAGTGAGCTTCTCAACTTTTCTCTAGATGAAAACCAAAATATTAAAAATATGATCATGATATTAATGAGTTACTCTAGTTTTTATTTTAGTATTATTATATGATATTTATTTTATAATTTTTGTGTTACATATTGTTATGTTTGATTTGAGACTTGTGGTTGGTTAATATTTTTTATTTTTGAACTTTAAAAAGTTACTTTATGTTATATATTTATGTTACTTTAGTTTTATTTTATCATTTTGTTATTATTTATGATATTTTTGTCAATTTTAAATTGTTTAATTTTAACATATTATATTGCTCTTATAATTAATATTGATATATTTATATATTTTAGTAGAATTTTACGTTTTGTTTTACTATCTTTCATTTTGTGAGTTTTAATTATCTTTTTAATTTTACTTAAAATCTCAAATTTCGCTATGTATATTATGTAAATAATTATATACAAATTAATATTTAATAATTAATTATATTAAAATTTGTTAATTATTCTAATATTTTATTTTATATTTTTTTAATAATGATCATGATTTTTTTATATTTTTGTAAATCAATAATCCTAATATTTTATTTTATATTCTTTTAACAATTATCATTATTTTTTTGATATTTTTATGAATGTTATATACAGTGTTTCGTTTTACTATTTATGAGTGCTCTTAGGGTCAAGTATGCTAATATAGCGCATTTTGGTACTAATCTACATATTGATGCTATATTTTATTATTATTATTATTATTATTATTATTATTATTATTATTATTATTATTATTATTATTACTAAATACATATAAATCTATTTTAAAATGTTTTATTTTATTTTTTATAGACATTGTGTTATTTATTTAATTTACACGACATATTTTTTTATTAAATATAAATATTTTGTGAATTTTTTTATTTTATAAATTATTTGGTATTAGTATAAATAAAAAAATAAAGGTATTTTATATAAAATATATATATTCATAAATAATTTATTTTAAAAATATATTTCACACATAAATATAAAAAAATAGATATTTTTTATACATTTCACGAATACATACTAATACATTTACGAGTACGAGTATACCACAATTTTATTTTTAATATTGGATTAATAATGGTATTTTTTTGAATTGTAATTTACTATGGTATTTTTTTAAAATGTGGAATAATTTAATTTACAGAGTATAACTTGAACCGACCGATTTTTAAGAAGTACAGAAATCGGATCGTCCGATTTTTAGGTACAAAAATCGGACTCCGATTTTTAGGTACAAAAATCGGACTCCGATTTTTGTACTTGGACCCTTTAAAAAATAAAAAAATTTTTGGAGTGTACAAATTGTGTACTTTAAATTTTTTTAACTTTTTAAACACAAATCGAAAAATCTGATTTGTATATTCTAAACTTTTAAAATTTTTTAAAAACAAATTGAAAAATCCAATTTATATATCTTTTATAATTTTAAAAAATACCAAAAATTATAATATCAAAATATATCACTTATTCTATTTTTATATCTAATTTTTTTTTAACTGAGTATACATGTATAAATAGAAAAATATATATAGCAAAAGATGAAGCACACTTTTTAATGCACACGAATAGACAAAAGATGGAAATTGAACAAATACCCTTAGACATCAAGTCCTTAACGTCTTCCTAATTGGATGATTTAACACATATAGCCGAATTATAGGTATCTGACAAAATAGTTCGTTGTCTATACCAAAAATTGAACAGGACTTTTAGCTTGTTTGGATTTTCTTATAATTATCGCAAAACTTTAGTTATGTTTCCATAAATAAAACATAATGATACGTATAAAATTAAACTTTAAAAATATGTATGGTCATTTATACTCTCTGAACTTTTAAGAAAATTTGTAAATATATAGTAAAGTAGCTAGGACAAAAAATGAAAACAAATTATCAATTACCTATTATAAAGGATGTGCATATACCACTATCCAATATATTAGGTACATATTAAATAGGTGCAATAAGGAATATTAATAATTTATTGTGATATTTTTGCAATGGACAATGAAATTAGAGAATTAATTTCAAAGCTACGATGTAGAGATTCAATTGTAGATTTTTTACTATACTTAATCAAAATTGAATAAAACTATATGTATCTATAAAGTAATTACTTCTATAATAATAATAATAATAATAATAATCAAAATTAAACTTTTTAGATGTTAAAAAATTAAGTTTTTAGATTTTAAAAAGTAAAAAATTTTAGAAACTCAAAACTAAATTTTCGATAAGGGTAATTAAATTTGTAGATATTAAAAGTAAAACATTTAGGTAGCGTTTGTTTTGAGGTACTGAAACAGAGACCGAGAGACTGAGATTTATTGTGTTTGTTAGTTTAGAGATTGATACTAAAATTTCTGTCTTTATCTTTAAAATTTCAGTATTTCAATACTTCCAAAAAGTAGGAAGACTGAAATTTTTAGAGATAAAAACTGAAATTTTAATAACATTTTATACTTAAAATACTTTCATTTCAATTAATTAATTCTAATTTTACCCTTTATGCAAGTTAAATTAGAATTTCATTCTTATTTCAATTCCTGTCTCTCATTTTGCACCAAACAAAATACTGAAATTTATTTCAATTCTTATCTCTTAATCTCTATCTCTCGATCTTAATCTTTTTATCTCTGTCTCTTCTCCAAACGCTATTTTAACTACATATTGTCAATGACCTGCAAATCAAGTAGCACCTAGATTCCTCCCTCTCTTAACTCCTAAATGGTTCTTAGAACCTCTTCTACGTAAAAAAAGAAAAGGAGAAAAAAATCATATTAAAAATAAAAATCCGATGTGCATAGATAAAAATAACATTCTCTTATAAATTTTTTATTGACATTGATAATGATGACGTTTAAATTTAATATTATTATTATAATATTATTATTTATATTTCACCGATAGATTTTGATAATGATGACATTTAAATTTAATATTTTATTATTATATCTCCCCGATATATTTGTTCATAAATTATCAAATAAAGTATTATCAAATTTAATAAGAGTCATTTTGACCTTGGTAAATCCTTTTGGTAATTTACCTGAGCAAATATAAAATGACAACGGCTTTAATTGTTTTGGTCACCTTTTAATTGTTTTAACATTCAAATTTAAATTTTTTTGACTATGGTGTAAATTATTTATCTCTTTGATTAGTTTTATATTTAGTAATATTATATATATACATAATGTAAAAAATAGTGAATTAATCACATTTGTTAGAGTTTATTAACAAATGTTACGGTATTTTGTAAAAGTGAGGGCATAGGTTCGGTGTGAACGGAGGTTGGTACGTTATCCGAGCCTAGGTTGGGAAAAGTGGTGAGGGCCGAGGCGGCTTGAGAAGAAAGAAGGGATAGTAACATGTTTTAGTGGGACCCATAAATGGCGGTTGTCGCGTGCCGCATAGAGCACCTCACACGTGGCCCACCCCCTGAGCTGTCTCTCAACCAAGTCATAGTAATTAACTCTTCTTAATCATCTTCATCTACCCCACCACTACCACTACTACCACCTTACCCCTTTCATCTAAATAATACATAATATACTTACTTAATTAACAATTTAGCTAATTAGTTTAATTGAATTGGTGGTGGTCCCCAATCTCTTCTCTCCTACTCCCTAGTCCCTCCTCTCTTTCTTTTTCCCATTTTTATCAATTTACCAAATCTAAATTCTAATTCTAATAAGATAAAAAAGAAAGAAAGTTAAAAGCACTGCAAAACACAAACACACGTCCTTACTCTATAAATAAATTCATCATTTCCATCTCTTCAACAAGGAATCTCAACCAAACAGAACCTAGCTGCAGGTTCTTACGGGCGGCGCTCTTTCCCTCTGAAAAGTGAAAACCGTTTTCTCTGCTTTTTTTCGCCAAACAGATCTTCGCGCCAACGACACAGAACAACACAAACACATCGCTTCTTCCCTTTTTCTTTTTCTCTAATTTCTGTTTCTATTTCGGCGTCGTTCTGTCTCAGACGCAAAACACGCACGGCCTGGGTTTGATTGATTTGCGGTTGAAAAACCTAGATCTAACGTGAAACAAAATTTGAAAAAAAAAATTAAAATCTATAACAGAAAACACATCGTTTTTTCTCTCGGAAAAATTTTCCGTGTACGGAAAATCTGAACGAAACGATGTCGTCTTCTTCACTTTCGTTCGCAGCGGCTCCGGCTTGGTCTGCGTGCACTCTACCGTCGAATATCGCAAGCAGCAGGACGCAGCTCAATGTGCGAACTGTGGCGAAGGCGAAACCGAAGAGCTTCTTCGGTACTCGTTTGCGTTCGAGCTGCAGGTCACTCGGTTCGGAGCGGCTGCACGTGTGGCGGTCGCAGGGGCCAGGGAGGTCGCCGGAGCTGAGGGTGGTGGTCCGGTCGGCATTGTCTGCTGTACCGGAGAAGCCGATGGGGCTTTACGATCCAGCTATGGATAAGGACTCATGCGGAGTGGGGTTCGTAGCGGAGCTGTCCGGCGAGGGCAACCGTAAAACGGTGAGTTAGCAGTTAGGTGTCGTTTATGGTTTTGTGGGGCAGGGAATGTTGACGTGGCTGTGCGTTCTGATAGGTGGATTTTGTCGTTTTGTGTGTAGGTGACAGATGCTTTGGAGATGTTGGTGCGCATGACGCACAGGGGAGCTTGCGGGTGCGAAGCAAACACTGGAGACGGAGCCGGGATTCTTGTGGCTCTACCTCACCAATTTTACACGGAGGTATTATTAAATTAAATTAAATTAAATAAATCATTTATTATTGCAAATTTGTGTCTCTTTTTTGGTTACATTAAATTCGCGTTTCTCTGTGTATTAAGCTCATCTGATATATGTCTTTCTTCTTTATTTATTTATTTTAAAAACATTTTTATAAAAAGGAAATCTGAAAAAATAGTTTTTTTTCCCTCTAAGAATTTAGTATTATCTATTTAGATTTTTAAGCAAGTTGTAATATAATTAATAATCTTATAACTGTTTTTTTTCCCTCTAAGAATTTAGTATTATCTATTTAGATTTTTAAGCAAGTTGTAATATAATTAATAATCTTATAACTGTGGCTTGGTTGAATGTTGATGTTAATTGGATTCGCCCACAGAATTTCATGAACTTAGAAATAAGTAAATATTTTATCGTAATTTCATTGGCTCTTTGCTTGGAAGTTTACGTTTGAAAACCAAACTTGTCACCGCATAAAATTCACGGAAACAAACAAGAATTAGGCTTATCCATTAATGAACGGCTTCGGTGGTTACTTTATAAAACTTGAAAAAAACTAGAAGAGCACGAGGGTTGACTATATGGCTTTTTCATTTATTGAGGTTTGACTCAGTATGCTGGTGATCGTAACGGGCTTGATTTATTGCAGGTCGTGGATTTTGAGCTTCCACCTCCTGGAAAATATGCAGTTGGCATGTTTTTCTTGCCCACCTCCGACAGTCGTAGGGAAGAGAGCAAAAATGTATTTAGAAAGGTATTTAATACCTAATTTTTGCTTTATTATTTTGAAGTTGATTTCATGCATGCAGGCTTCATGGAATAATTATTTTCATGAAAACAATGACAAACTATTCTACTGTATTTTGCTATATTTCATATTGCATTGTGTGTTAGCTGTGATTTATAGTAGTTCTAATGACAATTTCTTTTTAAATGTGTGTGTATTTTAAGGTTGCCGAATCACTGGGCCACTCTGTTCTTGGCTGGCGTTCTGTGCCCACTGATAATACAGGATTGGGCAAATCGGCCCTGCAGACCGAACCAGTGATTGAACAAGTGTTTCTTACGCCAAGCACCAAATCAAAACTTGATTTGGAAAGACAGGTACCTATCTTCATCCATAATATGGATCGGGTGCATACGTTAAAATTAATGAGCATACTATTCTTTTTGATGGAATACTGAACATATAGGTGAACTGTGTTCTTGAAGAAGTAATTTTCAAATAAACCCTTTGCTAATCAGGATTTACACAAATTTCATCGGTTGAGAGGGGAAAAGGCTATTGAAAAGTTTTGGTTCAGCTGACTTCAAATGATGCATTTTAAGTGAGATTTGAGATGCCATTTGGTCTTTGCGTAATAGATATCTGATTCTTTTCTTGTAGATGTACATATTAAGGAAGCTTTCAGATGCCGCTATAACATCAGCTTTAGATCTCCATAGTGATGGCATTGCTGATTTTTATACATGTTCACTTTCATCAAGGTGTGTTATCAGTAAGGAAATTATCTTTATGAGAAGTAAATTATTATGCTTTCCGCCTCTAATCATCTTCATACCTGACGTGGTTATACCCTTTTTTTCAGGACTGTTGTTTATAAAGGTCAGTTAACACCAGCTCAGTTGAAGGGTTACTACTTTGCAGACCTTGGCAATGAAAGGTTTACGAGCTACATGGCCCTGGTAAATATATTACCCATTAACTTGTCTTCTTTCTCCACTAACTCTATATACTCCAACAAACAGCATGGGGAACAACCAGTAACTGAAGAGATGCAAGGTTGGGGAATGACTTCTGAGGCATTGAGGTTTGAATGATCTCTTAAGTTCTTCCGCTTCCTTGACTAATATTTGAATTTGGATGCTAGCTTGGATGCAATGGGTGAGTTGGTAAGAACGTTCATTATCAGGATAATCATGTTTGCAGAAATTTCTGCTGATGCTTTCTGTGGATTAGTTGGTCCGGAGAACAATTTCATCTTTAGTGGTGGTGGGGAAAAAAAAAATCTTTTGGGTGAAAATTAAATAGGATTCCCAGAACTTCTACCAATTACTTCAGTATTAGCTCCACACTGAAGTGCTTGGAAGAAAATTTCATTTATACACGTGATCTTCTGCAATGGTTATATTCTTTTACGATAAGTAACCACAAAGTATTAACAACATTGGAAAATGATGTGCAGATACATTCACGATTCTCAACTAATACTTTTCCTAGTTGGGATCGTGCTCAACCAATGCGAGTTTTGGGCCACAATGGAGAAATCAACACACTTAGAGGCAATGTTAACTGGTATGTCTTGCATAACCATATTGCTCCACAATATTAAAGAATTGGATAAGTAATATCCCAAAGTACGTGAAATGGATGAATAAGAAAGACGATGTTGTTCCATAGGGTTCATGCATGATTGCTTTGTGGGGTTTCTTCTTGTAGGATGAAGGCACGTGAGGGCCTACTAAAGTGCAAGGAGCTTGGTCTATCCGAGAATGAGTTAAAGAAGCTTTTGCCCATTGTGAATACAACTTCATCTGATTCAGGTGAAATTTTTGCCAGAATTTACTTTAGTTTTGTGGAATCATTTCATATGCTGACATGCTATCCCTCCTCTTCATCAGGTGCTTTTGATGGCGTGCTCGAGTTTTTGGTTCAGTCTGGAAAAAGTCTTCCTGAAGCTGTCATGATGATGATCCCTGAAGCATGGCAAAATGACAAGAACATGGATCCCCAGCGGAAAGCATTTTACGAGTATTTCTCGGCTCTCATGGAGCCATGGGATGGGCCTGCTCTTATATCATGTGAATTTCCTGGACTTCATTCAAAATATACCTTTTTCCTCCATTGCATGTTCTTTTGGTTAAGGCTTCATGATTTGGTTCTGATATAATGTTGTTGCAGTTACTGATGGTCACTATCTTGGAGCAACATTGGATAGGAATGGTCTGCGGCCAGGCCGCTTTTATGTCACTCACAGTGGACGAGTTATAATGGCAAGTGAAGTTGGGGTTGTAGACATTCCTCCTGAAGACGTTTGTAGGAAAGGAAGACTAAATCCTGGCATGATGCTTCTAGTAGATTTTGAGAAGCATGCTGTTGTGAATGATGATGCCTTGAAGGAACAGTACTCTTTGTCACGGCCTTATGGGGAGTGGCTCAAAAATCAGAAGATTCAGCTCCAAGACATAGTTGACTCTGTTCATGAATCTGAAAGAGTGCCTCCAAGCATAGCCGGGGTGATTCCAGTAAGTATTAATATGTTGCATGCGAACTTCTTGCGAGTTTCTTGTAGGCAATTCTCACCTTTGCATTTTATCCGAGTTACAGGCATCTGGGGATGATGGAGATATGGAAAATATGGGAATTCATGGTTTGCTGACTCCATTGAAAGCTTTTGGGTATGTCAACTCCTGATGAGAGAGAGATATTTTTTAAGTTCTACTTATTTACAAAGGAAGTTTTTTTATGTTCTTCTCTGCTCATGCAGATATACAGTTGAATCCTTGGAGATGTTATTACTTCCCATGGCAAAGGATGGTACAGAAGCCCTTGGTTCAATGGGAAATGATACTCCACTAGCTGTCATGTCTAACCGGGAGAAGCTTACTTTTGAGTACTTCAAGCAAATGTTTGCCCAAGTGACAAACCCACCTATTGATCCTATTCGTGAGAAAATAGTCACTTCCATGGAATGTATGGTTGGTCCAGAAGGGGACCTGACAGAAATTACTGAGGAACAATGCCACCGTCTTTCACTTAAAGGCCCTCTTTTATCCATTGAACAAATGGAAGCCATTAAAAAGATGAATTATAGGGGATGGCGGAGCAAAGTGATAGACATCACATACTCAAAGGATCGTGGTAAGAAAGGGTTGGACGAAGCTTTGGACAGGATATGTGCAGAAGCACATGATGCAATTAATGCTGGCTACACCACCCTTGTGCTGTCTGATAGAGGTATATATTATTATACATGTATTGCACAACTATATGATATACATTATACAGTGCACTTTCTCTAATTAATTTATCTGGCACTGATTGTTTGTAGCCTTCTCAAGGAAACGGGTTTCTGTTAGCTCCCTCTTGGCCGTTGGTGCTGTCCATCAACATCTAGTTAAAACACTTGAGCGCACTAGAGTTGCCTTGATGGTTGAATCTGCTGAACCACGTGAAGTGCATCACTTCTGCACGCTTGTTGGTTTTGGTGCTGATGCTATATGCCCATATTTGGCTATAGAGACAATCTGGCGACTGCAAGTTGATGGAAAGATCCCACCAAAAGCTGGTGGGGAATTCTACTCAAAAGGTGAATTGGTCAAGAAGTACTTCAAAGCAAGCAACTATGGAATGATGAAGGTCCTTGCGAAGATGGGAATATCTACTTTGGCCTCTTACAAAGGTGCTCAGATTTTTGAAGCTCTGGGTCTTTCCTCAGAAGTAATTGAAAGGTGCTTTGCCGGAACCCCAAGCCGAGTTGAGGGGGCAACATTTGAGATGCTTGCTCGCGATGCTCTTAAATTGCATGAATTGGCATTTCCTCCTCGTGTTTTCTCTCCTGGGAGTGCTGAAGCTGTTGCTTTGCCAAATCCTGGCGATTACCACTGGAGAAAAGGTGGTGAAATTCACTTAAATGATCCACTTGCTATAGCAAAGCTTCAAGAGGCTGCCAGAACTAACAGTGTAGATGCATATAAACAGTACTCCAAGATCATTCATGAGTTAAATAAGGCTTGCAACTTGCGAGGAATACTGAAATTTAAAGAGGCAGCAGTGAAGATTTCACTTGATGAAGTTGAACCTGCTAGTGAGATAGTTAAACGATTTTGCACTGGGGCCATGAGTTATGGGTCAATCTCATTGGAGGCGCACACAACATTGGCAACTGCTATGAATAAGATTGGAGGGAAATCCAACACAGGTTTGTAAACTTTTAACAATAAGTGGCGACTTTGTGTGTGTGTGTGTGTTATTTAATAGTATACTAAATTTCTGTAATTCTTAACTATAATATTTTTCTATAGGCGAGGGTGGTGAGCAACCATCACGCATGGAGCCTCTTCCTGATGGCTCAATGAACCCAAAAAGAAGTGCTATCAAGCAGGTTGCTAGTGGGAGATTTGGTGTTTCAAGTTACTATCTTACAAATGCTGATGAATTGCAGATAAAGATGGCCCAGGTAATTGTCAACACATGTTTATGAATATTGAGCTTATTGTTCCTTTTACATGTACTTCTTTTCTTTTATTTCTCTTTTGAGAAAAAATGAGTATTAGTATGCGATTAACGTCATAATATTCTCCCCAGGGAGCTAAACCAGGAGAGGGAGGTGAACTTCCTGGCCACAAGGTTGTAGGAGACATTGCTGTCACCAGGAATTCAACTCCTGGGGTAGGACTTATCAGCCCACCTCCTCATCACGATATTTATTCCATTGAAGATCTTGCCCAATTAATTCATGATCTAAAGGTATATTTTGCATATAATATCTGTTATATTGTATCAGCTTTTGATTTATTTTATTCTCTTAGATTTTCTATGTGCTTAGTAACCCTTTTTTTAAATTTGCAGAATGCCAACCCGGCTGCTCGAATTAGTGTCAAGTTGGTATCAGAAGCTGGAGTAGGCATAATTGCTAGTGGAGTTGTTAAAGGGCATGCTGACCATGTCTTGATCTCCGGCCATGATGGAGGGACAGGGGCATCCAGGTGGACTGGCATAAAGAATGCTGGGCTCCCTTGGGAACTTGGCTTGGCCGAGACCCACCAAACTTTGGTAGCTAATGACCTCCGTGGTCGCACAACTCTCCAAACTGATGGGCAACTCAAAACAGGAAGAGATGTGGCCATAGCTGCTCTCCTTGGTGCAGAAGAGTTTGGTTTCAGTACAGCTCCACTCATTACTCTCGGTTGCATTATGATGCGGAAGTGCCACAAGAATACCTGTCCTGTTGGCATTGCTACCCAAGATCCAGTACTCAGAGAAAAGTTTGCTGGAGAACCTGAGCATGTCATCAACTTCTTCTTCATGGTTGCTGAAGAGATGAGAGAAATTATGGCCCAGCTTGGGTTTAGGACTGTCAATGAGATGGTTGGCCGTTCAGACATGCTTGAAGTTGATAAAGAAGTCACTAAGACCAGTGAGAAATTGCAGAACATTGATCTCTCTCTATTGCTTAGACCTGCAGCTGAACTGCGGCCAGAAGCTGCTCAATACTGTGTGCAAAAACAAGATCATGGTTTGGACATGGCTTTGGATAATAAGCTCATTGGTTTGTCCCATGCTGCTTTGGAGAAGGGTCTCCCAGTATACATTGAAAGTCCAATTTATAATGTGAACCGTGCTGTGGGAACTATGCTTAGCCATGAGGTGACCAAAAGGTACCTCTTAGATGGTCTTCCAAATGACACCATTCATATCAGATTTACAGGAAGCGCAGGCCAGAGCTTTGGTGCATTCCTTTGTCCTGGTATCACTCTGGAACTTGAAGGCGATAGCAATGATTATGTTGGTAAAGGGTTGTCTGGCGGCAAGATTGTAGTATATCCTCCAAAGAAGAGTACCTTTGACCCAAAGACTAATATTGTAATTGGTAATGTGGCACTCTATGGAGCTACACGTGGTGAGGCATATTTCAATGGGATGGCCGCAGAAAGATTCTGTGTGCGTAATTCTGGGGCTAAGGCGGTAGTTGAAGGCGTTGGAGATCATGGATGCGAGTATATGACTGGTGGGATAGTAGTTGTCCTTGGAAACACTGGTCGAAATTTTGCGGCAGGAATGAGTGGTGGAATTGCTTACGTTCTTGATATGGATGGAAAATTCCAATCTCGATGCAACCAGGAACTTGTAGATTTGGACAAGGTTGAGGAGGAGGAGGATATTATTACTCTTAGAATGTTGATACAACAACATCAGCGTCACACAGATAGCGTGCTTGCCAAAGAAGTGCTTTCTGACTTTGAAAATCTTCTTCCAAAATTTATCAAGGTGTTCCCCAGGGAGTACAAACGTGTTTTGGCTGGTATGAAGTCAAAGGAAGCCTCCAAAAACGCATCTTCGCCTGCTGCAATTGCAGAAGAGGGGTCAGATGAAGCAGAACTGAATGAGAAAGATGCTTTTGAAGAGCTTAAGAAAATGGCTGCTGCATCTTCAAATGGGAAGCCAAGTCAGGTAACTATATATATTCCTTTTTTTTATCTGGCTATTGATTGATTCATTGTTACATTTTCATTCTCGTGTTATTTTATAGTGCCACTGGTTTCATACAGGTTATCAGAAGTTTTATTTATTTGTTTGTTTTAATATTTTTTTCCTTTTATGGAATAGACAATAATTAAGTTAAAGAGAGGGAAAATACAAAGATATAAAAAGAGCTTCCAAATGTAGTGTCACCATTCATCAGTAATTTATATTTTCATCAATATTAGCATACCTACTTAGAAATGTCTCGTGTGTGCTCTTTACTTTACGTCTTGTAAGTGGTAGTTTCTTGAAGCAAACCTTTTGATAACACTGCCAAATGGAGTTGATGATTGATTCCTCTCAATGGGATCTAGTGATATTGTTTACTTTCTTGTTCGTTTTAACCATGAATGAAGAGTGAAATTGTGTGTATAGTTTTAGTCTGCTGATGTCTTTGAATATGTGCAGAAGGTTGAACAGGCTGAATCATCCAAGAGACCAAGTAGAGTCACTGATGCAGTTAAACATAGAGGTTTTGTTGCTTATGAGCGTGAAGGTGTTCAGTATAGGGATCCTAATGTTCGGATGAACGATTGGAAGGAAGTAATGGAGGAGTCGAAGCCTGGCCCACTTCTGAAAACCCAGTCAGCCCGTTGCATGGACTGTGGTACTCCTTTCTGTCATCAGGTGTGCTTGCGGTTTTCTTTCCTCGGTTATGATTTGCTTTTTTCACTCTTCAATAAATACCGATTTTGAAACTAATGATGCTTGCATGAACTTTCAGGAAAATTCTGGATGTCCTCTTGGAAATAAAATACCAGAGTTTAATGAGTTAGTATACCAAAATAGGTGGCGCGAGGCATTGGAAAGGCTTCTTGAGACAAATAACTTCCCCGAGTTCACTGGTCGGGTGTGCCCAGCACCCTGTGAAGGTTCTTGTGTCCTTGGCATTATTGAGAATCCAGTGTCTATTAAAAGCATTGAATGTGCTATCATAGACAAGGGATTTGAGGAGGGTTGGATGGTGCCACGGCCTCCCCCCAAAAGAACTGGGTATGTATTTGGATAACATCTCTTCAGATCCATTTTCATTATGTCTGGTTTTCCTTTTGAGTTTTGACCAAATAGTTACAAATGTATAATCCTCATGTTGTATAGTGATTCCTCGTTTGTTTATATTTTTATCAACACAGGAGAAGAGTTGCCATTGTTGGAAGCGGACCAGCTGGGTTGGCAGCTGCTGATCAACTGAATAAAATGGGACACACAGTAACTGTGTATGAGAGAGCCGACAGGATTGGAGGGCTTATGATGTATGGGGTTCCCAACATGAAAACAGACAAAGTGGATATAGTTCAACGACGGGTCAACCTTATGGCAGAGGAGGGAGTCAATTTTATGGTGAATGCTAATGTTGGACATGATCCTATGTACTCTCTTGGTCGGCTTCAAGAGGAAAATGATGCTATTGTGTTAGCTGTCGGAGCTACGAAACCAAGGTGACCTATTGCAGGAGTCCTCATAATTACACATTGTTATGGTTTATATATTCAGTTTGATTTTGTCTAGAATTTAAGCATGTTAAAAAAAGGAATTGTCGTTGGAACTTGGAAGAAGCTTCAAAGCAACTAAACAAGTTCAATTTTTTGATGCAGGGATCTTCCTGTTCCTGGGCGGGAGTTGTCAGGAGTTCATTTTGCCATGGAGTTTCTTCATGCAAACACTAAAAGCTTGCTTGACAGCAATCTACAAGATGGTAACTACATTTCTGCAAAGGGCAAAAAAGTTGTGGTCATTGGTGGGGGTGATACGGGCACAGATTGCATAGGCACATCCATTCGTCATGGGTGTAGTAGCATAGTAAACCTTGAACTTCTCCCACAGCCACCCGAAACTAGGGCACCAGGCAACCCTTGGCCACAGGTTAGATCTATTGCTTTGTAAATATTTAGTGTTTCTTTGCAGCCTCATTAGCAAACGTTAACTGCTTGAGAAATTGGACATTTTGATTGCCATTACTTTCTGAAGGTGATGGCTAACCATCGAATGTTTGTTGAATACAGTGGCCTCGCGTATTCCGTATAGATTACGGGCACCAAGAAGCTGCAGCTAAATTTGGCAAAGATCCAAGATCTTATGAGGTATTGACTAAGCGGTTTGTGGGAGATGAGAATGGAGTTTTGAAGGGACTTGAAGTCATACGAGTCCGCTGGGAGAAGGATGAGACAGGGAAGTTTCAGTTTAAGGAAATTGAGGGCAGTGAGGAAATCATTGAGGCTGATCTAGTGTTACTTGCCATGGGATTCCTTGGCCCTGAATCTGTAAGTATTTACATAATGCCTTCTCTTTTCAATGTTTAACGGGCAAATCTCAGCAATACCCTTGTAAGAGAAATCAAGGGCAGCCCAGACTACCATAACGTGTAGGATCCGGGGTTATACCTAAAACGTGTAATATTACACAATCTAATCAAATAATTACATCAATAATGGCTGTTTCTAAGGCTTGAATCTGTGACCTTGAAGTCACAAGAATAACTCAAATCATTATTCTAAGGCTCTCCTTCAAATTATAAGAGAAAGTATACGAATAAGATGATTGTAATAAGCTCTTGCAAGATATGTACGGATTCTAGATTTCTAGTGTATCTATTAAGATGTTTTTCATCACTGATCTTATTGTTCTCCTATTTTTCAGACAATTGCAGAGAAATTGGGTATGGAGCGAGACAACAGGTCAAACTTCAAGGCAGATTATGGTCGCTTCTCAACCAGTGTGAAAGGTGTCTTTGCAGCTGGCGATTGTCGCCGTGGCCAGTCCCTCGTGGTATGGGCAATTTCGGAGGGACGCCAAGCTGCTTCACAAGTTGATAGGTACCTCACGAAAGAAGACACAGAGTACAACATTGCTCATACCAAGAGGCAGCAGCAAGACCTCGCCAAGAGACAACAGGGCGGTAGCAAGTACACAGTGATGACTTAAAAGAACTCTCATCTGTGATTTTTTTCCCCTTTCGTTTCATACAGTAGCAGACTAGCAGACAGAGAATAAGAATAAGATGGTTCCAAGATTGAGCAGGGTGTTCTTTTTGTTTTACCATAGGCATTATTATTATTGGTTAGTAGTAGTTGACGCACACCAATAAGGAGAAAAATTAGGAAGCTAGGATTGTAGTATAATCAGAGCAAGAGGTTTGTCTTGCTGTTTGGTCGCTCAAGGGTACAAGGTGATTTCATTCAAATCTTGTTCATAGTTTTGATGTGTTTGGAAAGGCAAGCTGTTAGCTAATTATTATTATTATTATTGTATTGTGTGAAATGAAATGTACAGTTTGGAAATTTATTATTGATTTTAGATTTGATGTTTCCTTTATATTGAGGGTCTTGAATATATGTGATTTTTTGCTTCCCTTATTTGAAGAAACAAATGATCCGTTCAACTGATTGATGGTGGCCACTTGCTAAAGTAAGTAACCAAATAGGGGGATAGACCAGGTCCGTAGTCCTTAGGCGGAGTTAAGTATGAATTCAACAGTAGAGTGAAGAGAAATAGGAGTCCGAAATCAATTTGGATGCACTTAAAAAAGCTATGACATTTTCGTTTATGTTGGTTTATAGACGAACCCGAAACTCTTAAAGCAAATAGATGGTTTAAAGTACTATGAACTTGGGATATTTCGTATTTTATTCTACTTTCATGTATTATCATTCTTGTATTTGTCTATAATTTACGCAATGGTTACTTGTGATTGTGTAAGCAGCTGTTTGGTTAGGAGGAATAGGAGAATTGGCTTTGGCGTCAGCTTGTTTCGGTTTCGGAAACTCATAAGTTTTTTGCTCGGTTGTGTCTTAAGGAGGTTCTTCTTACTGCAAGTTTTCGCTTTAGAAGAGGGATGTCGTAATCGGATAGGTGTCTAAGATGTCTTTCTAGTCAGGAATCAATTTTACATTGTATTCGGAATTGTCCAAAAGCTCAGCTTGTCTGGCATATGTTAGATATTTCTTGTCATCATTTGGATTTGAAGAACTGGTTCGGCAGAGAGCATTCGTTCAAGTTTTTTTCGGGACTTTGGTGGATATGGCGAGTAAGGAATAATGACATCTTTAATCCTTATGAAACTTGGCCTCCGAAAAAAGTGATTTGTCTGGCCTTAACTTCAGAAAATGAGCTTAGGAATATTTTTGAATTACAATGTATGTCCCTTCCCTCTACTCTAAATGGTTTTTGGAATCCCCCATCCATTGGTACTTTTAAGATTAATTGTGATGCTAGTTATTCTGGTTCGGGTGATAGTGTTGGTTTTGCTTGTGTTATTAGAGATTGTAATGGGAGTTGGCAAATGGGGTGTTTGAGAATGATTGAGAGTAATAGTATTCTTCAAGGAGAATTGTTTGCTATTTGGAAATGATATCTCTTAGCTTGGGATGCGGGTCAACGAGATGTTATTTGTGAGACGGATTGTGTGGAAATATTTAATCTTGTTACTCAAGATGGTTTTGAATTTATTGATCCATTGGTGCTCAAAATAACAGATATCATGCATTGGAATTGGCGTGTTGACTTTCGTTTGATTATGAGGGATGCAAACACGGTGGCAGATACTATGGCAAAGATGGCGATGAAGTTACAACTTTCGCATGTGGAGCTTCTTTCACCTTGTGAGGAGTTTAAGAATAATCTTAAACGGGACTGTCCATCTATTTAAGTAGTTTCTTATTTTGTTTGTTTTGTTTTTTTTATTTATTTTATTTCAGTCACCAAAAAATTCTAGTATTTGCCTATTTGGTATCAGTTCTATTTTCGTGTAGCTTTCATCACTATTTTATTTAGATAATCGGTATGCTTAGCTTTAACTTTGGTTTGATAAAATTTTTTATTTTTTGTAAGTAGTTTATTAAAATTGATTTTTAAAAGATAAATTTTTAAAAGTTAAAAATTTTGTAAATCAAAATAAAAATGGTTTTTAATAAACACAAATAATAATTGTTTTATTTTTGAAGTAAAAAACTCAACACAATAAGGTGGAGCAAAAGAAGAAGAAACAAAAACATAGCGTTAAAAAGAACAACTCCTAGCCATCCCCAGTATTGCCATCAATAATCACAGGATTCACCACCAATCCATTCATCGTAACTTGTAAAGGATCTGTTGATAATGTCCACCACACTTGAACCTTGATTTCTGAGAATTCTATCATTTTTTTCTAGCCAAATTATCCAGATAATCGCAAAAAAGTCAACCAACTACCGCTTTCATTCCATCGGTCTTGCTGATATATCCGTCCAACTTTCATAGTGTTGCTTAAGTGTACTTGGAATAGTCAATAACCTTCTAAGAGCGAACAAACAAGCACCCCACACCTGCCAAGTGAGCTCACAACCAATGAATAAGTGAAACAATTTCAATAGACTTATGACATAATACACACATGTTATCATTTTGGCCAATAACACCTAATTTACACAGCCTTTTTTTTGTATTCACCCTACCAACCAGTGAAAACCAAGTAAACACAACTCAACCCTTGGTGGGACGAATTCTCTCCAAATAGTACTAGTAAAGCTATAGCTTGTGATATCCACCAGAAGTACCTCTACCTATAACACCTACACAAATGAGTTAGTAGAATAAACACCTTTTTTTATCAAATTTTCAGACCACTCTGTCCTCTCTCTCAGTTGTCAGTTTCACTGATTGTAGAGCCGCATGAAGCTGGTTTACCAGTTCTAGCTCCCATTGAAACAACTTTTGTCGCTATTGAAAATTCTAAATCCACTCTAACCCATCCTAGAATTCACAATCTCCTATGACAGATCCTTAAAGATTTGAGACCGAGAAAAGTCTTGGAAAAGTAACTTTCAGAGCACCACACGGTAACCAGCTATCCTCCCAGAAACGGATTATCCTGCCATCCCCTAGTTTCATAGTCAAGTCCCTGATCATCTTCTCTCTCATTTGTGGTTTCCTGATTTGTAGTTGACAAATTTTCAAGGACCACCTCTTGTAGGTACAAGCTGATTACAAATCATCTCAGAAGGATTCATGTTATTACAGAAGCATACAATTTTCTTCCAAAGGAGACAATCCTCTTTCAAAAACCTCCACCACCACTTGAACAGGAGCGTTGTATTCTGAATTACCGCGTCACCAACTCCCAACCCTCTTGCCTTTTTCGGGGCTTATACAACTTTCCATTTCACTAGCGACATCCCTTTCCTCCTGTTTTTCTTACTCCACAAGAAGCGTCTCCGTAAGGATATTATCTTTTTTACTACTGTCTTTGGCCTTTGTACAAGTTGAGATAGTAAATAGATAGGCTATTAAGAACAAATTTAATGAGAACCAACTTATCCGCTTTATTGAGAGACTTTGCTTTCCACATACTTATCTTTTTTTCTACCTTGTTAATCACTGGGTTCCATGTCTTGACCAGCCTCGGATTCGCCCCTAGAGAAATACTAAGATATCTTACTAGTATAGACGCATCTTTACACTCCAACAGCCAACACATTTGTCGTGTCCAACTCTGCTCACAATTAACCAGAATCAAGTTGGACTTGTCAAAATTAATACTCAGTCCTGACATCATCTCAAAGCAGCGTAGCAACCGCTTATAGTTTTTGATCGTCTCTTATTCAAAAGGATAGAAAAGTATAGTATCATCCGCAAACTACAGATGTGACAAATCAATGTTAACCCTTCTAACCAGCAACAGAGCAATGCGTCCATTCTGCACCACCTCTCTAATCATCCTATGTAGAACATCCATAACAAGCACACAAAAAAGGGAGAAAGTGGATCACCTTATCGTAGACCCCTTTCCATTTTGAAGGGTTTAGTGGGAGAGCCATTTATTAAGATTGACATAGACGCAGAATACATATACTCCTTTATCCACTCCCTCCATCTACGGCCAATCCCCATCTTTTGCAAAACAATATCCACAAAGTTTTACTTGGTCTGATAATAAGATTTTTTGAAGTTTAGTTTAATAATCACCGAGCTCTTTTTTTCTTAACTTCAAACCATTGCACAGTTTCACATGCAATCAAAGTCCTATCATGTATTTTTCTATCCTGCACAAAAGCACTATATATTTCTCCTACCAAATTTGGCATTATCTCACAAATAACAATTGTATTGACTAAAATAAATTTTAACATCTAAAATAATTATAAAATATATAAATAAAAAGAGAATTTTGATCAGAAATAAAATTTGACACCAATAATTTGTTAAGGATAAATTTGACTATTATATTAAATTATATTAAAATTTTAAATTTTTATAAGTACAAGTTAATTTTTATGGCCATGGATTCCTTACTTCTACTTTTATGTAGAAGTATGATTAACCATCAACAAAATAATTACAAAATATATCCCATCTTTTTTTTTGGAAAAATTAATAATTAGATATTAATCCATCAAATTTTTGCTTTTTACACTTTTTTTTTCATTTTCCTCTTAATTTCAGATTCAGAGAAGAGAAGCATTTGGTCTGTTAGGGTTTTTTCTCATCTTTCAATCACTGCCACTCTCTCATCCTCTTCTTCTGCTGTATCTCTCGTTCGCTTATCATCTCCGCTGCAACACGCCTCAGACGATGCCGCAGCCTGCTTCCGCCGTCGCGTAACGCGCTGCCGTCGCCAGGACAACACGCTTCCAAGTGAAATAGATACCTGAGTGATTCTCTTGGTACGGGTGAGACCATTGATTTATGTATCTCTCACCACTTTTTAAGTCTTTCCTTCTTTTAATGGCTTCCTCATCTGAGTAGAATTGATAATCTTAATACTTAGGAAGCACTAGGAGTCACAATATTGAATCTATTAGCATAAAGTTGTGACATATATAGTTTAAATTTCTGAATATTAACTTTCTGGTTTAATGCATTGATTTGATTTACCGATTTGTTACGCTTGATAAATGAACCTGATGAACATGATATTTATCTGGTTGATTTTCTGCCTTTGATTCGTTTAAATGGGAATTGCTGATGCCTTCTTAGACCTAGTGAGTAGTGGGACCATGTTGAAAGAAAATAATTTGAAGGAAATTGAAGGTGGAACTATGTTGGAAAGCCAGGTTAGCAACCATTAACTTTTATTTTTGACCTTGACTATCATGATCTATTAATCTCAAGAACAATATGAAGTTCCAATCTTCGGATGACTGCTTTTGCATTTGCCTTGATAAATTATCTCTCAATCTGACAATTGAATTTCCTCCATGTTGTTCTTGTTGCAAGCAAAAAATCAATGATCCAACGGACAGGAGTACTGGAAAGGACACATGAGATACTATAAAGATTAGAGGCACATCTGAGGGCCATTGGGCAATTTATGGTACATATAATTCATTGTGTATCTCATCGCTCAAAATCTAATGTCCGATGCCATTTTCGTTGTATTTACTAAATTTGTACTTGGCAGGTCACTGCAAACATGAAGGGAAGCAGTGCAGAGGAAGCTGAGAGAGTATTGAGTCAAACCATCATTATATGGGTTGCAGGTGTGATTCAGAATGAATCCCTTACCTTCATTTTTCATTTTCTTCGCAGAATGAATCCCTTACCTTCATTTTTCATTTTCTTCGTTGGTGGGAGTTTTCCTTATCGCATTTGCTTTTTGCGTTAGCAAAGTTTGTCATATACTATGAGCAGTATCATTGTTTTTTCACTACAATTTGTTCTCAATTTTAAGAGGAACATGTGATTATCTTTTACAGGGACCCACTATAAGTCCTGTTTTTTAGAAATGGGATGGGAAGGTAACAGCAGACTATTATGCCATAATGATAAGTGTACCCAAGAAGGCACTATACAAGTCTATACAGTAGCTGAGAGCGGTGAGTTTTTACATTATTTTCAAAGCATCTGTTTTGGATTTCATATGAAGCCTTGTTATTCTGAATGACACAAGTCCAAATAACCCAATTATATTTGGAGCCCGTTTCGGAAGTAGCAGAAACTATTTTTTATTTTTGAATTATGAAAAGTCACAATACACATATTTGGCACCATTTTAAAGAAAAACTCTTAATTTTTTGAAAAGTTAATGCATAGCTCTTTGTACAGCTTGCTATTATTTTTATAGTTAGTTATAGCAAGTACTTGACCCCAATAAAGGAGGAGGGAGTTCTAATAGGATTTAAAAAATAAAAAATAGCAACAAAATATACATTCACACATATTTCACATTTATTTTTTATTTTCACCTACCATATCATACACAATAAAACAGCAAACACTAACTACACAATAATTTCTTTGGCATTGCCATCAAGATTATTATGAATTAGAATTTTTTTGCTATTCACCACATACAAGAACACCCTTATAGGTGAGGTGAAGTAGAAGAACCAGTTTCTAATGATATTACATACGAAGAATCGAATGCTGAAAGCGCTAGAAAAATAGGACTAATTAGAGAATAAATAAAGAATCAATTGGATAATCGATTGTAATCTTAGTGATTAAATTATGTAAAATCAACATTCAATATTGAAAAGTATTTGTTATCATCGTTATTTTAATATATATTTTCTTGTGTAAAAAAATTGTATTTTTTGAGTTATTTATCCAAACGTTACAACTTTAAATAAGTACTTCTATAACTAAAAATCCAAATACAAAATAATTTATTTATAAGCTGCTATTAATAAAAGTCCTTCTACTTTAAGCTCTTCTTTCAAAAGAACTTATTTAAGTTATTTATCCAAATTGGACCTTGATTTGGGATAAAATGTTAGTCTACATGATGTATTACTGCCACTAGCAGTGGCTAGCATTACTACATGGACTTGGTAGAAAACAATGACTATGTAAATTTCCTTTCATCTATGATTTTCATACTCATTTTCATGTTGATTACATTCGTTTAATGCAGATTGGTGGCAGTGGCATTCTTATGTCACCGTTGACCTACATTTTTGATGAGGAAACGCCAAGATGGCATCAGCTACCTTCTGAACTTGGACTGTAGCCATTTATGATCAATGGATGAAATCTTTTTCATATATTATGGACGCAGAAGCGCAACGACTTTGATGAAAGCTGCAAAGTACACCCCGTTCAGAATTAGAAACTAAAAATGCATTTCTTGATCTTCATTTATAGAAAATTCTGGATTGATATTGGTTGGAAGTTTTATAGCGAGCAAGCCTGTATTTTCCTCCTTTTTGTCTCTCTTTGGTACTTGTTAATAATATGGATAAAGAAGTGAGTTCGTTTTCTTGGTAGCCTTTATTTTTCGTTTACTTCTTTAGTTCAAAAAGTCGAGTTAAAGTTGAAGGTTCAATTGCTATGAAATATAGTTTTGGTGTTGTATTTTTTTAACTTTCTATTATATTTTTTAACAATGGCTTAAATTAGATCAATTATATCTTATAAATTCAGGATATGCTTCACTTTTGTTCATTTTTTTGGATCAAGTTATATTGTATCTATCATACTCAACAATAATTAGTTACTGATATAAGAACTTAGTAATATAGAATTGTAATATGTAGAAGAAGGATAAATTAGTGTATAAACTCATGAAAAATAGCTTAGTAATTTGTCTTTCAAAGAAAATAGCAAAAATATCCAAAAAGATAATTCCTCACTCCTAACTATCTTCATGCTCTGCCACTATGCTCATATATTTCCAAGCATTCTCTTGGATTACGAGACATAAATCGTTATACTCCTCTAAAACCAGATCCACGGCAAGTCTCATTCGTGTAGAGTCGTTAATCTGATTAGAGCATCAATAATATAATTTTAATTAGAAGTATGTTGAAAAAATTATGTTAAAAATACTTTGTTATAAATATTACCTGAATATTGAAGTCATCTCGTAAAGTACATTCTCTCATCAAACTGGTCACCCAAACTCCACTATCATTCCTAAAATATAAAGTATTCAACAGATAGTTATTATATACATATAAGATATAAACTATTGAATTTGTTATGATATTCAATAAAAAAAATATTGAGAAGACTTACGATCTATTTTGTTGGATGGGTAGGCCAAAAGGTGTGATAGGCCAAAAAGTGGAACAATCTACAACTTTAAATTTATAATCATAAAAAATATTATCATCTAACATCGTTTCTAAATAAGTTGCCTGTACAAGAGTGAATTGTACATGATTTAAATGGAATAAGAGTACTAGTAACAACAAACGGTTATTTAAATTGTTAAATTATTAAGCGATTCAAGATGATTAAGTACTGATTTAAAAAAAATAATTACCACTTCATTTACGTTACTTTTGCGTTGTTGATATTTTCTGACATAAGGCAGTAAATCTAATAAGATTAGGCGACGACTTGTAAAGTCAACAATAACCAAATACCAATGTAGTTCCTCATAGATAGGGATAAAAACCTGCAATTAACCTTATATCATTATAAACATTTGGAAAATAAAATAGTATATTAATGGAAAACAAATTAGTCACTTGTACGCTAATGACGTGGTTAACTTTCAGTGACATATAAGGACCAAAGAAATCAAAGATAACCTCGGCTGGTTTGTATTTGTCGCTTAAAGCATATCGCTGCAAACACAAAAATACTTGTTAAACGAAAATATGTTTTAAATTAACAACTATTTTAGAATTGATTATTTAATTATAAACTTTACTCGTGTGAGTACATGGCATGGTTTAGTCTAAAAAAAATCTTTATAAATTAGTATATTCATACAAACTATTAGAGAAAAATATTAACTAATAATTTAGAAACATTATAAGGATAAATTTACTGCAAAATGCTCAAATATGAATCACATATTGGATCTTCATTCATACGTCGAAATACACGTGTCATCATAAGTGCAGCCAGGTTTTTAACTTACAATATGTTATATTTATATGTAAAATATGTTTATAGGTAAAATACAAATCACAAAAATATAATTACAAGAAAAAATATAATGTGCATTGACTTCTAAACTTACTCGTAATTCGACACATTTCTCTAGTACGAGACATCTAAATGTACTTCTATAACTCTTTTCATCTAAGATTACCAACTCTTTAGAACTGTCAAAGTCATAAAATGGTTAGCCAGGAGAAACATAGAATTTATAAACTATTATATATTACACAAAATAAATCATACATACAGATCTAACGTATCCGAAAAAATATAGGCTGCAACATTAGCCTGAAGCTCGATTGACATCATCAAAGGTGTAGGCTCAAATACAATAAGTGTCCACCACTGCAGTTAAAAAAATAGTTTTAAGTATTAAACTAAAAAATAAAGAAAAAAGACAAAAAAGTAAAATAAAGAAGAAAAAATATATGGTTACCTTTGACAATACAACTCCTATTCTAACATGTGGTTGTCCACTAGATGGAGTTGTTGCTTTACGAGTGATATCTGAATGGAATAAGTTGTTGGATTGAATTGGTAAGATACTAGTAAGATCACTACTATAGTAGAATCCAATATCGAACTACTATTTGTGAAAGTTATTTGTTGTGTTATGATAACATCAATCTTTTGGTGTAGAACATGAATTACCGATTCTAAGTTATCGATCCTTTTTGTTAGATTGTTAAATATATTCTTGATCTGCATATTTTTTATTGGAATAATATTTTACTACTCACTCAGATAGTATTTTGTTTGTACCATATAATTCCTTAGGATGAATATATAGTAAATTCGGTTACAAAAGATAAGATAAGATAAAAAAATATCTAATTAGAGTAAGATAAAAAGAAATTAAAAATAATAAGATTGTATAAAATAATCTAATTTTATCTTTTTTAAAAAATTAATATTTAAAATATTACCTCATATTTATTATTATTTTAATATAAAAGAAAAGGAGACCAAAATTTGGCCGTGGAAAGTAATTAAAGTTGGATAAATTTTTATTTTTAATTTAAATTTAAATAATAAATTATTGGTTATCAAATTTAAATTATTAAAAAGGAATTAGTTGTGTGAAATATCATTTTATTCTTATATATAAACACTCAAGTATAGAACACTATTAATTATCTTTATTAAAACTAAAATTACAATCTAGTAGAGTAATGGAAGAAAAAGTAGTAGACGATCACATTAAATCTTCTTCGATAGACATTATTGAAACTTCTCTGTTGAAACAAATACTACATGCAATAGAGGTAATATACCAAACTCATGACAAATTACAATGTTATTTATATATACTAATACTAATTTTCTCTTTATAATGTAGTCTTTACCCAAGAGAGTTGATGAGATGGAGAAAGTAATGTGGATGGCAAAAAAGTCACTTGATAAGCTAACCGCCCTTCAATGTAAAATTGATGAGAAGTATCATGAAGAATTTGATCATGTGGATCTATATGAGATGAAGAATAAATCCTGTGGTGATATAACAAAGAAGAACTCTTGTCCGTTGCAAGTAAAGTAAAAAAATTGTGAGTTTACAGATTTATCCGACGAAAATAAGGACGTTGAGATTTTGCACAATTTGCCACCATCGTTCTGCAAAGGGATGCAAACATGTGTCGATGGAGAAGAAAAGTCAAAGCCAAAGTCAAAGCTGAATTTTCAAACAAATAGCAAAACCCATAAAACTGTGCAAGAACATTCGAGTAAGTTTGTAAGGCAAAAGGACAAATGGGCAAGAATCAATAATCCACCATTTATCCAAAATATGGCGTTTACACGACCAACTAAAATGGCAAAACTTGAGTACAAAGTTCAACTATCAAGCAAGCTGTCGGAAACAGAGTACGCAAATGGCCTTTAACTTTTAACATAGACTTGCACAGTTAACGAACTATGTGAAACAACAAAAAATGGCTTTCAAGTCAACTTCTATTCCAAAGGTATTTCATATAGTTACAAATAATTTTTGGAAATAGTATTCAAATATGTATATTATGGATAACCTCTTTGTTTTGTCCAGAATCTTAATTGTTTATTCAAAGAACCACAAGATATGAGGTTGAGTGAGGACTTTGTCAATATGGCTATGTACATCTTTGCTGCCGATAATGATATAGCGTAAGATTTTTTTTGCCATATTTTATTTTAAATTTTAGTTATCTCTGTGTCTAACATGGTGGCTTTGTGTTAGAAAGGATTTGGTTCATATTCACGACACAACTGTAACCAGAGAAGATCTATTTTGTCTCGTAGCTGGAAAGCAAGTGTCTGGACTGGTAATATAGCTGATGGCATTAAAGATAACATCAAATATTAACGTAAAAAAATTAAAGAATGTTTGGTCCCTTCCACCATCATTTGCAGTAAGTCAAAATCTTAATTAGCTCATTTTAACTAAGTAAAATAAATAACCATTGTGCTCAAATATACTTAGGATGATGTGTCGTTACATATGGAGGATCATGACCTATTGAAAAAATATGCACATTATATGCCACCAACCCGTGACCTTCAATTTGTAAGTTCTAATTAATTATTAGAATATTTTTATTATAATAAAAAGTACTCAAACTTGTACTTAAACATATTACATCCTATTTGTTATATATATCCAAATCAAAGAGAACGATCACTGATATCTAATGGTAATGAGCATTCCTGACAAAATACTTTATTATTTATACTCGTACTGTAAGGTTGACGACAATGAACCACGCAAGTATCATATTAAAAATATAGTAAGTTCACTTACTATAGAAACAAAGCAAATAATAACATTACTTCGAATAATAAAGCACAATATTTTTATTACAGGGAGAGGCTCTTTCTGAAATAATATTTTCAGAGAAGTATGCAGAATGTGGTAAACAAGAAATAGTGAGTTTCGAGGGTTGGGAAGTTCGTAGGGAAATAGGTATTCCTAGGTGCACAAATAGATAATCTATTCTTAATATATAAAAGTAGATACATTAATTTATCCACATTATTTTTGAGACATTTCTTTCCTCCTACTAATGCCATGTCAGCAATATCGCTTACTTGACAAAACTTTAAAATCAACCACTCAATTCCAAATCAACTATTATTTCCAAATCAGCAAAAAAATGAAATATACAAATAAATTAAAACTAAAAAATACAATACAATAAATTTGTAACCTACAAATACATTGAATTCATATTCCTATATTTATTATATCTTACAGTCATAAATAATACAAAAAATTTATAACCGCAATAATTAATTTATTAATTTTAATAAATAACTCACTAAAGGTAATAAACATTCATATTACAAATGTCATAATAATATTATTAACCATAATAAATATTCTTAATATATAAAAGTAGATACATAAGTTTATCCATATTACTTTTAAGACATTCTTTCCTCCTACTAATGATATGTCAGCAATATCGTTTACTTGACAAAACTTTAGAATCAACCACTCAATTCCAAATCAACCATTATTTCGAAATCAACAAAAAAATAAAATATATGAATAAAAAACTAAAAGAATACAATACAATAAATTTGTAACCTACAAATACATTGAATTCATATTCCTATATTTATTATATCTTACCATTATAAATAATACAATAAATTTATAACCGCAACAATTAATTTATAATACAATAAAAATTAATTTATAAATTTTTATTAATTTATTAATTTATTAATTTGTAATAAACATTCATATTACAAATGTCATAATAATATTATTAATCATAATAAATTTTACGTTATAAGTATTCAAATTCCATACCATTTAAACTACTTATATAAGTCTCTTATCATTATTCCTTCACATAACATCAAATTTAGCACAATAAATTTATTTTCGAACTACACATATCAAACTTACTCAATAGAGCATCATTCTTTCATAGCAGAACGATTAGAAATCGAATAACTATCCAAGATCTAATGGCCATGCAATGAGAATCTGATGATCAAGTATGACAAAAAAAATCACAACATGCATCATACATTCATACTTACTCAAATACCTTATACCTAATGATAACATAAACTGAATATTAGAATAGAAAAAGATCTTCACAATTTTAGTAACTATAAACAAAATTGATGAAAAATTAGGATGAAACTATGTTAAATGTAAAAAGTGTCAAAAGAAAGCATATAAAAAAGGAAACAACTATAGAAATTTATTTTCGAACTACACATCTCAAACTTACTCAATAGAGCATCATTCTTTCAGAGTAGAACGATCAGAAATCGAATAATTATCCATGATCTAATGGCCATGCAATGAGAATCTGATGATCATGTATGACAAAAAAAATCACAACATGCATAATACATTCATACTTACTCAAATACCTTATACCTAATGATAACATAAATTGAATATTGAAATAGGAAAAGATCTTCACAATTTTAGCAACTATAAACGAAATTGATGAAAAATTAGGATAAAACTATGTTAAATGTAAAAAGTGTCAGAAGAAAGCATATAAAAAAGGAAACAACTATATTTGTGGCACATGTAATCAAACACCACAATATCCAACAATAAGGTAACTCTATATACTTTTCATAATCTCATCTATCAAATTATTAGTTACTAATCCAATACTTATTTTAGGTTCAGAATTCAATTAAAGGTTTCAGATCAAAGTGTTAGAACAACTTTTGTACTATTTGATGGCGAAGCAAAAAATTTATTGGACACAACTGCTTCAAATCTAATGACATTCCAGAAAAATAATGACATTGAAGCACCACCCCATCAAGAGATTAAGGAGAAAGAAAATCATAAAAATTCAAGACACATCTTCGGAAGAACATACATACAAAGATGGAACAAATAACACAATAGAAAGTGCATCAAACTCAACAATTCATAAAGAACATGCCTTCACAAGAACCTACGATAGAAAGAAGAAGGCAGCAACTCTAACAACCAACCAAAAAAGGAGGACGAGCGCCACATAAGATGACTAAGTTCATCAACTAAAACAAATGCAAAAATCAAACCACCAAATAAAAATGTCACTTTGTACAACTCCAACATCCAAATCTTTTGTACTATAAATTATTTTAAATAAAACACCTTTTAAATTTAACTTCAATTTACACATATTTAATTTATTTCTACAAAATATAACAATTTTTAATATTTATTATATACTATCATTAATTTACCGTCCCTCGTATCGCGCGGGTCTCATTCTAGTTATTTAAATGATTGGTTATTTAATTTAATATATATATTTTATGTTCGATGGCCTTATGATGTATTACATGATACATTTTTACACAGCAATGATTCAGCTGTATGGATTATGCAATGGATGGATGTGTAACAGGAATTCACTCCTGTGGTCCCTCCCAAAGGTAACTTTTAACATAGACAATTTTGCTCTATAATTACATTAATACATATGTTAACGTTTAGTAAAATTAATTACAGCTGCATAAGGAAAGGAGTAGGATGTATTTAGCATTGGATTTCCTCACCGGAGATTAGAATAAGATACGGGCAGATGTTAACGAGAGATTTTAATTATGGTGGCTTACGATACACCCATAGCATTTACTGAAATCATGATAAATTATTCATGTCTTCTTGTAGTTGTTAGACTTAATAAAATAGACAAATTTTTTAATTATATATTTTTTATTTCTCTCATTGTGTATCACTTTTTCGTTATCCCATTACGAACTTACTTATAATTCTGATTAAAACTCAAAATTATCAGTGTTATTTATCTTATTTTTTTAAATTTTTTTATGATGAGCTCATCTTTATTAAAATGAAAAAATAAGCTATCTCATATATATTTCACAATTATAAAAATAAAATTACTTGAAATTTAGATAATAATGATCAATTCACTAATCAAGCTAATTATTCGGTTTCTGGTTTAGGTGGACAAATTATTCCCCATTCGGCCATTCCAGCCCAGCTACCTCCTCGTCGTAAGACTCATTGGGAATCCAAGTCCATTCACACCAACTTATTATAGACAAAGATAACGATTTTAACTTCTAATTCTTTGATGTTACTTCCTTGAAGAAAGAGACCTTGCAAATAGAAAACATTTTCGTGTAAAGAGACGCAACCCGCAAAATCGAAAACATGACAATTAAAGGACCAAATTTAGTAGAAATATAAATATTTGGAATTAGGAATCTAACATTCAAAATAGTCAGCATGCAAAGGGCATTCCCCTTTGTCCATTTCGAAGCATAATCCTAAACTGCAGCTCAAGTATAAATGCATGAACATTTATAAAACATCAAATAAAAATGAAAACATAGTACAGATGATGCAAGGGAAAAAATTTGTTTCATTGAACATAGAAGTTTTCTTGGTCACAGTTAAAACAAGCTTCGTAGGCCCAGTTTAAAGTCTACAGGTTGTCAATGAAGCCATCATGTTGAATTATTTTTGGTGTACTTATTGTTCGCACGCCTTCTTTCCTAAAGAGAATTTCACCTGCCTGGTTATAGCCACAAGTCATAACTACCAATGAAGTGATATACACTACTCTAAATAGCACAATCAAAAGTTATGCGCATGCTTGAACACATTAAAAATTGAAAAGCAATGATTTCTCATACCTAAATAGCGTAATTGTTAGCCAATGCCCTTATGAGAAGAGGACCAGCAAATGGAAGTATCCATGTTGCAATAATCAAGATTCGAAAAAGCTAACTATACAATGCAAACCAGATGAAGAAAGTTGTCTGAAAGGGGTAACTGAGCAATAAGATCAAAGTCGAGAAACTGAACTAAAAAATCACATGTATACTTGATGAGTTGGTGCACAATTAAGCATGATGGAAGGTGTTTTTTCTTCTTTTTTGTAAAATAAAAATAATAACTAAAGCTTACATATCTTCAAAGTAAGATCCAACAAAGTGAATAGCCCCACTTTGCCCTTTGGATAAAGTAAAGTTAATTAGATTCACAAGTTATGACAGCATTAATGGAGAAAATGTTTACAATAAATTCTATGGGAGTCAATTTTTGGAACCTAATGTATGGTTTAATGCTCAAGTTAAATCTCGCATTTCACATGGCCTTTGTAAATAAATCTACATGAAATATTCCTAACTAGCATCTTAAACCAGAAATAGAGGATTCCACAACCTTAAACCATTAATTATACCATATTACAATACTTCATTGCTACAGTACAAAGCATTCTCATCATATACCTACAATATAAGTAATATAATATCATTAGTACTAGCTAATAAGCAGCCATTAAAACTCTGTCATAACTCATGGGTACTTACTAATGAATCATCTTCAATATTCACGTGATCATCTAAGTCATTATCAAATGTGTCAATTCCACGGCCTTTTAACTGTACAATGCCTCAATGAACACGACAAGTTGTTTGATTGTGGCCCTCCATGCTACACTATCCACATTGATGTTTTCTTTTATTGGACTGTGCAACACTCCCTTTTGTCCATATTTTCTTGGATCCCTTGGCATGCTATATCCCAGATCATTGGTTGCAAGCCCAGCTCCAGAAGTATTCACTTGCACATCATTTCTTACACTATCTACATCATTAAACAACTCTTTTTGTGTAGCATCTTCCTCCTTAAATTGTTTCAACAAATTTATAGCCATTTCTCGTATAAAGATAAATCTCTCATTATCTTGGCAAGCAAAGTTAGCTAGTTGTCTAAACCAATCCATCAAACAACCGTATTGACTTAACATCAAAGAATCTCAATGAAATCCGGCTGCATTTTGCAAACCTACTTTGGCAGTCTTGGTCCACCGAGGCAAGACTAATGATCTTGGCAGCTCATCTATATCTTCATGCACCAAGATGCAAACTATGTGTTCACAAGGTATGCCAAATGATTTCATTTTCATACATAAAGAATTCCATCTCAATGTCAAAAAAGAATACACGCCACATCTCATTTGGCGTTCAATCCAAACCGATAGAGTAAATCACATAAGAGCTAGTTTGCCTCATATTTATTACCTTCATTGATGCAGCTCGTACAAGGATTGGTTGGAACATATAAAATATTGATAGGGTGTAAACATTGGCAGCACTCCTCTTTAACTGTTGAAAACACATTTGCATACTGGGTCTCCCATTCATAGATGTGAGGTCAGCCGGACCTTTTTCCACCAAATATGGTCGACACATTAATTAAAGTGTTGAATGAACTCAACCAGATTGTACCTTGAATTGACATACTTTGCAATGATTGAGTTTAATCCCTCGCACCGAGAAGTAGTCCGAAAACCAGCAAAAAACTTCCCTCTTATATGTGTAGTTGCCCATGAATGTCTCTTCTTATACATATCTAGGACCCAACTCTTGTTTTCGACACCAAATTCCTCAACTATTTCAAACCACTTTTGATGAAATACATCAATTTCATAGTCGCCTAGCATACACTTTTTAAATATGGAGGTAAACTGGAGCTTGCCAATATTACTTGTTGCATTGCGAATCGGATGCCATGCACATAATCTATGATGTGAATTAGGAGACTCTTTCTCAATGGCAAACTTCATTGATAGATCACCATCCGTGATAACCGAAATAGGTGCTTTTCCATTCATTGCCAGCTTCATTTGCTGTAGCAACCGCCTATATGTGTCTTTTTCCTCGTCACAAATTAAAGCAGTAGAAAAAATAATTATTTGATTGTGATGATTGACACCAAAAAATACCACCAATAGACACATATATTTATTCCTCTTATAGGTAGCATCAAAAGCCAACACATCGCCAAATAATGAGTAATCTGCCCTACTGAGACCATCACACCAGAATAAATTGCGCAAAGTACCATCGACATCCACGTGATGATTAAAATAGAGAGAAAGGTCATTTTATGCTCGATCTTCTAGATACTTCAAAGTTGCATATGCATCATCGGGTAATTGGCGCCTCTGCTTTGCTATTTTATTGTACATGTCCTTTTGCGTGAAAGAGAGATACCCGTAGCCACCTGCCTGATTTGCTAATGCCCGATATATCTGTCCAACACTAATCCCACCCTTTTTCATGTTAATAATATGGCCAATATCAGCCTCGGACATGAATCCATGCCCACAAAGCAATCCAGTCAATCGAGGATCCATAAGCGGATGACTGTGTTTATAAAAAAATAAGAAATAAACCAATGACCGCTAGGTGCATCTAGACGAATCTCCATCATTGCACTGCAGCCACACTCTGTCTCTGGTGTCGGTTTTTTCTTAAAGTTTCCAATGTCATTATTATTTTGTAGTCTAAATCCTTCACGATGACATACAAAATTCTTCAACTTAAGTACGCCTACATGACTCTTCCTAGTCGTGTTCTTCCGAGCACTAAAGCCTATTGTCCTTGTATATCTATTGTAGAACTCAAATGCAATGTCGATATAAAAAAAGTGAAAATGACATACATCTTCGTCTCTGATGTTCCAAAATTCAATCCTCCCAATGTCTTCGAGTGAGTCAATGTTATACCCTTCATTAAAGCCGTGATAATCAAACATTGGTTCCACATTTGTGTCATCCTCATCCATATAATCCCCGTCAACTTCATCATGTTTTTCTTCCTCCTGCTCATGCTGATCATATGATATATGCTCACTATTAATCCCTTCATGGGAAAATTCCTAACCCATTACTTTCTGAACACAAATACACAATTCAAAATAAAACTTAAGTTTGTACATAAATTGCAAAAAATGATAAGAACAAATGTTTTTAAAATAGAGACCAAATTCTTTATATATCATGCACATATTTATGCCAATTTGCTAATTTAAGCGATCAACATTAACACAAATTGGAACATTAATACCAATTTGAGCGATCAACATTTGAGCGATCATGCACATATTTATGCCAGATTCCTGATTGAAACTCTAAAACTAGCGATCAACATTAATACAAATTAAGAATGCTTGTTGCATCAAAGTAGCGATAAAATAACTCATTTTGGTGTATTCACTTAAAACTCATCATAGCATAAAATGTGGCTCCCACTACTCACTTTAGATTTATTTCCTAAATACATCGAATTATAGGATGGACTGTGATCCCATTTTAACTGGCCACCGACTATATCATCCTATGATGATGGGGTGATGAGTCCCAAGCACATAAAAATAGCACTGCACAAATATGTCTCTTCTCTATAGTTGGGGACATAAAAATAAACCAGGAAGAAACCATACTCCGCTCTGCCATTATGTCCGCAATTTCACCTAGGTTAATTACGACCTACATCTGAAAAACAACAACAAAGTATGGAATGAAAACCGGGGGTTCTCAGTATGGTAACAGTGCCCAATAATGTAAGATATAAGGCTCTGGGACGTCGAAGGCAATCCTAGAACTTCACATCGAATACAGATATTCAAACTTAGAATAAAATAAATAAATAAAGAACTTAAACCATAAACAGGGTTATCTAAACTTAGGGGAATTCTAACTAATACTAGTCATACCGCTGTATCCCACAGCCTTCGCCAACCTAACCTCCGTGCGATCCCATCGCCACCGCCTACCTAACCTCTTCAGCACCAGACAATCACAGATAATGCAAGCAAGTAAAACACAGATAGTATTCATATATAACAAGCAATTCAAGAAGCAAGTAGGCATATTATACAATTAGGCAAACTCAAGTAAACAAAGCAAACAAACGCATAAGAGATGCATATAATGAATGCCTATCCTATTGGCTCGTGATATCACTTGTCGGTTTATAAATGCCAATCCGACACATCCTTTCAGAAGTAGCTTTTCTGCCACGCCCATGGATATAGTACTGGGCACACTCTATTGACCCACAGATATAATACCGGGCACACTCTATTCACCCACGGATATAGCACCGGGCACAGTCGCATGCGTAACCCAAGGATATAGTGCCTGACACACTCTTGCAGCAGAAAAGGTTATTAATCATCAATCCCAGGGACATAATATCCTACACACTATCATACTTAACCCAAGGATATAGTGCCTGACACACTCTCAACATTCAACTAGATCATCATTCCTCTTTGAGTTACCACCACACTTAACCCAAGGATATAGTGCCTGGCATACTCTCAACATTCATCAAGATCATCATTCCTTTTTTAGTCCTCAACTCATCACAACCATCATCAATTCATAATTTCCATTCCGAACTCATTAGTTCATCAGTTTCTCAATTTGTTGTCAGTAATCACCAAGTTCACTACTCTTCCTTCTCTCTCAACCAAACTCATCCTCAATACACCAGAAATCTACACATCCGTTCTCTAATTTTTTCAAAGTAAAACCCAAATAATTCCACCTAAGACCTTCTCTATGTTTAACATTCAAAAACAAGCCAAAAAGTCTTAATTAGGTGTCACAGAAGTTTACAAGCTTGTTGGGAAGGTGAAGCAGTTTAAAAAACAAGATTTTAGTTGAGAAACAGCGCATGTGCGTACGCACAGGGGTGTGCGTGCGCACGCCCAGGAGGATTTTCAAAATGTGTGCGTACGCATAGAGGTGTGTGTACGCACAGGTAGTAAAATTTCAACTCTATTCGTCCGCACAAGGTGTGTGAACACCCTGAATAGAGTGCATCTTCCAACGTGTGCGTGCGCACAGGGTGTGCTAACGCTTTCATCAGCAAGCCTTCCCCTGTGTGTGCGTGCACACAAGGCTGTGCGTCTGCACACTTTCAAAAACACACAGGATGTGCGTGCGCACACAAACTAGAAGTCACAAATTCTGTAGCATTCACAGAATTCAGATTTCAACACCAAACTTTGAATGATCATAACTTCCCTTACAGAAATTCATTCTCTACAAACTTTATAACAATTTAAAGCTCTCAAAGCCATGCATCTTTAATTTAAAACAAATTTCATGCAAAAATAACTATTAAGCCATACACATATAATATACCAACATCAAGCTTAAGGTTCACAAAAATAACTAAAGACAAGGGTTTAGTAAAACCTTACTTTACCAAACGAGATTAGGGATAAAATCCAACAATTACCCGCTATTAGAGATCACATGAACAAGTAAAATCACAAAATCTACTCAAAAATCAAACCAAAAAACATAGAAACTCTAGGGATGGAAACTGGAGCTTGAGGTTCGAGTTCTTACCAGATTTTCTTAGATATAAATGAAGAGCGGCCGCAAACGATTCGTCAATCGAAGTTCCGTAGCTCAAGTTATGGCTCTCAGAAGGTGATGATGAATAGTAACATCACCTCTTCTCCTCTCTTCTCTCAAACCGTGCCTCTCTCTCTTTGGCTGGAAAATGAGCTCAAAGCTCATTAGTTAGGGCATATATATGTTGGACTTGGGCCCACTTGGGCCCGGTCCAACCCGCTAAGTGTTTTTGGTCCGTTTGGGCCACTTTGGGCCAAAATCTTTAAGATTAGTGTCCGGTTTTCAATTCTAAATTATTTTTGTCCTTTCAAAATAATAAATCAATTTTTAAAATCTTATTTTTTTTCAAAACACAGTACCAGACATACTAAAGCCGGTACTGCCGCCTTAAGCGCTAGTGCACATTTTTACAAAAATTTTTCGAAAAAGATACATTTTTCAACTCAGAAAAATTCACTGAAATCAAATTTCACAATTAAATTTTTAAATTAAAACTTCTAAATTTTGAATCTGCTCCGGACACTAAAAAAATTATCATTTTATTAAAACGGTTTTACGTAAAAATTCTGGTTCTTACAATAATAATAATAATAATAATAATAATAATAATAATAATAATCCACATTTGCTAATTTTAGCAAATTATGCAAAACTAAAAAGCAAGTTTATTTTGTCGTTTCTCAAACTCATTAATCTAAATAATGGATAAGAAAAAGGGGATAATTAAAGAAATCATTCAAATGGTGACAACCAATAATAATAGTAATTGTTAATTCTCAATTGTCACCATCCATAAAAGGAGAAGATCATAATTTTAGTTTTATGGAGTTATGGTTAGTTAATTACTTGGATACAAATGCCGATTACACAGTCAATTCGGTAAATTTTCTATTCAGTTGCCAATTAAAAGAAAAAAAAAAGAAAAAAAAAAATCAAGAGTTGCTTAAACCAAATAAGAATTAGATTTCGAAACAAATGAAGAAAAGATATCATAAATACAGGATTGAGAGAAAAATCTGACAACGGACGATATTTAAAACAATTTTCATTGATGCAGCAGAACAAATAATAATTCAAAAAGTAGCCAGGCATAAGATATGGTCATAACTCTCAACCTTTAGTAGTAATTTAAACAACTGAGGACACTGCAAAGTTCATAATGATTTAGCATACTAGTAAAACATATCTTTAAAACTATGAAATTTCATTATTAAATCTTTTCTATGAACTCACTATCAATATTAAAATTTTCACAAATCTAAACCATTGTTTAAGTGCTATACATATTTTTAAATCAGTTTCTCTCAGCGTGGTCCCACTACACACTAGGTCTAAAATGGCATCAGCAATTCCCATCTAAATGAAGCAAAGGCAAACAAATCAACCAGATAAATATCATGTCCACCATATGGCAACAACATCACTAAGATGGATGCAACAACAGTTGATTACTTCATTCCAGAAACAATTGACCGAAATTGCAAACAAATGAATAAAAGGGTAAAGGTTTCATATGGCTAAGCAATTAATTACTTCACTTCAACCATGTATTAAGATGCAGAATGAAGATATAATATATATCAACTGAGACATCACAAACCCCAATGAGTATGAAAAACTGTTAAGTTATAATGCTTGGCACAGTCCATTTTATGGTTGATAATAAGAAAGCATAAACAGAAAACTGTTAAGTTCTAGATATTATATTTTACCACCAATAATGGCTCTAATCTCATTCTTTCTGTTCTGTTTCCTGATCAAAAAATTCAAAACAATTCAATGGCTTACCCTTTGAATAGCCACATTCCCTTCTGGGGTGACAGTGATGGTCTGGGGCACTGTAGAAGCCAACTCACTTGGTAGATTCCTGATCAAACAATTCAAAACAATAGCCTTAGCATACACATGTCTTACGTAGTCAATAAAATCCCAGATACATTAGGGACTCTGCATTTGTACACGCGGGAATTATAGGATGTGTTTACTCATACAATATGAATATGAATGGAAAACTTAAAAAAAAAAAAAGCCGCAGACTTGCGAAATTCAGCATCTTACTCTTCTCCATCAGGTTCATTTATCAAGCATAAGAAATCAGTAAATCAAATTAATGCATTAAACCAGAAAGTTAATGTTCAGAAATTTAAACTATATACATCACAACTTTATGCTAATAGATTCAATAATGTCACTCCTAGTACTTCCTAAGTATTAAGATTATCAATTCTACTCAGATGAAAAAGCCATTAAGAGAAGGGAAGACTTAAAAAGTTGTGACAATACAAAAAACATCGTTAAAATCGACGATCAAATTGACGGTTAAACTGTCGATAATATTAAAATTCGACGGTAAAATAGACGGCGGAGGTGGTCGCTATTAAACTTATCGATTTTTCAAAATTTTAATAAAATCGACGGCTAGGCAAGCCGTCGATAATAACTTAATAAAATCGACATTGTTTCTATCTATAATATGAGTTTAAGAATTTTACATTGTTACTAAAATCGACAACGTTGCCGTCGATATTATTATATAAAATCGACGTCATTTCTGTCAATATTTGATTCAATAAAATCAATGATATTTTCGTCTATAATATGATTAATAAAATCGACAATGTTGTCATCGATTTAATTATTTAGATACCGACAAATTCTGGCTATATTTTATTTTTTTCTATTTTAATTTTAAAAAGCGACAGGTTTATTGTCGATTTTAATAGTTATCTGTTTTAATTATTTTTTCTATTTGAAAAATAGTAAACAATTAATACAAATAAACTTTTAAATATAGAAATAAAATTTATACAGAATATTAAATAATAAGACAAATAAACTTTTAAATATAAAAATAAAATTTATACTAAATATTAGATAATGAGTTTACAAATTTATCAAAATAATAAATAATTCTCTAACATAAAGATTCAAGACAAGATAAATAACTAAACTTAGACTTATATTCATTTAAATTGCAATCCACTACTAATACAAAATATTCAAAGTAAAGTAATCAAAATAAAACCTATCAACTTGGTGCTACACCATTGCTGGGAACAGCGGATCACAATAGAATTGGAGTAACTTGTTCACTGAGACTCAATCACCTCATTGATTGAATGCCCACTGTAGGTATACATAGTAAGTAGTAACACCAATATTTTATATAAAAATAGCATACCAATTCTTCTTCAAAGTTTCCAAATGATGAGGCTCCTCAAATCACTACTATATACAATATTAGACTATTTGCTACTAGTCACACCACTTCTGTACTCCCTTCAGAGCTTCATCTTCAACTGATTCGATTGCAGAGGTACTGTATCACAATCTAGTTATTAAATTTAAAGGTAATTTAACAAAAAATAAAAATAAGAAAACCAGATTTAGAATTCCCATCCTGTACTTGTCTAAGCGATGCAAATGTATTAATTTGCTAATATAGATAAGCAAATATAGATAAGCAAATAATTTATACTTTCATCATGAATGATTTACACAAACAAGTCTAGATAAGTATGCATAATATTTTAATATTAATAACTATGGCTTCTAAAAAAAGATAAAACAAAAGAAAAGGGACATGCACAAAGTGAGGGAGAATTTTTAAAAAATAATATTAATAAAAAATAATTATAAATTAACTTAATCTAAATTTTTTAAAAATAATATTAATAAAGTATAATTTTTATATTTTTATTTAATTATATATATTGCTATTTAAAGAGTTAATCCCTTACACAATATGGTTGTCGCATAACAAATCTGGTTCCTTATTATATTGATATATATGCCAGAAGTCAAATAAACATGAAAGACACTTGCAGTCCATGCTACAAATAGACTTAGGTTATAAGTTTTAAACTGAAAGGATATATATTTGTATCCTCTTTATAACATGAAAGCAAGAAGACTTGTCAAAGGAGTTAAATTAGAATGTCAAATCTAACATTTCAAATGCATGAGGCTTTTTTTCTTCATCAGGTACAACAAATATTCCAGATGCAGAGCCAGAGAATGCTCTAGAAGATGTGATAGATAAGAACCTTGAAGCAAACTATCCCATTGAATACGTGCTCAAGGTAGTAGAGATAGCAGGTCGGTGCTTGCAAGAAGATCCAGTAGAAAGGCCTGAAATGAGGGACTTGGTTGGAGCACTATCACAGATAGTGATGAGCACTATCACTCTATGGTTTGTTTTCAAGTTGTCTATTTGCTTCTTAAAGAGCTCAGTCCAAAAATCCTTACAGATGAACTTTATGGCTTTCAGATGATCACTGAATCGTGGTTGCTCCATGCTGTACCTGATTAGTCACCAGAGTATGTTTAAACACACCAACACTTTTCTACAATTCATTAAAATTTCATGATCAAACCATTATAAATAGTCATTAAGTAAAACTATATAGAGAAGCAGAATCATGAATCATAGTTAAAAGACTTAATTTATTGGTGCATCTTAATTTGCAAGTTAACTTTCTAGATCGGTCCAACTTGTAAAATCCCTACAATACCCGTATTCCCTTTTTTTCCAAACCAAACCCTAACCCTCTTCTAACACACTCACTCACCTCTTACTGCCGCACACACCCTCACTCCCCTCACACCCTCTTCCTCAAAGCACACACTCACGAGCTGAGGAAAGAAAGAAAAGAAAGATAGAGATCAAGAGAGTGAGGGAGAGGAGGAGAGAAGGAAGAAGAGGAGGGAGAGGGCTACCGCATCGGCACCGTGCCTCACCGTCATCCAACTTGCCGTCGTGCCGCCACCGCACCCGTCTCGCCCAGCCACATTCAGCTCACTGTCGCCCCGCCTTGCCGTCGTTGTTGCCAACGATGGACGAGAGAGAGAGGCGAACGCGAGGAGAGAGAGGGAAGCTGTTTGCGCGTGCTGGAGGATCGCCACCGTCGTCCTCATCGCGACCTGTCACCATCGCTGGAGCCAGCCACCTTCGTCGCCATTTCTCGCCATTTGTTCCGCTGCCGAAGCCTGGATCGTCGCCGTCTGGGTTGCGTGGAGGAAGGAGGAGCCGCTGGGTGTCGCCGCGCCTTGTCTGCGTCGCCGCTGAGCTTTAACCGCCGCCATGCCAAGTCGTTGTCGCCATTGTTGAGAGAGAAGAGAGAGATTGAAGAGAGAGAAACAGGATGTGCGAGAGGAGCCGCCGTGAATAGAGGGTTGTTCCGTCACCGCTGTTGCGTCACCGTTCGGGTGAACCTTGGTTGCTACTGGAGCTGTTGGTGTCACTGGTGGAGCTGTACCGTTCCTGTCACTAACCCAAACTATGGCCAGCTCCACCTTGTCACTGCCTCAATCCAAATTCTGTGCTCATTGGTTTCATTCTACTTCAATCTTCCTCACCTTGGATTCTGGCACTCCGGGTTCGGTATCTTCGGTCTTTTGGAGCCAAGTTGTGAGTAGACTTTACATTTATAATTGTTTGATTTTGCATCTATAATTATTTTGACGTATATCTATTATGATCTTTGAATTATATTCACTATATTTGCGTTGAACGATTTTAAATTGATTAGAATAATTTATTTCTTAGAATTGAATAATTCATTTTTGTGAAATTTATACTTTAGGAACTATACATGAGACATATAGTTTTGATGAAGTTTTGTATTATTCCAAAATGTTTAATTTTACTTGAATATCTGTTTTTGAAATATCGAAGTATTTGTTGGTACTTTTATACTTTAAAATTGTAAAATATGTTTGAAATTTTTTATTGAGAAAAAATATGATTGGAAAAGATTCTGATGAGAAAGTATAATATGATTTGATTTGATTCGATACCTTATATATTTGAAAGATCAAAGATTTGTTGTATTTGAATTATATGTTTTGAATTGGTTTGGGAGGCTCTTATTAGAAAATCGTAGTTAACGGCGGTTATAACGTTAATTTAGATGCATCTAACTCAGACTCCAGCTAACAGGAGTGTTGCTAGCCTAACATGTAGGCCACACGTTAGATCTTTTATTCTGTTAGGACACACGAGAGGAAAGGGCTACCTATTGAGGTGGAGCCGCCCAAGTGTGGACTTTTGATTTGATTTCTGTATGAGAACTCCCTTATTGATTCACTTATTATTATCAACTATTATTTTCTAATTAAAAATTACTTTGATGTTTATATGGTCTCATGTCGATTATAAATGTATTGTCTAGTCACTGAGTTGCAAAACTCACCATGTTTTTCTAAAAATATTTTTCAGGAATAAATATTTGGTCATGTGAACCTTTCTGTTCAAGAGTAATGATGTGCAAAGGCTACATATTCTTTGTTGAGTTCTTAGACGTCATCTGTTCCATATGTCACAGGCAGGATCCAACCATTCTTAATTGTTTTATTTTTGTTAAAAATATATAACTATTTATTTTGGAACTTGTAAAATATTTGAAATTTTCTTATTCAGCTTATAAATGAGTTTGTTAGGCTTGTTAGGGAATTATTTTCCCTAAGTGCCAGTCATAGCTCATTTTGGGCCGTGACACAACTAGTGTTAATGAATTTGGCAACTGATCTACATCCAGAATCAAAACACCTTATTCTTGATTTTATAATAAGGCTAGCACCTTATTTAAATAAAATAAATAATCAAAACACCTTATTCTTGTAGCAAAACAACACAAAATATCAACAATTTAGTCAAGTAGTTTCCAAACAAAATCAGCAGCAATGTTCAGCAATTTAGATTAACAATCTAAACATTTCTCAACTATTCAGAATCAAAACCTAATCTAATCAAAACCTAAAAATTCACTAATCAAAAAATAAATCTAACTAAACTAATTACTAAATCAAACTAACTAAACAAAATTAATTGAACTTAATACAAATTAAAAGAATTTTGAAACCAAAACCTGGAAGCATTGACCGGAAGAGATGATGGCTGCAGCGCTGAAAAGATATGCGAGCCAGAATTGAGGGGGGATAAAAGGAGAGAGAGAACGATGGGCGGCGGCGGTGGGGACAGATGCTGCTACAGGTGGCGCTGGCGTGCTGGAGCTCACCCGAGACGAAGAGAACAGGAGCTTAAGCTTGATTTGATCTGCGAACGAGAAAGAACGAGAGAGACATGGGCTGTGTTCTACTGGTTTAGTGTTTAAAAGAGAGGAGAAGAAGGAGAAGGTAGTTGCGGCGGTTAGGGTGGCCGGCGGTGGCGCTGTTAGTGAAGAAAGGAAAAGAAGAAGCTTGTGCGACGGAGAGAAGAAGCAGCTCGTTGAAGAAGAGAGGATCAAGCTCGTTTGATTTATGATTTTTGTGTGTGAAAGGAGCTCCACTACAAAAAAAAAAGGCCTATGGCCACGGTAAAAAACTGTGACCATAGCTAGTAAAAAGGGTGACCATAGATCTATGGTCACGGTTTTGGACCTATGGTCACGATTTTTTACCGTGGCCTATTCTCTCGTGGCCATAGGTCTATGGTCACGGTTTTTTGGGCTATGGTCACGGTTTTTATGGTCACGGTTTCAATTTTTAAAATCTGACACTTTAGGCCACGTTTTTTTACCATGACCATAGGTTAATCTATGGTCACGGTAGAAAACCGTGACCATAGCCTTACCTTTGGTCACGGTAGAAAACCGTGACCATAGCCTTACCTATGGTCACGGTGTTCACCGTGGCCATAGCCTTTATGGTCACCCCTCTTTAAAACCGTGACCATAGATAAGGCTATGGTCACGGTTTTCACCGTGGCCATAGCCTCTATGGTCACCCTTCCTTAAAACCGTGACCATAGCCCTATCTATGGTCACGGTTTTCACCGTGGCCATAGACTCTATGGTCACCCCACCTAAAACCGTGGCCATAGCCCTATCTATGGTCACAGTTTTTCACCGTGGCCATAGACTCTATAGTCACCCCACCTAAAACCGTGGCCATAGCCCTATCTATGGTCACAGTTTTTCACCGTGGCCATAGACTCTATAGTCACCCCACCTAAAACCGTGACCATAGCCCTATCTATGGTCACGGTTTTTCACCGTGGCCATAGACTCTATGGTCACCCTATGAAAAACCGTGACCATAGCCTATCTATGGTCACGGTTTTTCACCGTGGCCAAAGCCTCTATGGTCACGGTTTTTCACCGTGGCCATAGACTCTATGGTCACCCTCCTTAAAACCGTGACCGTAGCCCTATCTATGGTCACAATTTTTCACGATGGCCATAGCCTCTATGGTCACGGTTTTTTAAAACGGTGACTATAGCCTGTTGTTGTTTATGAGATTCAATTTTTTTAAATTATAATCACATATCTCAAAATGATAATAATAACAAAATAAATCTAAAAATAAAAAATTCAAGAAATCTAAATCATAAAAGTTTCATTATAAGATATATATGTTTAATTTTTAGTCTAAACAACACAAATCAAAATAGAGTGGAATTTTTCCAATTACATGTAATTCCTCAAAAAGTACATAACACATCAAAATATTACATTTACATAACTAAGGTGGTAAGACCCATCTCATGTGATATTTGTATGGAACATATTTTCTTCATCACATCATGTCTTCCTGCACGTAAAAGAAATAAACATGTTAGATATCTTGCAAAAATGCTTTTGATGATGACATATGCAGCAAAAGAAGGGAAACATTCATCCACAACAACACTCAAGAATTATTCACAACCATCATTCACTTCAAATAGCAGCTATTGCAAGAATGCAGCAGTAGAGATGGCTTAGACTCAGAAATTCATCAAAGTTATCACTACTGCACAAATAATTCAGAATCTGTTCATTCCAGCAGCAGCCAACACAAAAATAAGGTAACAATAATACTATGCAGCAGCATCATATAAACCAGTTTAGCACAAAAGTAAAACAATGAAACAGCAACATAGGATCAATAACAGTTTAAACCTAATCAACAGCACCAAACAAACTAATTTAGCACAGGGTAGATCAATGAAGCAGCAGCAGGAAGCTAAATTAGAACATGGCAAGTCATTACAAGCACAGGAAAACCAATTTCAGATAGAATAAACATCAGAGTTCAAACCTAAATCCACTACAAAATCAATTGACTACCTAACCACCTAATTCAACTAAGCTAACCTAATCAAACAGCAACCAAAAGCATACTATTAATTTAACTAGAAGTTTTGAACAGTACTTACTTCCATATCCTTTGATACATGGTTCGATCCAAGTGAAGGAGGAATGCTTCGCCGCGCATCATTTGGTGCACTACTCGCGTCAGGCGGAGATTGTTGGGCAGCTTCTATCATTACTTGCACTTGTTCTGCACTCATACCAGGATTGACTTGTTGCAACAACGTTTTAATCAAGTTTGTTAAACCATCCAACTTGGAAGTTAAGTTATTTTGATTTTTCTCCATAGTTGAAACCACTTCATTATGTTGTTGCTGCATTTGTCGGATTTCCTTCTCCTTTTTAAGAGAGGATTTTGTGACTGATCGACCATAAAAACGAACTCTTCCATGTCTCTCCTTTCTGAAAACTGTTTAAACTGCTTCATCATCATTGTATCCTGCTTCTTTCAAATTTTGAAGATGTTCCTATTACACACAAATAGGATCAAAATAAATGCATGCACCCGACAGCTTTAGAATAAATAAAAATAGCCAACACATTTCTTGTTTTGTGTACTTTTCTAAGAGACCAGAAAACTAACAATTGTCTCTTGTGTTCCCGAATCAGTCTCTCCTTTTTTACTCGTACGAGTTACAACAAACATCTCAGATTGTGATGGATCTTCATTGTCCTCCTTCTTTGCTCGCTACAAAGAAACCACCAACATGTGACTAAGCAAGCACACATAACATGAAAGATAAAAAAATACTTAAAATAAAAAGTACAAAAAAATACCAATTCAGCGCGTACTAATTCAAAACTAACTGGACCCATTCGATGATTCCATTTTTTCTTGGATCTATTTTCACGATTTTTGTCAGAAATAACCTACATTTGTTGCAATATAAAATTAGATAGAGTTAGTTAAATACACGATACCATCATTAAAGCCAAGAGAGTTGTGAAAATCACTTACTTTGATGATATCAAGCCTCCAAAATTGAACTAATTTTCGAAAATGCAGTTCAGGTATAGTCATTGGACGATTTTTCATCATCTCTCTAAATGAGTTGTACGGTGTATAGTGATATTTCTTTATGCGTTTCTTAAATTGCTTCCATGCCTCTCCAATGGTATCTATCACCCAAGGCTCAGCATCACTAGGAATGTTATATTTAGACTACAAATAAACAACGAATAATATTATTTTACCATACATGCTAAGCCTATTTGTAAACAATTTAAAAAGGAGAATGATCGACTCACCTTTGCATAATCCAACATTGAAGTTTTAGTCTCAATGGATACAGCTTGCCAATTAGTATATAACAATGTGACCAAATTAGAGTTTCTTGCAAGTGTATTGCAATACACATTAAAGGGAACTTTGAGCAAAAGGGACATGGCAGAGTATTGCAAAATTAGAATAATGGAAACACTACTTCTTCTTTTTTTTCCTTTTAAATTATAAACTTACACTTCATTCCCTTTCAGATAAAAACCTATTTTATTTTGTCCAATCGTTACTTAGAAGATACTTCAACCTAAAGTAGAAGATTGAATGTTACCCAGCGGATTTTGCTGTGAATCAGACTTGCTCTTGTGACAGGAAGCTCGCGGTGAAACTGAACGGGGCACAGCTCAACGGCGGACTCCACCCGTCGTAACGGCGGCAGCGGCTTCCCTTGGCGGCGGCTCAGACGGCAGCAGCAGCCGTAGCAGAGCTTCAACGGTGGCGGTGACGGCACTGGAGGCGGTGACGGCACTGGAGGCGGTGACGGACGGACACGAGCTCAGCTATTGACCCCCCTCTCTCTCATCTTCATGCACTTTCTCTCTCTCTCTCTTGGAAGTTCCATGGTGGCTGGATAGCGGAGGAGCGCGACGCCTACCATTCTTCCTCGCGGTGACAAGAAGCTCGTGGTGAGACGCGCTAGAGGAGCACAGTGACGCTAGGGTTTCTGCCTTCTTCCATCATGGGGGCTGTGACAAAGTAGGGGTTGGGAGGAAAGTGAACGACAATGGTAGGGGCTGGGAGGAAGGGTAACAACGTACGATGGAGAGGGTTGGGAGGAGCTCGGTGAAGGTGGGGGCTGGCTTGAAGGAAAACAGTGAGAATAAGGTGGGGGGGCTGTCACGAAGTGATGATAGGGTTTTTTTTTCTAAGTTACTAATTAGGAGGGAATGGGGATTTGGTTGGGAGGGAGGGGAATTTTGGGATTTGGGGGGGGGGGGGGGGGCAAAAACGACGACGTTTATGGAGGGAAGAGTATCTATGGTCACCTCCAAAAATCGTGGCCATAGATATCTTTAGGCCACTTTCTAAAACCGTGACCATAGACCCTTTTAGGTCACCCTTTCGAAAAACCGTGACCATAGACCCTTTTTGGTCACTGTAAAAAACCGTGACCATAGACCCCTTTAGGTCACTTCTAAAACCGTGACCATAGACCTTTTTAGGCCACCCAACAAAACCGTGACCATAGACCACTTTAGGCCACCTCCCAAAACCGTGACCATAGACTCCTTTAGGTCACCATTTTTTGAAAAACCGTGACCATAGACCCTTTTTGGTCACCGTAAAAAACCGTGGCCATAGACGCTTTTAGGTCACCCCTAAAACCGTGACCATAGACCCTTTTAGGCCACCCCCCAAAACCGTGACCATAGACTACTTTAGGTCACCCCCCAAAACCGTGACCATAGGTACCCTATGGTCACCCTTTTTGTGAAAACCGTGACCATAGACCCTTTTTGGTCACTGTAAAAAACTGTGACCATAGACCTCTTTAGGTCACCCCCCAAAACCGTGACCATAGACCCTTTTAGGCCACCCTTTTTTAGAAAACCGTGACCATAGGTACCCTATGGTCACCCTTTCTGTAACAACCGTGACCATAGCTTTTTTTTTTCACGGACGAAAACCGTGACCAAAAAAACCGTGGCCATAGACCCAAAATGTTGTAGTGGATAGGGGGTGCGGGGTTGGTGTTTTTAGCAATAAAAATCGACGGTATATTTGTCGATTTTAATTTAAAAAAAAAGGCAACGTCTTTAGTGTCTATTTTATACATTAAATCCACACCATTTATTTGATTTTCGAAAGCAACCTGGACCATTTAAATTTATCGACGGAAAGCTTGTCGATATTTTAAATATAAAAATAGACGCCATGTTCGTCAATTTTAAAATAAAAGTATTTTTGACCCCCATTTCGTCGACAATATGACGATAGTTAAAAGGGATTTAATGCATCATCAAAAAATCGAGGATCAGGCTGTCGATTTTATTATTTTATTTTTAATTTTTTTAAATATCGACAGTAAGCCGTCAAAAAATATCGACGGGAGAGATAGACGTTGATTTTTTGTGTCGATAAATACGCTTTTTCTTGTAGGGAGAGAGATGCATAAATCAATGGTTTCACCCATACCAAGAGAATCAATCAAGTATCTATTTCACCCGGAAGCATGTTGCGCGGCGGGGTCGGCAGCGTGTTGTGCGGCGGCGGAAGCAGGTTACGGCGTCGTCTGAGGCGTGTTGCAACGGCAATGATAAGCGAACGAGAGAAATAACAGAAGAAGAGGTTGAGAGAATGATAATGATTGAAAGAGGAGGAAAAATCCTAGCAGACCAAATACTTCTCTTCTCTGAATCTGAAATTAAAAGGAAAATGGAAAAAGGTTTAAAAAGCAAAAATTAGATGGATTAATTTCTAATATTAATTTTTTCAAAAAAAAAAGATGAGGGTATATTTTGTAATTATTTTATTGATGGTTAATCATACAAGTAAGAGTAAAGAATTCATGGCCAATTTTTATAAGTATTTTAACTTTCTAAAACTATAATCACCTACATATAATTTTTTGATAGTTGACATATAGCTATCTTAACTTCACATGAAAATAACTGCACATGAAAATAACTGCACGTAAATTTTTAATTTTTTAAATTTATCAAATTAAAAAAAGTACTTAAAAACTTAAGGTCAGTTTAATTTATATTTTTATTTTCAGTGTTTTTTATTTTTTGAATTTTATAAAAAAAATAAAAATATGATGTGAAAATAAAAAATAAAATTTTATTATTTTTATTTTTTTTACAAAATTAAAAAATAAAAAATATTAAAAATAAAAAAATGAACCAAATTCACCCAATTATTTTAAAAAAGTATAAACACTTCTCTAAAAAACTATACGAACCCGTGGTGCCCACGCATTACCTGAAATCACCCGATATATTCCATGGTTTCTTAAATAATTTTAAAATGTTAACATTAAATACTACCTGCATCAAGTCATCCTAATGACCTCACTAAATTTATTATTTTAGTTTACAACTAAAAAGAAAGCGACGTTCCAGTGAAGCCCTTCCCCGGAATATCATCCGCCTGAACAACATTTTTAATTGATTGGAATCCACTCTAACATATTGAGACAGACTATAATGTTTGGGAGATGAAAGCCAAACAAATCTAAATTTATCCTATTTAGTATATATTAATTATTGTTAAATTAATAAATAATAAATAAAATAAATTTAAACTATTTTTTATCTTTATAGTATTATTGTCTTTATTTCTAGACTTTTCTTATATTCATCATTTAAATTCTTTTGTATTTATTATTAATTTATATTTATTATTTTAGGGTTAAGTATGATTTTGGTCTCCTAATGTAGAGGTTGAAAATTTTTTTAGCCTTGACTTTTTTTTTTGCTACAAAATGGTCTCGAAGATTTCAATTTGTTTTAAAATCGTCATTTTTATCAAATTTTTAATTTTTATTCTAAAAATACCCTTAATTAAAAAAATAAAAACAAAAACAAAAACAAAAACAACGTTGAATAAGGAAAAATGGGAAAGGGGGAAGGGATTCGCGGGGGAGGGGGTAAGGGGAAAGGATCTCGCCACTGCTCCTATGGACTCGGCGGAGGTGCTCGATGGTGGTGGGTTCTGGTTCGAGGCAAGAACAGAGAAAGGCTTCGGTGGTGAGCCGAGGGAGGAGAAGAGCTCGCGCTATGACGGTGGCGCTAGGGTAGTGCGAAGAGAGAAGAAGAAAAGGGTTGCGGCGCTTTGGTGGCAGATCGGCCCTTTGATGGCTGTGATGGCGGTTTCGGGTGGCTTGCCGGCATCTGCTTCTGCTTCCATTCTTCTTTTGCTTCGACTTCCATTCTACTTTTGCTTCTATTATGTTATTGATTTTTATTATTGTTGTTTCTGGTTGCTTCTGCTTCTAGTTGATTATATTGTTTCATTGTTGTTGTTGTTCTACTCCTACTTTTGTTTTTGTTTGATTCCATTGTTGATACATTGGTGATTCATTGTTATTGTTGTTGTTGTTGCCCTGCTCTTGTTTCTACTTGATTACATTGTTGATTCATTGTTTATGTTACTTCTGGTTCTGTTTCTGCTTGTGCTTGTGCTTCTGCTGGTGTTTCTGCTGGTTGGTGCTTGTGCTTGATTTTGGAGGAGAAGAATAAGAAGGGGCAGTTTAGTCTGAATGACGGTTTTGAAACAAGTTGAAATCTACGAGACCATTTTGTAGCAAAAAAAAAGGCCAAAGACAAAATAAATTTTCGACATCTACATTAGAAATCAAAATCATACTTAACCTATTATTTTATTTATCACTTTGAACACATCTTAACTATGATGTCTATACATCTATTCACTATTAAGCTGCATGGATATAAATAATATTTCACATTTACATAATGAGAAATTCTTCGCATACAAGCGATTAATGCTTGTAAGCCTTACAAGTCCAATTAAAACTAACGCTCAAAACGCGCTTCGAACCGTTCTTCTTCCTCTTCGTCTTCTCCTTCTTCTTTTCTTTCTTTTCTTGCTTTCTATTTCTCTTTTTTCTTTTTGCTGCACGTTCTTCTTCCTCTTACTCTTCTTCTACTCCTTTTCTTTCGTTTCTGCACGTTCTTCTTCCTCGTCTTCCTCTTCTTCTTCTTCATTTACGTGCTCTTATCTCTGTTTTCTCTTTTTTTTTTTCGATTTTTCATGGTAAAATCTTTTTTGAAGAAGAAGAAGCAGCAGAAGATGAGGAGGAGAAAGAGAAAGAGTTCTGAATTATGCATAAGATGTACTTCAACAAATTTTGGGTGTATTTTCTTAAATCCTTTGGGTGTAGTTTTGTAATCTTTTGGGTGTCTTTCTGTAATCCTTTGGGTGTATTCCTATAATCGTTTGGGTGAATTCCTGTAACCGTTTGGGTATATTTCTGTAATCCTTTAGGTGTATTTCTGTAATCATTTGGGTGTATTTCTATAATCATTTGGGTGTATTTCTGAAGTTCCATTATCTTCAAAAGGATTACAGAAATACATCCAAAGGATTACGAAAATACACCCAAAGGATTTAAGAAATACACCTAAAATTCGTTGCATAATTCAGAACTCTTTCTCTTTCTCCTCCTCATCTTCTGCTGCTTCTTCTTCTTCAAAACGATTTCAAAACTTGATTTTAGAAACCATGAAAATCGAAAAAAACGAGGAAGAGGAAGAGGAAGAGGAAGAGGAAGAGGAAGAGGAAAAACTTGATTTCAAAAACTATAAAAATCGAAAAAAAAAAACGAAGAAGAGAAAGAGGAAGAGGAATAGGAAGAGGAAGAAGAAGAGGAACCGTTCATAATATAGTGTAGCGCTTTGAAAACAGGAAACGGATGAATAACGCATTAAAAGGCCCGTTAGCAACTTGTAAGACTTGTAAGTCAAAAAGATTTGTATGTGTAGCAGGCCTCTTACATAATATCCACCACAGTTACCTCATCATATTTGATGGCAAAACAAAAGTTGCTTTCTGTGGTGCACCCCACTAATAGGTTCAATCATGCACCCATTTGCATTAAGGGAGGTGCATCCTACGGCTGAAACGCCACCACCCAAGTGCAGGTGCACCTAAGACAAAGTAATAATACCGAAAGAAGCTAAGGTTAACCCAAACCCCAAAACCCAATTAACTCCAAACATGAACTTTCCCATAATCCTCCTCCTTCTTTTCTTCTTCTCCTTGAAGCCTCCTCAAAAACACGTTATTGTGTCATCAACCACACAAGACACATGCTTGGATGCTGTTTGCAATCTAAGGGAGCCAGTAATTCGATTCCCTTTCCAAATAGAACCAAACTCATCATCATCATCATGTGGGTACCCAGGTTTCACAGTAACATGCAACAACCGTGGCCAAACACTCCTCAACCTACCTCATTCAGGAGGAGAGTTCAGCATCAAAGGGATAGACTACGACACTCAACAAGTGTGGGTAAACGACCCTGACAATTGCCTTCCAAAACGCATACTCTCTCTCAACCTCTCTTCATCCCCATTCGAAGCCGTTTACAACCAAGAATTCACGTTCTTCAACTGTTCCATGAACTTGGAGTATCTCAAGCATAGGTACAACCCCATAGCTTGTCTCAGTGATCCAAAGCACATGCTTTTTGCAACGTCTTCGTCAACCGTTGTTGTTTACTTGTCGTCGATTTGTAACGTGGTTAAGAGGGTGAAAGTGCCGGTTGGGGTGCCGTTTTACGAACATGTTGTGTCGTCTAACCTCAGCGATGATTTGAGGTTGTCGTGGGAATGGCCAGAGTGTGGGAGGTGTGAGTCACACGGTGGAAGATGTGGCTTTGAGAGCAACACCACTTCGCATGTTGTGTGTTTCAACGATTTCCCTTCAAAAGGTACCACACTGCCACACACACTCCATTAACTATTATGTTTGGTTTGAGTTTTTTTTTTCTCCTTTCCAATTTTAGAATTTTACAAAAAAATTAAATCAATAACATTGTTACGTAAAAAAATATGGATTTTGTTAGACAATAACTTTTGTGATGTGAACAATAAATTTTAGAATTATCTCAATAAAGTAAAAAAATACTTTATTCCCAAATTATTTTCTAAACCTCAATATTAGAATAGCCATATGCATATCTAATATATTGAACATTCAGCAATTTTAAACTATGCATGAGTAAATCGAATCAAAAGAAATAACCATCCAATTAAAAATAATGAATATAATCATTTGCATACCTATTCAATTGAACATTCGACATATATATTGTTCACATTGTTTAATATTCTCATTGTCTATCTATACTTCTCCAAAAAATATATACTAAATTAGACATTCGTATAATATATGTATTAATATATAAATATATATTAAAAATAAATTATATAATATATATTTACATATAAATCATAATCACTAATTTAATGGTTGATTTTCTAATGTTAATATAGTATTTTTGTGAAATCAAATAGGCCCTTAGAATCTAACTCATTTCATGCAAGCTTCAACATTTTAATGCATTTATTGCCTATGCTTAATTACAAGGAAAAGTCTAGGGGGCCAGCAGTTTTGTTGAATTTTGGCCAGCATGTAACCAGCAGAGAAAGGTGAGTCATTGGATGAAATCTCACACCAATCTCACACCATCAAATTATCATTGATGGCTAATTGATGGCTAACAATCACAAAAATTGCTGGCCCCTAGCATTGCTCTAATTACAATTTGATTTTCCTAGGTAAATTTTGAACTCATTTCCTCTTCTAGGAGATCTATAATTTAATTCGAGAAAATATTAGTATTTGTGTTTAAATAATTCATGGTTGGAAAAAAACTTGTGGTGGTGGGTGATTGGGTTAGTGGTCACGTCAAAGGGGTTAGAATAGAAGTATAATTTCTTTTTTCTTTGTAATGCCCATGTTATGAAAATATTATTATTGTGGTCATTATCAACATTAAACAATGGAGACGTGGACATGTAAACAAAAACAGATTAAATAATGCAAATAGAACGGTTCCACTCAGCTTATAAAATGTAAAAGGATAATAATATCTACAAAATGAAACATAAAGTATAATTAAACATGAATATTTACAAAATTTGCCACGGATTTTTCTCTCTTATCTATATATTTATTTTTTTGACAGGGTTTTCTCGTTGTGCACGATATGCAATAGCTATAGGCTTAGGAGTACCAGCATTATTGTGCTTCATTGGGATACTGAGTTGCCTGTGCAGCAAGCTCAAAATCTTAGCACACCGTTGGGTCTGGGACCGTCAAACTGTACCAGATTTCGAGCCCCTTATTAGCCCACAACCAACATTCATTTTGGGCCTAGATGGGCCAACTATTGAGTCGTACCCGAAAATGGTTGTGGGGGAGAGCCCAAATATTCTTCCGAAGCCCAATGACAACACATGCCCAATATGCTTGTCGGAGTACAAGCCCAAAGAGACAGTGAAAAGAATACCTGAATGTCTTCATTGCTTTCACGCTCAATGTATTGATGAGTGGCTTCCATTGAATGCTTCTTGCCCAATTTGCCGAACTTCTCCCAACAAGTTACCTGCAGCAGCTTAATCCATCATTAGACTCTCATACTTAATAGTTAATACTAGTTTACCAGTAATTAATACTTCTACCACTTCAATTCTTTGTCTCTCTCTACTCCCTAGTTTTTTTTCTTCAAATTTGTAGCATGTGTAATACTTTCTTTTTTGCTTTAAATAAAATGTTGAAACTAACCAACCCCTGAACTACCTAAACTATTCTAGTGTTTGTAATCAGCTGGAGATTGGAGAGCAAATTAGTATGAACAGATTTTAGAACAGTTTGAAAATTTTTTACATGTACACAAAAGATTAGTCACTAATCAGTTACGATGTATCTACATTGATTTAAATATTTTATATTGAGTTACATATTTTTTCAAGTAAATAATTAATTATCGAAATAATTAAACCTAATATAATAGAACACACATTTGCAGATCTTACTGCATGCAGGGGCCACGTGCAACGCGAGCCCAATATTACCATTTACTAATTATTTATTTTTAATATTTATAATTGATTATCTTTCATTTACATTTTCTGAAACAAAGCAGAATGCAAGAGATCGATCGCATTAATGACTGTGTAGAAGATCACTGATCCGCACTCATAAATCATAATTGAAGCATTCCCAATTCCGCACTAACACGATGGCCGTGTAAGTTAATCCACCACTTCTTCCCAACTTACCAACTAAACTTGGCTTAATTAAGTTTGTTTATTCACTAATGACAGGGTTGCATCTGCACCTGGGAAGGTGTTAATCACCGGTGGTTACCTGATTTTGGAGAGACCCAACGCAGGTCTCGTGCTTAGTACGAATGCTCGCTTTTACACCATCGTTAAGCCTCTTCACAACGAAATCCAACCTGATAGCTGGGCTTGGGTGCGTTTTAATTCCTTAATTTTAATTAAATTACTTAATTAAGTTAATTAATTAACTAATTAATTGGTTCTTTCTTCGTTCAGGCTTGGGCAGACGTCAGATTAACGTCTCCGCAGCTCGGCAGAGAAGGACACTACAAGCTCGCGCTCAAGAATCTCACTGTCCAAAGTGTTTCTTCCTCAAGGCACGTTTTTTATTATTATTATTTTTTTTGTTTCGCATTATTATATTTGTTTGATTAGTGGCTTCAGTGGAATAAGTAGTTTGGTGCTTAATTTGTTTTGTTTTTTCCAGTGAAGGGGGAAATCCTTTTGTGGAATATGCAGTGCAGTATTCTGTGGCTGCTGCTTATGCAACATTGGATAACAATAAAAAGGAAGTGTTGCACAAGCTTCTCTTACAAGGTAGTAACCAGTGCTGATTTTGTTAACTCTTTCAGTCAACTACTTCAGATTTCAATTTTTGTAACTGAATTGGTCTTGTAGGACTTGACATCACCATTTTGGGTTGTAATGATTTCTATTCATATAGAAATGAGGTAATTCACCCCTATCCAATTTTGTTTGTACGTAATTTCTACCATTAGATGTGTTTAACACTTGATTTAAGGATTGAATGATGTGTGCTAGCTTAGTGTACAAAGCAGAATGATCATGAGTGAAGTTTTGATGTTGCAAAACTTGTGCAGATTGAGAGACGTGGACTCCCTTTGACACCGGAGTCATTGGCGAGTATTCCTCCTTTTGCATCCATAACGTTCAATACTGATGATGGTAATGGAGATTGCAAGCCTGAAGTAGCTAAGACTGGTTTGGGCTCATCTGCTGCTATGACAACTGCTGTAGTTGGTGCTTTACTTCATTACCTTGGTGTCATAAAGCTTTCCTCTTCTAAAGATCAACAGGATAGGAAGGATTACACAGATATTGATTTGTTGCATAAAATAGCTCAAACTGCTCATTGTATTGCCCAAGGAAAAGTTGGCAGTGGGTTTGATGTCAGTTCAGCTGTGTATGGCAGTCAACGTTATGTGCGGTTTTCACCGGAAGTGATTTCCTCCGTACAGGTATTCAGCTCTTACCCTTTTAATGTGTCTTGTGTTTTAGGCAAAAAATGCTTTAATTATGTTGATTTCTGTTGCACACTTTTGTATATATATATATATATATATATATATGTGCATTTCAACTGGTCATGCTGGTATTGTGAATATTTATCGACTAAATATGTAACTGGTATGAATGACTCTCCTGATTTGTTTGGCCTAAATATACTCAATTAAAAGAACATTAGTTTTCCTTGATGTACAACAAAACTTGAGCTCTCTAATTCTTGCTACTAGCCCCGTCATTTTAGTTTGCCATTCCAGTTGCTAAACATGTTAGGATCTTCTATTGGTTATCTCTTACAGTGACTAGACATTGTTTTGCTGACATTGCAGGTTGCAGCACAAGCATTGCCTGTACCAGAACTTATCAGTGACATTCTGAATGGAAACTGGGACCATGAGAGGACTGAGTTCTCTTTACCACCTTTGATGACTCTGGTAAGCAATTTAAATCCCTTATACCCCCACATTTTCCTTTTACTTCAGGTTGAATGACTTTCTTATCAGAAGAATATGAAGTCTATTGGTTAATATTCTGACTATATATCGTTTTTTAGTTACTAGGAGAACCAGGAACTGGTGGTTCATCTACGCCATCAATGGTTGGTGCTGTAAAAAAATGGCAAAAGTCTGACCCTCAGAAATCCCTGGACACATGGAGAAGACTGTCAGAGGCGAATTCGCAGTTAGAAATTCAACTGAACTTTTTGAGTAAATTAGCAAAGGAACAATGGGATGCATATAAATCTGTGATTGATAGCTGCAGCAAGCTCAGATCAGAAAAGGTATTTCTTTCAAATCATTTGTGGTTGTTTAATTAATGGAAGTGACATCAAAATTAGAATTTTTACTCCTGTGGATGTAGAGTAAACTGATTGATAATGCTCACTGTTAAATAACTAGAACATTTTGGCCTTATAGTATGCCTTGCATTAGATTAAATTTCTACATTCCTGTTTATTAGTTATTTTAATGAGATAGGACATCTTTACTATTAGACTTATACAATTAAGTTGACTTTTGATGGGTTTGAAAGAGATTATATTTCCAACTTTATTGTTTGCCTGGTTTTCAGTTTCAAGTGGTGTGACTGAATTTCTAATGCACATATGTGATATCATGTTCTTGAGACTACACTTCAGGCTCTCATGTTCTTGCTTTTCTTCTTGTGTTGATGTTGAAAATGCAATTCTCACAGTGGATAGAGCAAGCTTCTGAACCCAACAAGGAAGCAGTTATTAAAGCATTGCTAGGTGCAAAAGAAGTTATGCTTGGGATTAGATATCGTATGCGCCTAATGGGTGAGGCTGCAGGTGTTCCTGTAAGTTCCTTTCATTGATTTGGCACTTATTATTAGGCTTCTTCTGTTTGAATGATGTTGATTATAAATTATATCTGCTGGTAGAATATCACTACTCTTTCCTTGCAATTCATGCAGATTGAACCAGAATCACAAACAAAACTTTTAGATGCTACACTGAACTTGGAAGGAGTGTTGTTGGCTGGAGTTCCAGGAGCAGGAGGATTTGATGCTGTCTTTGCTGTTACTTTGGGAGATTCAAGCAGCAATGTGACAAAAACATGGAGCTCACTCAATGTACTTGCCCTTCTGGTTAAAGAAGATCCTTGTGGCGTTTCTTTAGAAAGTGCTGACCCTAGAACAAATGAAATCACTTCAGCTGTATCTTCAATTCATATTGAATAATTTCATTTCCATCAATTAAATATTGTAAGTCACCATAAAATTATATCGTGTAATGTGTCTTATAGACTAGGCTTAGTTTCTTTTCAATTTCAGGCTGGGGGAAAAAATTTAGTGGACGATTTAAAATAATAAGGCTGTGTGTATTATTTTTCTTTTGGTTTCAGTGTGCGCCACCAATTTGTCTGTATTACTGAGTAGGAAATATTTTAAGCTTAAAATTTTCTACAGCCAGACGAAAATAAAAAGGATTATGAAGTCTCCAATTCATTGCTTATTAGAATGTTTCTATGTTTCTATATTGCTGGTTGAGAGCATATGTTAAATAACACTTTGTTCCTCGCTTTATTTGCAGATGAAATGGTTATTGCATCTCCCAAGATACAGATTCCCGTTGGTACCCAGAGGCCAGAGGCCAGAGGATTTGTTTCATTTGATAAATTTACCTAAACCGTAAATTGAGTTATCATTTTTGACAAGTGTTATGTGATGTAGTTGGCATTATTAAATTTTATGTAAAACGTAACTTGGCACATTAGTGTTTGTTATATTTTAAGGGAGCCATGAAAAGCTTAAAAAGTATAGTATTTATTTACCATAAGTACTATGACAAAGGCTTTTCATTCCTGACAATTCAGAAGATATTATATTTGATAAATAACGATTCACCATTGTGTAATAGAACTATACAATTAAGTACGCAAACAATGCTCATTAATATACACACCCTAAACGTCTTGTAGGAGCTCAGCAAAGGTAAGAAGAAGAGTAACGGGAGCAGCTTTGCAAAGATGAAGCAGCCATCTAAAGTTCTATCTCGGAACTCATCAAAGAGAATAAAGTGACTGTAAAAAAAATCCCTCACCATCAACTCATTCTGATAATTTAGTTGTCGTGAGCGTGGTACTTCTTTCATACTTGAGCTAGCATCTGATTCACACTGATTTTGGTGTTTTCTGCAAGGAACTGGACTCATGTTGGAAATGGCTGAGACCAAAACTGAGAATTGTGCTATCCACCCAGATTAGGATATTCATTGTCTATCCTAAAACTGACACACTCTGCCAGAGCTTTTGCATTCAGCTCTCTAGCATATCTCCAGACATAGTTCAGACCTACAAGAAGCTCAGTGATTGCTTCTTCTGTCTTCTCTTGATCCGCAAAGTAAAGGGTTTGTACGAGAAGCACGTTTGTCCGGGAAACAAAGCTCTGCTGTTCGAAACTTCTCTCGGACTGCCATCTTATCATATTATGAGCAAGTGGTGCCAGCCACTCCAATATGCTTGTCATTGCTTCATTCCATTCTTCAGCAAGACTTGTGTCATAGACCAATGATGATGCCGACATAGACTTGGTATACGGCTTTAACTTCGCTCTAAGTGCAGTTCTAACACGACCAGGGAGCATGCTGTATAGGTCATCTCTTGCATCAGGACCAATCAGGTTGGAAGAAGCTGCTAGCTTCTCAATCACAATGATAACATTTGCATAGTGCAACGCCAACGCAGCAGCACCAAGAGTTTCGGGTGGAGGCTTTAGTAGCTTGCATAAGGATTTGAAGACTGATTGACCATGATGAAATAGTCTTCCATGGAGAATATTTGAATGAGCCTCTTTGGGATTATTGGTTCCATAAAGAACACTCTTTGTGCTTGAGTGGCATTCGGAAACTGAACTGTCTGAAGCCATGCATCCTTTGAAAGGTCCTACTTGAGTCAGTCGACTTGGTCGTGAGTGACTTTCCTTCCCAGTTAAAGCCGCCGAGTGTCCATAAAACTTCCAAATCTTGCTCTTTTTAGTTTTTCCAGAAACTGGGGCTGATTGATTCAGATTCCTTCCAAGAGGACCTGAGTAAAAATTAACACTTGGATGCTTTGCTGAAATTGGCCCTGATTTTGTTGACGAGTCACCAAGAGGACCGGAACGGAAAATGCTCGTTTTGTTTGTTCCACCAATTGGACCTGATCTACCAATAGGACCTGATCTAGCAGTAAGAGCATGGAGATTAAGGGGCCCTGAAGAAAATCTTGGAATGCTGTTCTGCGATGGGTTGCCTGTAGATTGCAACAATGTAGAAACTGATTGACTTCTATAAATAAAATCTGAATTCAAGACACCTGAATTGTTGGTTCCATCAGCTTCTACCGCCTCTTGAATTCCAAACACCTGGTTGATCCGATGGAATATCGTGAACAAGGATCTTGCTAAAAGATTTATGGTGTAGTCATATGTCCTGTTCCATAAAGAAACCTCCCGTAACTCCTTTAACTCCTGCCTCTTCCACCCAACCTTCTTTTGAAACTCAATTAAAGTTATGGCATCTGACTCACCGCTCGCCTTCATTCTTGTAAGAGTTTGCTCAAGATCAGCAAGCACTTCCATTTCTTGATACAAACTTGCATTAGCTGATATGAACTTCTCCATCCTTTTGATCTTTTTTTCCATCTTCTTGAAAGAGAATTCCCACCCATATGGATCGAAACTCATAACGATGAAGTCATAAAAGGCATTCTCAAAACCTTTAAGTCTCGGATCACTGCATTTCTTACCAAGTCTAGACACAGATTCAGCCACATGTGCCATGTTCTCGAGTATCTCTGCACAGATCAAACGTTCAATGAAATGATCATCCTCAGAAACTAGCTTTCTTATGCCAACCGAATTTGTGATCTCCTCTCTCAACTTAGCAATCTGTTTATCACTCAAAGTCTGCCATAGATTAACCAGCTTGGACATCAAGCTTGCCACTTCAAATGCTAATACTTCAACCACAACCTTCTCAGCATTAGCATCATGCTTCCGAGGAACCTTCCAGAGAGTGCGAAACCATGATTCTGCAACCATTGTTTACGAAAGAATGGTAAAACAATGCACTCTTATGAAAAATCCTTCGTCATAGCTCTGTATTACATGGAAAATAAAATACAAAATGAAGATTGTTAAAATAGGCATTAAATATGCAATACATTTATCAGATAAATTTCAACGAGTATCAAATAATTTCATATTCTCAGTGCAAAAATCTCAAGAAAAAGAATACTAAAGAAGCACTTGCCTGCTACTCCAAGTGTTTTAGTGGGAAATAGTTTCACATTATTATTTGTATTATTGAAAGACTTGCATGTTTCAGGTACAAAACTAGATGATTTATTAAATCAAAAGCATGTGTTTCCTAGTCTTTACCATTCTAGTTCTATCTTTGCTTCCCCTTTTTTTATGTGGTTCATATTTATTCCCCATGTTATGCAAATAATGGATAGATGAAAAGAACAAAATATTTTAAGTTTGAAATGCATATATCACAGGGATTGATGAAGTGACAATTTATCAATTAGAATTTTTGTTTTAGGAATTAAACAGGATACAATGCACCAAAAGTTTTTTACTATGTGACATCAAATCTATCTTGGTTGATGAAAACTTCCGACTGAAAATACAACTAAAGAAAGCTTAACTTTATAAATTAAAAAAATAAGGGAAAAAAAAGAAAAAGAGACAAAAGTTTCATGTTTAACTGAATTTGTCAAAGAATATAATTCTAACAGATGTATTAATTCCTTGAATCAAATCTTCAAAATCAAACAAGCATAAGCTGGGTCCAGTGCCTCTGAAAAAACTACATATGAAAAGTAAAAAAATAATGTTTATATTCCCCCTCCTTCTTACTCTCTTTGGGGCTTATCCTAGCTCCTCTAATTTTCTGATGGATTGAAATGCTTAGTTGAGAAGCTAGACAAAAAGAGAATATGAATTTTCTTTTATGGTACACATTGCTGAAGAATATATACTGAGGAGAAAGAAAGCTACATGACATAAAAACCTAAATCTGGATCCTATTCTCTACTTACTCATTCAATAAATCAAGAATCAATATCAAATTTCAAAGTTGAAAGAGACTCCAATTTTTTCCCTTTCCTTCTCTTGGGGTCAGTTTAAAACTTTAAAAATAGTTTCATATCCATTCACACAACTAAAAGGAAAACGACATTTTAAACCAAATCAATCCTTAGCAAAACCCAGATTCCAAAATTATTTATTTCCTTGAAAAACACACAAATTTATAATCTTTTTGGCAAAATGACCACACTTTATATCACTTCACCAGCTTGTTTGCCTATTATATGGAGAAAAAAAATGCTTTTGCAATCAAAACTCAAATCCTAGCAGCATAAAGTGATTGTATTTAGAAAAATGGCACACAAAAAATACAATCAATAAAATCAAAGGAGGAGCATGATGAAGTGAATAGAGTTGCATACAGGGAGGCCCAAGGAAACTCACCAATCACAGAAGGCAGAACTATCCCAAGAATCTTTGAGCTGGGAACAACACAATGGAGCAAGAAGATGAGAGAGAGAGAGAGAGAGAGAGAGAGAGAGAGAGAGAGAGAGGTTAGATGGGAAGCTGCAGTGTAAGGAAATAAGGTGCACATGGAATGGAAACAAAGCATGAATTGGACAGACACATATGCAGAGAAAGCGAGTGAAAAACTAAGGACATCCTAAATAAATGTAACATAATTTTTAATTTTTTAACAAATTTTCATACCTCATTCTAAATAATATTAATATAAATATTTAATTTATATGTACCTTCTTGTGTAAAACAATTTAGACAGATTTTAATTATGAATTATTATAGCAGTATAAATATTTAACTCAAACATCTATTATAATTGTAAAACAATTAAATTAAATAATAGTGTATAAATATGATTAAATAAGGGTGTAATTATATAACGATTAGTAAACTCTTAATATAACAATAAATGTATCAACTCTTGTTTTTAAGTTGTTAACTTATTATTACTATATGTGGAAAACTTGGAAACCAATCCTGATTTGGATCCCCTAAGGATTTTAGTTAGTGAATACTAGAAGTCTAGAACTAGAAGATGGTCAATTGTTGTTGAAATTTGTCCTTTTAAGAACTAGGGAGTAAGAGTTGTTAGAATTGTAACTATTTTATGTTAATTATTTCTGAAGTTTTCAGTTCAATAGTGAATGAAATATCGGGCTACTAAAAAAAAAATGAGTGTGTTTTCTTTTTTCTTTTTTTCTGTTTCGGGTTATATGGTTGGTCTTTAATTTTTCATATTTTAACACATCTTTCTATGTGAAGGCTATGCAGCTTTAAATAAGAAAAATACAAACTGTATTATAGGATTTATAGGTACGTCAACCTAACCATTTACGTTGTATTTTCTAAAATCACTTTAATTATGCTGTTGCATTGATTCATCATTATATACATATTTATTTATGAAATTGTATAATTAAAAAGGAAGATGTTTAGCGTATGCATTTCAAGTTGTATAATTTAAAGCCATTTAATTCACATAAGGCTTTTGAAAGTTATTGTATTAAAAAAAATGACAAAAAGATGACATAGTTTCTTTTTTTTTTTCTTTTATGGAAACTGACATGTATTTTTTTCCCCTAAAATAATACACTAATGTAACGAAAAAATAAAAATTTAATTATTAAGTTAGTTTTTATAATTTTATTAAATTTTTAATTAAATTTATATATATATATATATTTTTAATTAAGTTCTTATACTATTTTTAGTTTTATAATTAAGTTATTTTCATGTTAAAAATATTAAAATTAATAGAATATTTCTTTTAAAATATATGCATTTAAAAATCTAATTAGATTTTTTATTATGAATATTTTAAATTTGTGAATAAATATTCAATTAACTCTAATATTTTTATATTAAAAAAATTTAATTATAAAATTAAAAATAATATAAAAATTTAATTTAAAAAAATATAAAAACCTAATTATAAATTTAATAAAGCTACATAAAGAAACAAAATAATTAAATAAAAAAAACAGTACTCTAATATAGTTCCGAAACATATCACCTGTCTATAACTTTCTATAGTAGCACATCATTTTCTTTTTCAGACCAACTTAGTGTTCTGGTAATCTTTCAAACGCCAAATTCAGAGTTTACTCTAAAAAAAAGGTTTTCAACAAATATATTGCTAACGAGAATTCTTATTTTCTTATACTCATTTGTTTTCCTTATTTATTATTATTTTTTAATAGGTTGGCCCTTCCACTAAAACAATTTACATCGGTTAATAAGTTGAATTTGATTATGAAGACGGTTCATAAGGCAAAATTATTCATCCCATTATTACATAATAAAGAAATTAAATACTTCTACTAAAATATTTTTTTAAGTTTTATCATTGACCTGCCTCGTTGAGTGAATTTGTATTTCTTGAGTTGGAAGTATTTTTCATGGAATTAAGAAGAAATCCTTGATATATATACATATAAAAGAAAACAGATACTTGGAAGTGAGCTGGTACCGCCTTTGTAAGAAACTTAGTTTTTAAGATTTTCATCCAACTATGATTTCAGAGAACACAATTTCCCTTCCTATTTGTCATTTTTTCCCCTTTCTTTTCTTTTTAGTGATATAATTTTCCTCCCCATTTTCATGGCTTTACCTATATGGCTTTATGATTTTTTATCCTTCGGAAAACATAAATAAGTAAGCAATGTTATCTATCATATTATATTTAGAATTTTAGTATATGTTTTAATTAAAAAAAGTTATTATAAAACAATGCATAAAATTTAATTTTAAAATTAATAATAAAAAATTATTTTTAAAAATTATAAAATATAATTTTAATAAAATAATTATATATTTATTAAAATAAAAAATTTAATTTAAGATACATGTTAGTTAAATCTAATATATTATTCATATATTGTCAACATAAATGCGATTGCAAAATTTAAATTATTTTTTTAATTATTTTTTAACTTTAAATAAAAAATTAAAATTTTTATTTTAAATATTTTTAAAAATAATATATATTTAACATTTTATTCTTTTAAATATTAAAAAAATAAATTAAAACTCTAAATCATCATTCTAATGATTTAACCAAAAAGGAGATCGGATTTGTTGGAAGATTTTCTTCAATTTAAGGACACATTCACCGAAAAGCCTTAAAGGATATCACACAACAAATGACATGAATTTTAAGGGCAGCAATTTGGTTCCTCAGCAATGGAGAGAGTCCCATCACAATCATTAATGCCAACCACGCGCAATTGCCCTCATTTACCAATATACCCTTTGATCTGCATTATTAACTCCGATCTAAAAACATTACAATAAAAATCTTCCAAAACGATTATACCCCACTACCCTCTAACACGGGCTTGGGAAGAAGAAAAAGTTGAGTGATTGATTGTGAAATTGTTATTAATAAGTGTACTAAAATATTAATAAAGTTGAATTGATGAATTGACCTAATAATTAATTCACTAATTCATTTAAATAAGTGTAGAATTTGAATTTTGTCTTGTGCATCTAATAATTTATTGGTCAATAATAAATTTTTAAATAAAATTTTGATTTTGACTAGTTAAATTAAAAAATATCATGAAAAATAAAAAAATATACTAAAATATTTATTTTAAAATTATTTAAGATATAAAATTTTAGAAATAAATGTATTTTTTAACAATGTTTTTATGTTAATCCACTTATTAACTACGTTGTGTTTTTTTAAGTCTAGCAAATTGGGTTTGATCTATTTATTTTGATTGACTCAAGAATCAACTAGGAGTTTGGATATGTTAGTTGATTTCTCACCCATGCTAAATACCTATGTGTTTACGACACATTTCTTATTCTTTAGTCTTTTTTATTTTATAATTTTTTTTAACCAATGTTTGTAATGATTAGCGTACAGCTGTTTGATGACAAGAATTTCATTAGCTTTGACTAAATTAGGTGGGTGTGAAAGCAGTCTTGGCATTTGCTTTGGCAATTTCCTTTACCCAAGTAAATAATAAATAAAAAGAATAAACAAATTACATTGTGCAATTACTAACATAGTAATGAAAATTATCTTTATACAGAGGTAAACATTTATCTAAAGAGTCTCCATGAGCTTATGCCATAAATAAGAGTCAAATTATTTTATAATCTATAAACATGATTCTTTTTCGTTCACTGTCTAATTCATTCAAACTCGTGCCTCATATTTCTAACACTTTTGGAGTCTGACACAATAGGGACAGAAAAACCCAACAAAAAGCTAACAAGCACAATATGCAAATTAACGATAAACTAAACCCCGGCATGATGATTACATAGTAAACAATGTTAGTAATGGAAACCTAACTGCAATTTCTACTTTAGCCAATACATAGTATGAACACTAAAAAACAAAGAAAGGCAAATAGGGTAAACCCCCCAGACCATAGGATTAGTCAAAGTGCCTCTGGAAAACGTAAATCAGGAGGGCCAGGGCCCAATATCCCTTTTTGTTCGCTAATCATGCCCAGCCCAAGAGTAGGAGGAGGAGGTGGTGGTGGAGGTGGTGGTGGTGGTGGTGGAGGTGGTGGCTCCATCTGTGCATTTATTTCATCATCTCTCCAACTTGTTCCCTGTAAAATAAAGGATGACTACCACTCTCCCTCCAAAGTATATTATTATTACAAATAAGAAAATGGATGCCAAATAATAATAATTTTTTAATTGCAAAATGAAATGAGTAATTTAATTAGAAGTCACATCTATGCAAATGAGAAGAAATTTCTTGTATGTCATTCTGAAAACGAAATAAGGTCAGTAGTTGCTTTCGGTGTGGAAAGTATTGGGATCATACATGAACATAGAATGTAGTTTAATAGCCTATGGGTCACAGCTTCAGTTGATTATTATTTATTTTATAATTTAGGTTGATGAAGAAATTACTTCTTAACTAACTTATCGCTCTTGGGAGGAAGCTATGCCACTTATTATTACCGACTTTAAGACTTTATGCTTTCTTTAATTATGTATTTATGTTGAAGTCAAAATAGTGTGACACCCACCAGGCCACTGGAACTTTATTTTACGTTTTCATTTTTGACATTTTATTATAGTTTGATTTATATAAATTTTTTGAAAGTTTAATTAATTTTTTCATGTTTCTTTAAGTTATGTTCCCACTTTCCAGCATGTACGACACGCCACAAAACATGCAGAAGAGGATTCATTAAAAGCAAAGGAATAATTCATGCACTTTTTTAAAAATATCGGTGTTAAAAAAAGAGTGAATACCCCACCCGACCCTGACAATTATCTCGAAAGGACAACGAGACCTAAAAAAAAACACGCATTTGGGACTGATTAGACTCTGTGCCAAAAAAAACATTGATTTTTTTTTTTGCACAGGGACTAATCAGTCCCACAAAAGTAAAGCTAGGGGCTGGGTTAGGTATTTTTTTGTCAAGGGCCTCGTTGTCTTTTGAAGTAATAGTCAGGAGCAGTTTTGGATTTTTCTCTTAAAAAGATGGAAACTTTTTACTGATACAAAAAAGGTTTTAAACTATGACCACAAAACATGTTCATTATAGGCTTTTTCCTTTAACCAGAAAAAAAGAATAAGGGGCCCCAAAAAAAAAAGAATAATATCTAAAGTCAGTTCTCAAGAAATTTTTAACAAAACATTTTAATCCTCTATGACTTTTGTTCATACCCTGGCCCAATAACAAAGGTCCGGGCCCAAATAAAAGGCCTAGTCCAAAGGATCAAGCCTTTCTAAGTACCGACCTTCACATAAAAAGTCGGTATCAACCACGACTTACTTTAAAGAAGTCGGACATGAGATTAGCTGGCAGATAAGCACTCATTCAAATGAGTAACCGCCCCTAAAATCTCTCTAACCGCTTCGTAAAGCCATATCTTAACCTCCCCAAGATAATGAGACGGTTAATATCCTAAAGATACGGCACTACTCCAACGGTGGTTATTGGCTCACCTCTATAAATACACTGACATCCTTCAGGTATCTCTAAGCCCAATACTCTCTAGACCTGCTCACACTCTCGCTAACTTAGGCATCGGAGTGTCTTTGCAGGTACCACCCCCCATTCACTTACGAGCACAAGTCGGACGGAGCCTCGCAAGTCGCGCACTCACGCTGAATCCTCCTCCTTCACATATTTGGGCCAGCCAACGCCATCCATTCATACAATCTCCGGTTACCCACCGTAACATTGGCGCCGTTGCCGGGGACCCGAGAGATCATCCATTGATGGCGGACAGATCCCACGAAGAAGGCCATGTGGAAACAGATTCCGAACAAGAGAATCTAGACACGGGTAATAACGATGTAGACCTGGCCCTACACCAGGAAGATAACAATCAACACAGAGAGGGTACCTCCGGGGTAAAAAACCCAAAGGTAAATTCCTCAGATGGGCGCGAATCAGAAAAAGGTGGACCATCCCACGTAGCTGAACTAATGGGATTAGTCCACAGCCGCCTGGAACAATTAGAGCAAGAGCGGGAGAAACAAAAGGAAACTGAAAAGTACCTTAAAGAGGAGATGGAGCGGTGACAAACCCCGTTTTGACGGTTTATCTTATATTGATTTTAAGAGATTTTATGACCTTTTACCCACATTTATCCATTGAAATAGCATGGTTTTGTATATTCTCCTTTAATTGTGCTTAAGAGTGAAAACATGCTTTTTAGGTCTTAAAGTAAATAAATTTAATTCACCTTGATTCCATTAGATGCCTTGATATGTTTGTTAAGTGATTTAAGGTTTAGGAGGCAAAGATTGGATCAAGGGAATGAAGAAAGAAGCATGAAAAGTTGGAGAACTCATGAAGAAATGAAAGAACCGGAAAGCTGTCAAGCCGACCTCTTCGCACTTAAACGACCATAACTTGAGCTACAGAGGTCCAAATGATGCAGTTCCAGTTGGGTTAGAAAGCTAACATCCGGGGCTTCGAAACGATATAAGATTTGCCATAGTTGCTACAAGTATGGTCGCGCGCACGCGCCGTTGCTGCTACCTAGTCCACTTGAAGCAAAACGTGGCCAGCGATTTTAGAAGCCTTGTGGGCCCAATCCAACTCATTTCTGATGCTATTTAACCCAAGGAGTGAAGAGGGAAACACAAGTTAGTTACCATTAGTCATAGTTTAGTTTTAGAAGTAGTTAGAACTAGTTTCTAGAGAGAGAAGCTCTCACTTCTCTCTAGAATTAGGATTAGGATTAGGTTTAGTTCTTAGATTTAGAGTTTAATTCATCTTCTTCTACTTCTATCTTCTCAATTCTTTGTTGCTACATTCATCTTCTTCTACTCTTTTGTTGTAATTCCCTTTATGTTGTTCTTATATTTTGTTGTAGATCTAGTATTGTTCCTTCTACTTTCTTTCCATTCAATTCAAGGTAATTCATAATAATTGTGTTTCTTTTGATTGTTGTTGTTAATTTCTTTCAATAATTGTTGTTAGATTCTCTTCTTGTTGTCAATTTGCTTTGTTTTCCTTTTGTGCCTTCCAAGTGTTTGATGAAATGCTTGGTAGGATTTTAGTGTAGCTTTTGTTCCTCTTGGCTTTGGTTGAGTAATTAGTGACTCTTGAGTTATCTAATCCTTTTGTTGATTGATAATTAGAAGTTGCTAATTGATTTGAATACCTCTAAAGCTAGTCTTTCCTTTAGGAGTTGATTAGGACTTGAGGAATCAAATTGATTCATCCACTTGACTTTCCTCCATGGTTAGAGGTTAACTAAGTGGGAGTAATGGATAATTTGTTATCACAATTGAGGAGGATAACTAGGATAGGACTTCTAGTTCTCATATCTTGCCAAGAGCTTTATTAGTTGTTAGGTTATTTCCCTTGCCATTTATAATTCTTGTCTATAATCTCAAAAAACCCCAAAACAACTCACAACCAATAACAAGACACTTTATTGTAAATCCTAGGGAGAACGACCCGAGGTTTAAATACTTCGGTTATTAATTTTAGGGGTTTGTACTTGTGACAAACAAATTTTTGTATGAAAGGATTATTGCTTGGTTTAGAAACTATACTTTACAACGAGATTTCATTAGTGAAATTCTAAACCGTCAAAAATCCATTCGTCAAGCGGCGAAAAGAGTTAGAAAGAAAACTCTTAAAGCTAGAATCTTTCCTCAAGAATCACAGCTCCCGCGACGAACAGGAAGAACAACTCTCGGGCGGAGAGGATCCTTTCAGCGAGGACATAATGAGGGCAAAAGTACCGAGAAACTTCAAAAGCCCGGACATGGACCTCTACGATAGAACCACGGATCCTAAGCATCATCTGAGCAACTTCAAAAGTCGGATGTACCTAGCTGATGCCTCCGACGCGACGCGATGCAAAGCTTTCCCGACCACTTTGTCGAAAGCAGCAATGAAGTGGTTCGATGGCCTTCCCCCGAGATCGATCACCAGCTTTGAAGACCTCTCAAGGAAGTTCTTGATGAGGTTCTCAATTCAGAAAGACAAGGTAAAACACGCACCGAGCCTCCTTGGAATAAAACAGGAGGTCGGAGAGTCTTTACGAGCATATATGGAAAGGTTCAACAAAGCATGTCTGGAGATCCAAGACTTGCCCACAGAGGCAGTTATAATGGGGTTAGTCAATGGACTTAGAGAAGGTCCCTTCTCACAGTCCATATCTAAAAGACACCCCGTTTCTCTAAGTGATGTACAAGAAAGGGCTGAAAAGTACATCAATATGGAAGAGAATGCCAGATTAAGGGACCCGAGTTGGCGACCTGGACCCCCTCCCTCAACTAAAAAGAGGGAAAGGGAAGCCAAGAAAAAGGAAGAACTCGGTCTCGAGAGGCCCAGAAAATACCACTCTTATACTCCTCTAAAAGCTTCTATAGTGGATGTATACAGAGAGATTTGCCACACTGAAAGACTGCCACCCTCTAGACCCATTAAAAATAAAAAAAGGGGGGAGCCGCAGCGATTATTGCGAGTACCATAAAATATATGGTCACTCCACTAACGACTGTTACGACCTCAAGAACGTGATAGAAAAGCTGGCTAGAGAAGGTCGGCTTGATAGATATCTCATGGAAAGGTCAGACAGTCACGGAAAGAGAAAGCGAGATGAAATGGATAGAAAAGACCCACCGCCGCAGACTCCAGAGAGACATATCCATATGATCTCAGGAGGATTTGCGGGAGGGGGGCTCACTAAATCCTCTCGCAAAAGACATCTCAAAAGAGTCTATCAAGTCGGGGAAGAGTCACCCGACCTCCCCACTATTTCGTTCACAAAAGAAGATGGGCAAGGGATAATCTCCAGGCACGACGATCCAGTGGTGATAACTATGATCCTAGCCAATGCCCATCTCCACAGAACCCTAGTAGACCAAGGAAGCTCGGCGGACATCCTTTTCAAGCCCGCTTTCGACAAGCTAGGGTTAGATGAAAAAGAGTTAAGAGCCTACCCCGATACCCTATACGGATTAGGGGACACGCCAATAAAACCACTGGGATTTTTGCCCCTTCACACCACTTTTGGAAAAGGGGAAAGATCAAAGACTCTGAGTATAGACTTCATAGTCATTGATGAAGGGTCAGCCTATAATGCCTTAATTGGTAGGACTACCCTTAATCGCCTCGGAGCAGTGGTATCCACTCCACACCTTTGCATGAAATTCTCGACCTCAGCGGGAATAGCAACGGTAAGAGGAGATCAAAAACTGGCAAGGAAATGCTACAATGAAAGCCTAAATCTGAGAGGAAAGGGCAAAGAAGTACACACCATAGAGCTCGGCGGCACAAGGGCCAAAGAAGAGCTACGACCACAACCGGGAGGAAAAACTGAAGAGATACAGATTGGTAAGGAGGAAGGAAAAAACACTTACATAGGAGCCAACCTAGGGAAAACTCTAAAACAAGGGCTGGCTGAACTCCTAAAAGATAATTCCGACCTCTTCGCCTGGAAGGCCTCCGACATGCCTGGGATTGATCCCGAGCTCATGTCCCACAGGCTCTCGATTTACCCAGGGTCCCGACCTGTACAACAAAGAAGACGCAAGCTCGGCACGAAACGGGCCCTAATAGTAGAAGAGCAAGTACAGGCGCTCCTGGAAGCCGGCTTTATTAGAGAGGTCAAGTACCCAACATGGCTAGCCAATGTAGTGCTAGTCAAAAAACAGAATGGTAAATGGAGAATGTGCGTCGACTATACCGACTTAAATAAGACATGTCCTAAGGACCCTTATCCCTTACCAAGTATTGATACCCTAGTGGACTCCAGCTCGGGGTACCAATACTTATCATTCATGGACGCCTACTCGGGATATAACCAAATCCCGATGTATGAGCCCGACAAGGAGAAAACATCATTCATCACACCCAGAGCCAACTATTGCTACGTGGTCACGCCATTCGGATTAAAGAATGCAGGAGCCACATATCAAAGATTGATGAATAAAGTGTTTTCCCCCAACCTGGGGAGCCTAATGGAAGTATACGTCAACGACATGCTAGTAAAAACCAAGGAAGAAGTCGACCTCTTATCCGACCTCTCACAAGTCTTTGACACCATAAGGTTGCATGGGATGAGACTAAATCCTGCAAAGTGCGCCTTCGCGGTTGAAGCAGGAAAATTTCTAGGATTTATGCTAACACAAAGAGGGATTGAGGCCAACCCCGATAAATGTAGAGCCATCCTAGAAATGAAAAGTCCGACTTGTTTGAGAGAGGTCCAGCAGCTCAATGGCCGACTTGCAGCCCTCTCCAGATTTTTGGCAGGGTCGGCACTAAAATCCCTTCCACCATTTTTCTTATTAAGAAAGGGATGCCCATTCGAATGGACTCCGGAATGCGAGGAGGCGTTCCAAGAGTTCAAAAAATTTTTAAGCCAACCTCCTATCCTATCCCGACCAGCACCAGGAAAAGACCTCGTTCTGTACTTATCCGTAGCAAACAGAGCTGTCTCGTCGGCCCTGATAAAGGAAGACGAGGTCGGACAACACCCAGTCTACTTCATCAGTAAGGTCCTGCAAGGCCCTGAACTAAGGTACCACAAACTAGAAAAGTTTGCCTACTCCTTAGTAATAGCCTCACGAAGGCTACGACCTTACTTGCAAGCTCACACAATCAGAGTCCGTACGAACCAACCCATGAAGCAAATCCTCCAAAAGACGAATGTTGCAGGGAGAATGGTTCAGTGGGCAATAGAGCTCTCCGAGTTCGATTTGAGATACGAAACTCGGACAGCAATTAAAGCCCAATGCCTTGCCGACTTCGTTGCAGAATATGCAGGGGATCAAGAGGACAAACCGACTACATGGAAACTCTATGTAGACGGATCCTCCAACAAAACAGGAAGCGGTGCAGGCATAACACTAGTAGATGAAAGAGGAACCCAGATAGAGATTTCCTTAAAATTTGAATTTCCGGCTTCAAATAATCAGGCAGAATATGAAGCCTTGATCGCCGGACTAAAGTTGGCAGAAGAAGTCGGTGCTACAAAAGTACTGATATACAGCGACTCGCAGGTGGTGACCTCCCAAATAAGCGGAGAATATCAGGCAAAGGACCCTAACATGAAGAAGTACTTAGAAAAAACTTTGGAGCACCTTGGACGCTTTGCAGAAATCGAGACTAAACACATAACTCGGGATCTAAACAGCAGAGCGGATGCCCTATCCAAATTAGCAAGTACCAAACCAGGAGGGAACAACAGAAGCCTGATTCAAGAAACCCTCTAAGAGCCCTCGATAGCAAAAACAAAAGATAAGCAAGAGGTACTTGAGGTAGTCGGTTTAAACCTCGGATGGATAAACCCCTTAGTCGAATACATGAAATTCGACATCCTCCCTACAGAGAAGAAAGAAGCCAAAAAGATCCGAAGAGAAGCACAACATTACACCTTGGTGAAAAATATCCTCTACAGAAGAGGGATATCAACGCCATTATTAAAGTGCGTACCGACCTCAAGAACCACCGAGGTATTGGAGGAAGTACATAGCGGGATCTGCGGAAATCATCTCGGAGCAAGATCTCTAGCCAGAAAAGTAATCCGAGCTGGATTCTACTGGCCGACCTTGCAAAAGGATGCCACAAAATTTGTGAAAAAGTGTCAACCGTGTCAGATGCATGCAAATTTCCACGTGGCTCCCCCAGAAGAGCTCATTAGTATCACTTCTCCATGGCCTTTTGAAAAATGGGGAATGGATTTGTTAGGTCCTTTTCCCCAAGCGCCAGGACAAGTCAAATACTTGATCGTGGGAATAGATTACTTCACAAAGTGGATAGAAGCAGAACCATTAGCCACCATCACCGCTCAAAGAAGTCGCAGGTTCCTCTACAAAAATATCATCACAAGGTATGGGATACCTTATTCCATTACTACGAATAATGGAACCCAATTCACCGACGCTACCTTCAGGAGCTTAATGGCCAGTATGAAAATCAAACATCAGTTCACCTCGGTGGAACACCCACAAGCCAATGGGCAAGCCGAGGCAGCCAACAAAATCATACTGGCAGGACTAAAGAAAAGACTACAGGAAGCAAAGGGAGCTTGGGCTGAAGAGCTCCCTCAGGTGTTATGGGCCTATAGGACAACCCCCCAATCCGCCACAGGAGAAACACCTTTCCGACTAGTCTATGGTGTAGAAGCCATGATTCCAATAGAAATCAATGAGCAAAGCCCAAGGGTAATTCTCCATGACGAGGTCGAAAATGTACGAAGACACAAAGAGGAGCTCGACCTGCTTTCCGAAGTCTGAGAAGATGCCCAGATAAGAGAAGCGGCATTGAAACAAAGGATGACTACCAGGTACAACAAGAAAGTCATTTGAAGAACATTTGCCCCTGATGACTTGGTCCTAATCAGAAACGATATTGGAGTCAACAAATCAGGAGAAGGAAAGCTCGCCGCAAATTGGAAGGGACCATACAAAATCAAGGAAGTTTTAGGAAAAGGCTATTATAAAGTAACCGACCTGAATGGCGCTGAGTTACCAAGGTCGTGGCATGCATGTAATATGAAAAGGTACTACAGTTGAAAGCGAACTCTACTCCCTGATGTACTCTTTTCCCAAACTTCACGATTTTTTTCCAAAAGGGTTTTTTCTGGAGAAGGGTTTTTAACGAGGCATCATAGTAGAGGTTAAGGGAAATAGGCTATCAAGACCCTTAGTAGCAAGAAGGTACCCCACAAATTAATAAAGATCTTTTTTCATTTATCTCTTATAATTTCCTTCTTTATTTTTCTAAGTCTTCCTACGAAACGCGCCGACTTAAGCTCGACAAAACGTGAAAATCCCATGAACCGACCTAGATGGTCGTCAGGATAAAACGACGAGGTACAAGTCGGCGTAAAGAGGTTGTATGAGTTGATCGTAAAAAACTCGGGAACAATTCGACTACTAAGTCGAAAGGAGAACCCGAGTAAAATAAACTCGGATATACTCCGGGTAGATGAAAAACGCATCACAAAAATAACCTAAGTCATAAAACTCACTGAAGCAAAGTTGAGTATAAAAGATAATAAAAAGAGATTGAAAAACCTAGGTTTAAAGGCTACATAAAAGCCCTTAAGCTAAAAGGCTCGACAAGCCAATAAAAAGGTTCTCAGAAAAAGATCAAAAGGGTTTTTGAAATATCAAAAGTAGAAAAGCATACACGCATAAGGTAACTTAAACCCTTATCCAAAAAAGGGTATTTACTTTGTTAACTTAAACCCTTATTTAAAAAAGGGCACTTATTGAAATATTTCGTTTACGGCCTTAAAAGGCCAAAAGAAATTGTTGAAATTGCACAAAATAAATAAAAGAGTTCAAAATGGGGGGACCACAAGCCGGACCCCCAATAGCCAAAAATCACTAGATCATTTTTTCATAGCAGAAGCAGACAAACCACCACCAGAGTCAGGAGGAGCACCGCCAGGAAGAGAAGCACCCACAGGAGAAAAAGAGGAAGTCGGAGGAATAACCGAAGTACTCGGAGCATCTTTGGAGCGAGGAGGAGACTCGATGATCCTCTGTCCCCGAGTCTTCAACTCTGATTCAGAAACAATTATGGGGACAGGAGGATCTACAATGGCGCCGTCGATGACAACTTTGTCAGGATGTAAAGGAGACAGATCCAAGTCAGGAGCAATAACTCTGACCTGCTCCAGGAAAATCTTCCAAGACTCCTCGGCGCCATCGGCAATGGAGTCCTCTAACTCCTCATACGCTTTCCGAGAATTAAACAGGTCAATTTTCACAGACACAAGATCCTTAAATAGGCTTTGATAGCTGGCCTGTGCCGTCTTCCTCAATTCCGTCTCCATGTTGCATTGGGCCTGCAAAGCCTTCCCTTTCTCCCGGAGGGTATCTCTTTCCTTCTTTAGCTTGGCAATTTCCTTCTTCAACTCTCCCTCGTGCTCTTCATATACGCGAAGCCTCCCTTCCAGCTCTTCGACCCTCAAGGTCGCCCCCAAAGAGCTGAGAGGAGCCCTATCAAAAATATCTAAGAGCTTGCCGCAGACCCCCGCCGCCTTAAGGCTCTCCTCGACCATAGTGGTAAGGTGGCCCCGAACAGACATATCATCCATGCCTATACGAGCATAAGGATAGATATTCTTTCGGACGAAAGCGAGAGCATCCGCCTTAACCTCCCCAGAAGAGCCAGACTCTAAGAGCTTGCGCTTCTTGGAATCGGGAGGAGGTCGGACGACGGAGGACGGCTGAGAGGGAGCTGAAGAGGAAATCACCATAGGATTGGAAAGAGTTCCAACATTACGAGGAGGAGGAGGAGGAGAGATAACCCTGGCGCCACCAGACCGAGCACGAGACTTAGCTTTAGCCTCCTGGACCCTCTGAAAAGATTCTTGAGCGTTTGTCTTTGCCATTTCTGAAAAAGAAAAAACAATAGCTAAAGATTCAAACAAGTCGGAATATGGGGTTAACAAATCGGAAGTTCAGCATACTAGTAAAAACTACCTAGCTGTGATTGGACAAAGGTCGGAGACCCTTGGAGAAATTTTTTAGTATCCAAATAGAGGGCCCTCCCCCACACTTCTCGGAGGAACCCCACGACGGCAGCCTCTACCTCATCCAGCTCATCCAAACCATATTTCTCGCAAGGGGAGGCCTCCAGCCAGTATAAAGGAAAGCGAGGAAAAGAATTATCATCCAGAAAAAAGGGATGATGACCCTCTACAGCTTGCACTTTGAAAAAGAAATTTTTAAAGTCATGAAAAGATTCATCAGAAAGGGTAAAAATCCTCCGACCTTGTATGGCTCGGAAAGAAACCCATTATTGTTTATTATTCAGCCCACTAAAAGGTTTGCTCATATGAAAAAGATGGAAAAAGATTTTCAAAGTAGTCGGAAAATCCAGAGCATGGCTAATAAATTGGTAGATTTTCAAGAAACCCCAGGAGTTGGGATGAAGCTGGGTAGGGGCAACACGACAATGCTGCAAAACAGACATCTCAAAATCTGAAAAGGGCAGAAAAACGCCCAGACGGGTAATCATGCACTCATACATGAAGAAGAAATGGGGAGCCGTTTCGTTGGCTCTCCCATGACAAACCCGGTCCTCTAAACCGAGAACAAACAACTCGTATTTAGGCTCATCTTCATCCGAAGTACAGAGCCGATGGTGGGTGCGAAGGTGAGTAATAAACTCCGCATCAACCAACGGCTCCTCCCCCAGAACAGTAACGTCAACCCAATCTACGGAGGCCATTTTTCTTTCTCTAAGGAAAATGAAGAAAACCTACAAAAGGAAAAAAGAAAAGGAAAAAATCAAAAAAAGTCTCTAGAAAGGAGAAAAGGAGCCGAGCAAAAAATCTACACAACTATTCCTCTACAAAATCAAGTCATGCAAAGAAGAAGAAAGAAACTAACCTCTTTCCGAAAATAAAGAAGCAGAAGTCTCTAGGAGCCCGAGAGTATAGTACGTATAAACACAGCACGAACAAAGAAAGAGGAAGTTTGAAAGATTGCAGAAACGGAAAAAGGAAAGAGAGAGAAAGTACTTATAAACATGCTAAGGGGCATAATGGTAAAAACGAAGCAGTCATTAATGAAAATGCACCGTTACCAAAGCCATTAATCCCCAAGTGCATCCCTAACGGACACGACATTTGAATTGACGTAACTGTCAGAAAACAAAAAGTCGCGAAAATCACGTCGGTTTAAAAACCCGTGAAAGTCGGCCACGAACCCGATCTAAATACTTGAACCCAAGCCCTAAAGAGATCTTGGGATCAAGTAGGGGCACTGTTCATACCCTGGCCCAATAACAAAGGTCCGGGCCCAAATAAAAGGCCTAGTCCAAAGGATCAAGCCTTTCTAAGTACCGACCTTCACATAAGAAGTCGGTATCAACCACGACTTACTTTAAAGAAGTCGGGCATGAGATTAGCTGGCAGATAAGCACTCATTCAAATGAGTAACCGCCCCTAAAATCTCTCTAACCGCTTCGTAAAGCCATATCTTAACCTCCCCAAGATAATGGGACGGTTAATATCCTAAAGATACGGCACTACTCCAACGGTGGTTATTGGCTCACCTCTATAAATACACTGACATCCCTCAGGTATCTCTAAGCCCAATACTCTCTAGACCTGCTCACACTCTCGCTAACTTAGGCATCGGAGTGTCTTTGCAGGTACCACCCCCCATTCACTTACGAGCACAAGTCGGACGGAGCCTCGCAAGTCGCGCACTCACGCTGAATCCTCCTCCTTCACATATTTGGACCAGCCAACGCCATCCATTCATACAATCTCCGGTTACCCACCGTAACAACTTTTAATCACCAAATCAGTCTCCAATCTTTTATTATGTTATACAAATCAATCTTTACATCAAATTTTGGTAAAAAGTTAAAAAATTCAGTCCCTATCATTATTTCATTATTTAATAAAGACATATCAGTTCCTAAAAACTTTTAAAATTCTCAAATTAGTCCCTCAGTATAAACAAAAAACCTAATGTGAAGGCTGATTTGTCAAACGTAATAAAGTTTGAGACTAATTTGATAATTAAAATTTGTAAAGTGTCCGACTAAATATTTCCAGGGACTAATTTAGGGTATTACTCAAAATAATAAACAAAACCTGCGTGACATATGCTGAAAAATAATATTAAAAACTATTGATAATTACCTCATCAAGATTATAAATTGGTTCTTGGATTAATGGACTGGCAATTGGAGGTGCAATATCTGGATCAGGCTTTTGAAATATAAATGTTGTATAGAGACCTGCATTTGAATGGAAACTCAGTTCTCCATTTAACTACAGGTGAAAGTGACCAAGACACTTTGTACTAGATAATTCATGGTCAAGAGAAACAATTAATGCATTACCTAGAGCATCGTATGATCGAGGAAGAAGTCTTCCCCTAGGATCCAATAGGTTTGGAACAAAGTTCATTAGCAACCCTGCCAATTGTGCTCTTTGAGCAATTAGAAAAATGAAGAAGGAAGTTAAATAAACAAAACAGTCTTAACTACAAAATTGCAAATAACACACTATGTATACTACAGTTGAAGGATTTGGAAAAATCATTATTCCTACATACAAGAATGCAAAACCAACCTGTTGTCATCATAAAACTCGGTTAGGTTTTGTATTTCCACATACTCAAGACCAGCTTCTCTGGCCAACCTGAGTTTCATAAGAACACAAGTCGAATCAGTCTAAAAGTGGAAATTGATTATATGAATGTAACAAGTACAAAAAATACTGAAGTCAATGCTGTTCCTTCATGAAAACAGGCTTGGTTGGTAGTTAGTATTAGAGATTGACATCAATATGGTGCATTGGCAGCAATCAATGCAACAACTCACAGAGTATCAATGTTAGGTTATTAAGTAAGATGAAACCTGATGAAGCTTGGAAAATGAACCAAGCAATGGGTTTCAGCAGAGGCATCACTGGCAAATTTCAGCTGGTATTTCTTCCCAAATAAGGGAAACCTGGAAAGATCGGACAGGTTACATGGCGAAAGAGAAGAATTGGTAACATAAAGTTGAACAATTGTGGAGATATATACTTTTCTTCTTCAACCTCAAAAGTGATCATGTAATTCTCTGTCCGAATGCAATTGGGAACAATATTTGGCTTCATGCTGCTGCCTTTGTTGTGATATGCTTCAACATTCTTCTGGTACTTGGCCCTATATGGCTACAATGTTACCAGAATCCAGCATATTTTGGTATAAAGACCTCATGCAGACTTCAATCAACGCTCAGAAATGTCATGCATGGATGGAAGTATGGAAGCACCATAAGAAAATAGACGGAAGCAACTACAAGTAGAAGAAAACACAAATGTCTCATAAATAAGATCATTCATTGTCTAAATCTGGACCTCTTCTGTACACTTCTCCTGGACACTAGATGATTCTTCTCCTTTTCTATTGGGCAGAGGGTTTTCATCATATGTATAAAGGCATAATAACATTAGAAGGAAGCAGCCATTTGAAAAATATATCCAAAGAATCCTGGCAGACTGTAAAGGGGCACACCCAGAAGTTGTTCATTAGTAAAACTAGTAATCTAAAGTCTAAACCATAGCTAAATCTGGAAATTAAGGTTGAAACTACTTGGAGCATTTATAAAGGCATAATAAAGAAGAAAGAAGGCTGAGATATCTAGGACATAATTGTCGCAACCAAAGACACGGTTTATAGACCTACTATTTATTGTCACTGATAAACAGGTACTCCAATGCTGCTACTAGGAAAATCAGGCCAAACAATCTAGGCGCAATTGCGCAAACATTAAACCAAAGACAAGGAAATATTAGTGTTCTCAGTAACAATCTAAGAGCAGATATGTCGGTGAAAACTTCATAGGTGTTTTGGCTTCACTTAATAACTACTTAACACATCAAATCACCAATCCAGTTCTCATATTGTGTGAATTTCATTTGCACAGCAGACCAAATAAAAAAATACAAAACAAGAAAGAGAGCACATGCAATTACATTCAAGAATATTAGACCTTTGACAAATAAGTCTCATACCATATGGTAGATGAGTCAGGAGTAATACCAAGAAAATAACCCCCTGGCTTCAGTAGAGATGACACATTATGCAGGAGCCTCCGTGCTTTCTCTTCAGTTTCAAAACACAGCTGCATTAGAGATATTAATCAGAAGTGGAGCAGCAACTAAATTTTAGTGGAATAACTAAAATAGAAATAGTGTAAGGACAAATGTTAGAAAATAAGATATCATCCATCAAGATCCAATCAGCAACTATAACTCACATGTACATTTTTTTTTTTGGAGAGAGAGAGAGAGAGAGAGAGAGAGAGAGAGAGAGAGAGAGATTATAATGCTTCAAACCATCATTTGGGAGTGAATATCAAACCTGCAAATGCTGCAAACAGCAGACAAAATCAGCCACAATGGTCTTCTCCAAATGCACTTCTAAATTCTCCTGTTAGAAAAGAAAATGCACAATATAAGATCAAAAAGACTAATGGATTTGGTTCATTTTTACTCCAACTTAAGGTGGTAAAATAAAGTATGAAACAACCTCAGGAAAAAGGCGTCGAAAAGCACATATCTCACACAATACAGATCTTAGCAACAATTAGCTTTTATTTGTCCTTTTAAATTCTGCCTAGTTTACACCCTTTAGAATCACAGTTGCCTCAGTGCACTCAACCACACTAGTTCAATTTTTTCCTTTGGCAATTTATCCCTGTGCTCTTCGCATAAAAGTTTGTAGTTTTGAAATCCTCATATATCATACATACTAAAACAAAGTTCCATTCTGCTTATACATTGACAACATTATCCTATAGAACCACAAAATTCCCCCCTAAAAGGGAAATAGGAATACGCAACACAAAAAATCTACTCTATGCAACAAAACAAAGATGAAAATCAAATTCAACGAAGAAGGTAAGAATACATGTTCCCCCTGGCTTCTCAGCTGAAAAAGGTTACTACAAAATTACTATGAGAAAGGAATAAACAGTGACAATTCCGTGTGCCCTAAATTCATGTACCATGTAAACAGCTCAAATGAAAGCTATGCTAAATAAGCGAGAATAAGAAACATACAAACATAACTGTGTAGAAGAAGAAGAAAGAAAGCTCACTGTGCAAGGGTCAAGGTCAAAGAACTCGGCAGTGAAGGATTTGCGGTGAGAGTCCCAGGCTTCCCGCAAATTGTCGAGAGAAGAGGAAGAGGCATCGATTCCAATGTAGTGGCCAATTTGTGCCTCCATCCATTTCTCAGAGTCGCCGCCTCCGCCGCAGTACAAGTCACAGACCTTCAACGAAGAGAGCGAGTGAGTGATGAGAGAAAGAGAATGATGAGAGAGCGAGTGAGAGAATGCTAACCGTGGCGTAGGGGTGAGCGAAGATCTTGATAAGAGCCATCTTCGCAAAATCGTAGAGGCGTTGCAGCGTCGACTCGCTCCTCGAAGACGTCATTCTTCATTCACCATGCAAAAGGAACCACCACTCTCTCCCCCACCAGTCCACCACCCTCCACCGCCAAGCACTTTCCGGTTACCGGTGTGTTTTGTGGTTTGTAGTCAAACACCTTCAAATATATTTACTTATTGTTTAGTGAATATAGGTAAACAGGTAATATTGAATCGGAAAAGTATAAGGAGCCAATGGTAACAATGTGTACAATGAAAGTTTAGGAAATATTAGAGATATGATCATTAGTGTTATATTGTCTTATCAGGTTATGTTTTTGAAATAAGTGGGTTTATAATATGGTATTAAAGCTTTAAATTCAAAATGTTAAAGATTCAATTCTTGGTGAATTCAGTTTATTTTGTTTTTTGTTTAATTTATTTCAGTAAAAAAAACTTGCACAATAAAAAATTCACTTTAAAAGTTTACCTCATGTTTTGACTTAACATCACCGTCGTAGTGAGACGTCCACGAAGCATATTATTTCCCAGAACAAAGCTAACAAAACTTCGAAATTTGATTGGCAACGAAGGAGGAGAAACCAGATGAGCTCGCACGAAGAAGAAACCTTAGTGGAAGCAGCGCTTCGAGTTCTGAACACTGCCGACCCTTTCGAGAAGGCTCGACTCGGCGACTCCGTCGCTTCACGGTGGCTCCACGGTGCCATCGCTCTTCCCTACCACCCTTCTCGAAACCTACCCGTCCCTGATCGCCCCGCAAGGCTATCCAATGTAAGGGTTCTCTCGTTCTTCTGTTTTTGGGGTGCCACTGCCATGTGTTTGATGAAATGCCTCACTCGTATTACGTCGCTGATTTTGTTTCTTTTGTTTGATTATTGTTGGCAGGTGAAGTTGGTGGCGCCGAGTCTGATGCCGAAGCTTGGCAAAGCCGGCAGCTTGCAGAGCAGGATAGCCATTGTGCATAGTCTTGCTCACACTGAAAGCTGGGCCATTGACCTCTCTTGGGTATTTTTCTCTAACTTCTTCCATTGCTTTACCTTTCTTTCATTTTAGAGTTTAATCTTGTTAACTTTCTATGTGGCAGAATATATATGTTCACGGTAGATAATATAAGTTATAAACTTCGTGACACTCAGTTTATGAATATTTTATATTTTACTAAAATGTGTTTCACCCTCCTTCCAAAGCATTTGTTATTGTGTTTTCTGGAAGACATTTGCTTTGAGTTTGCATGCAGCTGCGAAGAGAGATTGGTAAATATATATATATATATATATATATGATTTTTTGCAGGATATAATAGCTCGATTTGGCAAACAAGAAGCTATGCCTAGAGAATTCTTCACAGATTTTGTGAAGGTCGCACAAGATGAAGGGCGACACTTCACCCTTCTTGCTGCAAGGCTTGAGGAGCTAGGTTCTTATTATGGAGCATTGCCAGCTCATGATGGCCTTTGGGATTCTGCTACTGCTACTTCCAAGGATTTACTATCACGATTAGCAGTTGAACATTGTGTCCATGAGGTGTGTCTCACATTGAGCTGTGGCTTTTTATGGATATGTTTTATATTTGATGCTTGGATTTGTCATTCTAGAAACCAAGATTGAGTCAATAGGTTGCTTATGAATAATTTTGTTGGCAGGGGAGTGATGGAGTGCATGAGGAATCATCAGATTTATTTTATTTTATTGTATTTTTATTTTATTTTTCTAATTTTAGCAGCTCTGAATATATATATATTTTAATTAAGTTGGCATTTCAAATAGTTTGTTAATGCCTATAGTGATATGTAGGTTTGTCCTACTTCCTTTATTTATATCTCCCTCTCCCTTTCTATCTAAAATATAGTACCTTTGTGAGTTTGAACACAGGCCAGAGGACTTGATGTGCTGCCTACAACAATATCTCGTTTCCGCAATGGTGGGGATGACACTACAGCAGAGCTACTAGAAAGAGTAGTTTACCCAGAAGAGATTACACATTGTGCTGCTGGAGTGAAGTGGTTCAAGTATCTATGCCAGAGGTCCAGAAAGCTGGCCCCAGACACAGAAGAGCAAGAAGTTTGTTCATTACAAAATGAAATGACCACAGAGGAGAATGAAGTGATTCCAAAGTTTCATGAAATAGTGAGGACATATTTCAGAGGACCTTTAAAACCACCTTTTAATGAGACAGCAAGAAAAGCTGCTGGATTTGGTCCAGAATGGTATGAACCGCTTGCTGTTAAAGAGGCCAACCAATCATTGTAACCATTTTCTTACTGTTTATATTTGGCACGTAACTATAAATCTATAACACATAAGGTCATTTATGTGCTTTTCTTTTTCTATTTTTTTTATTTTTTTATTTTTATGTTGTGTTTTGAATTTGGGCTGATTGTGCCTTCTCTTTAACTTAAGTTTTTAATCCATAAAATTAGTTCGTGTGCTTCGCGATTGTGGAGTAGCTTCAAGAGTTTGGGTTAAACTCATACATCCATCATCTCCAGGATTTTTTCAGAGCTCCCTTCAATCTCTGGATAAGGTGGAATCTTTCATCTAATCTGGAAGCCCAAAAACAAGAATGCTGGCAATCCATCTTCGTCACAACCTATTGGTGGCTGTGGAAATGGAGAAATCAAGAAATTTTTAACCCGCCTGGAAAAAGGCCTCTAGACCCAACAAGTTTCATAAGAGAATATATAGAAAAGATGAAAGAAGCATTTCAGAATAGGGGAGGGAGGACTAAGATGAAAGAAACATTTCAGAATAGGGGAGGGAGGACTCTTACCCGAAACAAGAAAATGGAGGCACATATCACCTGGATCCCACCTCCGACTGGTTGGATTAAAGTCAATACAGATGGGGCAGCGATGGAAGGTGAAGGAGAAGCTGGCTGTGGAGGGGTGTGCAGAGACGAATTGGGCCGATGAGTAGCTGGTTTTCAAATGAATATCGGAAGATGCTCAGCATTCCAAGCTGAACTGTGGGGAGCTTTCCAAGGACTTCGAATTGCCTGGACTTTGGGGTTTAGATAAGTGATTTTAGAAATGGATTCCCAATCAGCTTTGGAGGTACTTCACAAAGGAGAAGGGAGGAAAGAGCATCCTAATCCTTTGATCAGAAGTATTGAGGAGTTAATGAGAAGAGTTTGGCAGTTATGATGTACCCACACATATAGAGAAGGAAATAGGGCTGCTGACTGGATGTGTAAACAGAATTTGAAGGCTGGCTTGGGATACAGTTTTGTTGATCAACCAGTTAGAGGATTAACTCAAATCTTGTATGATGATGCTAGAGGGTATGTTTCCCCGCAGAGTAGTTGTGTAATTGTTTTTGTTTTTCCTTTTTAGCCCCGTATAAGTACCAAAAAAATAAAATTAAAGGTCAAAGGATAAGTAAAATGTCATATCGGAATAAGAGTCAAATCTTAAAGTGGTCCATGAATTTGCTATTGAATTTTGAATTCATCCTTGAACTTAAAATCATCTCAAATTTATCTTTGAACTTAACACCAGTCGTCTTTAAAGCACTTTCTGCATCGTTTCATCATTTGTCTCATATTTTTGTTGTCGTTTGTATTTAATAAAAAAGATCCTAATGGCCGTTGAGGCCCCCTCTTCAACCCTATTCTCTCACACTCACATCACTAACCCTATTCTCACACGAACATATTTGCATATGAGCTTAAAAGACATTAAGACAAGGATGCTTAATGGGACATACCTAGAACGAGTCCAAGTTATGTAGATGTCATGTACAAAAGAGTGATAATGTGTGATTAGATTAATTAAAGTAGTTTCTAGGAAATTTCTGCAGCTGGGAGGTCTCATCACTCGCATTACAAAGTCTGGTCAAAACATGTGTGGCGACTTGAGACAGTGATAGTCAACACCTCCATGGAGCACATACGTTTCCGGAGACTTGATTGCAAGTCCTTGTGAATAAGTGGTGCTGCCATGTGAAGCAAGTGAATTCTTGTTATATGTGTTTTTAAATCTATATCTGTAGTCTCTTGTTATTGATGTGTATACCAAATTAAAGAAAATGTTATCCCTTTGTTCATTTTTGGTACCCCTTCTACTGCTGCTGGGGATCTCCTCATACGTTTTCAATAATATTTATGACTCCCGGTGGGATAGCGAGGTGGCAATTGATGCAAATAAAACAATGTGTTCATCCGGGTGGTGTGGGAGGCATGACATAAGGTACCCGTTCAGGCTGAATAATAGTAGTCCAAGCCACTGTGGTGAGCACAGGTACACCCTCTCTTGCGAGAATGATAACCAACTCTTTCTCTATCTCAAATCAATCAAGTTCCAAGTGCAATCAATTAACTACAACAACTACACAATTCGACTAGTAGATGCTAATGTTGCTTTGCATAGTCATGATATCTCTCACCCTCTTCCTTATTCTTTAACCCCCTCCAACTTCACCGGAGCCCAAGATGAACCATATCAATATCGGATCTATAAACAGCATTTTGATTTTATTAGATTGACAAAGCAGATGCTATATTTGAAGTGCCCACCGTATGGAGTAAAATCTTCTGCTACTGCTGCTGCAACAACCTGCATGAATGGATCTTATGCGCTTGGGAGTACATTCTATGTAAGTGATCTTGACAAGCGTCTCCAGGATTTGGCGTTCAGAGACTCATGTCATATAGATTGGATGTATTTGACTTCATGGCCTACTGAAATCAAGCAGATCAACATTTCATGCACAGACATCCATCATTTGCTGCTCTACGGGTTTGAACTTTCTTGGATGAAAGGATATTGCTATAATGACACAGACTCTGCCATTCTCGGTGATCATAACAACATCGTTTGTTATAACAATCATTACGAAAGGTCTCCATTTGATAATTGTAAGTGTGTACCTTACTAATTTAACTCGATATTACTTATTCTTATATGAGATTTGTTATTGTTTTCTTGTATCTTCTCTTTATGAAGGTACCTTTTAATTTAATCAATGTTTTAAAATTTGTTGTCAATTTTTTATAAAAAAAAAAATTTCAAGTAACTAATTTTAGTTAATAAGACACCTGCCAATTTCCCAATAACAGATTATCTGAATACTCATATTCTATAATCTTATAAAGTATCATAATAATTCCCTTTTTGTATAAGTTCTGTTTTGTGCTGTTGTTCAACATTGCCTTGTCTAATTTTCTTCTTCTACATTTCTAAGAAAATAAAAGACTTCCTATTCCTTAATGTACTAAACAGTTCACAAGTATGTTGATATAACGATGAAACGAAAGTGTAACTTTTGTTTTCGTATGTATTGTTTATTTATTGAAAAAGTAAACTAAAAAATATGAGAACAATGTGTTCCTTTTAAACTTAGTTTCTTAAACTAAATTATCCTTTTGACTCAGCTAGATAATTTTAACTAACACGTGATAAGGTATGTGTTTTTCATTATAAAAATAATTAGCCATTAAATTAGTGTTATTATGTAATTGTATATATTCACACAACTTTTTTAACTAAACAATCACCTACTAAATTAAGTATATAGTAGTATACTAAAAATTTTGTATAAAATACCAAATTTATATATTTATATAATAGTTAATTGATAATTATTTTTTTATGTACATTTACCATGATTGTTTATCTTTACCCTTTTTAAAGGATAAGTAAAATACTAAAATGTCAGTATCAGAATAACAAACATATTTGCGTATGAGCTTGAAACATAAGAATGCTTAATGGGACATACCTAGAATGAGTCCAAGTTATGTATATGTCATGTACAAAAGCGTGATATATATTGTGTGATTAGATTAATTAAAGTAGTTTCTAGGAAATTTCTGCAGCTGGAAGGTCTCATCAGTCACATTAAAAAATATGGTCAAAACAACATATGTATGATGACTTGTGAATGGAGTTGTGAGACAATGATGGTCAACTCCTCTATGGAGCACATACGTTTCCCAGAGACTTCGTTGTAAGTCCTTGTGAATAAGTGGTGCTGCGCTGCAAAGCAAGTGAATTCTTGTTATATATGTTTCTAAATCTATATCTGTAGTCTCTTGTTATTGATGTCTAGACCCAATTAAATAAAATAAAATGTTATCCCTTTGTTCATTTTTGGTACCCCTTCTACTGCTTCTGGGGATCTCCTTATACGTTTCCATTATTTATGACAACCGGTGGAATACCAAGGTGGCAACGGATTCAGACAAAAGAATGTGTTTATCTGGGTGGTGTGGGAGGCATGACATAAGGTATCCATCCTTTCAGGCTGAATAATAGTAGTCCAAGCCCCTGTGGTGAGCACAGGTACACCCTCTCTTGCGAGAATGATAACCAACTCTTTCTCTATCTCAAATCAATCAAGTTCCAAGTGCAATCAATTAACTACAACAACTACACAATTCGACTAGTAGATGCCAATGTTGCCCTACATAGCCATGATCACTCATACCTCCTTCCTTATTCTTTAGCCTCCTACAACTTCACCCGTGCCAAAGATGAACCATGTTGGTTCTATAAACAGCATAATGATGTTATTATATTGACAAAGCAGATGTTATATTTGAAGTGCCCACCATATGGAGTAAAATCTTCTGCTACTGCTGCTGCAACAACCTGCATGAATGGATCTTATGCGCTTGGGAGTACATTCTATGTCAGTGATATTGACAAACCTCTCCAGGATTTGGCATTTGGAGACTTGTGTCAGGTAGAGTGGATGTATCTGACTTCATGGCCTACTGAAATCAAACACACAAATATTTCATGCACAGACAACCATCATATGTTGCTCTACGGGTTTGAACTTTCTTGGTTGAAAGCATATTGCAAGAATGATGATCCAGGATATGCCATGCTCAGTGATCATAAAGTCATTTGTTATAAGCCTCCACTTATGCCGAAAATTTGTAAGTGAGTATCTATGAATTTAACTCGATATTTACCTATTCATATATGGGTTTGATGGTTTTAGTGGCTAAAAGGGGGTTGAATCTTAGCCCCTTTTTTGCTTGCTTACACTTTCTGAACTTAGAGGAGACTTTTCTCTTTTTAGCTCGTCCCTAGCCACGAGACTTTTTCATTTAGTCTCGTCACTTGGCATGAGACATTTTTGGATTTTGCTCCTGTGCAGTAGAAACAGAAATGGAGTAGGAGAGAAGGAAGATTACACCCAGATATATCCTGATTCAGCTGCTAAGTGCAGTGCAGCCTACATCCAGTCTCCATCACAACAATGATGGAATTTCACTATAATCAACTTTGATTACATACACCAATTCTCCCTAGGAACTACCCTTCCTATCTGGGACAAGTTCAGAATTCTAAACCCAATCCTAAACTTGACTTGGTCACTGCCAAGCTTTCAACTGTAAAGTGCTAACCCAACTTACAATGGGATTTCCACAGAATCATGAAACACAACACAGATGTACAAAGGAACTCTAAGGACATCTATGGCTTTTTCTTTTAATTTTGCACTCTCTGCCTTTTTCCGCTCTATGACTTTTTCATACAAACCTCACTGTTTGCCTTTTTCCATGAGACTCAAGACATGACAAAATTAAACAGAAAAATACTAAACAGAATACATTGAAGGAGAAGAGAAAACTGTTAGCTCAAGTAGCTCTGAGAACTCTGTGCCTTGCACTCTCAAATTTTTTCCTTGCTTCAAACAGTGGTTGTTCACTCTTTTTATAGAAGAGGGAAGCCTCCACACTTGAAGCCAACACCCAAGCCTAACTTCTTTTCCTTCAAGAAACAGATCCGGTTCGGCCATATAGAGAGAGAAGAGATAACCATGCAAAACCCAACATACAATTACCTCTAGTCCTTCCTTGGTCATCACTCTTCATCAATCCGAGCACTCCATCCTTAACTTCCTCTCCAAGATGGATTTCTGGCCCTTGATGCTTCATGATGATGATGACTTCATCTGCTTCAATCTCTGCCTCTTCCATCACTTCGCCACTCTAGCTACTTCCTGTGGTGGTTGAGCAGAATCAAAGACAAGCCATGCCTCTAAGAATCTCCTCCTTGCTGGCCGAATCTTCTTCTTCCTTTTTGAGCATGAAGAGCTCGAGATTACCTCACCAAATCTAACCATTCTTGGTGAAAATCTCAGCCACTACATACTTTATGTTTTCTTTTTCCTGACGCCATCATCATAATGGCCTCTTCTTTGCAACTAGCTTCTCTGTGATTTTTACCGATAGATTGCTTTATCCCTCCTTTTCTGCTAGACAAGACCGAGAGAGAGGAGAGAGAACAGAGAAAAACTTGCAATGTAATTAAAGAAGAAAATGAAAATGAGTTAGGTTTACATTACCCATGCCTAGCCTCTGCTTCCTTCTTCAAATTACTTGCTTCTACCATCTTCTTCTCTGACAGTGAGGTGACCGTATGCAAAGAGAAAGAAGAGAGAGTAGAAAGAAGAAAAGCAATGGAAGTAATGTGTGATATAGATTATAATCAATTAAAATCAAATTCTCATGCTTTTGCCTTGTAACGTACCCAACTCAATAAACCCAACTCAATAAATGCCATCAAATCAGATTTTCTCTTTCTAAGGCATTCATTAAATCCATTTAATTCAAAATTTGAATTCCAACTATGAAAGGAGTTGGTGTCCGTGGGAAGCATTCATCTTTTACTTTCTCTTTATTTTCAATTTTGGACCTAACCCTTGTTGGTCTTGCAAGGATTTTAATTGGGCTTGCTTTTTAAATTTTTGGCCCAATTATCATTTTAATAAATCAGCCACTTATATTAATATTTTACACAAAGGCTGATTATTTTTGTCAATTAAATTGGACTGCATGCATTCTTTTGTGTCCATTGATAAAATCTGCATATAACAAAATTATTAATTAATAAGTGTGGATTAAAAATCAAATTAATAATTTTGTAATTAATTGTTTTAATAATGTTTGATCATCATCAAATTAATTTGGAGTTTTCCAAACTCATTAGGGTTTCATTATCGAAACCTTACGCCTTCTTAAGGTACCTGTACTTTAGTTAATAAGGCGTCTGCCAATTTCTCAATAACACATTATGTGAATACTGGTATTCTATAATCTTATAAAATATCACAAGAATTCCCTCTTTCTTTAATCTTAATAATTTATAGAAAACTTAAGAATTTAGGTGTCATTAGCTTATACAATACTAATTTAATCTTTTCCCTGTTTGTTTTTTGCAGCCCTAGTTGCACTGATTGTTGGGTGTCTGGTGTATGGAACGAGTAAGCCTTGTCTTTCCTTTTGCGCTATGTACTTATTTTTTTCGGCATTGAAATCTAGGCATAGGTCTATGATGCCCTTATGGAGTTTACTAAGGAACACTACCATAGTTTAAAATTGGGTAAACAATGTAGGAAATAGTAATATTATGATGATGATGATGATGACATCATGGAATTTATGAAGGGAACACCATTAAAATTTAGCAGTAAAAATGAGAAACAACAACAATGAAACATAGCATAAATAAGTTTAAAAATTTTGTCATTCAACTCTAAAGTTGTTAAACTGAATAATTTTATGATTTCTCAACTATTTTCCCATCTTCTTTACAGTTTTATTTTTTCTTGGCAAATTTGGACTTGGAGTTCTATTCATCGTTATTTTCTGCATATGTAAATGGAGACGAAGACATTTATCCATATACGATAGTATTGAAGATTTTCTGCGAAGTGACAACAACATCATGCCAATTAGATACTCCTACAAAGAAATCAAGAACATAACTGGAAAGTTCAAGACTAAACTGGGAAATGGAGGCTATGGCTCTGTCTTCCAAGGAAAACTTCGAAGCGGTCGTCTTGTAGCTGTTAAGGTATTGAATAAGGCCAAATCCAATGGCCAGGAGTTCATAAATGAAGTTGCTACTATTGGAAGAATTCATCATGTTAATGTGGTCCAACTCATTGGTTTCTGTGTGGAGGGATCAAAGCGTTGTTTGGTGTATGAGTTAATGCAAAATGGCTCCTTAGAAAAATACATATTTTCACCTCAAGAGAGTGCTTCAAATTCCTTAAGTTGTGAAAAACTGTACAATATTTCTCTTGGAGTGGCACGTGGTATTGAGTATCTGCATAATGGTTGTGACATTAAAATTTTGCACTTTGACATTAAGCCTCATAACATTCTTTTGGATGAGAAATTCAATCCAAAAGTCTCTGATTTTGGACTTGCAAGGCTTTATCCCACTGATAAAAGCATTGTGTCTCTGACCGCAGCAAGAGGAACCATAGGGTACATGGCTCCTGAGCTCTTCTATAGAAACGTTGGCACAATCTCATACAAAGCAGATGTTTATAGCTTTGGGATGTTGTTGATGGAAATGGCTAGTAGAAGGAAGAATTTGAATGCTTTGACTGAAAATTCCAGCCAAATTTATTTTCCTTTCTGGGTTTATGATCAATTACAAGATGGAAGGGAAATAACAATAGAAAATGACACAGATGAAGAGACGAAGTTGGCAAAGAAAATGATGATTGTGGCATTGTGGTGTATACAAACAAAGCCTACTGATCGTCCTTCGATGAAGAGAGTTGTGGAGATGCTAGAACAAGATGAAGACTTACTAGAAATGCCTCCTAAGCCTTACTTCTATCCACTTGATGAACCTGAAGGCGAAGTTGGAAAAGATAGCAGTTCAAGGGTATCCTCTGATATGTCATCAGTTAGTGGTTCCAAAGAATAGAAGTGTTCTGTTTGGACTCTGATCTGATATAAATTTGCAAGATCTGCATCCAGCTTTTTTCCTTGGCTATGTCATATATATGTGTATTTCTGAGGTATATGATAGAGTCAATTGATTTGATTAATATATGTTGAATATGATAGAATCAATTGTTCAAGAGCTTTGTGTTTGTCTCAGATTCTTGTAACAAAAACACTCATTCTACTTACTAGAGATCAAGCACAAAATTCAATATTAAGATTCCCAGTTCCAATAAATGTATTTTCCTTTGGATTCAATGCTTCTAGATTAGGATTTTCTTTTTGGTTTTTGCTAGCTAGGCTACCAGCGGAGTTAGTAGAAGTGGTAGTTTACACAGAAGAAATTACAATTTTTGTTGTTGGATTAAAGTGGTTCAAGTATCCATTTCAAAGTTTCATGCAATTTCGATACCAAATTTCGGAGAACTTCTAAAACCCCTTTTTAATGAGGTAGCAAGAAAAGTTGCTGGATTTGGTTCAGAATGATAAGAAAACATGTATTCATAAGAATTAAGATGGTGACTTGCTGCTAGTTTTGCTTTAACAAATATTCTATTGGAAAAATTACAAAAAGCACTGCTCGTGAATATATATATATATAATCCCATTATTGAATAAAAAGAATTACAAATTTTATAGAGGAATATAACCCTCTAATATTTGCTAAGGGGAATACACAATTTTTTTAGAATTACTAACTGATGATACATCAGAGAATAGCATTGAAGTGCTAAAATCTCCAACATCTTGTGCAGGTATATCATGTGAATATATGTAAGGCTTAGGAGATATTTCCAATTCTTCATCATCTTGTTCAAGCATCTCCACAACTCTCTTCATTGAAGGACGATCACTAGGCTTTGTTTGTATACACCATAATGCCACAATCATCATCTTTTTGGCCAACTTCCTCTCCTCATCTGTGTCATTTTCAATAACAATTTCACTTCCATCATGTAACTGATTATAAACCCAGAAAGGGAAATAAATTTGGCTAGAATTTTTAGCCGATGCATTCAGATTCTTTTTCCTACTTGCCATCTCCATTAACAACATTCCAAAACTATAGACATCAGCTTTATCGGAAATTGTTCCAATGTTTCTGTAGAAAAGCTCAGGAGCCATGTATCCTATGGTCCCTCTTGCTGCAGTCAAAGACACTTTGCTATCACTAGTGGGACATAGCTTTGCAAGTCCGAAATCAGAGACTTTCGGATTGAAATTCTCATCAAGAAGAATGTTTTGAGGCTTGATATCAAAATGCAGAATCTTCATGTCACAACCATTATGCATGAACTCGATGCCACGTGCCACTCCAAGAGAAATTTTGTACAATTTTTCACAAGTTAAGAAAACACCTTTTTCATGTGAAAATATGTACTTTTCTAGAGACCCATTTTCCATTAACTCATATATAAGAGCACGTGTTAGTCCTTCCACACAGAAACCAATGAGTTGCACTACATTGACATGGTAAATTCTACCAATAGTAGCAACTTCACTGATAAATTCTTCTTCATTAGATCTGGTGTTAGTGTTATTCAAAACTTTGACAGCTACAAGACGACCACTTGGAAGTTTTCCTTGAAAGACAGAGCCATAGCCTCCATTTCCCAGTTTTGTTTTGAATCCTTTGCTTATGTTCTTGATGTCTTTGTAAGAGTATCTAAATGGCAAGATTTCATTGTTATTTCGCAGAAAATCTTCAATGGTGTAATACGTGCCTAAATTCTTCTGTCGCCATTCGCAGAAGATGACGAATGCAATTCCAAGCATGAATTTGCCAACCAAGAAAACTAGAAATTAAAGGAAATGCAACAAGAGAAAACCAATCATAAGGAATTTAATTGTATTTGGAATTTAATTGACTGAGATGAAATAAAAGAAAAACTGGTTACATTTTAGATTTTAAAATCAAATCTAACAATAGGTTACACTCATTATAACTTTTTTGGTACGTATTAAATTTAAAATTAAATAAGTTCGACACTAGTCATTTCGTCAAGATTGGAGGATACGACACTTGAGATTTTTTTTTTTCTTTTTCAAGGTTAGCTTCTTCTCTGTTCATGCATTTAGTATGAGATGATTCTAGTATTCCAATGCACTCACAAATCCAAAGTTAAACAAACAATTATAGATACATAAAAGAGAAAGACAAGGACTTACATATTATATAGTATATCCAGTCTCCAATGACTTCAACTGCAAGAAACATACAAGCAACAAGAAAATTGTTAAATAATAACATTAATGTATGCACACACATAATAAGAGCATATATTGTGGTTGAAATTATACTAAGAGCAAGGTGGAAACTCTCTTCATGTAAAGTTGATAATTGAATATCGTTAGATGACAATTTAGTCCAACATGCCAAATTGTCTGATAATTTTTAACTATCAACTTTATATGAGTTTGCCTCTGCATCTGAGTCTCTGCCTAAGAACAAACCTAAAGGAGTGCGTGAGTGTTGACTTAAACAACGAAGGTTGTTCTTTTGATCATCGAAGACAGCATCTTGGCAAAAACACAAGACCCAGGGAATTTCAAACCCGTAAAGCAGCATTGTATGGATATCTACGCAAGAGATGTTTCCACCGTCGATTTCACCCGGCCACGAACTTGGATACATCCACTCTATGCGACACGTGTCTTGCAGTCCCAACTCTTGCAAAGTCTTGTTACCATCATAGACATGGAAGCTGCTACTTCCACGCGCATAAGAACCGTTGACGCAAGTTGCAGCAGCAGGGTCATCAACTTCGGATCCCACCGCGTTTGGACACGTCACGTATAGAATCTGCTTGTGATGGTGTTGATATGATTTGTAAGAGTTGAAATTATAGGAGGCCAGAAAATAAGAAGAGTTGTTAATAATGGTGGAATCTACTAATCGGAGTGTGGAGTTGTTGTAATTAATAGACTGAACATAGAATTTTCGTGATTTGAAGTAAAGAAAGAGTTGGTTATGATTGTCGCAAGAGAGCGTGTTGTTGAAGGTGGGATCACCGCAGTTAGGTGGAGTGTTAGTTAGTGTGAATGGATAGCTTATGTTATGCGTTCCGCACCACTGACTGGAACACGTAACAGAATCCGTTACTCTGCTGTAAACGTTTCCACAAGATAGGAGTAAGGCCAACACCAACACCCACACCACCATGACAGGTTTCATTTCTTCCTTGGTTACAATAAACAATAGAGTAAGTGGAAATGATGAAGATTGTTATGTAAGTTTCTCCACATATACTTATAGGGAAAATATGAGGAGTCAATGGAATATTTATACAATGTGAATAATAGAAGTTTATGGAGTATTAGAGATATAATCATTAGTGTTACTTTTTTCTATCAATTGAAGTTTTTGGGATGAGTGGTATCATGACATGGTATTAGAGCGCTAGATTTAAAAGGGAAAAATATTTATTATCCTAGTACTCGGATGGTTATTCTAGATAGTATGTGGGATGTTCATTTTGTAACTCAATAACCTATTGTACCCATTGTACACATTGTATAAATAGTCTATTGTCCATTGTACAAATAGTCCATTATCTCACTAGCGGAATCCCTCCTTATATATTAGGCTAATTATTATTTCAAATAATGAAAAAATGTGCGAAACTGACTTTGAAAGTAGCCAGTCAAACATATAAAACATATGGACCACAGCGGCACTTGTAACAGTGAATGTATATCACGTTCTTCTTTAGTTTCTTTATCATGGAATCTCTCGTTCCCCGAAATAGACGTTGCAACTTGCAGCACCATTGTCGAACTTTGAAGGATAGTGCGAGTTTGCTACATATCACCAATAAAATTATATATATATATATATATATATATATATGTGTGTGTGTGTGTGAGAGAGAGAGAGAGAGAGAGTGAGAGAGAAACTGAGAAGAATCACGATTAAACGTGTAGTGGAGTCAACATCATGGTCATGAATCTTATTGGTTTTCTATGAATATGTACTATCGGACTGTCAAATTCATAAGTCAAAGTCAGCCACAGTCAGCTTCTTTATTTATTTAATTTTGATCATATACCAACTTCTTTAGAACTTAGATCATGTTCTTAGAGAATTATTACAGAACTTCATTCTGAGAAGCTTCTTAATACAATTTTTCCACATTTTATAGCCATGACTAACGAATTTTGGACCCAAAAAAGGTAAAACCAAACAAGAAAACGGAATCATAAATATTCTCACTCGGTCACACCTTTAACATTATATTGTTTATCACTTTATCCACGAAAATTCCAAATCAATCTTCAAACTTTTTTGAGCGACTCTTTTTATAGTTTGATTCTATCTTTTTTATTTGAAAAAGTTTTACTCTCCTTTTTTTGAGAAATATTAAAATAGTACTTCTCTTATTTTTATTTATAAAATATATATTTTTCTCTTTTATTTATTAGTAGTATCTAAATTTTTAACTTGTGAAATAATTGAGTTCTCAATAAATTTATAAAAAGAATGATCAAACTTATTACTAAAAAAAAGTTTGAGAACAATAACTAATAAATATTAGTATTTTTTATTAGTATTTGATCAATAATAATTTATATATATATATATATATATATTATACATAAAAAATATATAATTTATATCTATATTTATTAGAATTTGTACAAATAAATTAATACAGTTTTTATTCATATTTTTTAAAATTTATACATATAAATTAATAAATTTTATTTGTTAAAAATAATTTAATATTTATACTGATTAAATAATAACAAAAAATATTAAAAATTACTGACCTATATCCATGAGTTTTTAAGAGGTTAATATGTCTTATAATGTAAAAATTTTGGAACTAACAGCTAATCAACAAAAATTAGAGACTCATTCAGAGAAAAATTTGGGTGGTGTTGTAAAATAAATAAATAACTAATGAAGATATAATATATAAAATAAATAAGTATAAATAGAAGACTCTAGCTTTGATATGCACTAATATAATTATCATAATATAATAATATTAGAAACTTATATATTTATTACTATTATATATTAGTAGCATATGAAAGAGGGAGGAGAAAAATTTAATATAAAGAGAGAGAAAGTATTAGCAACATAAAGAAAGAGAGAGAAGTGATTTGTTTATTGTTTTTGTGTATTTCCATTCAGAGGCTTAAGCCTCTATTTATAATGAAACATTTTCAAATTACATTTAATAGAGTCATCCTTTGGTAAATAGAATTTCATTGGAAATGGGCATCCACATCAGAACTTATCACAACACTCCCCCTTGGATGCCCATTTAGGATTATTGCCTCGTTAAAACCTTACTAAAGAAAATCCTGTGGGAAAAACCTTAGTGAAGGAAAAAGAGTACAATATCCTTTGTGATGGGGACTGCCTCATTAAAAACCTTGTCAAGAAAAACCCAATGGGAAAAAAAACCTGACCAAGGAAAAAAGAGTACAGTCTCCCCCTCTTGCCGACATCATTTAACGTCTCGAAATCGGCGCATCCCAATCTCATGTACCAATCTTTCAAAGGAGGATTTTGGGAGTGACTTTGTAAATAAATCTGCCAGATTGTCACTTGAACGGATCTGTTGGATATCAATTGTCCCTTGATTCTGAAGATCATGAGTGAAGAAGAATTTGGGAGAAATGTGCTTTGTTCTATCGCCTTTAATGTATCCGCCTTTAAGTTGAGCAATGCATGCTGTATTATCTTCAAACAGGACGGTTGGAGCTATCTTATGATCAATCAGTCCACATGATGACAGAATATATTGAATCAGACTTCTCAGCCAAAAACACTCGCGACTAGCTTCATGAATCGCCAGTATTTCAGCATGATTAGAGGATGTTGCAGCAATCGTCTGTTTCGTGGACCTCCAAGATATAGCTGTACCACCATATGTGAACAGGTATCCTGTTTGAGATCTCCCTTTATGTGGATCAGACAAGTATCCGGCATCTGCATAGCCAACTAGTTGTGACTTGGATCCGTAGGGATAAAACAATCCCGTATCAACCGTTCCATGAAGATATCGAAAAATTTGTTTGATTCCACTCCAATGTCTTCTGGTTGGAGAGGAACTATACCTTGCTAGTAAATTCACCGCGAATGATATGTCAGGTCGCGTATTATTAGCAAGATACATTAGCGCTCCAATGGCACTAAGATATGGTACTTCAGGACCAAGGATATCTTCATTTTCTTCTTTAGGACGAAATTGATCCTTTTTCACATCCAAAGATCTTACGATCATTGGTGTACTTAATGGATGTGACTTATCCATATAAAATCTTTTCAAGATCTTTTCTGTGTATGTTGTTTGATGAATAAAGATCCCGTCTTTTATATGCTCGATCTGCAGGCCGAGACAAAATTTAGTCTTTCCAAGATCTTTCATCTCAAACTCTTCTTTTAGAGTTTTTATAATTGTTGGAATCTCTTCAGGAGTCCCAATGATATTTAAATCATCAACGTATACAGCAATTATAACGAATCCAGATGCAGATTTCTTTATGAAAACACATGGGCAGATATCATCATTCTTGAATCCGTTTTTGGCCAGGTACTCAGTAAGACGATTATACCACATTCGTCCAGATTGCTTTAGACCATATAAAGATCTTTGCAATTTGACTGAGTATGACCCTTGCGAATATTCATTGGATGGTTTAGATATCTTTAATCCTTCAGGGACTTTCATATAGATATCCCGATCTAATGAGCCGTATAAATAGGCTGTTACCACATCCATTAAATGCATATGCAGTTTATGATATGCAGATAGACTGACCAAATAACGCAATGTTATCGCATCCACTACAGGGGAATACGTTTCTTCATAATCTATACCGGGCCTTTGTGAAAAACCTTGTGCCACAAGTCGGGCTTTATAGCGCACAACTTCATTTTTCTCATTTCGTTTTCTCACAAATACCCACTTATATCCAACAGGTTTTACATCTTCAGGTGTACGGACTACAGGTCCGAAGACTTCACGTTTTGCAAGTGAGTCTAATTCAGCCTTCATGGCTGCTTCCCATTTTGGCCAATCATTTCTTTGTCGACATTCTTCAACTGATCTTGGCTCAAGATCCTTACTTTCATGCATGATATCTAATGCCACATTATATGCAAATATTTCATTGACAATTGTCTTATTTCGGTCCCATTTCTCTCCTGTAAAGACATAATTTATCGAGATCTCGTCATTTTCACAATTTTCAGGTACCTGAACGTCTTCTGGCGTTATATCAGAATTTTGGACAACTGCCGGTGTCTTTACTATGTCTTTTTCAACAGGAATCGTATTTACCTCTTTTCTCTTTCGAGGATTTTTATCTTTGGAACCGACAGGCCTGCCACGCTTCTGGCGTGTATTTGCTTCCGTGGCTATTTGTCCTACTGGGACATCAATTCGAATTGGGGCATTTTCCGCCCTGCCACGCTTCTGGCGTGAATTTGCTTCAGTGGCTACTTGTCCTACTGGGACGTCAATTCGAATTGAGGCATTTTCCGCTGGTATATAAGATTTGGTTATCCTCTTTGTATCAGAAAATGCATCAGGCAATTCATTTGCTATTCTTTGCAAATGTATAATCTTTTGAACTTCTAGTTCACATTGCCCTGATCGAGGATCTAAATGCATCAACGATGATGCATTCCAATTAAGTTCCTTTTCAGGAAGCTTATTCTCTCCCCCTAATGTTGGAAATTTTGATTCATCAAAATGACAATCCGCAAACCTGGCTTTAAATACATCTCCAGTTTGTATCTCAAGATACCTCACTATAGAGGGAGAATCATATCCAACATATATTCCCAATTTTCTTTGGGGTCCCATTTTGGTGCGATTAGGTGGCGCAATGGGAACATATATCGCACACCCAAATATTCTTAAATGGGAAACATTTGGCTGCTGGCCAAAAGCTAATTGTATAGGAGAGAATTGATGATAACTCGTTGGCCTCAAACGAATAAGTGCCGCGGCATGTAAAATAGCATGCCCCCAAACCGAGGTTGGGAGATTTGTTCTCATAAGCAAGGGTCTAGCAATTAATTGGAGGCGCTTAATAAGTGATTCTGCTAACCCATTTTGTGTGTGAACATAAGCTACTGGATGTTCAACACTTATTCCATTAGCCATACAATAAGCATCAAAAGCTTGGGAAGTAAATTCACCAGCATTATCAAGACGAATTGCTTTGATTGGATTTTCTGAAAATTGTGCTTTTAATCGAATGATTTGAGCCAATAATCTCGCAAACGCCAGGTTGCGAGAAGATAATAAGCACACATGTGACCATCTCGAAGATGCGTCTATCAGGACCATAAAATATCTAAAAGATCCACATGGTGGATGAATAGGTCCACATATATCACCTTGAATCCTTTCTAGGAATTCAGGGGACTCAAATCCAATCTTTACTGGTGATGGCCTTAAAATTAACTTTCCCTGAGAACATGCAGCACAACAAAATTCACTAGTTTTAAGAATCTTCTGGTTCTTTAGTGAATGTCCATGAGAGTTTTCAATAATTCTTCTCATCATGGTTGTTCCCGGATGACCCAATCGGTCGTGCCAAGTTATGAATTCATTTGGGCTAGTAAACTTCTGGTTTACAGTGGCATGTGATTCAATTGCACTAATCTTGGTATAATACAACCCAGATGAAAGTGAGGGTAATTTTTCTAATATAACTTTCTTATTTGAATCATGAGTTGTGATACATAAATACTCATGATTTCCCTCATTCATAGTCTCAATATGATATCCATTTCGGCGAATATCTTTAAAACTCAACAAGTTTCTTTGAGACTTGGTAGATAACAGTGCATTATTTATTATAAATTTTGTTCCTCCAGGAAACAAAATTATAGCTCTTCCGGAGCCTTCTATCACATTGTCTGAGCCAATAATAGTATTAACATATTCCTCTTTTGGCACAAGATGGGTAAAATATATATCACTTTTGAGAATAGTGTGCGAACTTGCACTATCCGCAAGGCATACATCTTCATTATATATCCTTACCATTCTCTTCAAAAATAAATAATAATAAAATAAGTAGTATGCACAGTTAAATTGAATACTTGATCAAAATCATTTTCCTAAAAAACACTGTACATAAAATTATGTCATATACTGAAATTTTATTTTAAAATTTGACACATTTAATAATTTCAAAATTCATAAACATTATTATTTCATTATTTATGTACATCACATTTGAAACTTAAATACATAGAAAATAAAGCTTAACAATAAGTTCTTTACATTATTTATTTACATATATACTTCACAATCCCACATATTAAACTATTCCATCATTGATCAAATGACCAATATTTCCTTCAGGATCCTCAAAGAAATCAGATACATCATAATGAGTGGTGGAGTTCTCAGCATCATTTGAAACAAAATTTGTTTCCTTTCCTTTGTCGTTCTTTTTCAAAGATGCCTGATAAAGATCAACTAGGTGCCTTGGGGTACGACAGGTACGAGACCAATGGCCCTTTCCACCACAACGGAAACACTTCTCCTCTGTTGATTTATTCTGCCCGATATTCTTTTCTTTGTCCCACTTCTGGTGAGATCCTCTCTTTTGAACATAATTCTTTTTCCTTCCATAATTTTTCTTGTTATTAAAAGCTTGCCATTTACCTCTTCTGGGGTAATGATTTGCCGCATTTACTTCAGGAAATGGGGCGGCGCCAGCTGGGCGCGCTTCATGATTTTTTAATAACAACTCATTGTTGCGTTCGGCAACAAGAAGGCAAGAAATTAACTCAGAATATTTTTTAAACCCTTTTTCTCGATACTGCTGCTGCAGGAGCACATTCGAGGCATGGAAGGTTGAGAAAGTTTTCTCCAACATATCATGATCAGTTATTTTTTCCCCACACAATTTCATTCGTGAGGTGATTCGAAACATTGCAGAATTATATTCATTTATAGATTTAAAATCTTGTAAACGCAAATGCGTCCATTCATACCGGGCTTGAGGAAGTATCACCGTTTTCTGATGATTGTACCTTTCTTCAAGGTCTTTCCAAAGATCTGCAGGATCTTTTAATGTGAGATATTCATTTTTCAATCCTTCGTCAAGATGACGACGGAGAAAAATCATGGCTTTAGCTTTATCCTTCTGGGATGCATTATTCTCAGCTTTAATGGTATCTCCAAGATCCATTGAATCAAGATGGATTTCAGCATCTAATATCCATGATAAATAATTGTTTCCAGATATATCAAGAGCATTGAATTCAAGATGAGAGAGCTTCGACATAATTAAAATATTACCTGAGTCTTCCTAAATATTTGATCAGAGTCTCGTGCTGATAACGTGTTGTAAAATAAATAAATAACTAATGAAGATATAATATATAAAATAAATAAGTATAAATAGAAGACTCTAGCTTTGATATGCACTAATATAATTATCATAATATAATAATATTAGAAACTTATATATTTATTACTATTATATATTAGTAGCATATGAAAGAGGGAGGAGAAAAATTTAATATAAAGAGAGAGAAAGTATTAGCAACATAAAGAAAGAGAGAGAAGTGATTTGTTTATTGTTTTTGTGTATTTCCATTCAGAGGCTTAAGCCTCTATTTATAATGAAACATTTTCAAATTACATTTAATAGAGTCATTCTTTGGTAAATAGAATTTCATTGGAAATGGGCATCCACATCAGAACTTATCACAACAGGTGGGGACCAAATTATTGAAGTTTTATTCTTTATTAGTTTATTTTTAAATAGAAGCATGAAGAATTCCTTTTTTTGTGTAATTAATCTCCTTTAACATTCTTTTGATTAATCTCACACGGTCACACCTATTATTTTTACAATATTATTTGTTCACACCCTGATTATTAAACTATTTTAACAATTGAAAAAACTACCATCCTAGATTAATTAGTTATTACCATGCTATGACTGAGTGAGAAATGGTCTTCATTTTATTAGTTTCTTGACCTCGACCTGAGTGACAATAATGTTTGCAGAAAAACAAAAGAAAACAAAAAATATGACCTTTTAACGCACATCTGTAAAAAAATAATACAGTATTTGAGTTGCATATCAAACCCCAAATATGGTTTTTGAAAAATGATGAATAATTAACATTAGAAATAAATTTATTTTCCTCGTAAATAAAGTATTCTGAATATCCTTTTGGTTATTATTTTACTGTTGAAAATAATTATTAATGGGATAAAAAAATTAAAAAAAAATTATGGATCTAAGAAATATCTTTTTATCTATTAATTATATTTAAATATAATAATATAAAAATATTTATTTATTTATTATATAAAAATATCTTTTTCTAATAAAAAATATAAATTATAGTTTTTTAAAAGTTTTTTTTATTTTTCTAATATTTTTACTTTTTACATTTTACATTATAATGATGCAAAGGTAAGAATGCTTAATGGGACATACCTAAATACCTAAATGAGTGTGAGTATTACTTGGGTATCTTGATGTGTATGTCACTATGTGTGTGTATGTGATTCTCAAAAGAGTGATAATGTTGGGTGAACAAATTAATGGTGATGACTAGTGAATGGTCTTGTGTGATAGTGATAGTCAACCCCTCTTGTTATATGTGTTTATTTATTGGGTCACACTAGTGTAAAGATTCACTATATACAGATTTTGTATAGATATATTTTATAATTAAAATTAGTGATATGTGTCCTTTTTTTTCTATTAGACTAAATTCTAATGCAAATGCGAAGGCTGTAATTATAGTACAGTACAAATATTTGCAGATTGTTAAATGTTAACTACTAACTCCTTTTAAAAATAGTTGAGGCAGTTAAAATCGTTACTAATTACACTTCCTTTTTCGTAATACAACGATTATGACTTTCTCTGTTTGGATTATCGACTCAAGTTTATTTTCTTTAATTTTTTCTTTTCCTAATGTAATAATATACTAGTAGATAAAATGATTTATAGCTAATAGCGATAAAATAATATGTATATTTTTTTTGAAAGAAAGAAGCTCAACACAACAAGTGGAGCGAAACATGAGAAAGTACTTGCGTAAACCATAAAGTAAAACTCCTAATAAGTAGCTATCCATCTCAAACACCACTATTTAATCCTTTGTCATCTCCGGCATTGCCATCAACAACAAAAAGGATCTACACCTGACCACTCCTTATAGTGCATGAAAGACATATGGATAATATCATCAACCCCTTTTTCTTTATTCTGAAAAATTCTTCTGTTCCTTTCTAGCCAGATGTTCCAAATGATCGCACAAAAACAGCTCATCCACCTCTTGTGCTCCTCTTTACTAGCTGATATCTCAGTCCAACTTATAAAATGTTCCTTCAATGTCTCCGGGCATGACCATGGCCTCTCGACAAATGATAACCAGGCACACCAGACCTGCCATGAAAAATCACAACCAAGGAATAAATGATGACCATATTCAACACTTTTGTTGCATAAGACACATGCAACATCTTCCTGGTTAATAACTCGTAACCGGCTCAGCCTCTCCTTCGTATTGACCCTATCAATCAAAGTAAACCATACAAAAAGTTCAACTCTTGGTGGGACAAGACCTTTCCAAATTGTCCTTGTAAAGCTGTAACTTGTTATATCCTCCGGGATTATGTCCTCCTGCAATACCTGCATAAAAGTGTTAGTAGAAAAGACTCCTTGTTTATCAAATTTCCATACAACTCTATCCTCTCTGTTATGATCCAGTTTGACCAGCCTTAATGTTTCATGCAACTGGTTCACTAAATCCAACTCCCATTGGAATAGCTCTCGCCTCCATTGGAAGTTCCATATCCACTCAGCCCCATCCCAAAACCCACAATCCCCTATAATAGATCCTCTTTGGTTTGAAACTGAGAAAAGCCTCGGAAACTGATCTTTTAGAGCACCACCACGCAGCCAAGCATCCTCCCAGAACCGAGTACCTCTCCCATCACCAACCTCCATAGCCAATCCATTGATCATCTTCTGTCTCACTTGCTGATTCTTAAACTGTATCTGGCATATATCCTTCCATGGGCCTCCCCGGATAGGTAAAGCCTGAGAGGACAGCATCACGTTTGGATTTAGATTATTACAAGAGCAAACCACCTTCTTCCATAGCGGGCAATCTTCCTTAGAAAAGCGCCACCACCACTTAAATAGAAGAGCTAAGTTTCGGAGCAAAGCATCCCCAACACCTAAACCACCAAACTTTTTGGGCGCCTGCACCACCTCCCACCTGACCAAAGCCATACCATTTCTACCATCATCCTTACTCCATAGAAATCTTCTCTGTAAGGAGATAAGTTTCTCTGCAACAGCATTTGGCATCTTATAAAGACTCAAATAATACACAGGAAGGCTATTTAACACAGATTTAATGAGCACCAGCTTACCAGCTTTATTGAGGACCTTGGCTTTCCAAAGGCTAAGTTTTTCCTCCACTTTGTCAATAATTGGCTTCCAAGTCTTCACCAATCTTGGATTAGCTCCTAGCGAGATCCCCAAGTATTTTACTGGAAGGGATGCTTCCTTACAGCCCAGCACACAACTCATACGTTGTACCCACTGATTATCACAGTTAATAGGAATCAAGCTAGATTTGTCAAAGTTAATAGTTAACCCCGACATTAGCTCAAAACAACGAAGAATCCTCCTGTAATTCTCAACTGTCTCTTCCTCTGGAGGGCAGAACAGAATAGTGTCATCCGCAAACTGAAGATGCGACAGCTCAATATGATCTCTACCAACCAGCAACGGAGATATGCGTCCGTTCCTAACTGCCTCCCCAAACATCCTATGTAGAACATCAACAACAAGAACAAACAAAAAAGGAGACAGCGGATCACCTTGTCGTAGGCCTCTTTCCATCTTAAACGGCTTAGAAGGCGAACCGTTTATCAATAGTGACATAGAACAGGTACTGACACACTCCATAACCCATCCCCTCAATTTTCTTCCAAAACCCATCTTCTGTAATACAAGATCCACGAAGCTCCACTTCACCCTATCATATGCCTTCTGGAAGTCTAACTTTATTATCACCGCTTCTTTTTTTCTTGATTTAATCCATTGAACAGTTTCGCACGCAATAAGAGCCCCGTCATGAATCTTCCTTCCTTTCACAAAAGCACTCTGTGTTTCGCCTACTAGTCGTGGCATTATTGCTCGCATTCTCCTAACCAGCATCTTTGAAATGACTTTGTACACACACCCGACCATACTAATCGGCCTGAGGTCCTTGATTTCCTTTGCTCCAGTAAACTTAGGGGCCAGTGCCACCCAAGTGAGATTAGCATCTGCCGGTAATCTGGAGGATTGGAAAAAACCCAACACCGCTTCCGTGAATTCAGAACCAATTTCATCCCAACATTTCTTTATGAAGTTCATGTTGTAACCATCACTACCAGGAGCTTTAGTTGACTCACAATCCCACACTGCTTCTCTAACCTCCTCAGAAGTCGGTTGCACCTCCAAAGCCAATGCATCATCCTTGCTAATCATCTCCACCAGACCGTCTCTGAATCCCACTAATGGTGACTCCTCCTGATGGTATAAGTCCTTATAAAAGTCCCTAATCGCAATCTTAATTCTTGCTTGATTCCTTATCAATCTTCCATTAATGACCAGTGCATCAACCCTGTTGGTTCTCCTCCTCGCCGAGGCTATGTGATGGAAGTATCTAGTGTTTTTATCCATGTCCCTCACATGTCTTGAGCGCGACATCTGCTTCCAGTGTAATTCTTTTCTTACATACCATTTTTCGCAGCACGTCACAAGCGCTTTCCTTCTTGCCTCCATCGTTCCATCATAAACCCCCTCGCCCACTAACTCATCAATCTTCTTAATTTCTTCTTCAAACTTCAGAATTTTCTTATCCATGTCACCAAAATTGTCTTTATGCCATCTACCCAGAGGAATTGTCAAAGCCTTTAATTTTTCTGTGAATTGCCCCTCTCTTAAACCTCTCCATTCCTCTTTTACCATCCTCAGGAAGCCTTCATGTGTAAACCATGAGTCCAAACTTCTGAACAGTCTAGGGCCATCTCTCATTCTCTTATCTTCTATCATAATAGGACAATGGTCAGACAAACCCCTCGGACCACCTCGTAACCGAGTCTCTGGAAACTCCTCGAGCCATTCCAAACTCACCAGTGCCCTGTCAATACGGCTACAGGAGCATCCTCTGAACCAGGTAAACTTGCGGTTAGTAATTGGTAAGTCCACTAGACCCATGTCATGTATCCAACTCTTGAAATCCTCTGCCGACAAGGATAAGCTATCAGTGCCTCGTCTTTCTTCCACCTGTACAATCTCATTAAAGTCTCCCATGAAACAGCAGGGAACCTGGCATAGACCAGCTATATAACTCAGCTCCTCCCACACAACAAGCTTCTCAGCTCTAACATGTGCACTATAAACCAAAATAACAGCACAATTAAAATTATTCTGCAGCAGAACTCCTTCAACACACAACCATCTCTCACTTTTATAGCAGTTTCTAATTTCAAACGAACTTTCATCCCACATTAGCAGTAACCCGCCAGACGTACCAATAGACTCAACATAGTCCCAACCAACACCACCATTTCCCCAAATTTTTTTAACATCAAAGCTAGTCACTGATTGTCTTTTAGTCTCTACCAAACCTAGCATATTTACTCTAAACTTTCTCTTTAAGTCTTTTACCATCCTTATTTTCCCATCACCTCTCAACCCCCTAACATTCCAAGCACTAAAAATCATTTTAAATAATTATTGCACACCTTTTTTTGTGTTTTGGGTCTGCTCCGTCTAGCTTTCGCCTTCTGTTTTGCCAATCTTCTTTTCCGATCAATTTCCTCATTCTGTTGTTGGAGAATTGCTATGATGTCAACTTCTTCATCATATAGCACCGCTCCCGATTCCTTAGCCAACTCCCAAGTCTTTTTGTTTTCCAGCATCTGCTGATTCACTTTTAAACTCTCATCATCACTGGCGTTATTATCGTTTGCACATGGTCTGCCCTCCACACTCCCCTCATCATCACCGTATCCGTCTCGTTCGTTAATCTCTGGCATAGTTCTGTGACAAGATGTTTCAATACCCCGCCCTTCAATGTCAATTTCTCGAGCTCCACCACCGTCTTCGGAATCTTCATCGTTCCAGGACTTAATCCCTTGTACCCGTTCAGCCCTCCCACCAAATTTTTGCAATCTGCACCCCTCCTCTGTAGCCGTATCTCCTCCGCTACCAACCCTTCTACTCCTTTCACCGTTGGCCATTTTGGACTCACCAACAAACTCACAAGACTCGTCTGCCACGTGGAGTGTCTGCGGCGACAATAAGCCCTCGCCACCACCTTCGATCCGGGACCCGCGTAGCCAGTTCGGTCCTTCACCTTCCGCCGACCCAGCGCCCCCCACCGAGCGTAGCGGCTCGTGACAAGGGTTACCGGCAGCCACCTCCAGGCGTCGCACATCCGGTCGTGTTTCCAGGTCGGGTTCCACGCCATCCAAGTCACGCAGAGCTTCACGTGAAGCGGGGTCTGAGGCAGGCGCTTCTCTACCCAGCTGGGTCTTCCAAGGTTGACCGGATCTCCTCCAACCTGGCCCAGGAGAGATTCCCTTTGCATCAGCTTGGATGATGGCTTTAGAACTTGGGCCCTCGTGGCCCAACATAGCCTTGCTGCATCTATATCCTTTGGTGGGCCTATTGTTAGCATTTAGCAATTCAAAAGCAGTATTTTCCTTGGCCAGCCCATTATTCTTGTAAAAATAATCCCAGGACACAGTTACTTCAGAATCACCTTTAATGCTCCCCTCATATCCCACTAAATCAGCTCTATCTTCAATGTCGACATTATGAGATTGGAACGTTGCTGATTTCATCTGATTGAGGCTTAAAGAATCATAACTCCATTCGTTTAAAATAGTTTCTGAATTTACCAATCTATCCTTGTCTTCAACCTCCTCCCGCAACCCTTCCATTATCACTTCTGCCGCCTGGTCAGTACAGTCCGTAGAAAAAACTGAGCTTTTGGACCACATAGCTGCATCATCACCACCCCTAGCACAAATGTCCTGCTGTTCTTCACATCTGAATGCCTCACCTTCCACTGTTCCTATCTTACAAAGCGTCCTGTATGTTTCACTTCCCACTTCTTTTACCAAGACATCAAAGCCAGTAGTGCCTATTGTGATATGGACCCATTCATTAATCACATCCATCACACAGGTATCAATTTGTATACGGCCAACACTAAAGGACCGGCACGATTCCGTCACTTCATCACATCCTACCACCTCACCCCATTGGTTTTCTAGTGTCCTGAAAGTATCCATAGACCATGCATGTAACGGAACCCCGAAGCATTCCAACCACACTCTTCGAGTTTCACTCCTCTCCGACTCGTCCCATCTCCATACTCTATGAAATAGCCGTAGCAGACTATTCATTTTGAAAGTGTAAGCCTCTTCCGCATTCAACAGAGTGTCAAAGGTCAGCAGAGCTTTATATGCTCCCATTTCTCTCACCTGAACAACTTGAGGAAAGCTTTTCGCCACTGATTCCTTCAAAGACCTATAGTCAATAGCCTTTGTCGTACCACCTACTAGGCTCTTCTGTAACCAGACCAAATTTTCTTTCGCCACAACCACTTCCACCTTCTTTGTCCACCCATTTCTGTGTGAATCTCGGGGCGTTTTCTCCTTCGTTAAATCTTCAGTAGATTTCTGATTCTCTTCTCTTCCTGGTGGTAGCTGGCCTTGTGGCTGCATCTTGTTCGTATCCTTCGCATCAGGCAATCTCCTATATTTAGCTTCCCCTACGAATATCACCTTCCCTCTCAACCGCATACGATTCATATCTGTTATAGCCTTCAAGGCTCCTCCTTTCGTAGTATACCGTATGAACGCAAAGATGTATACGTTACCATTTTTTTGTTTTCTTGATAAGTATATGTCGTTTATGCGTCCAATCCAGTTAAACAATTGGAAAAGTTCTCTCTTGGAGATGTCTTCTGGAAGATTATCCACGAATATTGAAAAGGACTCGTGCTCCAACCGTCGATACTCTTCTCGGTTCCAAACTCGAGGATCCTTGACCTGACCTATCGTTCTACCCCTCCCTGTGTTTCTCGCCCATACTCTCTCTCTCTCTCTCATTCTCTCATTCTCCCTGTATTCAAAATAATATGTATATATAATCATTACAAAATATTTATGTTTTAGTAAACCAATTATTTTTTCATTTAGCTAGTATGTTGTTTAGAAAACGAAAATATAATTTAAATAGTAATTTTAAAGGGAGTCACTCATATCAAATTATCAAAAATAATATTTTTTAAAGACAACTTATATCTACCAATTATCTATAGACACATAGCATAGTAATTAAATTTAATTTAATATAGTCGGTTTTTTACCAAAATCAAAGACCTGGATTGGTTTATATAAACCGGACCGGATGATTCTTATTTTTTTTTTAATTTGAAAACCCTATTCCCTTCCTCTATTGTCCCTCTCTCACAGTCTCACTAAGCTCAAGCTCGCTCATCTCTCTCACTGGAATTTGGCTCATTAGCTCTAGTACTCGAGTACTCTCCCGCTCTCGTCTTCGGCATCTTTCACTGCCTCCAGTCTCACACTCAAGCTCGTCAACACTTTCTAGGTCTTCAGTCACCACCGTCTCGAACTCAATCGCGCTCGTTGTTGCCGGCGGCAGAAGTAGTAGATCCCAGGACTGGTCGTTGTCGTCACTTCCTATCTCATCACCATGAAATGACGAAGTTATGCTTATATTGTGCTTCATGCAGGATTATAATTTTTAAATCTCCAGCCGAAGGAGAGAATGGATCCTTGAACGGACTTAAGCAAAATTCAGCTCCGTTCCTTATTCACACAGCTCAGTAAATGCGTGAGAGCGAGCAAATTCTATGATCAAATATTTCCTGTTGTATATATTTCATCATTGAAAAAAATGTCAGCATCGCAATTCCTCGGAGGTCCTTCACGGTGCAGTCGAGTGCTTGGTCCATCACTCGACAAGATCATAAAGAACGCTGAGTGGTGCAAGAATTCTCACCTTGTCGCAGTCTGCAATCAACCCTTGACAAGCTCGAATCAATGTCTGAGTCTGAATCCGAATCGCCCACTTCAGGCACCAACCAATCCCAATCTCCTCTTTTAGGTCTCCCCTCCACAGATGTCGAACATGTCCTTCAACCTCTCATTCTTGCGCTTGACTCTGCCTTTCCCAAGGTTGTGGACCTTGCTCTTGAATGCACCTTTAAGTTGTTCTCTCTCGGCCTCCTCCATGGTAAGATTGATAGTTCAGCTGCTTCACCGGCATGGTCTTCAACATTATTGATGCCATCTGCAAGTCTGGCAGCCTTGGTGAGGAGGCCATTGAGCTTGGGGTGCTCAAAGTCTTGCTTTCGGCCGTTCGATCCCCTTGCACTTTGATCCGGGCCGGTTGCCTAATTCAGATTGTGAGAACTTGCTATAACGTGTACCTCGAGGGTGTCAACAGCACCAATTAGATTTGTGCTAAGTCAGTTCTTGCCCAGATCATGACCATCGTTTTTGCAAGAGTCGAGGAAGACTGCATGGATATCCCCCTCAAAAAGGTATCTGTTAATGACTTGTTGGAATTTACTGATAAGAATCTGAACGAGGGCAACTCCATTCAATTCTGCCAAAATTTTATAACTGAGGTAATGGAGGTTTTTGTCAATTATGATTGTGACGTGGATGCTTCAAATATATTTGAAAAATATCATGCTTATGTAATATTTTGCTGTTGTTAAACCTTAACAGTTGTCATTATTCAATTAAAGACATTTGCTAACGTGCTTAAGTATCTTGTTTGGGTTTGGCTGTAATAAATTAAGGCTAATTGAAATAGCTTTTCTCCCCCTTCATTTGCTTACATATTATATTCTTATTAAGAAGTTTGCTTACATGTTATATTTAGAGTACTCTTTTTCTTAAGTTAGAGCCTTTTTTGGAATCCACATTATGAATCTAGAAAACATTCATGTATATTCTTGAGATTTCTGCATCTTTATTTAGTATTTAAACTCTTATAATTCAATTAGATATTTGCAGGATTGTCAATGGCCTTCTTAAAATTGCATTGGGGCTACCCACAGGCTCAACCACACTTGGTCTCCAGCGCAGGATATAACTTTTCGACATGAATCTGTAAAATGCTTGGTCAGCATAACTAAGTCAATGGGGGCGATGGACCAACAAACAAAGATATAAGACTTATATCGACCGAAAATCTCTGAGTGCAATGGTACACTAGAGCATCATGTACCACCAAATGGTGAAGAAGGGAATGCTTTTGACCATGAGCTACATCCTAATGTAAATTCTAAATTTTCAGATGCTGCGGTGCTAGAGCAACGCCGGGCATATAAAATTGAACTTCAAGTTGGCTCATAGGATGACAAGTACTCTTGCAAAAATTTAGTGGTTATAACTGAATAGTGTTAAGTGCTCTATGCTTGATTTGATACGACAACTTCCGGTTTTTGAAAGGTGACCAAAGTGCTGCTGTGAAGTCTGTTTTTGAAAGACAACAAAGATTGCATGGTTTTACTCCTAGGGCAAACTCGCATTCTCTGTGGAGCGATTAATTTTCGATTTATGATCTTGCAGATCGTGTATCCCAATATCCTGGAGATATGGGTCTCACACGTCGGACTGGAGTCGAGGGCATGGGCAAATTTATTCAGGTTGGATTTTCTCTTTATTCCTTTTTTTGTCCTTGTAGAGTGTTTTGATCAATTATATTGTTGTCTCTGCAGATTGTTGCTTCTCGATTATTGTGTGTTAGTTGTGCTACTGAGTTATTGGGTTCGGAGCAATAGATAGTGGTTGAGAGGGTGTCATCTCTTGAGCGTTTGCTGAAGGAAAGGGAAGAGGTTATTGTTGACGTGACCGCAAAGATGAAGGAGAAAGAGGATGAAGTTGGCCGCCTCCAAGAACAAATTAGATTGCTGCAAGCTAAAGTTAAGGAGAATGATAAAACCAAAGGTGAAATGACTGCTCGTCTTAACGAGCTTAAGGAGGAAAAGATGGATATGTTCATAGCTGGGTTTGATCGTGCCGCCAGCCAAGTGTCATTGTTTTCCCTGAACTTTGATGCGAGGAGACTCAATGTGGTGAAAATTGTTGTTAATGGTGAGCTTGCTGATGATGAGGTTGGCGAGGAGCAGGCTGAGAGCCTTCCTCCTCCTTCTTCAAAGACGTTTGTATTTTTAGTTTTGTAGTTTTCCGATTTAATCGGAATATTTTGGACTTATGTTGCCGACTATTTTGGTGTCGGTTTTGACTGCTTATAATGCTTTATAAAAAGCTCTTTTGTGTATGGATGTTGATTCTAGCCTTTATGTGCTAGTTAGATAATAGATGATGATTTTGGTAATAGCTTTGGATGGGTTTTTATCTTTATTTTATGATATTTTGAGTTGGCATTTTCGACTTATGTGGTCGGTTCGATTTGTTAGATGGTCTTGATTTTCAACGCTGACTTGTCAGTTTGATTGATATGCATTTAGTGTTGTTTGAAGCATAGATATTTGAGCTGAATGTGATATTTATTGATATACGAATGAGACGTTTAAGGAAGGTATGAAGTGATTGGCCTCGTTAAAACCTGTCTGAGTAAAACCCTCCTTAGGGATAAAACCTCATAATTAGGAAAAAGAGTATCTGGCCATTTCATACTTACATAAGAATTCAATTATAATAAATTTTTAAAGATGATATGTTCCAGGTGTTAGGAAGAGGTGTTTCTTCTAGTGTTTCAAGGGAGTATGCTTCTTTTCCGATGACTTTAGAGACGCAGAAAGGGCCTTCCCAGTTGGCAGCTAGCTTCCCGTGTCCTGGTGGATTCCAGACTTCTTCCATTTGTCGTAGGACTAAGTCTCCCTCTTGTAATGTTCTTGGTCTTAGCTTTTTATAGTACTGCTTTCGTATTGTTGCTTGCATGGCTTGCTGCCTTAGTTCAGTGAGGCTTCGTTCTTCATTTATCAGATCGAGCTCTATTGACCTAGCTTTCGAGTTGTCCTGCTCATCAAAGTATTCGGTCCAGGTGGACCCTTGGCTAATCTCTATGGGTATCATGCAGTCTGTACCATATACTAGTCGGAATGGGCTTTCATTTGTTGTTGTGTGGGGGTGTTGTGTTATAACTCCACAACACTTCTGGTATAAGCTCGGCCAATCGTCCCTTAGCATTTGTTAATTTCTTTTTTAAGGCCTGCAAGATAACTTTGTTAGCTGCCTTCGCGAGCCCATTGGTTTGTGGGTGTTCGACGGAGGAAAAACGGTGCTTAATATGTAGGTCGGTCAGATATGACGCGATCTTTTTATCCGTAAACTGTCTACCATTATCAGATACGATTTCTCTAGGTAAACCAAATCTACATATAATTGATTTCCAAATGAAATTTTGTACCTTTTCGGCTGTAATTTTTGTAAGAGGCTGTGCTTCTATCCATTTTGTGAAATAATCGACAGCTACCAGAAGGAATTTTACCTGTCCTGTTGATATTGGGAATGGTCCGAGTATGTCCATCCCCCATTTATGGAATGGCCAGCTGACGTCTGAGGTATGTAAAAGCTCGGCTGGGTTGTGGATGAGCGGTGCGCATCTTTAACATGCATTGCAGTTTTGTACCTTATCTCTGCAATCTTTCCTCAATGTCAGCCAAAAGTATCCTGCTCGGAGTATTCTCGTAGCTAGGCTCCTACTTCCAGTGTGGTGTCCGTAGATTCCATCATGTAGTTCGTTCATGGTGGTTTCTGCTTCTATTCGATCGAGGCATTTCAGAAGTGGTCGGGAAATACCTTGCCTGTATAGGTTGGCCCCTGATAGGGTATATTGGTTTGCTTTGTATCTGAATGTCCTTGGGTTTTCACCTTCTGGTATTTCTCCACTTTTTAAGTAGCAAATGAATGTGCTTCGCCAACCTTCTTCCTGTGACACGCTTAAAACAGATTTTGTATCTAAACTTGATTCTGTTAGTGTAAGGTGATGCAGTTTGTCTGTTTGATCGGCTATCCTATATGTACCTAATTTGGATAAAATGTCGACCCTACAGTTTTGTTCTCTAGGTATATGTAATATTTCAAAACTTTGAAAAAAAATTATTAGGGTTTTGACCGAGTTCAGATATTTTTCTAAAAGTGAATCTTGTGCCTGAAAGTAGCCATTTACCTATTGTACCACGAGGAGTGAGTCACAGTGTACTTTTAAGCTGGAGATCCCTACTTCCTTGGCTAACCTTAGGTCTGCTAGTAGAGCTTCACATTCGGCCTGGTTGTTGGTTGTTTCAAAAAGAAACTTGTTTGATTGTCTGGCTTGGACTCCACTATCGTCTTTCAGGAGAATTCCTGCTCCACATCCATTTTCATTTGATACTCCGTCCACATATAATTCCCATGTTTTGATGTGTTCTTCTTTATCCGTTGGTGCGGTATTTTACAACCCACAAACTAACCGGCAAGTACACCGGGTCGTACCAAGTAATATCTTACGTGAGTAAGGGTCGATCCCACGAGGATTGATGGATCAAGCAACAATAGTGTTTGATAGAATTAGTTAGGCAAGCAGAAAATGGTTTTGAGATATTCAAAAAGCATTAAACAGTACTTTAAAAATTTCAGAAAGAAAGCAGCAATGAGTTGGGAATAAAATATTTGAGAAAGCAGTTAAGGTTTCAGAGTTATCTAATTTCCAGATTAACTTTTATTGCTAATTAATTTAATCATGCAAGATTTAATTTCATGGCAAACTATATGTGACTAGACCCTAATTCCTTAGACCTTTCTAGTCTCCTCTAAAATTCATTAATTGCCAATTCCTTGGTCAATTAATTCTAATTAGAGGGTGATGATCAATTTCTAGTTTATATGCCAAAAGAATCCTAATTATCCACAAATAAGGGGATTATATATCACGTATCTCGTTAAATACAAACAATTAGAAATTCAATATAATATGTTTTCAAGCTGTTGTCAAGTAAAGAGCTTTTCCAAGTTTTACAAGAACTCAATTATTAGAACATGGGTCATACTTCCGTTCCACCCATATTCATAAAATAAAGAACAAAAATAATTATTGAAATATAAATCAAGACATGAATTAAATTAACAAGATCAAACGAATCAATCCATGAAAATAGACAGAGCTCCTAACCTTAACAATGAAGGATTAGTTGCTCATGGTTCAGAGAAGAAAAATAAGGGTTCTGGTAAAAAATGTGTTTTTCCCTTTTTCTGATGGCATCTAAATTCCTATTTATAACTAATCCTAATAGATTTAAAATCTAATTATCTAAAATTAAAAATAATATCTTTTCCTAAAAGATAAGATTTGAATTTAAATTCGAATTAATTAACTACTCTGCGTCTTGAAACATGGAGACCACTTGGCTTCACTAGATCTGTGCCTAACTTGGGTGCTAAAATGGGGCCCAGAAATCACCCCTCAGCATTTTCTGCGTTTTCTGCATGTGGCGCATGTCACGCGTACGCGTTAGTCACGCGTACGCGTACGCGTCGATGGTCTTTTCTGCAAGTCACGCGGACGCGTCGGTCACGCGGACGCGTCACTGAGCAAATCTTCAAATCACGCGTATGCGTCGCCATGGATGCTTCCAGATCACATGCACGTGTCAGGCACGTGTGCGCGTCGGTCCTCGCAGCCATCTCCTTTGATTCTTGTGCTGCAGAAACTCCGTCAAATTTCGCCGAATGCTACCTGAAATAGATAAAATTGCCCAAGACTCAAAATAGCATCCATAATGGCTAAAATATAATTAATTCTTAATTAAACTCAACAATTTAAGTGCAAATTCACTAGGAAAAGATAGGCAAGATGCTCACGCATCATCCGTGAACTTTGAAATGAAGTCGGCTAATGTCTATGCTTTAGGCGATCCTCGTGATTGATATGATATGTCAAATTCAGAGAGTTCGATTGCCCATTTCGTCAACCGTCCTGCTAAGTTCGGCTTCGATAGTATTTGTTATAAAGGATGACATGTCCGAACTATAATTGGGTGTGTTTGAAATAGTGCCTCAAACGTCGAGCAGTGATGACTAGACCGAATGCCAATTTTTCTATCATTGGGTACCTTGTCTCGGCATTCTGTAAGACTTTGCTTACAAAATACACCAGGTGTTGTTCTTTTCCTGTTTCTGTTACAAGTACATAGCTAATAGTGTTAGTGAAAATTGAAAGAAATAAAAAGAGTGGTTTACCTTGCTCCGGTTTCTTGAGTATATGTGGTGACCCCAGGATATGTTTGAATTCAAAAAATGCTTTTTCGCAATCTTCTATCCAAACGAATTTATCCGACTTCTTCATGGTTTTGAAGAAATGATAGGATCTGGTTGCTGCGGCTAGCAAGAATCTGGATAGGGCTGCTAGGCAGCATGTGAGTCGCTGCACTTCTTTGATCGTTTTAGATAATTGCATGTTTAGGACTGCTTGACATTTGTCAAGGTTTGCTTCTATACCTCGGTTTGTTAATAAAAACCCGAGGAATTTTCCTTTATGTACATCAAATGTGCACTTTTCTGGGTTTAGTCTCATATTGTAAGCTCGGAGTTGCTGGAAGATCTCCTAAAGGTCGGCTTGGTGTTGTTTCTCTGAGCTGGATTTGACAACCATGTCATCAACGTATATTTCAATATTTCGTCCGATTTGATTTTTAAATATTTTGTCCATCAGTCTTTGATAAGTCGCTCCTACATTTTTTAGGCCAAAAGGCATTACCTTATAGCAAAAATTACCTTGGTCGGTTACAAACGCTGCCTTATCTTTGTCATCTGGGTGCATTTGTATATGGTTGTATCCAGAGTAGGCATCCATGAAACTTAGTACTTGGTATCCAGAGGTGTCGTCCACTAGTCTGTCAATGTTCGGCAACGGGTAAGAGTCCTTTGGGCAAGCCTTGTTTAGATCTGTGAAGTGTACACACATCCTCCATTTTCCCGAGCTTTTTCTAACCATAACCACATTTGCTAGCCATGAGAAAAAGCGAATTTCTCGGATGAAACCTGCATCAAGTAGTTTCTGTGTTTCTGCTGCTGCTGCAATTCTTCTTTCTGTGCCCAGGTTACATTTCTTTTGTCTTATAGGTCGGGCATTGGAGTTGGCCACTAATTTGTGGCATATAAAGTCCGGGTCGATCCCTGGCATATCAGCAGGGGTCCAGGAGAACAGGTCGGAATTGGCCTTTAATATGCCTTCCAAGTGTTGTTTTGTTTCTGCAGAAAAAGCTGAACCGATGTTAGTATATTGATTCGTTTCACCCAATTGTACCTTTTCCAGGTCGTCCATTGGGAAGGGGCGGCTGTTGTTGTCCCTGGGGTCCATTTCGTTCAGGCTGGGAATGCTTTCCAAGTTGTATATGGAATGGATTCTCGGAATGCCCTCCTGTGTGATTTTCTTCAAACTCGCGTTGTAGCATTGTCTAGCTTCTTTATGGTCGGCATGGCCTTCGCCACTGTGTTATACTGCAAAGGAAACTTGACACATAGATGAATGATAGAGATAATAACTCCAAAAGAGAGGGACGAACGTCCTAAAATGATATTGTTAGGGCTAACACAATTGACTACCAGGAACTGGATGTCTAGTGTTTTGGAATTTGGAGGTTCTCCCAGTGTTGTTCTTAACCATACATAACCTGATAGAGGGATTCTTTCACCTGAGAAACCTGCCAATTCTCCTCCTGATGGTTGCAACGCCTTGTCGCTTACCTGCATCTTTTTGAATGTGGAGTAAAATAGGACATCGGCACTGCTTCCTGGATCGAGCAGGACCTTCTTTATGGTTAGTTCTCCCATGTGCACCAAGATCACCACTGGGTCATCTAAATTTGTCGTATGTGATTTAAAGTCATCGGTATTGAAACTGATGTAGACGGCTGAGGTCGGGACTGGTGGGTTTTGGTGAGACCCTTCCATTGTCAACATAGTCTGATAACTTCATTTTCTGGCTGTGCTAGTGATGCCTCCTCCGACAAAACCACCTGATATGTAGTTTATGACTCCTTTGGAAGCAGGGGTCTCTACCGGGCCATGCCATGTTCCTTTTTCTTAGTGATCCGAGGTATACTTCGGCTTGTTCATGTCCTCAGTTGACTCTTTCCGACTCCTGGAGCTAACATATTTGTCCAATAGTCCCTGTCTTGCTAGCCTCTCTAGTAGGTCTTTAGCTACTACGCATTCATCATTGGTGTGACCGAACTTTTGGTGGAATGCGCAATACTTGCTTTTGTCCACGTATTTCTGATCCTGGTATGTTCCTGCCTTGATTGGTGGTTTTATGAGTCTGTTGTGTAGTATCTGTTTAATGATGTCTTCTCTTCTGGTATACGAATCAAATTTCGGAGTTAGTTTAAAAGGTTTTTTGAAATCCTTGTTATGGGACCTGTTCGGCTTGTCTTCTTCCTTTTGTGATGGTGGCCTCTCATTCCTTCGTGTTTCACATAATTCCTCTATTTCGATTTGTCCAGTGGCTTTGTCTCGGAACTCCTCTAATGTTTTTGGTTTCACCACATCTATAGCTTCTTGGAATTTTCCAGGTCAGAGGCCACTTTTGATGGCGTGCAACTGTACTTATGGATTAAGGTGGGGGATTTCCATGGCTGCCATTGTGATGCGTGTCATGTAATCCTTTAGGCTTTCGTGTTGCCCTTGTTTGATTGTGCTGAGGTAGTCTGAATCCCTCGCATAGATTTTAGACGCTGCAAAATGATTGACGAACATCTTGGCAAACTCTTCAAAGCTGGTTATGGATCCTACAGGAAAATTAGAAAACCATAATAAAGCATCTCCATCTAAAAAAGTGGGAAAGGATCGGCACAGGATGGGATCGGAGTCGCTATTGAGAAACATCATAGATTCGAATTTCGTGACATGAACTTTAGGATCTCCGATCCACTTATATGGTGTTAGGGTCATAGGGAGTGTAAAGTTCTAGGCATTTTGAAATTCATTATCTTCTCGGAAAATGGGTTGGTTTGTCACCTTCCGATTTTGGGGGGGTGTTTTCCCTGTTTTTGCATTGGACTCTGAATGATGCTCTTCGTGTTGATCATCGTTTGTTTTTTTGCTATCGACTTTCCGATCTTCTTTATTTTGCATTGCTGCTAACAGTTCAGCCATCCGCTGATTTTCTGCTAAGAGAACGGCGTTAGCGGCCATGAGATCAGCATTAGTTTGAGGAGGTTGCTAGGTCTCCGAGTGGTCAGTCATGTTTCCCTTTCTGCAAAGAAAAAAGGGGTACAAAGCAGATATGGACAGGTTATAAAAATTAAAATATTGGGGTGGGGTGAAGTTAAACTTTCGGGCCCCACGGTGGGCGCCAAATGTTCTTGCAATGATACTCTTTCCGAGCTATACGTCGGCTTTCTGTTGACCTTGGTGTGCCTGATAGCTTTAGCCGGATCGGTGATATCCTCGTGAACTTGGACCCGAGCGTGGTATCTGTAAAAAGGACTCCGACGTCCAAGTCAGTAGAAAAATAAACTAAGCAAAGAGGTGTATATGATTGCGGATACCGTTCCGTAGTGTATTGTTTTAGAGATGAATTATTTTTTTGTGTGTGTTATCATTGATGCCGCTCCCCGTTTTATAGCTTGATGTGGAGTTCAGTTTCGTTCGAGATTCTGGTGACTGATCTCCTTCCGAAATTGTGGGGAGCATTCTGTTGAGATAGAGCCGTTGTGCCGAAATATGAGTCAGTTTTATCTAAGATCTTAGGGGTACAGTACAATATTAAAGAATTATTATGACAACTATGATATTTTCTATGAGGAACGGTTAAAACCAACAAAATAAAAAATTATTATATTGACTGAAAATTTTAAATTTTTCTTATATTATGTACGTACATGTAATTTCAGATTTAACTCAATAAGATAGAACTCAAAGAAGGTATGTTCGTCCTAATACGTGTAATTTACAAGTGATTGCTGTTGCAATTTAAACTTTGTACATATCTATGAAATTATTATTAAATTTTAAATATAAAAATTACTTATTATTATAAAAATTATATAAGAGTCTTAATTAATTTAAATCTAGATTTTTTAAATTTAATTTAATTATCTTTAATAAAATAATTTTTAAAAATAAAATTAATTTTTATACACACAATCTTGTTAAAATTATGCATAAATTGTTACTGTCTTTATATAAAGAGTATTAAATTATTAATAATTAATGAGATAAAAAATTATTTATATATTTTATGATTTACAATTTTAGAATGATAGTATCAATAAAAGATACTTATTATTTAAATAATAACTTTTGAGTTTGTATTTTAATAAGATCGTAAGGTTTTTGTTGACGTAATACTTTAAATTTGGGTGACATTTTAAGATTTATATTAAACTATAATTATATTTTAGTATATTTATTTATATTTTATTTATTATATAATTATACAACACTTATTTCAGTTGAACCATAATTGAACCAATTGAACTAATAAATTAATAAATCAATAATTAAAATAATTTGATGATCAGTCTTATTTTCAGAACCTTACTTTTAAGATTAGTTAATATAATTGGTTAGTTGGTTAGTTAGAGTGTTAAAAACTTAAAATCTAATTTAATTCAATATAATCTAATTTAAATTTAATTATAAAATATATTAAAATTAAAAATAATTTTTATTGGACTTAAATTAAATTTTAGGTTTAACTTTTAAAATTTATCTAATCTAATTTAAATAAATTATTTTTTTGTTTTTATAATTAAATTTATATCTTACTTATGATATATTCTTATTTTATGAAGTAATCTTATTAAATTTTAAAAAATTAAAAAATATAAGAATAAAAGATAAATAAATATTATTTAAAAATAATATTTTTTATAAACTATATATATCCCGAATACGGTGTTAGAAATTTTGTTATAATTATACTTTAGGTATAATATACTCGATTTATACACAGACTTTTAAACTATATCTTAATTGTAGCATTTTAATAGTTAACTATTTTTGTTGCTTATATTTTTTATCTGTAATATTGAATATTTAAAATAAATATTTTTCATTAATATTATAAAATTTGAGAGCCTCAGTGTATTTTACGTCATAGTTCACATTAGTTATAAATTTTCTTACTAAAAACAATAGCTATTGCTTATGGGTATGATATTAAAATTCAAATTCAACTTGAAAAAAAAATATAAAGTATAAACTAAAGAAAGGTCAATAAACAGTGGTAGTACAATTTTGTTATCTGTCTAGTGTAATTGTCTTTTACTTCTACCTTAATAAAATAACAAATCTGTTATACACACTGCAAGAAAGCTAATCAACATTTTCTTTTTCTTATATCATTCTCTTAACAAACACAACATAACACTCTGTTAATAATTTTGTGACTCGAATGGAATATCTGTATATTTGAATTTATACCGTATAATTCATCATATTTAGTATAAAAGTGACTATATAGATAGATGTTATTTTTTATATTATAATAAAATAAATTTAATATTGATATAATATATTTATGTATTTAAAAACTTAGCTGCTGTCATTAATTCATTATAACATTAATTTGATATCTTTTATATAATTTCATAAAATGAAGTTTGCTCAAACTTTAATATGACCTAATATCTTCTATAATATAGCTTTCTATATAAGTTTAGAATTTAATATGAGAAATTAACATTGGCAAAGACCGTTACCATAAAAAAATGACACCCACGACCCTGTCTAAAATATCGAACAAATTCTAACAATCAGTAAATCATCTATATAAACGAGAATTTAAACTTGGCAAAGGCATGTTTTACAAGCTTTTGTTTTGAATGCTTTTTAATATTTTTTTAAATATTTTTTTTATTTAAGTATTAGAGTATTTTTTGCAGGTATTTTCGCTGTGAAATTCGAACCAGGCCGACCTATAGCTCTTCAAATCAAGTAACACATTGCTCGGAAGGAATCACTGTAATTTGGCAGTTTCACACAGAACGGAACACATACGAATTTAAAATTCTTATAACACATGAAAACACGACATATATATAAAATATAACGTATTTTTTAGATAAATTGTAATGATATTTTGGTATTTTGTTGATATTAAAACATAAATTAATTTTTAATTATATAAAGTATTTAAAATATTTTTTGTTTTAATAATTAATAATATATATTATTACTAAACTCATTTTAAGAATACATGTTAAGAATTAGACTAGACACACTAACACGTGATTGTATTTAAATGTGTCCGAATGTGTTCGGAGAAGAATTTTTTATTTTTTTATTAAGACACAGTTAGACACAAAAGACACGACACGAGTGTTACTTAAATGTGTCCGAATGTGTTCGGAGAAGAATTTTTTATTTTTTTATTAAGACACAGTTGGACACAAAAGACACGACACGAGTGTTACTGAATGTTGTGTCCAAAATATATTCGACACGTGACACCACAAATAAAAAGAGTGCGTGCTTCATAGATTTTAACAATTGAAAAAACCACCATCCTAAATTAAGGTGATTGTTATGGTACCTACAAATGTTTGCCTAATTTTTTAAAAGGGTTAAAAATTAATATTTAATTTTAAAAATATAAAAATAAATAATTATTAAATATTCAAAACTTACTATACAAATAAATTAGGTACCATACTATACTATAGGTACCATAGAATTCATGCTTTGTATTTTTAATATGGGGTAATAGTGGTATTTTTTAATAAGGTAAAAAGTTTGTGTGTTTGATTTGTATGGATACCACAAATCTAAAGGTCAGATTTACGGTTGTTTTAAAATTTTTTTTATTGATACTATAAATAGAGTTAAATTTGTGGTTTTTAATTTTTTTTAAATATAAATATGAGGGTGAGATTTGAATTTTTTTTATTTTAATTTTTTTTTGAATATATAAATTTAACCCTCAAATTTATAAAACTATAAAATTTAACCTTTAAATTTTTTTACTTCTCCAAATCTGAGGGTCTAATTTATTACTTAAAATTAAAAAAAATTAACCCATATAAAAAAAACATACCAATTATCCATAATGAAAAAATTACACACTATCTTTTTTCATATAACAAAAAATTAGCCTGGAATTCACCTCTAAATTAATTATTAACATGGTATGACTGAGTGAGAAATGGTCTTCATCTTATTAATTTCTTGACCTCGACCTCTTTTTTTGTTTTCTTAACTTCAACAAAAAAAAAAGTATAAGAAAACAAAAAACATGACCTTTTCAACGCGCCTGTGTAAAAATAATAAATGTACAGTATTACTTGGCGATCTTGATGTGTGTGTATGTGAATCACAAAAGAGTGATAATGTTGCGGGAACAAATTAATTAAGAGTGGTTTGTAGGAAATTTCTGCAGCTGGCAGGTCTGATCAGTCACATTTCACATATTAATGCTGGTGACTACTAGTGAGTTGACTACTGGACTTGTGTGATAGTGATAGTCAACTCCTCCTTATGGAAAATTATTGATGCTACTGCCCTGTGAAGCAAGTGAATTCTTGTTATATCTGTAGTCTCTTGTTATTGACGTGTAGACCAAATCATAAAAAATGTTAAACCTTTGTACATTTTTTATACACCTTCTACCGCTGCTGTGGATCTCCTTACGAGTTTTCGATATTTATGCCACCCGGTGGAATACCAAGGTGGCAAAGGATTCAGACAAAAGAATGTGTTCATCTGGGTGGTGTGGGAGGCATGACATAAGGTATCCTTTCAGGCTGAATAATAGTAGTCCAAGCTATTGTGGTGAGCCCAGGTACACCCTCTCTTGCGAGAATGATAACCAACTCTTTCTCTATCTCAAATCAATCAAGTTCCAAGTGCAATCAATTAACTACAACAACTACACAATTCGACTAGTAGATGCTAATGTTGCTTTGCATAGTCATGATATCTCTTACCCCCTTCCTTATTCTTTAACCCCCTCCAACTTCACCGGAGCCCAAGATGAACCATATCAATATTGGATCTATAAACAGCATTTTGATTTTATTAGATTGACAAAGCAGATGCTATATTTGAAGTGCCCAGCGTATGGAGTAAAATCTTCTGCTACTGCTGCTGCAACAACCTGCATGAATGGATCTTATGCGCTTGGGAGTACATTCTATGTAAGTGATCTTGATAAAACTCTCCAAGATTTGGCGTTCAGAGACTCGTGTCATGTAGAGTGGATGTATCTGACTTCATGGCCTACTGAAATCGAAGACAGAAATATTTCATGCACAGACATCCATCATATGCTGCTTTACGGGTTTGAACTTTCTTGGTTGAAAGTATATTGCAAGTATGATGCCATGTTCAGTGATCATAACAAAGTCATTTGTTATAAGCCTTCAGTTATTATACCTGAAAGTTGTAAGTGTATATCTACTAATTTAACTACCTATTCATATATCTTACCCTTGTGTCTTCTTAGGGTACGTGTACTTTAATTTATGACTATTATTTAAGATTTGTTTCCAATTTTTCAATTTTTTTTTTATTTTAAAAGTAATTAATTTTAGTTAATAAGGGCATCTGACAATTTTTCAATAACACATTATGTGGATATTGATATTCTATAATCTTATGAAGTACCACAAGAATTCCCTTTTTGTATAAGTTTTTTTTTTTTTTGCTGTCGTTATACATTTCCTTGTCTAATTTTCTTCTACATTTCTAAGAAACAAAAAGTATTTTACTACTCCTTAATGTAATAAACTAAGTGAAGAATATAGTTATATAGATAGATGTTTTTCTCTATGCTGATATAAACTTAGTGAAGAATTTAGGTCTCATTATCTTACTATAATACTAATTTAATTATTTTCCCTGTTTGTTTCTTGCAGTCCTATTGTCAACGTATGTTGAGGTTCTAATATTTGGAACGGGTAAGCCTTGTCTTTTCCTTTGCGCTACGTACTTATTTTATTTCGGATTGAAATATATGGATAGGTCTATGATGATGACATCATAGATTTTATGAAGGGAACACCATTAGAATTTAGCAGTAAAAAGAAGAAACAACAACAAAAAAACATCACTGAGTGACTTTTATGATTTCTCTACTCTTTCCATCTCCTTTACAGTTTTATTTGTTCTTGCCAAATTTACACTTGGAGCTCCATGCATCATTATCTTCTGCATATATAAATGGAGACGAAGGCATTTATCGATATATGACGGTATCGAAGATTTTCTGCAAAGCGACAATAACATTATGCCAATTAGATACTCCTACAAAGAAATCAAGAACATAACTGAAAAGTTCAAGACTAAACTAGGAAATGGAGGCTATGGCTCTGTCTTCCAAGGAAAACTTCGAAGCGGTCGTCTAGCAGCTGTTAACGTATTGAATGAGGCCAAATCCAATGGCCAAGAATTCATCAATGAAGTTGCTACTATTGGAAGAATTCACCATGTTAATGTGGTGCAACTCATTGGTTTCTGTGTGGAGGGATCAAAGCGTTGTTTGGTATATGAGTTAATGCAGAATGGCTCTTTAGAAAAATACATATTTTCACCAAAAGAGAGTGTTTCCTTAAGTTGTGAAGAGCTCCACACCATTTCCCTTGGAGTAGCACGTGGTATTGAATACTTGCATAATGGCTGTGACATGAAAATTCTGCACTTTGACATCAAACCTCACAACATTCTTTTGGATGAGAACTTCAATCCAAAAGTCTCTGACTTTGGACTTGCAAGGCTATCTCCCACTGATAAAAGCATTGTGTCTCTGACTGCAGCAAGAGGAACCATAGGGTACATGGCTCCTGAGCTCTTCTACAGAAATGTTGGTGCAATCTCATACAAAGCTGATGTCTATAGCTTTGGGATGTTGTTAATGGAGATGGCTAGTAGAAGGAAGAATTTGAATGCACACACTGAAAATTCCAGCCAAATATATTTTCCCTTTTGGGTTTATGATGAATTGCAGGATGGAAGGGAAATAACAATAGAAAATGACACAGATGAAGAGATGAAGTTGGCAAAAAGAATGATGATTGTGGCATTGTGGTGTATACAAACAAAGCCTAATGATCGACCTTCAATGAAGAGAGTTGTGGAGATGCTAGAACAAGACGATGACTTAGAAATGCCTCCAAAACCATACTTCTACCCACTTGATGCACCCACAGAAGAGAATGTTGAACATACTACAACTCATAGCAGTTCAAAATTATCCTCTGATGACATCTCTTCAGTCAATGATTCAAAGGAATAGAAATGATCTATTTGGACTCTACTTTGATATAATGTTGCATGCTCTGTATCTAACTAGCTTGTGTCTTAGGCTATGTCGTCTATATTAGTATTTCTGATGTATATGATGACAATAAATTTGTTCCTATGTACTCTAGATTACATGATTATCTTCACATTTTAATCAGTGTCTCTTTAATTAGTTGAGATATCCATCAAAAGTATATAAAATAAAATAAACAACTAAAACTATAAAAACTTGTCCGAAAAAAGGTAAACATCACAATTTAATGAAACTATTACAGCTTATAGGTTAAGGGCGTAGAATGTGCAAAGAACATTATTGTATAAAAAATTCCCATAAATTAGGCTGGAGACTTTACCCATGAAAGCAAAACACTTGTTCTTCATGGAACCTGGTTGGCATTGTCACTCTTTATCTATCTCTCTGAAGTTGACATTGCAAGTTGCAGCATGACCTCGTCAAAGTCTTTGATTTTTGTTTTATCGGTCAGGCACAACACAAGTCAACTCCTTTGTTGAGTGAATAGATTAAGAGTCACATTTCATATGTACGGTGACTGGTGAATGTGAACCTTTCACAGCCAAAATAATCTATCTTAAGACAGTAAGACCTTCTATAACTTATATAGTACAAAAATATATGGTGTGATTCGATGAGCAAACTAAAGTCTGCATATACAGTTGTTACTGTTACATCCAGACATTTGACACTCACATAAAAGTGTAAGAACACCATACTTGTTGCAAAAACAGAAAATTGATTATTGGAACAGAGTTTAAAAGAAAAAGAGATGAAGAAGGAATTCTAAAGAAGACCTCACCATTTGCTAGAAAATATGAGGGCAAACTACCAAACTAGGCTAACATAACAGTACATACAATTTACTCCATGTAGCTAACTATAATACAAGCCAATTAGCCAAATGTATTCCGATGATATCAAGTGAGTTTTATTTGACTAGTTAAAGAAAATACAAACTTTTCATACCACTCCAAGTTAAAAGTCAATCTCACTCTTGGATCACTTCTAAATCTTGGGTAATTTGTCTTGCAGGCACACCAATTTTAGAATATTTTCTTGAAGGCCCTGTGGAAGCAAAAGGATTAGGAGGTATTGGTAATGTGTCTTGGTCTCCCTCCAACATTTGAAGCACTGTCTGCATTGATGGTCGATCCACTGCATGCCATTGGATGCACCAAAGTCCCACTGTTGCTAGTTTCTTAGCAATTTTAGCATCTTCTTCATCTTCAATATGAATTCTCATTTCATCAGTCTCTTCTAAAACACTATGCATCCATTCTGGATAGTAAACATGGCTACTGTTTTCTTCTATATCCTCTGTGATCTTCTTCCCTTTTCTAGCAGCATCATTCCATAACTGTAAACATCAGACTTGTAAGATACATTTCCAAAGTTTCTTGAGAAAACTTCGGGCGCAATGTACCCCAAAGTTCCTCTAGCTGCTGTCATTGACACTACACTTTGATCCTTGGAACATAATTTAGCTAGACCAAAATCACAAATTTTAGGAGTAAAGTTGTGATCTAGCAAAACATTTTGAGGTTTGATATCAAAATGGAGAATGCGTTGATCACAACCTTGGTGAAGATACTCAATTCCTTTAGCTACACCTAGAGCAATCTCTTGCAACTTCTTCCACCCCAAAAAGTTTTGCTTGTTGTCGGGCAAAGTTATGAACTTCTGCAGCGAAGAATTCGGCAAGAATTCATAGACAAGAGCTCTTCTGAACCCATCAGCACAGAAACCAACCAACCGGACAATATTGACATGGTGGATTCTACCAATTATACCAACTTCATTGACAAACTCCTCCCCATTTCCCTGGTAATTATTCAGCATTTTCACCGCAATAGGAAATTCTTTTGAGATGCTTCCTTTGAAGACAGTTCCATAGGCGCCCTCTCCTAACTTGTACCCAAAGTTGTTGGTGATTCTCTTGATTTCAGTATAAGAATATCTGGTTGGCTTTTGGGCTCTGTAATCTTCAAGAAATTTTTCAATAATTGCTTGTTTTTCCTTTTGCATTATGCAAGTGTCATAGATGTAATAAATCGCTCCGGTCAGTAGGACAAGGAAAAATGATCCAAGTACTGATCCTGCATTCATCAAAACTACATCTTCAGAAAATTATCACCTTCCAAACGCAGTTTATATAAGCATAAAAAGAACTGAGAGCTAACCTATTGTGGTTACTAGAGCTGTTGATGAATCTGCAAACAATACAGGCAAAACTTAGTGATCAATTGCATTGGAATTAGACATAACATTTCCACGTGTTTCAACAACAATTAATTAATGTCATATTAGTCAAGTAAAAGCTGGATAAACCTCCAGGATTTTAATTTGAGCTTAAGAATTCAGTTGAAGAAAGAATGGAAGTATGAAAAGCATGTGTACCCCTGTGGATGACATTAACAAGACAATCAAGTTGATTCTTGGTGCTGTTGTTCCAGCTGCACCTTTTGCCCTCCGATTCACATTGTTGACAGCTTGGTTCAGACCAAAACAAAACAAGAGTATCTTTCAGAGCTGGAACAAGTGCATCTGGGAGGGATGAAATATTGAACATTTTGGTGCAAGGAAACAGGGTTGTCAGGTCATGGATAGAATGCCAAGATGAAATGGCATATACTTGACTGGTTGAGCTGCTTAGGCATGGAATCATGATGTCATTGTTTATATATGTGTCCATTGCCACTGGTGAACAGTTGAAGAAGTGATAGTCATCACCCTTCTCAACTAGCATGCGCTGGAAAGGGAAAACTAAGACAGAGATATTAGTGAGGCTATGGAGGTGCTTTGGAAGGCAGGTAGATGGAGGGGTTAATTCAATTGTTTGTTTTGTATAGTCAATGTGTTTGACATTGAAGGTCACTGATTCAGGGAGCTCAAGAAACAGTTCCTCATCATCACTAGTACCTGAGCAAACCAAATCAAAGCCCGGATAGCCACAGCTTTGTGACTGACGGCCTTTGATTCTAAAAGGAAACCGAATTTCTTGATTTCCGCACAAGAAATCCGGACAGGTAGTATCAGTATTAGAGCCATGCGCAACATGAACTACACCAAAGCAAGCAAGGAGGAAAGTGGAGACTAAGATCAAATAACTATCCATGTGATTAAACTCTAATCACTATGCGGATTCAGACGTGTCTCAAGTTTAAAAGGATCTGAAAAATTGACTGAGTCCACAACTTCAATTAGCATTAAGTAGCTTAAAATTAAGTATTGAGTTGACTGGGTGAACCGTGATAGAGATAGTCAACAGCAGTTGATTTGGATGAAGGAGCATGTAAGTTTCCACGGTGTTAGTCGTCCTTTATCAAGTGAGATTAGTCACAGCCACCTGCTCTGCTCTACTGATGACCAAAGAAATGTCATCCGTTGTTGTGTTGTTGTTATCGTGCCTGTGCTTGTTCATCACAACCGCCACCACCGCCGGCGCAGCACATAATAAGTGTCTATCTCGATGGTGCGGGAAGCATAACATAAGCCATCCTTTCAGGCTAGAAGACAGTCCAAGCCAATGTGGTGACCACAGGTACACCCTCTCTTGCGAGGAGGATCACAAGTTGGTCCTGTATTGGAGATCAAGAAAGTTCAATGTTCAGTCAATTAATTACAACAACTACACGATCCGACTCCTGGATGCGAATATTAGCCACGATTACACTTCTCGACCTCCTTATTATTCCTTACCTTACGATTCTCATAGATATGGACTGTATCTTGACATGTGGGTCGAAGATGATAATGAATTGACGACTCTTCTCGTGGTGGTATATTTGAGGTGTCCAAATGACGTCATCGCAACTGCTAATGCTACTTGTATGACGAATGATTCCGATGCACTTGGGACTGCTTTCTACCTCGTCAGTGTTTTTCACAAACGCCTCCGGGATTTCGCGGTTGCAGACTCGTGCCGCATAGAGTGGATGTATCCCTCATCGTGGCCTGCTGAACGTGAAAGCAACTCATGCACTGGCGTCCGTACTCTGCTGCTTTATGGCTTTGAACTTTCTTGGTTTCCAGCATTCTATGAAGAATGGAGTTACATCTTTCGTCTCTCTGCTAATTTAATTTGCTTATTTTGAGCATCTATGTTTGCCTTTTTCTAATTTACCTTTTTCGATGTCAAAATGATACATGTTTATTTAAATTAACATGAGATCATGTGTTTTTAACATAATGCGAACCTAATGTCAGGCAGTAATAATTTTTCTTTCCCGGTATGTTCCTGGCAGGTATAATAGAATCGATTGGACTTTTTCTGTGCTCTGCAGCAAGTAAGTCCTTCTCTTCCTCTACAAGTACCTCATGGGATAATGAACATCACCAGAATTTAGCAGCAGAATTGAGAAACAGGAAGAACATACTATCATAGTTCAAAATTTGCTAAACAGTGCAGGAGGAACATTATTCTATTTCCCAAAAAAAAAATTAGAGAAGAAACACTAATTTACGAATTAAATTACAAAAAATTTAAGAGTGCAGAACTGAGACACCTTATGATTTATTTGCTCTTTTTCTATCTTCCTTGCAGCTGTTGCAGCTCTGTATGTTCTTCCGAAATTTGTACTACTTGGAGTTCCATTCGTCATTCTTTTATGCATATATAAATGGCGACGGAGGCATTTATCTGTGTATCCAACAATTGAAGATTTTCTTCGAAGCGACAATAGTATTATGCCAATTAGATATTCCTACAGGGATATCAAGAACATAACAGGAGTGTTCAAGACAAAACTGGGGAATGGAGGCTACGGTTCTGTCTTTCAAGGAAAACTTCGAAGTAGCCGCCTTGTAGCCGTCAAGTTGTTGAATAAGGCTAAATCCAATGGCCAAGAATTCATCAATGAAGTTGCTACTATTGGTAGAATTCACCATGTCAACATAGTGCAACTTATTGGTTTCTGCGTAGAGGGATCAAAGCGTGCTCTCATATATGAGCTCATGGAAAATGGATCATTAGAAAAATACATATTTTCCCCTCAGAAGAATGATTCCTTAAGTTGTGAAAAACTCTACACCATTTCCCTTGGAGTAGCACGTGGAATTGAATACTTGCATAATGGCTGTGACATGAAAATTCTGCACTTTGACATCAAGCCTCACAATATTCTTTTGGATGAGAACTTCAACCCAAAAGTCTCTGATTTTGGACTTGCAAGGCTGTCTCCCTCTGATAAAAGCATTGTGTCTCTGACTGCAGCAAGAGGAACCATAGGGTACATGGCTCCTGAGCTTTTCTACAGAAATGTTGGCGCAATCTCATACAAAGCCGATGTCTATAGCTTTGGAATGTTGTTAATGGAGATGGCTAGTAGAAGGAAGAATTTGAATGCACAGACTGAAAATTCCAGCCAAATATATTTTCCCTTCTGGGTTTATGATGAATTGCAGGATGGAAGGGAAATAACAATAGAAAATGACACAGATGAAGAGATGAAGTTGGCAAAAAGAATGATGATTGTGGCACTGTGGTGTATACAAACAAAGCCTAATGATCGACCTTCAATGAAGAGAGTTGTGGAGATGCTAGAACAAGACGATGACTTAGAAATGCCTCCAAAACCATACTTCTACCCACTTGATGCACCCACAGAGGAGAATGTTGAAGATACTACAACTCATAACAGTTCAAAGTTATCCTCTGATGACGTCTGTTCAGTCAGTGATTCAAAGGAATAGAAATAATGTGTTTGGACTCTACTTTGATATAATGTTGCATGCTCTGTAGCTAGCTAGCTTGTGTCTTTGGCTATGTCATCTATATTAGTATTTCTGATGTATATGATGACAAGATATTGGTTCCTATGTCCTCTTCTATATATACTTTCTCATCAACTTAGATAGTTCTATATATATAATTTTTGTTTTTCTAAGATTATATACTTTCTTATCTTATTACTTAATTGAGTTGTTCGGATAGAAATGTTGTCTTTAACTTATAATCCAACCCAAATGCATACAGCCCTACTATTTTCCCAATCAAAATTAAATTCTACAAAACAATTATGTGAATAGTGACACTATAAAAAATGAGAATGACATTATCATTTTCCCAATAATTATGGTGAATTCTCTTATCTACTACTGGTATAAAAAACTGGTTTTACACTCTTAAGTCCACAACTTGATTAACTAATTTAACAATCAAAAACCACCATCCAGAATTGATTACTATGCTAAATGAATGAGGGAGAAATGGTCTTCATCTTCTTAGGTTCTTCATTATCACGACTTGAATAGCTATGTTTAGCTGAAAAACAAAAAGCATCACGTCTAAGCAAAGGGGGAAAGAAAAGAAGAAGAAAACAAAAAGTTACGCGCATTACTTGTGGAAAATTAGTGAATGGACAGTGTTTGATTTGCGCATCAATCTTTTGTGCTTGGAGCACATCATATACGAGTATATTGAAAGAAATTTTTCGTATAAGACAAAGGTAAACATTACAATTTAATGAAAGTATTATAAGTTAAGTGCCTAGAATGTGCAAAGAACATTATTGTTTAAGGAAATTACCATGAATTAGACGTGTAGTGAAACGAATATTTGACTAATCCATTGCAAAGAGAGTGAGTGGAGGACTTGGGAGAGTGATGGTCAAAATAAACGAACAATAGAGAGTGAGTTCAAACGAATATATATCACATTTTTTCTTTAATTTTTCTGAGGACCATCACCATTACTTATATCGCAATTTTCTTTTTTTTTTTATGAAATTTGGTTGGCGTAGTAGTTAGAATTTCAATTTAACTTTTAAAATTACTCGATATTACGATTTTGAATGAATCAATCGATTTTACAAAATTTACATTAGGTTTAACAATTTTACTATTTAAATAATTTACATTAGGTTTAACAATTTTACTATTTAAATAATTTAAATCTTATTAAAATTTTAACGCGTACTTAATTTACCTTTTTTATTTTATATAAAATCTCGATTTTTTCTGCCTAACCGGCGTTGTCACTCTTTATCTATCTCTCCGAAACTGACGTTGCAACTTGCAAGTTGCAGCACGACTTTGTCAAAGTCTGATTTTTGTTTTATGGGCGACTGGTGAGTGAATTTTGTGACACTGAATTCTTGTTACACTTTCAACCTTCAAGCTAAGTTTTTATTTTTAAAAATAGTTTATTACAATTAATTTTTAAAAAATAACTGACAACTCCTGCAATGTGAACCTTTCACAGCCAAAATAATCTATCTTAAGGCACTAAAAACTTTTGTAACTTATATAGTGCAAATATATATGGTGTGATTCGATGGGAAAACTGAAGTCTGGATATACAGTTGTTTACATATAGATATTTGACACTTCCATAAAGGTGTAAGAACACCATACTTGCATAAAGAGAAAATTAATTGTTGGAACAGAGTTTAAAAAAGAGAGATAGATGGAGAATGAGTTCTAAAAAAAGGCCTCACTAGCGGCTGGAAAATATGATGGCAAACTACCAAACTAAGCTAACATAACACTGCATACAATTTACTCCATGTAGCTAACTGTAATACAAGCCAATTAGCATTTATATTTAGATGATATCATCAAGTGATTTTTATTTGACAAGTTAAAGAAAATACAAACTTTTCACACCACTCCACTTAAAAATCAATCCAATTCTTGAATCACTCCTAAATCTTGGGTAATCTTGTTTAGAAGATATTTTAGATTATTTTGATTTAATTAATTAGTTATGTTAAAATAGTTTAATTTAGTTAGTTAAAAAATATCGTAAAATATTAATATTTTGGATTAATTTAATTTAATTAATTAGTTGTCATATTAGAATATTTTGATTTAGGTAGTTAAAAAATGTGTTAGAATATTAATATTTGAGATTATTTTAATTTAATTAACTAATTGTTATATTAAAATATTTTGATTTAATTAATTAAAAAATATCTTAGAATATTAATATTTTAGTTTATTTTAATTTAATTAATTAGTTGTTGTTTCTAGTATCCCACTCCATTGTTTATTATTAGAAGAGAAAATAGTATTGTAATATGAAAAATTTAATGGGCGTAAAAAGTGTATTAGCAAGATACATTGATTTTTAATGTATTATTTTTCAGAAAGTGGATAGTTATTTCAAAATGAAATATGTATCAACAAAAACATACATAATTCATGTTTCTAGTATCCCACTCCATTATTGTTTATTGTTAGAAGAGAAAAAAGTATTGTAATACATATAGTAGTGATGAATCGTTAAAATAATAGGAAAACCATTGGAACTAATCCTTCTTGAAACCTTTCCAAAAAATAAAATAATAAAAAGGTTAATGCTATTATTAGGCCTAGGATTTCTTTGATTTGCTTGCTTCTATGCTACATTTCACATTATAATGATGCAAAGGTAAGAATGCTTAATGGGACGTACCTAAATGAGTGTGATGAGTATTACTTGGGTATCTTGATATGTATGTGTGTGTATGTGATTCACAAAAGAGTGATAATGTTGCGTGAACAAATTAATGGTGATGACTAGTGAGTGGACTTGTGTGATAGTGATAGTCAACTCCTCTTGTTATATCTGTAGTCTCTTGTTATCGATGTGTAGACCAAATGAAAGAAAATGTTATCCCTTTGTTCATTTTTGATACCCCTTCTACTGCTGCTGCTGCCGCTGGGGATCTTATTCTCAAACATGTTTTTTGTTATTCCTGACATAACGTGGAATACCAATAAGGTGACAATTGATTCAGGCAAAAGAATGTGTTCATCTGGGTGGTGTGGGAGGCATGACATAAGGTATCCTTTCAGGCTGAATAATAGTAGTCCAAGCCCCTGTGGTGATCACAGGTACACCCTCTCTTGCGAGAATGATAACCAACTCTTTCTCTATCTCAAATCAATCAAGTTCCAAGTGCAATCAATTAACTACAACAACTACACAATTCGACTAGTAGATGCTAATGTTGCTCTGCATAGTCATGATCTCTCTTACCCCCTTCCTTATTCTTTAACCCCCTCCAACTTCACCGGAGCCCAAGATGAACCATATCATGATTGGTTCTATAAACAGCATCATTTAGTTGATGTTATTAGACTGTCAAAGCAGATGGTATATTTGATGAGGTGCCCACCATATGGAGTTGAATCTTCTTCTGCTGCTGCAACCTGCATGAATGGATCTTATGCGCTTGGGAGTACATTCTATGTCAGTGATATTGATAAAACTCTCCAGGATTTGACGTTTGGAGAATCGTGTCATATAGAGTGGTTGTACGTGACTTCATGGCCTGCTGAAATCAAACACAGAAATATTTCATGCACAGACATCCATCATATGCTGCTCTACGGGTTTGAACTTTCTTGGTTGAAAGTATATTGCAAGTATGATGATGCCATGCTCAGTGATCATAACAAAGTCCTTTGTTATTCTCATAACCCTTCACTTATATGTAAGTGTATATTTGCAAGTTATTATTTTTGGTCATCAATTAATTATTAATATTTAAAAGTATATGTTAAAATATACTGTTAAATTATTAAACTAAAAAAATTAATTTGTTGACTAAAAATAATGACAAAAAATAATAAATTCTCATAATCTTTTAATATTTTTCTATAGTCTATATAAAAAGATAAATTAATTATATTATATAATATATTTTAATATTGTTTAAAAATTGATTAGATAATATGCATACTAATATTAAATTTGAAATATTTTATATTAAAAATATTTTGTAAAATATTCATTTAATAATTTGTATATAATTCCAATAATTATTCAACAAAAATATAATACAAATTGGATTATAAATTATTATTTTTAGGAATTTGAATTTATTTATTTTTAAAAAAGGATATAAGTTTTTTATATTAAAATCGTACAAATTTACATTTTTGTTGTTTTCATTATTTGCAAATAATTAAAAAAATTAAGAAAAAATAAATTCGAATGAAAATATCAAAAATATAATATAAAATTATGAATTAATTGTATAATTATGATATATTTAAATGTATATAATAAAAAAATGTTGTGTCAAATTTAAACTTATTTGAAGTTATTTTCAATAATTTGTATGAAAGTTTAAGAAATGAAATAATAATAATAGTAATAAGAGTTTTATGTAACATGATTTGTAAATAGGCAAAACAATATAATATTAAGAGTTTTATACAATATGTACAAACTAAATAATGTGAAATTTTAATATTTGTAACATTAACTTTTTATAATTATAATTATTATGACCTTTATTTATATGTATTTATTATATTTAATTAGTAATTTATGTTTTAGTTAAATAATAGAGTAAATTATCGTTTTTGTTCCCAACGTTTGGAGTAAGTCCCAAAGTTGTCCCTATTGTTTCAATCGTCCTATTTAAGTCCTTAATGTTTTAAAATTCACTCAATGTTATCCCGCTGTTGGGGATCCATTAACAGAATTGACGGCGGGACAAAATTGAGACGATTTTGAAACGTTAGGAACTTAAATAAGACGAAAACGTTAGGGACAAAAACGATACATATCAACTTTTTACTATACATAGTATTCAATTATTTTTTAATCACAAATTACACTTAATCACATTACTTTCATTCTAAATAAATTTATTTTTTTATAATTTTACACTTATAGATAGATGTCATTTTTTATATTGTAATAAAATAAATTTAACATTGATATAATATATTATGTATTTAATAACTTAGCTGTCATTAATTCATTATAACACTAATTTGATATCTTTTATATAATTTTCATAAAATGAAGTTTGCTCAATTCTTGATATGAGAAATTAATATTGAAAAATTTAATGTGAAAAATTATAAAATTGATACTAGATTAGATTTGTTATATAAATGTTATTTTCTATCATATTATAAATTTAGTTATATAGATAGATGTTTTCTCTGTGCTGATATAAACTAAATTTAGTATTGACATATTTATAGAAAACTTAAGAATTCTAGTGTCATTAGCTTACTATAATACTAATTTAATCTTTTCCCTGTTTGTCTCTTGTAGACATATGGATATCACTTCGGATTCTAATGACTGGAATGAGTAAGCCTTGTCTTTCCCTTTGCGCCACGTACTTATTTTATTTTGGATTGAAATCTATGGATAGGTCTATGATGATGACATCATAAAATTTATGAAGGGAACACCATTAGAATTTAGCAGTAAAAAGAAGAAACAACAACAACAAAAAACATAGCATAAATAAGTTTTAAAATTTTGTCATTCAAATCTAAAGGTGCTATGCTAAACTGAGTGGCTTTTATGATTTCTCTACTCTTCTCATCTCCTTTACAGTTTTTTTTGTTCTTGCCAAATTTGCACTTGGAGCTCCATGCATCATTATCTTCTGCATATATAAATGGAGACGAAGGCATTTATCCATATATGACAGTATTGAAGATTTTCTGCGAAGTGACAACAACATCATGCCAATTAGATACTCCTACAAAGAAATCAAGAACATAACTGAAAAGTTCAAGACTAAACTAGGAAATGGAGGCTATGGCTCTGTCTTCCAAGGAAAACTTCGAAGCGGTCGTCTAGCAGCTGTTAAGGTATTGAATGAGACCAAATCCAATGGCCAAGAATTCATCAATGAAGTTGCTACTATTGGAAGAATTCACCATGTTAATGTGGTGCAACTCATTGGTTTTTGTGTGGAAGGATCAAAACGTTGTTTGGTATATGAGTTAATGCAGAATGGCTCTTTAGAAAAATATATATTTTCACCTCAAGGGAGTGCTTCCTTAAGTTGTGAAAAACTCTATACCATTTCCCTTGGAGTGGCACGTGGTATTGAATACTTGCATAATGGATGTGACATGAAAATTCTGCACTTTGACATCAAGCCTCACAACATTCTTTTGGATGAAAACTTCAATCCAAAAGTCTCTGACTTTGGACTTGCAAGGCTATCTCCCACTGATAAAAGCATTGTGTCTATGACTGCAGCAAGAGGAACCATAGGGTACATGGCTCCTGAGCTCTTCTACAGAAATGTTGGTGCAATCTCATACAAAGCTGATGTCTATAGCTTTGGGATGTTGTTAATGGAGATGGCTAGTAGAAGGAAGAATTTGAATGCACACACTGAAAATTCTAGTCAGATATATTTTCCCTTTTGGGTTTATGATGAATTGCAGGATGGAAGGGAAATAACAATAGAAAATGACACAGATGAAGAGATGAAGTTGGCAAAGAAAATGATGATTGTGGCATTGTGGTGTATACAGACAAAGCCTAATGATCGACCTTCAATGAAGAGAGTTGTGGAGATGCTAGAAGAAGATGATGACTTAGAAATGCCTCCAAAACCATACTTCTACCCACTTGATGCACCCACAGAAGACAATGTTGAACATACCACAACTCATAGCAGTTCATCGCTTTCCTCTGACATCTCTTCAGTCAGTGATTCAAAGGAATAGAAATAATCGGTTTGGACCCTACTTTGATATAATGTTGCATGCTCTGTATCTAGCTAGCTTATGTCTTTGGCTATGTTGTGTATATTAGTATTTCTGATGTATATGATGACAATAAATTCGTTCCTATGTGGTCTATATATACGTGTTCATCAACTTAGATAATATATATGTGAACAATAATAATATTATAAAAAATAAGAGTAACATTATCATTTTTCTAATAATTACGATGAATTTTCTCTTATCTACTAATGTATAAAAAATTGGTTTTACACTCACAACTTGATTAAACTAATTAACAATCAAAAGCCACCATCCAAAAATTGTTTACTATGCTAAATGAACGAGTGAAAAATGGTCTTCATCTTCTGAGCTTCTTGATGATCATGACTTGAATGGCTGTGTTTAGCTGAAAAACAAAAGCATCACGCCTAAGCAAAGGAAAAAAGAAATAAAAGAAAACAAAAAGCTACGCGCATTATTTGTGGAAAATTAATAAATGGACAGTGCTTGATTTGCATATGAATCTTTTTTGCTTGAAACACATCATATGAACAAACTGAAAGAAAATATCCCCATAGTAGTCTAGCCTTTTCCAAGGTTTATAAGAAGACAAATTATCTCAATGCACGATGCAATAAAAGTGAAGAATATAATTTTAAAATGAATTTTATATTAAGGTTAATACTTGAAATATAATTTTTTTTGGTAACTACTTGAAGAATAATTTTATAATTTATTTTAATTTATCACTAAATAAAATATAAAAATATTAATTTTTGTATTTTTAATTTTTATGTATTGCTCTGTTTTCAGAACCAAATTACGAGCTGATTTGACGCCCAGGGAGGGTGATACAAATATCCACGAGACTTGGTTAAAATTGTTGGGAAGAAAAAGTCAAGAAACTCTTAGATTTTGGAAACAATTGAATTAAATTAGGAAATGATGTAAAGTTTGATATTTTGTAAATCTCTCTCGAAGAAATGTCATCCCTGCTGCTGGTGATGTTGTTGCTGCTATGCTGCGTAAGCATGAGAACAAGCGATGCAGAAAACTGTTCATCAATATGGTGCGGGAAACATAACATAAAGCACCCTTTCAGGCTTCAAAACAGTTCAGTTCGCTGTGGTGACCACAGGTACACCCTCTCTTGCGAGGATCATCACCAACTTTTCCTGTATTGGAAATCAGCCAAGTTCAGTGTTCAATCAATTAACTACAACAACTACACTATCCGATTAGTAGATGCAAATTTTGCCTTACTACATATGCATCATCATCATCATCATCACTACTACTCTAACTCTTCCCTCCTCCTTAATTACTCCTTGGCCTCCTACAATTTCAGTGATTCTGAAACTGAGCCGTATCAGTATTTGTTATACAAAGTGAATGGAGATAGGCTTATGGTCATGAAGCAGATGATATATGTGAGGTGCATCAACAACACTTTCTATGTGAATTTTGATGGCAAGTCTCTGTGGGAATTGGGGCTGAGAGACTCGTGTTATGTAGAGTGGATGTATCCAACATCTTGGCCTCACGACGACGAATGCAAAATCAAGAACATTTCATGTAGAGACAACCGCAACATGCTGCTCTATGGTTTTGAACTTTGTTGGGCAGTTAGTTCTTGCAACCGTTACTTTCGGGACCTAGTCGAGATCGATGATCATAACAACGTTTTATGTTATCCCGTTTTTGTGCCACTATTTGCAGGTTTGATTGCTCATTCTTAAAGTATTGTACTGTACTTTCTTAAGTTAATTTCCGTCCTGGTACCTATGATTTATGGGATTATCCAATTTGGCCATCAAATGAAATTCTAATTTTAGTATTTTACTATAGTGGTCTCTCAAATTGAACTCCGGACATCATAATAGTCTCTAAAATATTTTTTAGTATCACGTTGTGTCCAACCATTGGCTGAGTAGCCACAATTTAATTCCTCCCTCTCTATTTAACCCTAACATTCTTTGGTTTCTCTCAAATCTTTTAAACGTTATCTTCTGGTACTTCTTCCTCCTGTTCTTCTCATTCTCTTCTTCTTTATATATCAATGGGGATGCATGGAAGGAGGCAAAGGAGTCGTATTGACTTTTTGCTGCTAAGCTAAATTTTTTGTTCTAGGAGTTGGGTCTTGGCGATTGTTAATAATCGAAATTTTGAAAGAAAATTGAGTTTTTTGTGGTGGTAGAAGAGTTGATGATAATGATCTAAAACCCAGGTTTGATGCTTGATTTAGAGAGTTGAATATGATGGTTATGTGAAAAAAGAAATGAACTTGTTTGGAAATCATTTAACATGAGAAAAAAATTCCCATGCATCCCCATTGATATGAAGAATGAGAACAGCAGGAGGAAGAAGCATTAGGAGGGACTAAAGAACGTTAGGGTTAAAATAGAGAGGAAGGGATCAAATTGGGTTCAAATTGCAATCTTGCTAATTAAGCTAGTCACTGCACACTATAACCTGGCATAAGATAATCACGTCATCACTGAAACAGTTGAGTCATCGTTAGAAAATTGTCCAAGAGATCGTTATAGTGAAATTAGAACATAGATAACCAAATTGAATGATCCCGTACTTTCTTTCTCTGTTTTTTTTTTTCAGTAAATCATGTGTCATAAATCCTAACTATTTCTTTTTTCCCTTTTATCCATGTTTCTTGTCTGCTGATTGCAGGTATGCTAATTGGAGGAATAAGTAAGTCCTTGTATTTCCCACTATAGTTTTTTTATCATTTGGGTTTGAATTTTTAAAGTTTATGCATTGGACTGTGATTACCTCATGGAATTGATTAATTATAACCCGTGGAATTCTGCAGCAACCAGAGAAAGGAAACATTACGAATACCTTGCTTTAAAGTTGACTAATCATATTACATAAGTATTATGCAGTTGAGTATGTTCTTGGCAAGTTAAAACTAAGACACTTTATGATTGTTTACTCCTTTCTATCTTCCTTGCAGTTGCGTATGTTCTTGGCAAATTTGTACTATTTGGAGTTCCATTCATCATTCTTTTATGCATATATAAATGGCGACGGAGGCATTTATCTGTGTATTCGACTATAGAAGATTTTCTTCAAAGCGACAATAGTATTATGCCAATTAGATACTCCTACAAGGATATCAAGAACATAACTGGAGTGTTCAAGACAAAACTTGGGAATGGAGGCTACGGTTCTGTCTTCCAAGGAAAACTTCGAAGTGGTCGCCTTGTAGCCGTCAAGTTGTTGAATAACGCTAAATCCAATGGCCAAGAATTCATCAATGAAGTTGCTACTATTGGTAGAATTCACCATGTCAACATAGTGCAACTTATTGGTTTCTGCATAGAGAGATCAAAGCGTGCTCTCATATATGAGCTCATGGAAAATGGATCATTAGAAAAATACATATTTTTCCCTAAGAATGATTCCTTAAGTTGTGAAAAGCTCTACACCATTTCCCTTGGAATAGCACGTGGTATTGAATACTTGCATAATGGGTGTGACATGAAAATTCTGCACTTTGATATCAAGCCTCACAACATTCTTTTGGATGAAAACTTCAACCCAAAAGTCTCTGATTTTGGACTTGCAAGGCTATCTCCCACGGATAAAAGCATTGTGTCTCTGACTGCAGCAAGAGGAACCATAGGGTACATGGCTCCTGAGCTTTTCTACAGAAATGTTGGCGCAATCTCATACAAAGCCGATGTCTATAGCTTTGGGATGTTGTTAATGGAGATGGCTAGTAGAAGGAAGAATTTGAATGCACTGACTGAAAATTCCAGCCAGATATATTTTCCCTTTTGGGTTTATGATGAATTGCAGGATGGAAGGGAAATAACAATAGAAAATGACACAGATGAAGAGATGAAGTTGGCAAAAAGAATGATGATTGTGGCATTGTGGTGTATACAAACAAAGCCTAATGATCGACCTTCAATGAAGAGAGTTGTGGAGATGCTAGAACAAGACGATGACTTAGAAATGCCTCCAAAACCATACTTCTACCCACTTGATGCACCCACAGAGGAGAATGTTGAAGATACTACAACTCATAACAGTTCAAAGTTATCCTCTGATGACGTATGTTCAGTCAGTGATTCAAAGGAATAGAAATAATCTGTTTGGACTCTACTTTGATATAATGTTGCATGCTCTATAGCTAGCAAGCTTATGTCTTAGGCTATGTCGTCTATATTAGTATTTCTGATGTATATGATGACAAGATATTGGTTCCTATGTCCTCTTCTATATATACTTTCTCATCAACTTAGATAGTTCTATATATATATAATTTTTGTTTTTTCTTATCTTATTACTTAAATGAGTTGTTCGGATAGAAATGTCGTCTTTAACTTATAATCCAACCCAAATGCATACAGCCCTACTATTTTCCCAATCAAAATTAAATTCTACAAAACAATTATGTGAATAGTGACACTATAAAAAATGAGAATGACATTATCATTTTCCCAATAATTATGGTGAATTCTCTTATCTACTACTGGTATAAAAAACTGGTTTTACACTCTTAAGTCCACAACTTGATTAACTAATTTAACAATCAAAAACCACCATCAAGAATTGATTATGATGAGTTTGGAAAACTCTAAAATAAAACTTGTGATGACTAAACATTATTAAAATAAATAATTGCAAAATTATTAATCTGATTTTCATTTAACATATTTTGATTAATAATTTTGTTGCAGGTTTTATGTTGGGCCGAGAAATGAGTTTCTGACTTAAGCCCAACAATTAGCCTTGTTGCATGCATTATATCATGAGGCTGAAATTTCATATTAATGGGCCAGAATAAATAATAATGTTGCAAGCCCAATGCTCTATTGTTTGCTTTCCATGCTTGATCCGTTACACAATTTTATCAGGAAAGCAAATGCTTACCAAATGGGCCAGCTTTGATCACATTATCACAAGCCCAAATTATGCTAAAGAGAATAGGTTCCATGCTTGGTCCGAAATAAAAGGAAAATGAAAGCATAGTGCTTCCAACGGAACCAAGCTTTAACAAAGTGATGGATTTCAAAATCTATTACATTGTTAATTAATGCATGGGGAACATGAGAGAGAAAATACAGCTGAATTGATTGATGGGTGTTATGTCAAACACGCCACTCTATGCTAAGGGAAGTAAAAGCAAGCTATGCCTAATTAATTTGTTTAACTTCTTTGCATTGCTTTTCTTTTCTTCAGATTCCTTTCATTCTCTCTCATCTCTTTCTTCTTCTCTATTCGGTCCTTGTCCAGGAAACAATGGACGCCGAGCTCTTCAACGAAGAAAAGGAAAGAGTTGCATGCTTCAAGACCATCGAGCAAATGATGGCAAGAAAACACACCAAAAGAAAGATGAGCTGTGGCTAAGATACTTACCAAATGTGGTTAGATTTGGTGAAGCAATCTTGAGCCTTTCATGCTCAAAATGGAAGAAGAACATTCGGCCAGAAGGGAGATTCTTGAAGCATGGCTTGTCTTCGAATCTGACCAACCACCACAGGGAGTAGCTAGAGTGGCGAAGTGATGGTTGGAGGCAGAGTTTGAAGCAGATGAAGTCATCATCATCATGAGGCATCAAGGGCCAGAAATCCATCTTGGAGAGCAAGCCAAGGATGGAGAGCCCGGATTGATGAAGGTTGATGATCAAGAAAGGACTAGAGGTAATTGCATGTTGGTTAATGCATGGTTATCTCTTTTCTCTCTGTGTGGCCGAACCGGTTTGTTAAAGGAGGAAGAGGTTGGTTCGGTTTTTGGCTTCAATATGTGGAGGCTCCTCTCTTCTATAATAAGGGTGGACAACCATTGTTTGAAGCAAGGAGAAAATTTGAGAGTGCAAGGCACAGAGTTCTCAGAGCTACCTGAGCTAACAGATTTCTCTTCTCCTTCAATGTATTCTGTTTAGTATTTTTCTGTTTAATTTTGTCATGTCTTGAGTCTCATGGTAAAAGGCAAACAAGTGAGGTTTGTAATGAAAAAGCCATAGAGCGGAAAAAGGCAAAGAGTGCAAAATTAAAAGAAAAGCCATTGATGTCTTAGAGTTCCTTTGTACATCTTTGTTGTGTATCATGATTCTGTGGGAATCCCCTTGTAAGTTGGGTTAGCACTTTACAAGTTGTAATCAGATTGATTATAGTGAAATTCCATCATGTTTGTGATGGAGACTGGATGTAGGCTGCACTGCACTTAGCAGCCGAACCAGGATATATCTGAGTGCAAGTTCTTTCTCTTTCTACTCCATTTCTGTTTTCTACCACACACGAGCAAAAGCCAGAATTATCTCGTGCCAAGTGACGAGACAAAACAAAAAGTCTCGTGGCAAGGGACGAGACAAAACAAAGTTGCTCGTGTCAAGTGACGAGCAAAAACAGAAAAGTCTTCTCTGAAGTTCAGCAAGTGCCAGCATTTAAAAAGGGGGCTAAGATTCAACCCCCCCTTCTCTTAGCCACTGAAACCATCAATTGGTATCAGAGCTTGGTCTCAAAGAGATCAAACTTTGCAGCTTGGAGTAAAGATCCTCATGGCAGAAAACAGTGGCACAAATGTGTTATCATACAACCTGGCTGAAGGTCAATCAAGTAACAGACCTCCCCTCTTCAATGGGAAAAATTATACCTATTGGAAGGAGAGGATGAAGATATTTGTTCAAGCCGTGGATTACAGACTTTGGAAGATCATCTTGGAAGGTCCTAAATTTCCAACTACCACAAATGCTCAAGGAGTAGTCTCTCTTAAACCAGAAGCAAGCTGGACCGAGGAAGATAGGAAGACGGTGGAGTTAAATGCCAAGGCAACCAATCTGCTTAACTGTGCTATCAGCTTTGAGGAGTACCGACGAGTATCACGATGCACAACGGCAAAGGAAATCTGGGACAAGTTGCAAATCACTCATGAAGGAACTACCATTGTAAAGAAGACTCGGACAGATATGTTGAACAGGGAATATGAAATGTTTACAATGAAGGAAGGAGAGTCCATCAATGAACTGTTCGAACGGTTCAATGCCATCACTGTTGGCTTAGATGCTCTTGGAATCACACATTCAGAATCTGTGCTAGTGAGAAGAGTGTTGAGGTGTCTCACAAAAGAGTGGGAAACAAAAGCCTTAATCATTTCTGATAGTAGTAACTTAGATTCCATGACACTTGATGATTTGAGAGGAAACTTACTTGCCTTTGAAAACTCCTATTTGAAAAAGGATTCAAAAAAGAAAGGAATTGCATTTTCTTCCGTGACTAACCCTCTGGATGATGAATCCAGTGATAACTCTTCTGAAAATGAGTTTGTGTTGTTTGCAAAAAAATTCAGGAAAATGGCAAAGCTCAAAAGCAAAGGTAGCAGCTCCAGGAGGACAAAGAAAGATCTTAGCAAGGTATCCTGTTTCAATTGCAAGGAAATGGGGCATTTCAAATCTGACTGTCCCAAGTTGAAGAAGGAAGAAAAGCCGAAAAAAATGAAGAAGAAGGGACTGATGGCCACATGGGAAGATTTGGAAAATGACTCAAATGATGATGAAGAGTCCGAGACTAAATCACAGCACTGTCTCATGGCAAATGAGATAGATCAGGTATCATTTCAAAACTCCAACACTAAAGACCTTCATCTTATGATAGATCACCTTTCTGAAAAAATAAGATGTTTTCTAAATGAGAATCAAGATCTTGAACAGCAAAATTTCATTCTTAAAGCTGAAAATGATTTTCTCAAAGAAAAACTAAGAGAGGCCGAAACTGCTTGTGATCTTGTGGAAGAAAACAAGCTGTTAAAAGCCCAAGTTAGAAGCTGTGAAAGTGATCATTCTGTTCTTGCATATGTGAACTGTTTTAAGCAAAATGAAGAGTTGCACAAAGAGGTTAAGAGACTTAAAGATGACTTAGCCATGTTCACTCAAAGTTCTGAAAATTTGAACCAAATCTTGGCTAGTCAAAAATCTCTTTATGATAAAGCTGGGTTGGGATTTTATAAATCTGAAAAATCACATTTTGAAAATATTGCCTCATCTTCAAATGATGTAACATATCAAGACCCAACTCACTTTAACAAAACTACAACTCCAAGATTTTGTAGAATGTGCAACCGAAGTGGTCATTTTCCAGTTCAATGCTTCTTTGGTGAAAGAATGATTGGTGACAAAGTTTACAAAGTTGTTTTTGATTACAATGATTTGGGACACAAGAGGTGGTTTAACGTGAAAGGATCCAAGAAAATTTGGATACCTAAGGTCACTTGAGTTTATTTTGCAGGTCTGCCTAGCATCTAAGAAAAAGGAAAATATGTGGTACATGGATAGCGGATGCTCTAGGCATATGACCGGAAAGACAACCTTCTTCATAAAGCTTGATGAATATGATGGAGGACTTGTTACCTTTGGTGATGATGCAAAAGGAAAATAGTGGCTGTTGGGAAAGTTGGTAAAAACTTTTCTTCTTGTATAAATGATGTGCTTCTTGTAAATGGTTTGAAACATAACTTACTTAGTGTTAGTCAACTGTGTGATTTAGGTTTTGATGTCATCTTTAAGAAGTTTGTTTGCTTGGTTGTTTGTGAAAAAACTGGGGATGTTTTATTTGAAGCTAAAAGATGCAATAATGTGTATGGATTAACTCTTGAGGATTTAAAGGAACAAAATGTAACATGCTTTACCTCTCTTGAATCTGAAAAATGGCTTTGGCATAGAAAGTTGGGACATGCTAGCATGTACCAAATTTCTAAGCTAGTCAAAAAGAATTTGGTTAGAGGAATTCCGAATATCAAGTTTGATAAAGATCTTACTTGTGATGCTTGCCAATTGGGCAAACAAGTAAAATCCTCTTTTAAATTAAAAGATGGAATCTCAACCAAAAGGTCATTGGAAATGTTACATATTGATCTTTTTGGTCCTACTAGAACACAAAGTTTGGGAGGTAAACATTATGGTCTTGTTGTAGTTGATGATTACTCTAGATTTGGTTGGGTACTTTTCCTTGCTCATAAGAATGATGCGTTTTATGCTTTTTCCACCCTTTGTAAGAAAATTCAAAATGAAAAGGATTTGAAAATTGCCCATTTGAGAAGTGATCATGGAAGAGAATTTGAAAATCAAGATTTTGAAAAATTCTGTGATGACTTAGGGATTTCTCATAATTTCTCATGCCCTAGAACACCCCAACAAAATGGGGTGGTTGAAAGAAGGAATCGAAGCCTTCAAGAAATGACTAGGGCCATGCTATGTGAGAATGAAATTCCTAAATTTTTGTGGGCTGAAGCTGTGAACACAGCATGTTATATTTTGAATAGAACAATCATTAGAAAAGGGTTAAAGAAAACTCCTTATGAGCTATGGAAAGGAACCCCTCCCAATCTTAAGTACTTTCATGTTTTTGGATGCAAATGCTTTGTACTTAACAATAAGGAAAACCTTGGAAAATTTGATCCAAAATCCTATGAAGGAATGTTTGTTGGATATTCCACTACAAGCAAAGCTTATAGAGTTTATCTCAAAGAGCATAGGATAATAGAGGAATCCATACATGTTACTTTTTGTGATTCTAACTTAATTCCCAGTACTGTGATAGATAATGATTCAGATGGAGAAGGAGTTGGAACAAGCAAAGAAAATCCCAAATCTGTCCAGAATGAAGAATCTGCCAGTCCAGTTTTGTCTCGTCAGATTGAAGGAGAAACTCCCGATTTGTCTCCTGATCAGGGACGAGAAACTGAAACAGTGAGACCACCAGAAGTTCATCAAAGCTCAACACCTGTCCGAAAGCCTAGAGAATGGAAGTCTATGAAGGGTTATCCTCATGACTTCATCATTGGTGACCCCTCTCAAGGAGTAACAACAAGATCATCCACCAAAAGGCCAACCGAACCTAGCAATCTTGCTCTCTTGTCACAAATAGAACCCAATAATGTCAAACAAGCTCTTGAGGATCCATCATGGGTCAAAGCAATGCAAGAGGAGCTTGCTCAATTTGATAAGAATAAGGTTTGGACATTGGTACCTCATCCGGATAGTAAGAAGGTAACGGGTACTAAGTGGGTGTTTAAAAATAAACTTGGTGAGGATGGACAAGTTGTTCGTAACAAGGCTAGATTAGTGGCCCAAGGTTACGATCAAGAAGAGGGTATTGATTTTGATGAGTCTTTTGCTCCGGTAGCTAGAATGGAAGCAATTAGGTTGCTTCTTGCCTATGCTGCCCATAAGGGTTTCAAAATGTTTCAAATGGATGTTAAGTGTGCATTCCTTAATGGTTTTATTGATAGGGAAGTGTATGTGGCTCAACCCCCCGGTTTTGAACATAAAGAATTTCCAAATCATGTTTTTAAATTAACTAAGGCTCTTTATGGTCTTAGACAAGCTCCAAGAGCTTGGTATGAAAGGCTTAGTGCCTTCTTGTTGGAAAATCATTTTCAAAGGGGAACCACCGACACTACCTTATTCATTAAAGCATCTAATGATGATATTCTTCTTGTTCAAGTTTATGTTGATGACATTGTGTTTGGTTCGGCCAATGTTTCCTTGTGTGAAGAGTTTGGAAAACTCATGACTAGTGAGTTTGAGATGAGTTTAATGGGAGAGCTTACTTTCTTTCTTGGCCTCCAAATTAAGCAAACTCCTAGTGGTACTTTCATTCACCAAGGAAAATATGCAAAAGAACTTATTAAAAAATTTGGCCTAGAAAATTCCAAATCAATGGGCACTCCTATGCATCCCAATACTAAACTTGAAAAGGATGATGATGGCCAAGATGTGGATGAAACAAGGTATAGAGGAATGATAGGTTCACTCATGTACCTTACCTCCTCTAGACCGGATATAGTCCAAAGTGTGGGTGTATGTTCAAGGTTTCAATCTCATCCAAAAGAATCCCACCTTACGGCTGTTAAACGCATCATTAGATACATTAAAGGAACTTGTAATTATGGATTATGGTATCCTAAATCTGATGACTTTTGTGCAGTAGGTTTTTGTGATGCAGATTATGCGGGAGATCGAGTAGATAGGAGGAGCACCTCCGGCATGTGTTGCTTCCTTGGAAGCTCACTCAACATGTGGTCAAGCAAGAAACAAGCCACAGTGGCTCTATCTACTGCTGAAGCCGAATATGTTTCCGCATCTGCTTGTTGCTCACAATTAATTTGGTTAAAAACACAATTGGAAGATTACAAATTAAAAATCAATAGTATACCCTTATTTTGTGATAATATGAGTGCTATAAACATTTCAAAAAATCCAGTTCTGCACTCAAGAACTAAGCACATTGAGATAAAATATCATTTCATTAGGGAACATGTGCAAAAGGGTACTATTGATATTCAATTTGTAAAATCTGAAGACCAAATTGCTGATATTTTTACAAAACCTCTCTGTGAAGACAGATTCTGTTCATTGAGAAAAAGTTTGGGAATGTTTGATTTGAGTTTTATTGAAAATCTGTGAATTTGTGACTCTGTTCTGTTTTGCTCGTAGGTTTGGACGAGATAAAAATAAATGGCACAATGGAAGAGCTGTGGTCTAGGGGGAGGGACGCAGAATTCAAATTTTATGGGCCCCACCAAATTCCATAACCCTACCATAACAGTTTTGTTAGTTATCTCTCTATGTACTTAAGAATCTTCCTTCTTGTGTCATAATATCTTCTTGGAAGTGGTTCTTGTCAAATCAAACCCTTCTCTCCATCTAATCCCTTGATTTAAGGTAACCACTTTTCAGTTTTTGATTTCAAAAGTTAAAAGGGAAATCATTTTTTGGGCAATAACCGCCCATAATGGTCATTAACCGCCCACTAATGATCATTATTTCCATCATTCTCTCTCTCCAAGCCACATTTAATGCGTCACCCACCTTGCTTCTCTCCCACTCCACTCGGTTATCAACCACACCCTTTCATATTCTCATTTCTCCATAACTATGAAAAAGAAAACTGCGCCAAGAAAGAGTGAGAGAATTCTTCTTTCTCGGAAACCATCAACACCTCAAACCCACACCCATATCCACATTCATTCAACCTCATCATCTTCTCCTTCACCACCATCCAAACAAACAACCACCATGAGAAAGAAGGTGATTGCTCACAAGAGCTCAGGCCGAGGAAAGAACAAACAACCCGCAGTTGAAGAAGAAGAGCAAGAATCTCACACTTCTCCTACTCCTTCACCTCCTCCCTCATCACCAAAGAAGACAACACCCGGAAAAGACTCAAAAAAGGATCAAGGGTTTGCACTAAATGACACAACCGAACCTGCGAACTTGGAATCCATGGAATTCCGAGACAAGTTTCGCAAGTCTCACTCCCACTATGATCCAAGCAGGTTTAACTCTTGCACCTCATATGAGTTCCATAAAGAGGTTATGGAGAAACGCCATCTATGCACTACATATCTTGTCAGTCTCGACAATCTCAAGAACACCACCATTCCTTCTCTGTTTGAACTTCTCAAATGGAAACCTCTGCTCCTTATCAAAAAGCCAGTATACCCAGGTCTTGTTAGAGAATTTTATGCTAACATGCGGCTCATCGATGGCACCCTTCATTCCTATGTCAAGAGGGTTCAAATAGCCCTTGATGCTGAGACTATTGGAGCGGCCCTGGGCTTCAAGGATGAAGGTCCGAAAGCTTACATGGTGGAAAAATGGGACACACAAGTCGGCATTTCTCACAAAACTGTTCTTCAGCACATTTGCACAAACCTTTCCGGATTGCATGGAACCACTCCAACTCACAAAGCGCTTGGACCGGTCAATTCCTTGCTTCATCGCATCATCACTCATATTCTGACTCCCCAAAGCGGCTCACACAACCGAGTAACATTTTCTGACTGTCTCATTTTGTTTGCTTTGGTTACCTCTACCCCTATCTCTTTTGGTTATATTATGATTAGACACATGTGGGATTCTGTTAGAAGCACCAGAAAGGCTAATCTGCCTTATGGTATGTTCTTAACTGGAATTTTTGAGTACTTTAAAGTTGATTTGTTGAATGAGAAGGTAGAAAATGATGTGTCTATAATCCGTGGTGGAGGCGTGACTAAAGAAACCAAAGGGAGAAAATCGGACAGTGAGCATGAGGGAAAGCCAGAATCTTCCAAAACCATCAGGTCCTTTCAACAGATCTTGGGAGAATTCTCAAACATGGCTGACATGATGTTTCGGTCTCATAAAGAAGCCCGGAAGCAGGCTTATGAGAATGAGAAAGCTTGGAAAAACTGCAAAGAAAGGGTCAACTTGATGCTGGAACATCTTCAAAAGGATTTGGGAGAAGAGAGTGAAGGAGGCGCTGAAGAAGAGGACATGCAATTCTCTGATAATTAGTGATTTTCTCTGATTGATATTGGCTCCATTAGGCTCAATCTTTTTTTGTTTTTTGTATAAGCATGACTTGATACTCACTGCTTTAGGATAATCCCTAGGATGCTTTGATACATTTCTGCTATTTTATCTGGAATATTTTGTTATGCTTATCACGGTTATGCAGGTGCCCCTTTGATGACAAAAGGGGGAGGAAATTTAGGTTCCAAAATTGAAATTGGAACGAAACAGGGGCTGAAAAACAGGGGTTGAAATTTTCAGTTTTGAAGATTCATGATTACCCTTGTTCAAAGAATGCATGTTGATTGTATTTGGTCATTGCTGTTTGAACTGCATGTTGTAGTTTATCATGATTAGTTTATTTGGCATTTGGTTTATAATGTTTGATTTATTTTGATGCCTGGCTGATTGATTCATCATTGATAAACTTGTTGGTTTAAAAATTTATTTTTGGCAGTTCCTTTATTTGTGTAAAATATCAAAACTGCCTTGTTTTTGTATTCAAATATCTTTCATTGTGTTGTTTTGCTCTGATAGGAAAATATTTGAAAAATATTTGGATATTTTTTTTGAAAAGTTTGAGCAGTAAATCAGTTTATGATATCAAATGAGTTTTGATTATCAATTAAAACTGCTCATAAATCAAGCAATTTAGCATTATAAAATCTGCTAAATAACATTGTTACTTGAAGCTTGATTTAAATGTTACAGGTTTATGCTTCCCTTGGTAAAATAGCATATATTAAGGGGGAGCCATGTGACATTATGAAAGGGGGAGAAATTCAAATCAAAGGGAGTATTACTTACTCAATTTTTAATTTCTTTCCATTTCAATTTTAATAATGTTTGTCATCAAGGGGGAGATTGATGAGTTTGGAAAACTCTAAAATAAAACTTGTGATGACTAAACATTATTAAAATAAATAATTGCAAAATTATTAATCTGATTTTCATTTAACATATTTTGATTAATAATTTTGTTGCAGGTTTTATGTTGGGCCGAGAAATGAGTTTCTGACTTAAGCCCAACAATTAGCCTTGTTGCATGCATTATATCATGAGGCTGAAATTTCATATTAATGGGCCAGAATAAATAATAATGTTGCAAGCCCAATGCTCTATTGTTTGCTTTCCATGCTTGATCCGTTACACAATTTTATCAGGAAAGCAAATGCTTACCAAATGGGCCAGCTTTGATCACATTATCACAAGCCCAAATTATGCTAAAGAGAATAGGTTCCATGCTTGGTCCGAAATAAAAGGAAAATGAAAGCATAGTGCTTCCAACGGAACCAAGCTTTAACAAAGTGATGGATTTCAAAATCTATTACATTGTTAATTAATGCATGGGGAACATGAGAGAGAAAATACAGCTGAATTGATTGATGGGTGTTATGTCAAACACGCCACTCTATGCTAAGGGAAGTAAAAGCAAGCTATGCCTAATTAATTTGTTTAACTTCTTTGCATTGCTTTTCTTTTCTTCAGATTCCTTTCATTCTCTCTCATCTCTTTCTTCTTCTCTATTCGGTCCTTGTCCAGGAAACAATGGACGCCGAGCTCTTCAACGAAGAAAAGGAAAGAGTTGCATGCTTCAAGACCATCGAGCAAATGATGGCAAGAAAACACACCAAAAGAAAGATGAGCTGTGGCTAAGATACTTACCAAATGTGGTTAGATTTGGTGAAGCAATCTTGAGCCTTTCATGCTCAAAATGGAAGAAGAAGATTCGGCCAGAAGGGAGATTCTTGAAGCATGGCTTGTCTTCGAATCTGACCAACCACCACAGGGAGTAGCTAGAGTGGCGAAGTGATAGTTGGAGGCAGAGTTTGAAGCAGATGAAGTCATCATCATCATGAGGCATCAAGGGCCAGAAATCCATCTTGGAGAGCAAGCCAAGGATGGAGAGCCCGGATTGATGAAGGTTGATGATCAAGAAAGGACTAGAGGTAATTGCATGTTGGTTAATGCATGGTTATCTCTTTTCTCTCTGTGTGGCCGAACCGGTTTGTTGAAGGAGGAAGAGGTTGGTTCGGTTTTTGGCTTCAATATGTGGAGGCTCCTCTCTTCTATAATAAGGGTGGACAACCATTGTTTGAAGCAAGGAGAAAATTTGAGAGTGCAAGGCACAGAGTTCTCAGAGCTACCTGAGCTAATAGATTTCTCTTCTCCTTCAATGTATTCTGTTTAGTATTTTTCTGTTTAATTTTGTCATGTCTTGAGTCTCATGGTAAAAGGCAAACAAGTGAGGTTTGTAATGAAAAAGCCATAGAGCGGAAAAAGGCAGAGAGTGCAAAATTAAAAGAAAAGCCATTGATGTCTTAGAGTTCCTTTGTACATCTTTGTTGTGTATCATGATTCTGTGGGAATCCCCTTGTAAGTTGGGTTAGCACTTTACAAGTTGTAATCAGATTGATTATAGTGAAATTCCATCATGTTTGTGATGGAGACTGGATGTAGGCTGCACTGCACTTAGCAGCCGAACCAGGATATATCTGGGTGCAAGTTCTTTCTCTTTCTACTCCATTTCTGTTTTCTACCACACACGAGCAAAAGCCAGAATTATCTCGTGCCAAGTGACGAGACAAAACAAAAAGTCTCGTGGCAAGGGACGAGACAAAACAAAGTTGCTCGTGTCAAGTGACGAGCAAAAACAGAAAAGTCTTCTCTGAAGTTCAGCAAGTGCCAGCATTTAAAAAGGGGGCTAAGATTCAACCCCCCCCTTCTCTTAGCCACTGAAACCATCAGATTACTATGCTAAATGAATGAGGGAGAAATGGTCTTCATCTTCTTAGGTTCTTCGTTATCACGACTTGAATAGCTATGTTTAGCTGAAAAACAAAAAGCATCGGGTCTAAGCAAAGGGAAAAAAAATAGAAGAAAACAAAAGGTTACGCGCATTACTTGTGGAAAATTAGTAAATGGACAGTGTTTGATTTGCATATCAATCTTTTGTCCTTGGAGCACATCATACGAGTATATTGAAAGAAAATTTTCCTATAAGACAAAGATAAACATTACAATTTAATGAAAGTATTATAAGTTAAAGTGCCTAGAATGTGCAAAGAACATTATTGTTTAAGGAAATTCCCATGAATTAGACGTGTAGTGAAACGAATATTTGATGAATCCATTGCAAAGAGAGTGAGTGGACTTGGGAGAGTGATGGTCAAAATAAGCGAACAATAGAGAGTGAGTGCAAACGAATATATATCACAATTTTTCTTTAATTTTTTTTTAATTTGTTTTTAGGACCACCATCACTTATATCGCAATCTTCTTTCTTCTTCTTCATGGAACCTGGTTGGCGTTGTCACTTTTTAGTCTTTATCCATCTCTCTGAAATTGACATTGCAAGTTGCAGCACGACCTTGTCAAAGTCTTCAGGCACAAGACAAGTCAACACCTTTGTTGAGTGAATAGATTAAGAGTAGTTTATATAGTGCAAAATATATGGTGTGATTCGATGAGTAAAGTGTAAGAACAGCATACTTGCAAAAAGAGAAAATTAATTGTTGCTAGTTCAAAAAAGAGAGATGGAGATTGAGTTATAAAGAATGTAAAATTAGTATAAAGTTATTTTGGTAAAAAACTAAATAAAATAAAGAAAACAGAGAAAAATTATTTATTTCTAATTGATGGATGGTTTATATCAAAGAAGTGTATTTATAAATTGAGTCTCCTTAATTCAGTTTAATGCAATTCATCCAACAAAAATAATAATAACAGAGAGAGGTGTATTCTCCTTTTGTCAAGAGAGAGTATTATTGCAATCTTCTTTTGATAGAAAGAAGTTGTAATTTTCAAAGAAATTTATTTTATACAAATTTTAATTTTTTAATATATATATTTTACTGTGTCATTTGTCTGGTTCCTAATAAAAAATACTTCACCATCTACTAGAACATATGATGGCAAACTACCAAACTAAGCTAACATTAACAGTACATACAATTTACTCCATGTAGCTAACTATAATACAGGCCAAATATATTTGGATTATATCAAGTGACTTTTTATTCGGCAACTTAAAAAGAAACAAAATACAAACTTTTCACACAACTCCAAGTAAGAAATCAGTCTAATTCTTGGATCACTTCTAAATCTTGGATAATCTGTCTTGCAGGCACACCAATTTTAGAATATTTTCTTGAAGGCCCTGTGGAAGCAAAAGGATTAGGAGGGATTGGTAATGTGTCTTGGTCTCCCTCCAACATTTGAAGCACTGTCTGCATTGATGGTCGATCCACTGCATGCCATTGGATGCACCAAAGCCCCACTGTTGCTAGCTGCTTAGCAATTTTAGCATCCCCTTCATCTTCAATATGAATTCTCATTTCTTCCTTCTCTTCCAAAAGATTATGAATCCATTCAGGGTAGTAAATATGGCTGCTATTTTCTTCTACATCCTCCGTTATCTTTTTCCCTCCAATTGTTTCAAGCAGCATCATTCCGTAGCTATAAACATCAGACTTGTAAGATACATTTCCAAAGTTTCTTGAGAAAACTTCGGGCGCAATGTATCCCAAAGTTCCTCTAGCTGCTGTCATTGACACTACACTTTGATCCTTGGAACATAATTTAGCTAAACCAAAATCACAAATTTTAGGAGTAAAATTGTGGTCTAGCAACACATTTTGAGGCTTGATATCAAAATGGAGAATACGTTGATCACAACCTTGGTGAAGATACTCAATACCTTTAGCTACACCTAAAGCAATTTCTTGCAACTTCTTCCAGCCCAAAAAGTTTTGCTTGTTGTCCGGCGAATTTATGAACTTCTGCAGGGAAGAATTCGGCAAGAACTCATAGATAAGAGCTCTTCTGAACCCATCAGCACAAAAACCAACCAACCGGACAATATTGACATGGTGGATTTTACCAATTATACCAACTTCATTGACAAACTCTTCCCCATTTCCCTGGGAATTATTCAGCATTTTCACAGCAACAGTAAATTCTTTTGAGATGCTTCCTTTGAAGACAGTTCCATAGGCTCCCTCTCCTAACTTGTTGCCGAAGTTATTGGTAATTCTCTTGATTTCAGCATAAGAGTACCTGGTTGGCTTTTGAGCTCTGTAGTCTTCAAGAAATTTTTCAATAATTGCTTCTTTTTCTTTTTGTATTATGCAAGTATCATAGATGTAGTAAATCGCACCGGTTAGCAGGATAAGGAAAAATGATCCCAGTACTGATCCTGCATTCATCAAAACTCCATCTTTAGAAAATTTTCACATTTACTTGCTTTCAGGCTAATTAATAATGATACCAAGAAAAGCATTAAAAAAAAAGAGAAGGCATAATGAAGTTGAAAACTAACCTGTTGTTACCAGAGCTGTTGATGGTCCTGCAACAACACCAGTAAACTTAGATCATGCAATCACTTGAAAAAGCAATAACCCTGAATTTGTTTAACAAGTTAAAAGGTACATAAAGCTAGTCGGAATCATGGACTGATTCATTGATTTGGATGTCTAATGTTTTCATGAAATTCATCTACTTGCTTCAATTATTCGTTAATATAACATCTAAGAAGGAATCTACTCCAAAACAATAAGAGTCAAGCTTAATTATATTGGCTATTAGTCATGTCAAATGCAACAAAATGAAAAAATAAATAAAAAAATAAGCTACCTTTATGGTTGTCTAAACAACTGAATTCATTCTTTGTACTATTCCAACTACACCTGTTCCCTTTTGATTCACAATGTCCACAGTCTGGTTCAGACCATTTCAGATGAAGATGAGCATCCTCATCAACGAATATTCTCGGGACTGATGAAACATTGAACATTTTGGTGCAGAATGAGAGAGGCAAGTACTCGATTTTTGAACTAGATGGAATTGCATATATGCTACTAGCCGAGGTGCTTAGGCATTGAATCAAGTAATCTTTGATGTAATCCCTTTCAAGTGCTGAACAGTTAAAGAAATAATAGTCATCATAGTAATCATCAGCTTTCATGTTGAAGTTGAAAGGTGAAGCTGAAAGTTTGAGGCTATGAAGAAGCCTAGGAAAGCAACCATTATGAGGATATGATAACTCAATTGTTTGCTTTCTATAGTCAATCTTGTTGACACTGAAATTCAGTGAATCATGGAGCTCAATGAGAGTCTCATTACTGTCTGTGCAAACCAGATCAAAGCCCGGGTAGCCGCAGTTTTGCGGCTGCCGGCCTTTGATTCTGAAAGGGAACCGGATTTCTTGATTTCCACATGACAAAACTTGACATGTATCAGAGGCTAGTGCTAACTCTACATTGAAGCAGAACATGAACAAAACTCCAATCAAAGAAAAACCCATGTTAGAGTGTAGTATAGATTCTTGTGTGGTTTATTAGCACATGAAATGAAAGCACTAAGATTCTAAGTTCTAACCCCTTATTTGGGTTTAATAGAATTTTCAATCACTCCATAGCTTCCCAGTCTTTTCCACTTCTAAAGTTTGTGGTGCTTATGCTTTCGGGATAGAAAGAAATATTGCAACGTCTTTTATGGTTTTGGGTGTTTCTCCGAAGTTGAGTGTATTGTGTCAAAGTAATTAAAACAATAATTATCTTCTTGTGAGTAAACACAAATACAAGTTGACTTTTCACTGAAGGCACACGTTTTCCACGAGACTTTTCTCTAGTCCTTGCATAAAGCTATAGCTAATTTTATGTAACTTACCTAAACAAGAAGACCATGGATTTTACACCTAAGGTAGAACGAAAGAAATGTTATCAGAAAACAGTGATTCCATGAAAGAATAAAAAGTGTGATCCACTGAGGTAGCTTAGGATCGGGATATTGAACCCGACGTGAATCGAACACGCAACCTTCTGATCTGGAGTCAGACGCGCTACCATTGCGCCACGGATCCTATGCTGCTTAATTTCTTCATGCTTTTTATAATTTACGTTTTCTTGGTCCAACAGTTTCTTTTTTCCGACTGAATTGATTCGACGGTTTAGAACTCTACATGGGCCTTTCCGCAACATGGAACAAATCGTTTTGGGCTTTTCTCATAAAGATTTTGTTTTTTGAATTTGGCGGAAAAAAAATAAAAGATAAAAATAGAAAATAAACTTTATTGTTTTCACTATTTTCTCCTTTTTTTTTCTACAAAATCTAGAAAATATAAAAAATAAAAGTACAAACTAAATGCTTCTTATATTTCTTTTAGATTGATTAGATAGCTCTATCTACTATTTGGTTTTGTCAAGCTTCAAATCTAAATGCAGTATACTAAGAGAGACATAATTTTTAGTTAAACTAAGTCCCAGCTAAAAAAATATATAATTATTTCAATATCTCACCGAAAGAAAAATTCATAGTGAACATTGAACAACATAACACATTTAAGAATTTAGATGAAGTTTGTAATATTTAGTTACATCTTATTAAGGTAGCGTTTGGAAGAAAAATTAAAATTGAGAGACAGTTAAGACATAGAAATTTAAAATAAAAAATTGAAATAAATTTTAATATTGTGTTGTGTAAAGTATGTAAGACTATGTTATATCTTAGTATTATAGTTGGTTTGAAATAAATATAGAGACAGAAATAAAATATCTTCTTTTTTTTTCTCTCTTTCTTCTTTTCTATTTTTTTTTTCAAACAGCGCAGGAACGAGTAGCGACAAAGACGTAGAGACGAACAACGATAAAAGTGTAAGGATGTGAGAGTAGAGCTTCTAAGACAAAGAAGAGAGTTGGATGAACGTGCACATACAAAAAAAAGAAAAGGCCAACAAAGTAGAGTTGGATTTCCAACTTTAAAATAAAGAGTATTTTGAATAAAAAATTATTATTTAAATTTCGGCTTTCGTTTAAAAAAAAATTTAATTTTTTGTGTTCCCAAACTTTGAAGGTATTGAAATTTTGGAATCAGAGATTAAAATTTAATCTCTAATTATTAAATACAATACTAAATCTCAGTATCTAATTTTAATTTTAATACCCTTACCAAATGCTACCTTACATTCTATATATACATGAGTGCGCATCAATAGATAATAACATTTCTATTATTTAAAAATTTTATAATATAATAATAAATATGAAGTTAACTAAAATAATAAATATTTTAATACGGTAGCTAAGAATTTTTTGGTTCAATTTTTTAAAATAGTAAAAATATATTTTTTTACAGGTTATATATAGTGAATAATGATTCAAAAAATATATTATATATAAATTCTTCTCCTATCTGTCACTAAAAATTAAAAAACTTCTCCTATCTCCTTTATATGTGGTATTATTATTATTATTATTATTATTATTATTATTATTATTATTATTATTATTATTATTATTATCCAAATAATAAAAAGTTAAAATAATGTTTTTCAAAGCAAGTAAGAAGTTTCTATTCCAGGGAATAATAATAATAAAAAAGAAATATTTGTCATACAAAGTTAGCATCTTGGAATGAGCAATGTATGTGGCCACCACCCACGAAGCTGGTATCAGGTGCCATCATAAACGTGGAAAACAAATCATATTAATTAATTAATTAACAATTCCCCGTACATTTGAATAATGATATTTTTTCTTTCGATAAATTAACAACGTTTCAAACTTAAGTTCTAATAATTTTTTAAAGAGCATAAAGTTTCTGATGGGAATTCAAAAACTGTTGTTTATAGCAAGTTATAAAATAAAATCTCCTCTCAAAATGCATGCATGAAAAATGAAAATAAGAATTCTTAGAAGTTAGAACCAGTCTATATTTTAGTACATCCGATCTGTACAAGATGCTTAAGAACTTCGATGTTAAAATTTTCCAAGTAAAATAAAAGAAAAAGATGAGCACGTGACACGTGTGCTTTCGTCAATCATAAACTTGTCTCTCCAAAAGTGGTATCTAGTCTCTTGGCAGATTCTGCAGTTAGTGGTGCTAAATGTTTGGCTCAATTTATGGCTTTAAGTTTTTTTAATTCTTTTTCAATAGAGGGGTCAAATATTTTGTTAATGAAGTTTGATTAAATTGATATAAATTAAATAATAAAATATTTATACATAAATTTTTAAATATAGTGTAAAAATGTTTATAGGTAACAAAAAAATTTATTTGATATAACATAGAATTTTTATGTGTTGTACACTAATTTTTTCATACTATACATTAAATTTTTAGTACTTAATATTTTTGCAAGTAGATTACTATTTGTATCTACAAAAGTTGAAAACACTGATATGTCTACTCATAGAAAAAAAAATTACCATTTGTTCTATAAAACATAAATTTTTACTAACAAAACTATTCAAATTCAAAAAAATTATTTGAAATTCTCAAATTACCTTACTACCACCACTTACTCCACACCATTACTTTTCCAATTCCAAATCTTACCACCATGAAACCCTTCCTCACCACCATCCTTAAACCCTATTACCACCATCATTCAAAATGCCTCCTGTACCTCCGACGAATATTCCAGAAACAACGATTATTTCAACCAAACACAGAACAAGTACAAACTTCAACCATGTCTTGTTGTAACTCCAAGAAAAGAAAGAGACGCACTTAGATTTAGAGTAGAAACCTTCCATTGAAGGGGTAGCAGGGGTGACGGTCATAAGATACAGATCCCAATTCGTTTCCACATTTTGGAACAAACCCAATAACTTCGAATACGCATCACATTTCTTCGCCACCCCAACCAACCAAACCTTCCCTCCACTTCCACTACTACCACCACCAAGTCAAGATTGCAGAGGAAGATAGGGAGCAGATAGCGTGTTCTTGAAAAGATTTTAGAAAGTGGAGCGTTAGTAGGCTGAAGATTGAAAGAACGAAGTGTTTGAGCTCAATTTTCAGAAATGATGCCATTCCTTGATTGAACTGAGGGTTTTGATGATTGTAGATTTGCATCAAGTGGAAGGTATCCGGGTGGCGCCGTTGGCTCTCCTGGGAACATTTTATGGCCGCCATGAGGGAGTTCGACACCGGAGGTCCATCGTCGTCGGCGGTAGAGGAGGTCGATGAGGGTTTTGAGGAAGGGAGGCGGTCGAGGGATACGCCAACAGAGAGTTCTAAAGCACGCAACTGGAGACGCGGGGAGACGGTTACGGCTGCGGCTACGGCGATGACGACAGTGCACGATTGGGTGATTGTGTCGCAGAGGGAGGAAGAAGGGAAGGCCAAGAGAGCGGAGACTACGTGGCGGAAGGTCGTCTGGGAAGCTTGCGGATTTTGGATGACGGCAGTGATGGTGGTAGTTGGGGATGAGAGTGGTGGTGAAGAAGAGTTTGCGTGGTGGTGGGATTTGAAATTAAAAAGTGGTGGTAAAGATAAAGATAATTTAGAAATTTTAGGTTATTTTTTAGTGTTTGGATAATTTTGTTGTGCGGAATCCATATTTCATGAGTACAAATGATAATTTCCTTTTTTTATAGATAGATATGTCAACGTTTTCAACTTCCGTAGATAGAAATAGTAATTTACTATATCTTTGCTAAATATATATAAAAGAAGAATAAACAGACAACAATAATAATAATGATATTGAAGGAGAATCAAGAGGGTAATAAAAGAAAAAAAAAGTACGTGATAACTAAATTGGAGACTTAATTTTAAAAACGCTTAAACACATAAATTTATTGTTCTAAATATGAGTAATCTTTAACCTAATTTGTATGGAAAAAGTTTTTATAATTACTCAGTACGTATTTATTAGATCATATTTTTTATATTTTTAGCTATTAATATAATTTATTATCAAAAGAATGAAATTATATATAACATAATAAATACAAAATAATAGTTCTGTAATTGAAGAATAAATAAAGAATATAATACATAAAAAATGATTTTTCAAAATAGTTATATAAAACCATTCAATTTATATATATATATCAATCCACCTTTTTTATAAACTAAGAATATATAATAATAACAAATATAGTGTTAGTTAAATTGGTAAATATCTAATATTTTAGTTAAACTTTTTAGATTGGAATCTTCGAAATAAAATGTATAGGTGGGAGAGATAAGTCTAAAGACACATCTCCAAAACTGTTTGGGAATTACTAAATTCTATTTTGGAAAATAATTCTAACTTGAGCTGAACTAACTCTAATGGCTGAGGATTTTTTTTTTTTTTTTTTTGAGAGGGAATGAGAATAATATGGGGAACAACCAAATATGTTGATAGAATAGAGTGAAAATAAGAACCAGCTCAAGAACATATACTTTACAATGTTTGGTCTTTGGTGCAACATTATTGTTCCTCAGCATGTGGAACTATTGGCTTGTTTTGTTGCGGCTGTTAACCTAAACACAATAGATGGTCTTGTTATATATATTTTTTCTATCACCGTATTTTACAGGTCGATGTGGATTGAAATTTCTGTTAAAAGTTTGTGAATCAATGTGTTATTACATGTATAAAATAATATTTATTTAAATAGATAAATAAATTAACCAACGAAAAAAATTAGAATCTGCAAAGCATTTATTTATAGAATTTTTTTAAATAAATAAAAAATAATTTATTTATTGAATTAAATAATTTTAAAAATAATTACGAAAATATGTAGCATGTCTTATTTTATTTATATTGTAAACGAGATAAATTTATACTGTAAACGAGATAAGATAGAGTGAGTGACATATATATATCTCATTTACAGTGTAAACTTATCTCATTTACACTATAAACGAAATAAGACTGGACGGACCTATATATACATGTCATTGACAGCAACATTCCAGGCTCCATTTTCAACTTTTCGGCCACTTTTTTTCTCTTTTCTATTATTTTCTAACCATATTGTTGAGTAACTCTAAGAAGGCGCGCGCAAATGCACGTGATCCGGACATCAATCGACTGAATGCAACATGACATGTCGCTCGGACAGCCGACTTCGCGGCTAGTTTTGTTATCTTCATGTTTATGTTACCGCATATATATATAGTCATGGTTAAAATACTTGTCAAGAACTAGTATATAATTTATGATTTAAGTGGCTAAATGTATCGTTAGCAACAAGTCACTGATAAGGTATGATGTTAGGAATGTGGTTATGAATTTTTCATAATTAAGTTATTAAGTACACAATTATTAATTTAGATATTAAATGTTATGTGGTAGATGTTTTTCTTGAAGTTAATTTATTAATTATATATTTCTTAATTTATTAATTTAGTTATTAACTATCAAAGTAGAAGTTATTTTTTAAGTAAACAATTATGTAATTTTGTATTTACCTAAATTAAATTATTAAGTAAAAGTTTGTTAATTAGATTATTTATTTTCTAATTGTGATCATTTATTTTTTGTCAGAGACATCGCCTACTTCTTTCTCGGCGAGTAAGTCACACACTTGTACCATCGGATGCTATCGTCCTATATTTGAGGGAGGTTAGCTTCGGCAACACAGTGCCTCTTAGGGACTTCGTCTTTGACAACTCACTGATCACGACATTTGTGTAGCATTGGCGTCCAGAGACTCACACGTTCCACCTGCCATGGGGTGAGTGCATCATCACCTTACAGGACGTTGTATACTACCTCAGGTTACATGCGCATGGGGAACCAGTGCGGGGGTGCTTCCATGATTTCTACAGATGGTACGACACAAAAATCTGAGAGTTAGTGGAGCGACTACTTGGTTCCAGGCCTCCAGTAGTTCAGCAGCAGGGAGCGCAGAGAAAGGAGTCTTTGTCCTTGAAGCTGACATGGCTCTAAGAGCGAGTCTGACATATGCTCGAGACCACTGATCCAGACACCCTCTGGCAGTATGCGAGGTGTTACATCATGTTACTGATTGGGGATTACCTGATGACGGACAAGTCGAACAATCTAGTCCATCTCCGGTATTGGAAAATAGAGATTTCTCATGCATCGCGTCTAGATCTAATGCATGATAGTGACTTGGTATATTTGATAGTACAAGAATTGAGTAGGAGGGAGGCAAAATGTAGTGCACCACTGCCTTGGCCGGCATCTCTAGTATAAACTCCTCCTCTTCATCATGTTCAGAAGAACCACTATCGTTGCTATCTGCAACATACTCCTCATCAGAGTCTTCATCATCTACGTACATGTTTTCTACTGGACTAGCAACATGAATCGATAGTGGTGTGAAAGGTGGGTCATCCTGCACAAAGGTTGAGTGGACGGATCCACCGCCACCAAACATCACTAACCTCCGCAAAAAGCTCCATCACTTGTTCCGCCATAATTTTCTCATGGATGTGTAAGGGTTTTGAGTTTGGTTTTCATTTCTTTTGATATTTTGAGAACCTTTATCATCACTGCATGTTGTTACAGCCGCCGTCGCTGAAGTTTTGACCGCCGCTGTTGCTTAAGGTGATTGCCGCCAAATCGGTTTAGAGATTGTTGCTATTTTGTTTTCTTATTACAGTAAGTGTTTATGTTTCGAAAACCCCTGTGTTAGTATTCTGTTATGCTTGGTTATAAACTTTGAAATTCTAGTAACGTAGGGTCGTACTTTGAATGTTGTATGTCGCTTAATGTTGTTGTGGTTGCTGCGATAATGGTTTGAGATGAGGTTGCGGTTTCCGCTGACCGCGGACTGAGAGAAAAGATCTTTCTTTGATGCGTTTGGGTTAAGGGATTGACTTATCAAGGTAGGAGCTTTTTCTAAAAATTTATTTTTGTAATTGGAATTGCTATCATTTGATATGGACGTGCGAAATGCATTTTTAGTGATTATGTAAGTCTTATGAATTGTCTGGTTTGTCTTTGATGAATATGGTTGTTTATTGATTGAATTATTAACTGATTTTGTTAAAATGGAGGTTGTTGAAATTGGTTTGATTTGAAATGATTTTAATATTTGAAAGTCTGAATTTTGTTTTATTGGAAACTGATTTGGTCTTGAATTCGTTGGAAAGGGATGAGAATTGGTTTGGTTGGGACCCGAAAAGGATGACAAAGTCCAAGTTTTAGGGGAGATTCTGCCGAAATTTCTATAAAATTCGAGACTTTGTTTGAAACGTTATTTTGAAAATAATGAATTATGCTTTGAATTGAATTATTGATAAATGAATTATGATTGAACTTATTTTATTAAGAAAATTATTATATTTTGAATGTAATTTCATTTAAGAAAAGAATTATATTTTAAAGTTGATTTAAAGATAAAAATACTTATGTTTTTGAATTTGATTAAATAAGTAGAATTGGAGGAGTTTTAGTGGATTTAAAAGAAACTTGAATTTTGATTGATTAATTTCACTTTACGACGTTTTAGGAAAAGTTTGAAATATTCTTTGAAATTTTGATTTAGCAAAACCAAAATAATTTTCGAGCCTTTGGAAACGCTTCAGATTTATGAATGAAATTGAAATTAGTTTTCGGTTTCAATGATTTGGTTTTGGTTTAAATAAGCTAGTTTTGAAATTGGTTCGGAATATTTAGATACATGACTTGGTTTTGGTTTAAATTCTATTTTATTTATTCAAATCAAGAAGCTAAGGTTTTAGAGGTTTTCAATGAATTTAAGGAAATGAGTTAGGTTATTCTCTCCTAAAGTTTTGAGACTCTACTGAAGAATTTTATGACCAAATCCTGATTTAGAATGAATAATTTTGAGTCTTTCAGAAGAGATTTTGATTTTGGTATGGTTTTGAAGTCGTTTAGGAGTTTTAGAAAGATGTTGCGGAAAGTGGCTCTATTTTGAAAAGAAATTGATTTTAGAATAAGTGGTTCTTGAATACGTTTATTATTTGAAAGTAAAGGGGCGAAGAATGTTTTTTTAAATAAGATTTTAGCCTAATTGATTGTGGATATTACTGAGATTGTTGATAAGTCGCTTGCGCCTGACAAGGATGGTTGGTTAATCCCGCTTGTCGAAATTGCGGCGCCAACGTAAGGACAGTTGGTTAATCCTGCTTACGTGTAGATGTAAGATCGGAGGCAGAGTATCCCGCTCACATCCTTTCAAATCATAAGAGTGTCCCCAGCACTATATACGTGGGTAGTATGTCTGGCACTATATCCGTGGAGGGATCCCATTTATATTTGTGACCGGAAGGCGACATTCCCATGAAAATGCGTTAGGTTGGCATTTGAACCGACAATGTGATATCACAGGCAATAGGGCAGACATTCATCATATGCATCTATATGACATTATTTGGGTGTGCATGTTGTAATTAGTTTACCTATGTGAATAATTATGTTTAATTGCTAATTGCTATACTTGATGTAACTGCTTTGATTGTGTTTGTGACTGAAATTGTTTGGATTGTGGTGATTGGATGTTGATTGAGTTGTTTGGGTTTGAGGCCGTATTTGATTACGTGATGGGTTTGAGGCCGTGGCTGGTATGTGTTTGAGGTTTAGTTATGTATAAAGTATTTGATTGTTTCAGCATAGACTTAATGAACCTATACTTGAAACACGATGATCATTTATATAGCTTAGGTAACTTCCTTTATGTTTATGGTCTAATAAGGATGAAAAATTAAACTGGTTTAACATAGACTTAATCAACTTATACTTGGAATAGGTTGGTCATTCATACTGTCTAGAAAAACTTTTAAGATTTTACAAAAAAGGAAAAAGTTTTTTATTTTGAGGAATTAACCAAGTTAGAAAGGAAAAAGGTTTTGAATTTTGAAGAATTAACTAAGTTCTCTTTAAAAAAGATTTTTGGATTTTTGAATGTGAACCTTTGGTTTTTGAAAAGACACATAAGACGAGAAATGATCACTGTACTTTAAAAGTAATTATTTTACATATCTTATTATAGTCATTTTGTAACCCTATAGTGAGAACTAGCAAAGACGATGTTCTCACTCCCCTACAAGTTTTTTCTTTTCAAGATATGGGCGAGGAAGTTTCAGAAGAGTTTATTTTCATTTTATGTTTATTCGATATTTTATATTATCTTAGTTATTATTATTTTCCCTCGCCTTACCAATTTTGTAAGAGGGATAGAAATTTGTGATATGTATGTTTGTATGTTATTGTTATGTATATATATAATTTTAAAGTATTGTATCTGGTCTGTATGTATATATATGTTTTCAACGAAAAAGTTCTTTTGAAAGGTTATGCAGTTTTAAGTTTTAAACAGGATCCTATTTTAGTATTAAATATGATTAGAGTCGTCGTAATATCCAGGCTATCATAGTGGCACAGCCAGAAGTATGACATTCTGATAGTGAGGGTGTTACATTTGTGGTATCAGAGCAGTCTTTCCTATAGAGCTTGAGGAATGGACTGACTATGTTTCAATTGCATACTCTAAGCGTCTGTCATGTAGTAGTCTTATTCAAATAACGAGAGTTAGAGCTTTATGCACATGACGGTCTAGTAATTAACATCGTTAGCCTTGCATTACATACTTCCTAGTATTAAGTTTGGCTGGCTTAAAACTAGTAGATTATGTATATGGAAGCACTAATGGTTGTCATAGACGATATACAAGTTATAGGTAACGCGAGTCGTGGGTTTTGGGAACGTTAGAAACTATTTCTTGAAGTTACTCAGTTACATGTTTTGAATTCTGTTGGAGTCATGTAACTTGTTCTTTCCTAGCCTATCTTGAAGTTCTTATTGCCTATTCTTTTGGAAAGTAGTTTGGTTTTTCCAACCCTATTCCTCTATTCATATACATTCTTGTTTGATCCTAATTGCATATGTCTGTTTGAATCTCTTGGTGTACCAGTCTTTCTCTATTTAAACCCTTCTTTTGGATTGATATATTTTTTTTATATGACTTTGAACTTGTCTTGATGCAGTGTGTCTTTTTAAGTTCTTATTCCAAGTCTTTTTTTTAAGAGATTGTGATTCAGTTTTTCTCTTATTTGCATTTACAACCATTTTTCAAATTTTTATAAAATCGCTTTTGATTCAGTATACACTTCTCTATATAAAACTTTGAAAATTTCTTATACAGTTTAAAAATTATTTATTTCTAATACATTGCATGTTCTTTTACTGGTTTACAGAAATATACTTACTTTAAATACAACTTGACTTTTCTAATAACTTTACTATAGTTCTTATGCATATCTTTACTTGCTTATGTACTTAGGTATTTTTCAAAATTCTTGAAAGAGAGGATTTTCGCCTTTATTCCCGTTGCTCTTTGTTAGGTACTAGACAAATGACACAGCAAAATATAGAGATGAAAAATTAAAAATTTGTATAAAATATAGAAACAATTGAATAACTTTCTTTGAGAATTACAACTTCTCTCTATCATAAGGAGACTACAATAACACTCTCTCTTGACAAAAGGAGAACACACTTCTCTCTACATATATAGGAGAAAACTACTCAAAAAAGTATTATGTTATTCTATCTGGATGACTTGATTGAAATGAATTAAAGAAAAACTCAATTTATAAGTGAGTCTCTTCAATATGAACCGTCCATCAATTAGAGATATATAATTCTTCTCTTTTTCAACCATTAAAATTCTAAGGTTATAAAATAGGATTGTTTATTACCTTTCATTTTATTTAGTTATTATTTATTTATTTATTTTCTAAAATTAGCTTTACTAATTTCACAATCTCCCACTTAAAGCTAATTTTGATAAATTTTCAAAATTCATGTTACTCATGTATTCGATAGGCCATGTGAGGATCTACACCATTCAAACTTTTCTGTGTTGATTGGTTTTGTCATGGCATCTGGTAGGTTATCTTTCGTGTGAATCTTCTGCATATCAACACTTCCTTCTTCTACTACTTTTTGAACAAAGTGATATTGTACTCCAATGTGTTTTTTTCTTGAATGAAAGGTAGGATCTTTGCAATGTGCAAGGCACTCTAACTGTCACAATATACAAGAATCTTCTGTTGTTTGTGCCCGAGTTCCTCCATCAACCTTTGGATCCAAACAGTTTTCTTGCATGCTTGTGTAGCTACCATATATTTAGCTTCTGTAGTAGATAAAGCTACAACAGTCTGTAATTTAGATAGCTAGCTCACAACTCCTCCTGCAAGCATGAACACATATCTTGTAGTAGATTTTTGTTTATCAAGATCACCTGCAAAGTCTGAATCGACATATCCATTGTCAATGAATTCCGATCCTCCAAACATAATGTAACATTCGAGGTCCCTTTGATGCATCTCAGGATCCTCTTCACAGCATTCCAATGATCTTTACCTGGATCTGTCATAAATCGACTTACCAGTGCAACTGCTTGAGCAATATCTGGCCTTGTACAGATCATATCACTCCTAAGGCTTCCCACCGCTGATACATATAATACTCGAGACATTTCCATCCTCTCTGCTTCACTACTAGGGCACATACTTGAGGATAATTTGAAATTTATAGGAAGTGGGGTTGAAATTGGCTTACATTCTTGCATATTGAAACGTTGCAAGATCTTCTTCAAATAATTTTTTTGCGATAGCCAAATCTTCCTATCCCTTTTGTTTCGGTGGATTTGCATCCATAAAATCTTGTTTGCTGGTCTCGAGTCTTTCATATCAAACTCCCTAGCCAACTATGCCTTCAATTTTTGGATTTGATCTTTATTGGGACCTACCACCAACATGTCATCCATATACAACAGCAGAATGATGAAATCATTATCACCAAACCTCTTGTAATAGGTACAATTATTTGAACTAAGTCTGTTGTATCCAAGGCTAATAATGAAAGAATCAAATCTCTTGTATCAATACCTTGGCGCCTGCTTTAGACCGTATAGAGATTTAGTTAACCTGCAAACCAAGTTTTCTTTTTCTTGTTCTTCAAAATCTTCTGGTTGGAGCATATATATCTCTTCTTCAAGTTTTCCATGAAGAAAAGCAGTCTTTACATCTAATTACTTTAGATATAAATCAAATACAGCACACATAACCAAAACTACTCTAATAGTAGTTAGTCTCACCACTAGAAAAAATATTTCACTGAAGTCAACACTTTCTTTCTAAGCATATCCCTTGATAACCAACCTTGCACGATATCATTCCGCCTGATCATTACTATCTCGTTTGATCTTGTAAACCCATTTGCTACCAATGGCTTTCCGACTTGCTGAAAGTTCAACAAGTTTCCAGGTATGGTTCCTATGTAATGCCTCAATTTCTTCTTACATTGTTGTCATCTACATAGAAGCATCTGAATTGCGCATAGCCTCCATAAAAGTTGTTGGCTCTCCATCTTCTGTCAGAAGACAATATGCATCATGGTTTGTCAAAACATAATTTGACTGCCATGATGGTGTTCTTCTTTGTCGAGTGGATCGACAAACTTCTATGTCATGGGCCTCTGCTTCTTGTTCTTCGTGCTGTGGTTCTGCTTCAGAAAGATCACCTTCTCTGTATTTTTCATCTATTTGAACAGTGGTTATCTCTTTAACAGTGCTGTCATTTTCTTGTTCTTTTTGCAATTCATCTTCTGAAAATATCACATCTTTATTGGCAAATACCTTGTGGGCAGCGGGATCCCACAAACGATACCCCTTAACTCCGTCAGCATAACCCAAGAATATATATTTTCTAGACTTTGGGCCCAGCTTTGTTCTTTCCTGGAAATTGTACATCACGTACACATGCAACCAAATATATGTAAAGAAGAATAATTAGGTGGCTTACCTTGCCACATCTCCATTGATGTCTTCAACCCAATTGTAGTTGATGGTGACCGATTTATCACATAACAGGCGATTTTAACAGCTTCTTCCCAAAAGACTTGGCTAAACCTGCAGTTTGCAACATAGCTCGTGCTCTTTCTAGGAGACTCATATTCATTCGCTCTACTACACCATTTTGCTGAGGCGTATATGCAACTGTGAATTGCCGTTGAATACTTGCTTGCTTGCAAAATGTTAGAAAATCACCATCACATATTCTCCTCCATTATCTGTCCTTAAACACTTGATCTTCTTTTTGGATTCAAGTTCTAACTTTGCTTTGAACTCTTTAAACATCGTAAACACGTCTGACTTTTTCTTGATCGAATACACCTCCTACAGTAATCATCAATAAATGATACAATATATTTTGCTCCTCCTAGAGACATCTCCGGTGATTCCTACACATCAAAATGAATCAAATCCAATATGTGTTTGCTCCGAGCATTTGATCTACCAAACTTCAATCTATGTTACTTGCTTGTAACGCAGTGCTTACAAAATGGTAAGTTTACCGATTTGAGTCTGAGAATGAGATTACGTTCTACAAGAATCTTCAAGCCTCGTTCTGACATGTGACCCAGTTTGCAATGCGATATCATCATAATTTCTTCTTGGCTTGCTGAAGTAACTGATGCATCTACCTCTTGCAAAGTATCTCCCACAAGCATGTATAGATTTGCTGCAATCTTTTCTGCTTTTATTACTACAAGAGCTCTTTTAACAACTTTCAAGATCTCACCTCAATATGGGTCTTGCAACCAAGTTCATCCAATTGTCCAATCGACAACAAATTCTTCTTCAAGCCTTTCATGTGTCTTACCCCATGAAGTGAACGAGTAGAACCATCAAACATTTTTATTTTGACAGTACCCATTCCAACAATTTCTAAGACATGATCGTTTTTCATAAACACCGATCCTTCCAAGACAGGTTCATATGTACAAAACCAATCACAATGAGGAGTCATGTGCCATGTTGCTCCTGAATCAACAATCCAAACATCAGTGACCTATTTGCTGTCTTTAGAACTAATCGTTGCTTCACCATACAGGATTTCTCCATCATCAGAGGTGCTCGCAACACATCCTTGAGAACATGATCCTTCTGGAGCCTTCTCTATATTCTTCTTATTCCAACAATCTTTCTTGAAGTGTCCTCTCTTACCATAATTGTAGCATTTGACCTGTTTTTTACTTTGTGACTTTGGTCTACTTTGATTCTCACTGGACCCACGCTCTATTCATCTCCCTCTTGTCATCAATAAAGCCTCTGTTTGTTTTGAGTTCTCTAATATATCTTTCTTATTCTTGCACCTAGATTATTCTTCAAGAACCGCAGCAGCCATGAAATCAAAAGAAAGATAATCAGTCAAAACATTATTAGTTAAGTTAATGAAAAGCTGATCATATGAATCTAGTAGACTTTGAAGTAAGAGATTTGCACATTCGTTTTTTGCTATAGTATATTCCAACGATGAAAGTTGGGAAAATAGCATATTTAGATTGTTGATGTGATTCGTTGCCGATGTGGACTCACTCATTCGAAGAGTATAAAGTCTTCTCTTCAAGAATATCTTGTTATAAAGTGACTTGACTTCATATAATTTGGTAAGAGCATCCTAAATTTTCTTTGCTATCTTTTTCTCTGCTACACTTGATAAAACTGAGTCAGCTAGTGTCAAGTGTAAGTTTGCAACAGCATTGTTGTCCATCTCCTTCCATTTTTCATCTGTAATTCCAGCGGGTCTACCTTCAATTGCTGTCACACAATTATTTTTTCTCATAATGGCTTTTATCTTCAATTTTCATATGAAAAAATTACTCCCACTGAATTTTAGAATTTCATACTTTGTTGCCATTTTTTTAGACGGTAACTCGCAGAAAAAAAAATATTAATCAGCAACCTTTGGTTATGATACCACTGTTAGGTACCAGACAAATGACACAGCAAAATATAGAGATGAAAAATTAAAAATTTGTATAAAATATGGAAACAATTGAATAACTTTCTTTCAGAATTATAACTTCTCTCTATCACAAGGAGGTTACAATAACACTCTCTCTTGATAAAAGGAGAACACACTTCTCTCTACATATATAGGAGAAAACTACTCAAAGAAATATTATATTATTCTATCTCGATGAGCTGATTAAAATGAATTGAAGAAAAACTCAATTTATAGGTGAGTCTTTTCAATATGAACCATCCGTCAATTAGGGGTATATAATTCTTCTCTTTTTCAACCATTAAAATTCTAAGGTTATAAACCAGGATTATTTATTACCACTTATTTTATTTAGTTATTATTTATTTATTTATTTTTTAAAATTAACTTTACTAATTTCACAATCTTCGTTTGACAAACTTGACCTAATTCATTTTAAATTGAATTTGATTTAGCATAACAGATTATTTATGCATTTGTTGTTCTTTTGAAAATATTGACCTCATATATTTTCTTTTTAGGATGGACTAATTCCTTAAGTTTTTGTTTCTATGGATGTCATACTTGATTCTGTTTTTAGTTATTTTTTTACATCTTGTGAGCATTACCATTCATCTCAATTTTTCTTCTCTTGTGAATCTCATTCTTATCTGAGTCAACTTGATTTATTTCAATTTGGTGCATCGTTTATCCTTTCATTGTTTTTACGAGAGTTCGTTAGTCAAAGATTCTTTCTTGAGAATTTGTTATTAATGAGTTGATTTCCTTTTAGCTCGTCTTAATCTTCTTGAATTTTCTTGTGAGGTGGTTATTTCAATTATACTCTCGGAGTTTTGTTTTGAACCTTTTCAAAAAAGTTTTGAATCCTCTTTGAAAAAATTCTAAATTAAATTTTTGTTACACGTTTTATCTTATCTCATTTACAGTATAAATAAAATATGTGTAGATTTATCTTATTTATACTGTAAACGAAATAAGATATGCTACGTATTTTTATAATTATTTTTAAAATTATTTATTTTAATAAATAAAATATTTTTTATTTATTTAAAAAATCCTTTATTTATACATTGCTCTTTTGAACAATAAAATTAGTTGGTGTTTTCTTTTGTTTTTGTCTTGATAGCATTGTCAAAGACTCAAAGGATAAAGATGCCCTAAAATATTGATTAATAGTAATGACATCCCTTTATTTGGATCTAGTTGTAACACATTTTTTCGAAAAAAAAAATCAAATGTTGAAATGAAAATAGGTTCTTCATTCATTTTAAGCTATGGTTAATTGGATCCTCTAACCTTTTTCGTCCTTTTGATTTTTACATTAACCAGAAAAAACTAAAGTAAATTACATATGAGAGAAGATATAGCAATCTAAGACGAGACTTATGAAAGCTTTTATTAGATGCTTTTTCAGTCTTTTGTGAGTTAAATAATTGTGTAAGATAGTCATCCAATGTTGAATTTGGTAACATGAACGAACCAGACGAAAAGAAATAAAGGAGTTAGGTTAATGGGGTTCCGAAATACGACACGTGCTATTTGTGTAGTTCTTATGATGTGACACTCCACCACACATACTTAAACGTTATTCCTTCTTTTGATATTATTATTAGAATTTAACTTTTTCTTTTGATATTATTATTAGAATTTAACTTTTTAACGTATTTGTATTTTTTTTTTAAATTCTCAATGAAATTCGAATTTAAGATTTTTAAGTAAAAGTAAAAAAATTATATCATTTAAATTATAGTTTGTTGACAATTTTAATGTATTATTAATATAAAGTAATTTTATATTTGTATTTAATTATATAATTTTACATTTATCAATATAATATTATATTCGATAGTCCTAAAATGTTTAGACCATTAAATGATTCCATAACAAAACATATTTTTAAAGTTTTTTTAACGATTGCTACATAGTCCTTTAACTAATTTTAATTACAAATTAACTTCATATATTTTATTTAATTATAAAACCTGTTTTTTATTTTATAAATTATTATTTTATCAATCATCTATTATGTTTATTAACAATAAAAAAAAACAATAACGAATTATATCTTCCATTGATCGTAATAAAACTTTTGGCCATTCCAATGGATTAGAAGTTTATATTTGATCCGTGACGTTCGTCCCGAGCTGCGAAATCGTATTTCCTTGAAAATCAATCGATTGGATTACAGTGTATCACAAAATAATCGATTGAAAATTGTAAGGAATCATGGTTTTCGCATAAATCAATGGATTGGTCATATGACCCAATCGATTGAACGATGAATAAAAAGTGGATTTTTGTAATTCAGTCGATTGTTTATACTCTCCAATCGATTGAATGCTTGAAAACAACCTGAGGTCTCAAAATTCAATCGATTGTTTTTGTTACTCAATCAATTGAATGCACCAAAACAATATGGATTGACCAAATTCAATCGATTGGTTGTGTACGTGAATTCCAATTCAATCGATTGGTATGAGAATTCAATCGATTGGAAAGCGATGTAAATGATTTTTTTCTGAATTCAATCAATTGGTAATATAATCCAATCAATTGAAATTCGAAATGCGCTATCTATTAAACCAGAAAACCATGCGTATTCACACCCACTCTCTCCCCATTTTAAAACGTAAGAACACCATTTCGGTTCCTCTCTCCTCTCTCTAAAATCCAAAAAGCTTCTCACTTCTTCTCCAATCTCACCAACATCCACTCTAAACTACATACATAATATAAACCGTCATCCAAATCCTTACCAAACCCACCAAACCAATATTCTCATAATGGCCAAAACTAAGAACGCCAAAAGAGCTAGGGTTGAGGGAGAAAGCTCTGCCTTCGCCAGACTAATTGCTTCATCCCATTACATGGCAAGGTGGCTGCCGTCTCCGAGGACATTGAACAACTATGTGGAGAAGTTTGAGTCAAGGACAATTGTTCCTCCCAGGTATATAACAGTCGAGTTCATTCATAATAGACATTATAATTTGGTGTGGAATGCTTTGCAAACACAACACTTAACTGATTTTGTACAAACTAAGGATGATTATTACCCGCACTTGGTTAGGGCTGTTTATAGTACTTTACATTATGTTGTTCCTGAACCTGATGAAGAGGGTGAGGTAATGCCGCTGATTGAGTTTGATTTAGGGTCACAGCATTATAGAGTTACTTAGGAACAATTAGTTGAACAATGAAATTTAGTTTATCACAGGGCAAAATTTACTGGAGGTATTGCGGCAGATGAGGAATGGGGTGACTATAATAGATCGGTTGATTTGCAGAGTCTACAGTATGAGAATCCACATATGGATGCTAGAGGTAATATAAGTTACAGTAGGTTGGGTAATGAGCAGCGTATATTGATGTATTTGTTTTCATACATGTTGATTCCAAGAAAACATAACCATAGAATCTTGTTTAACGAAGATATTCTAGTGCTTTGGGCTATGGTGACTGGAAAGGAGATAAACTGGCCTTATTTTATGGTTCATCATATGCTTGAAATGAAGAAAGAAAAATCAAGTGTTGGTTTAGGATATGCTTGCCATTGGACCAAGATTTTCACCTGGCTTGGAATTGACTTAGGTGAAGAGAAAAGTGTCTCCTTGAGTAATGTTGTCAAGATTGATGACAACACTCTAAGACAGATGGGAAGAGATCCGAATGCCCAAGAACCTCAGATCCAAGGATAACCACAAGACCCTGAGGTGCAAGCACAATCACAGGAACCCCCATCACCACCCCCTCCTTCGCCACCAATGTGAGATTTGATGGATGAATTGCGAAGCATGAGAGTATATATGGAGGAGCACTTTGCTGATATGAGGCAGCATCAAGACAGGCAAACTGAAGCTATCAATCGTCAAGCAGAAACAATTGATCTTCTATACACTAATCTAGGCATCACAAACCCAAGGGGTATCATTCCAAGGCCTGGACCATGAAGAATTTTTGTCGAAGAATAAAGAGATTCTTTTAAATCAAGGTTGCGAGAACCGAACCGGTCAATAAACCGGTGAGGTAACTGGTTCACTGGTTTAATGATTCGACCGGAGTTTAACCGGGGTTCAACCGGTTTAATTAAATATTAAATAAAATTGTTAAAAATTTAATATATAATTTTAAATATTTAAATTTCAATAAAATTTAACCTAATAAAATTTATAATTTATAATTTCAATCTATAACCTAATAATAAAAAATAACAAACAATTGAAATAAATCACTAATAACCACTAACCATTAAATTTGCAAACATAATCATAATTTGAACAAACAAATAGAATTACAAAAATATTATGAAATCAAACAAACAGATTACGAAATCAAATTGCAGTAACAAATTAACAACAGAATAAAAACATAATTTAAAACTTACAAAAACAGAATAAAAAAACTTGATTATTTCATTTAATTAACAAAATTACAAGCTAAAAAGCAAAAGACAGTAGCAATCAACAGAAATTAAATGCAGAAGACAGCAATGAAAAACAACAATTAACCCAGACAAACAAGCAACAATCAACATGATCAAATCCAAAAAAATAGCAATTAACTCCCAAAAATGAAAATTGAAACAGGGTAGGAATCTGCTTACAAACTCAGAAATTCATAAACTCAAGCCAAGAAGAAATTAGTAAATTTGGAATCAGAAATCAGAAACCAAATAAAAGTACAAAAACAAGCAAAATTAAATTGAAGACCGGCAGCGAAGGAGGAATCCAAGTGACGGCAATGTAAGAGGGGAAGTGAACTCAGGCACAGAGGGGATTGAAGACAGGCTTGACGCGCGAGAGAGGGAGATCGACGATGAGGACGGACCGACGGAGACACGATTTCAAGGTGGCCAGCGACAACGAAGACAGAGAAAGGGCTCGACAGCGACAGAGAGAGACGACGGTGAGGGGAAGAGAAACGATGACAACGACGAGTATACCTTCACCTTCCACAGGCGATGATTCTTGATGCCACCATGGTCAGTTCCACCCGACGGCGACAGCACCCTCTATCCGTTCGGCGATGAGACTTAGCAACGCGAGGAGATGAGATCCAGAAGAAGAGGATCGGCGACAACGAGGGTGGACGCTGGCTGAGGAGACGAGTTCGTCGGCGACATCGGCGTTGGGCATTGGGCGGTGGCTCCTGCTGCTATTGGCTGGGAGAGAGAAAGAAAAGGGGGCTAGGGTTCTGGAGTGGAGAGAGAGAGAGGGGGATGGGTCTTGTGCAGTACGTGAGTGAGAGAGAGAAAATGGAGGAGGGTTTATATACCTTTTTTCATTTTTTTAATTGAAAACTGGAAAAAACCGTTCGGTTCAAACAGTTCATCGATTAATCACCAGTTTGACCGATTTTTTACCGGTTTTCAGTCAGACGGTTTTGCACCTTAATCGAACCGGCTAGATGACTGGTTTTCGGTTAATCCAGTTGAACTGGTCGGTCCAATTTGCATAACAATGTTTTAAACATGTATGAATGTGTCATTGTGTGTATGATATTGGGGTTGCTTGTGTTTGAGACTTATGTTTGGAAATTTGATGAATCTGGCTTATTAAAATCATTGAATGAAGGATCTAAATTTACTATATTTTTTGTTGACATTCTAAATTGGGCAATAAATCAGTTAATTCATGCTAAGTTCTGCAACTTGTTGAATTGTGTTTGATATTTGAGGAAACCTTGAGGAATTTACTGCTTATGTTGCATTCATGTTATTGCCTTTCTTTTGTAGTATCTTTTAAAAAAAGCTTTTGGATTTTATCAGCTATTTTTCGTTAATGGCTTTGCTGGATTAAATTTAGTTATTTATATTTATTAATGCCCCAATTTTTTTATATTTTTAGCTTTTGGATATTCTTTTTTGTTTGATGGTGAAATTGAATCGAATCAATTCCTAATGTAAAGTGGTTACTGCAAATGTCTCAATTCTTGATATCAATTGAGATGCATTTAATTAATTTCATTAGAAAACCAATCGATTGAAGAATGCTTGCAATCAGGTATTTTTATGGATACAATCAATTATTTTGGTTGTGCAATCGATTGAGTATACTCAATTGCTAATTCAATCGATTGTGTTTTTAAAAAAATCGATTGAAGTACACTTAATTACTGTTTCAATCGATTAGTTTGTTAGTGTAATCGATTGAATTATCCTCATTAGATGTACACTTAATTACTGTTTCAATCGATTGGTTTATTAGTGCAATCGATTGAATTATTCTCAATTAATGATTCAATTGATTGTATTGTTATTGTAATCGATTGAAGTACACTTAATTACTGTTTCATTCGATTGTTTTGTTAGTGCCTATCAACTAGTATTGAAACTGTTTTTATTTAATTATTAACGATCCATTTAATCTTATTATTATTATTATTATTTGAGTATTTATCTAGTTAAAAATAATTATAGACAAGATATAATCATATGAATTAATAAAATTTACTTTGTTAAATTGTAAATAAAAATCAAGATAAGATTTTATTCTTATTTGATTTTAACCAAAAAATAAGATAACATAGAAATTTTATTCTTATTTGATTTAAATAAGATAGAATTAATTAATTTGATTATCTTTTTTCGGTGTATATATATGTGCTCAATCCGACTAATTTTTTATACGTTGATAAATTATTTTAAGTAATTGCCTTTCAACCAAATCTACTCATACAGTATTCTTTTGTTGATAATAATCATGGATATTCCTTTTAACGAAGATATAGTCCCCAATGATGCATGTAATACACAGAATATGTCACTGGCTATAGACTGTGATCTTATCACAGTTGATCTTGGTGATCAAATTGGAACTACAATTCCTAGTGCTTATGAGTAATTTAATCTTTTATATTTTTTTTTTCTACAGGATGACCAAGTTATCAACGACGATGTTATTCAAAGCAAGGATCTAAATAAAATACAAGAATTGTCTAGTGGAAGAGGTCCTCCGTGGCATGGAGATAATTTAATTTGACAACCAGTAATTAGTATATATTATGTAATACAATTTATATATTATAAGCCTTTTTTACCACTCTTTTTGTATTTTTACATTTATATGAAATTATTTAACCTAAAATGCTTGCAGTCAATGAGAGTTATAAACATGGCTCGGGACGAAACAATTGATAAAATCCTTGAATCTGTAAGCCGCATTAAGACAATGATATCACAACTTAGTCTGAACAATGATTTCGAGACTCCGACCAAGCTTTCTGTACAAAAGACACGTCCATTCTCAAATAGATTGAAGGCTAAGAGTTCGGAGATTGATATTCATACTACTATAATGAGGATGATCTTACTGTAGTGGACAAGATGTCTTTCACTCACGATGATCCATTCAACATCAAGATCAATATGGACAAACCAGTATCCCCAACTATAAGATCTGCAACAAAAAAGAAAAATATATCAAAGGTATATGCATGTGTTGTAAAATTCAATAACGCATATTTTTTACTAATATATTCCTAACATGATAATAAGAAATTACCGAACCTTTTTTTTCTTAGGGTAAGACCAGTATGGGAACACAGAAAAATTACCCTTCACTCCCCAGGCGAAATTAGAAAGCCAAAGATTGAGCCCGAATCATTCAATAAATCTAAGGCGTCTTATGCACTGAGCTAACCCACAAAAGACTATAAAAGACCTGTTTATTTCTTTTCCATTATCAACGTAATTACCACTTAGACACCAATCTTAAATTATCTAGTTTCTTATGAGCAATGCTAATTATTTATCTAGTGATAAATTGCTAATACTTTTGTGTTAAAATTTGTAGTCAATGTAGTGTAAATTTATGCCAACTCCAACCATGCGTTTTTTGGAAGATCAGATAAAGGCATGTGCATATGCATTTTCAGCCTTGCTAGATCCATTGTAAGTTAATTTGATATTATCTGTGTTGTTGATGAATGAGGACCAATCTAATGTATTTTGGTTTTTAATTGATACAGTGAAGAACTTATCGTAACAGATACAATCAGAGCAACTAGATCAGACTTTGAACATTTCATACCTGACAGACCCATTACTAATAAGGTACACAAGTAATCTATTAGTTAATCTACGTTCGATTCTAGGCAGAATCTAGTAATATATTTGGATTGTAGTTCAGATTCTTGAATTAGCGGCATTGAGATGCACTGATGAACAATCTGATGTAAGTTTCAAGACAACATGGCAATTTCCACCGAGATTTGTGGTATGTTATATAACCCCTAATAAGATAAATTTACTAATTATAAGTTACAAATGTAAGGCTGATATAGAACATTGCTTTATCATGTACTAACAACTATATTGGTTTGCATTAATGAATTAGGTGGATGTCTTCAGCAAGACAGATTTAAAGAAGAAGATGGAACACTATATTTATAAATTTATGCAGCCTACTGCTGATTTAAAATTTGTAAGAATTCTTTTTGGATATTCATTGTTGGATATAGTTTTTCATCATTAGCATACATAACTCACGGGCAAATTTTATGGTCTAGATATATGTTCCTATTCAAGAGGGTGACCATTGGTATCTAATGGTAATCTCGGTTTGCAATCGAACAATCTATCACTTGGACACCCATTTTAATGATGACAGAATTCACTATCGTGAATGTGTTATCAAGACACTAGTAAGGCCGTGAAAAAATTTTAGTAAGCTTATTAGATCTTATTTAGTTTTTATTATTTAACTAGTTAAATGAAATCAGGCACACGTACTGGAGCAAGTCATCATGTCGAACTTTTACAAGAATGATGGCATTCAAGAGTATAATAAATAATTTCATGACTACAAAATTAATAGGCCAGAAGATATACCTCAATGTTCCTCAAGCTTGAACTCTGCAACTTGGGTGATCAAGTGGATGGATATGACTTTTGAGTTCAATCCAAATGGTAACAATAAGGTGAGCATTTATAAAACAACTCTCTAATATTTAATTCTTATTTTTTTGTACTAATTTATAATAAATAAATTGTAGCTTGAGGATCACGATATTCGCACGATAACCGCTGTGCATTTACTCCGGAGTCGAATCAACCATAAGAAGTCACGTATTATAGCGTCGGCCAATGAGTTTTGGAATATGCACAGTTCTTATGAAATGTAAAGATAATAGTAGTAATCTAGATAAATTATAATACTTTAGTTATTGCCTATTTATTTGTTATGTTTGGTGGATGTACTTCTTTAGAATTTTTCTCAATGACTTCTTAGATAGATAATGTATTGCTTCGTTGCTTTTACAATTTTTCTCTATTTCTATGCACTATAGAGAGATTTAGTTTAAAAACTCATATTTTTATAATGAAGTAATATCATTTACATTTATTATTTTAGCAACAATGCCATACAAATATTATGTCTTGTGAATTATATTTTATTTTATATAATTAATTTATGTAAAAAAATTCCAGAAATGTGGTTTTTTTTTATTGCCTTCTATTTTGTTCTTCTCATTCGTTCAAGATTTGACCTCTCTATTGAATATTGACTAGAAAAAAAAGACTATGCAATATATATCAAAGCATTTTAATAATCTGTTCATATATTGCTAAGACATATATGAAGTATATATGTTACAAATATAACATCAATTCTTCCTAGACTAAAAATGGAGCCCCCTTTCCAATCTTCCATTAGAGCGATAAGACATTTAGACTTATTATCTGCAAATATTACAGTTTTCTCAGGAGCCACGCGATCCATTAATTTCTCATTGTAAAGCTATAAGAACGTTACTTTTTAAGTTGTGCTCTGCATTCTGAGCTTCCAATATATAAATTAAAATACAGTGTTGGGGTCCTTAACATCATAGATTCTAGCAAGCTTCTCTTAAGCTCATCCTTCATATTGCAAACAGAACAAATTATTATCAGTAACAATACAATTGGAACAATGATCAACTTATAAATCACTAACAAGTAACAAATTAGCAGAAGCACAACAAATTAAAATAATTAACAATTTTGTTTCAAAAATAGCAGAAACAAATAGAACAATAATCAACCTGAACTGAATCAAAAAAATCAAGAAATACAACCAAATTAATTCCAAAAATTTTGTAAATATGGTGCACCAATTCCAAACAGAATCAAGAAATAGAACCAAACTTAGTAAAAAATATAACCAAACTAATTCCAAAAATGTTCATGTGGTGCACCAATTTCACAAATTCTTCGTCTTTCACCTAAGCTGTACATATCTGCCTGCACCACAAGTAAACCCAAGAATTACATAAAATGGTCTCAAACAAATTATATGCAACAGAGGTTATGAAAAAGTATAAAACAAATGGAGCGAATCATATAATGGTGAATCTTTTACACCTTCTTTATAATCTTAGGCCATCCTTGTTCAATTTCAAGAGCTTCTCATCAATCATATAATGGTGAACAGCTTCGTAAAATTCAGCCCCATTTTTAACTACTCTGAACAAAACAAAACAGAAACCGTCATCACATCATCAACATACATCCGATCCAAATTTGAATTTTTTTAATGTTAAAAAAATAAAATACGCAGATGAAATGGATCATCATAACACCAATTGCAATTGACGAATGCAATTCCAAAATTGGTCGATAAATATAGTCTATTACAGTCACTGTCAACAGAAGTAATCATGTTCAAGGCAAGGTCAAGAAAGGCACAATAATATTAGAAATGATCGATATAGTCTCTTAGAGTGATGTTCATAGACATACCAACTGTCCATCGCCTGCTGAACTAATTCATGGTTCCCACATTAGCTATATACCTTAGCTCTTCGAAAGTCTTCCTCTGAACTAAAAAGTTCAGAATCAACCCTAAACTAGAATTTCCCTAAATCAAAACAGAACAAAAATTTCAAAGTTAAAAAACTAATAGAATCAGAACAAAAAAAAATAAAATCAATAAAAAGACTAAATCAGACTTCATAAAAATAGAATCAGAACAAAAAAATACAACCAAAGACTTAGGCTCCATTGCAGAGGACGACGGAGGTGTAGGATGATGAGACAGCGGCAGCGACGAACCAATGACCAGAGAGACTGGACAGATCAATGGCGAACGAGAGATGGACGACGAACGTTTGACAGACGACGAATGGCGGCGGCTTCGACTGCGTCTGGTGCTTATTGCTGCAGTTCGTCTGGTGCTGTGGATCCGTCGAGGCTGATAGAGAAAGAGAAGTGCTACGAGCCTACGAGGAAGAGAACAGGTCCACGTCGCTGCGATGGTGCTGTCCGGCGGCGTCGATGACAGAGAAGAAGAAGGAGGAGGTTCCACTGAGATCTGTGCTGGAGAGACTGCTAGAGCGCTCGAGGGAGTTAGGGTTTTTGCTAGGGGCGGCTGGTTTAGCAAGAATTGGGAAGGGAGGCTGCTTTTATAGTAGGGTTTTTAACCATTCCGGTTTAGTTCGGTTTGGTTCGGTTTTTTGTCAAAACCGATCACCGAACCGAACCGCAAAAAACTGCAAAAAATCATTTTTTCTGGTAGCTGCGATTTTCTAGGGCTGACTTGTCACTGGAGCGTGGCTGCGAGACAGTGGTGGTGGCTCCACGAGCCGGGCTAGACGGAAGTTGCACCGAAAACTCGAGGTGGAGACCGGAGACGTGAGAGCTGAGTGCGACGAGTGAGGGTGGACTGTGGATGCTCAACCTGAGAGGTGTGAGTGGATCTGTTTGAGACTAGGGTTCATTCCCCTTTCTTCAGCATGCAAAACGCATCGTAAAGCTAGCCAATTTCGAAAACCTGCTGGGTAATGGTTTGGTTAGACCGACCGATTCTTGGCCAGTTCGGCGGTTCAACTCCGAGTTTTAAATTTCTCGGTTTTGCTGTTTGTCCAAACCATTTTTATTAACGGTTCACGGTTCGACCTGTCAGTCCTGTCGGTTCGAACCGGTTTTCTTAAGATTGCTTTTATTTATCCAGCCCGTTAAATGACGACATTGGAGGAGTAGTTTAAATCAGAAAACCACTAAAAAACCATCCGATTTTTTATTGGTTTACCAGTTAAACGCCGATTTGACCATTTTTTTACCCTTTCTGGCTAACCGATATTTATTTGATAATTATTTCATCTAAAAAGCATAAGCACGATTATTGGAAGAATACATAAAATTTCATTAATATAGTGAAAAAATAAATGCAAATATGGAACTGATTCTCTACCCAAAAGTATTAAGTTTATGGAGGTTGCTAATTATCACTATCTAACTCAGCCGTCGCTTCGGTATACATGTCGCCATCGTCCGAACCATTAGCTTCATCTTCTATAACGTTGTTGTCAATGTCCCTTTGCCAAGGACATATTGTCTTCTTATGTCCTTCCATTTGACAAACACTACAACGTTGCCGCTTCTTCTTAGATGATTGTCCTGAGCCTCCAGTGGTTTGATGCACATACGGATTGCTACTTTTATCTACACCTGACTGAGGTTGATTAGTGCCTTCGTCTGCAACCTTGTAAGATGAGTATAATTCCATAATTATGTCACGTGTCTCTTCATATCACTCTGGTACTTTAGCAGCAACAGCAGCCAATTGTTTAGAAAATTCCATCAAGGAACTTTGACGACTAATAACAACAAAATTCCTGGTGAACCCACTTGGATCATTGAGTGCTGATTTCACCTTTTTTGTCCATCTATCCAATACCAATGACGAGGGAATCTCACAAATGTCTCTTTCAACCAGAACTTTCACAATATGTACGCAGGGAATTCCAAATGACTCCATCCTTAAACAGGTACACATGAAGATCATTTCATCTTGACGAAATTCAATAGTCCACATAAAATCGGGCCTCCTATGCTTACACACAATGTACTTTATGCAATCATCATTATTCTCTATGTTTAGCACCCGCATTAATCCAGCTCTAGAGAGAAATGGCCGAAACAATAGAAATATCTCATGAGTGTATAACTCAGCAGCAAATCTCTCTAGCAGCTCTATACAAGTCTGCATGATGGGCACCCCATGTGTAGAGTCATAATCAACTTTAAATTCTTTAAAGCGCAAGTGTGCAACACGCTTTTGAAAATGCTCTATAAAACTTGTCAAATCATACCGCGAGCCCACATACCTTGCCACAATTGAGTGTAAACCTTCACATCTTGAGGTAGTTCTAAAGCCAGCAAAGAATTTTCCTCTTATATATGCAGTAGCCCACATATGCTTCTCTTCATACATATTGTTCACCCACGGCTTATCCTCAAGGCCAAATTCTTTAATAAGCTGAACCCACTTACGCTTAAACACGGGAATCTCATAGTCTCCTAACATGATTTTTCTGAATTTAGATATAAACGATGGATTTTTAACATTGCTAGTTGCATTTCAAAGAAGGTGCCAAGCGCATAATCTATGTCTGACTTTGGGAAATACATCTCTTACTGCATTCCTAATCGCCATGGCCCCATCAGTTATTATTGAAGTCGGGGTCTTACCCTTTATTGCAAACATGAGCTGATGCAGGAGCCAAATATATGTATCAGTAGTTTCATCCACAATTAACACAGCAGCAAAAATAATTGTTTGGTTGTGGTGGTTAATCCCACTGAATATGACTAATGGATAACTATACTTGTTCTTCTTGTACGTAGCATCAAAAGCAATAACATCTCCAAAGAGTAGATAGTCTAGTTGGCTAATCCCATTAGACCAGAACAAGTTATGCAACAAACCTTTTGAATCATGACATGCCTTGAAATATAATTGTGGATCCTTCAACCGCATATCCTCCAACTTCTTCAACACTCGTGCTGCATCACCAGGAATTTGACGTCTTTGCCGAGCAATCTCATTGTACATATCTCTGGGACCATAGCCACACTACAACATTTTTGGCCTAAGGTAACCCTTATTCGAAGCAACATTTAACAAAAGTTGCCTTAAATAAGCAAAGACAACATTTTTTATAAGTTACCTTTGAGTAAGACAAAGATAACAAAATTTTTTGTCACCCATAAAAAGAGTTGTCTTTAATATCTAAAGCAACATTTATAAAATGTTACAAAATAAAAACTTTAAGACAACATTTTTAAATAAAAATACAACATTTTATAAGAGTTATAAAAAAAATTAAACAAATAATATTTATAAAAAGTTGCCTAAAGTTGTTTATAGTTAAAAATTTAAAAAGAAAACTTTTAATCATATTCCAATGAATTATTTTTTCAATAAAAAAATAACTTAAAACACAAAAAGGAAAAAAGAACTTCAGTAGTTCCACTTCACGCACATACACAATCAAAAGCCCTAACCTTGCTCCCCTGCAACAACGTACACAACATACCCTTTTTCCCCTTCCTAACGGCGATAGAAGTCAGCAGCATTCAATCGCGCGCACTCCTCCACGCACGGCGACGGCGCGGTGCTCTCCTCGACAGGCAACGGCGCGGTGCTCTCCACAATCCCTAATATAGCCACTGCAACAACACACCCTTTCTCCCCTTGCTAACGGCGACAGCAGCGTTCAATCGCGGTGCACTCCTCCACGTACGGCGACGGTGCGGTGCTATCCTCGACGGGCGACGGCGGGTTGCTCTCCACATGCCCTAACATAGCCACTGCAATAACGCACAGACCCTTTCTCCCCTTCCTAACGGCGACAACAGCGCTCAATCGCAGTGCTCTCCTTGACGGGCGCGGGGCTCTCCTTGACAGGCGCGGTGCTCAATCGCAAGAAACCCCACTCCCTTCTCTTCTCCTTCTCGTTCTTCCTCTGTTCCTTCGTTTCCAGGTATTTGAGAAAACTAATTTTGATGTTCTTTGAATTAATTCATTACAGTTTAGTTAGAATTTAATATTTAGTTAGTAAATTACTTTGCTGTTGTCTGATTTGCTGTTCTGTGATTTGTTGTTGTACAGATTATTATTACTATTTCTAAATTTGTTATATATATATATATATATTATATATATATATATATATATATATAATATATATTATATAAGCAATAAAAATAAGTTTATAGAGTGATATAGAGATTGTTGAGCTGAGAGGCTAAAAGGCTGCGCCAATATTGTAAAACATTCTTGCTGTATAGGGCAACATTTGACTTGGTTCATGATACAAGGACGATTTTGGTGCATTCATATATTTTGTTAAGGACATAGATAGTCTACTCCTCATTTTAGGTTCGTACTATGTGTGTTTGCATTAGCAAATTAGTTATGATAAACCCGGAGAAATCTATGGAAGAGTTCCGAGCAGCTAGTCAAAAACTTGGTGATGGCGTGGGTGTAAAGTCTTTAATACAAAGCATGGGACTTGGAATGATTGCTGACCAGGTAGTTTCTGCTTTTAATTATGAGTGTTTCTTAATCTAGTGTTAAGTTCTAAGCATTTTTAGAGGCTAATAGTTTGCTGTATATATTACACCCCCTATGATAATCACATGAATAAATGTCTACATACTTAGCTTAGAATATTCTTCGTTACTATCAAAGTAAAACTCATATTTTGCTACTATTGACGGTTGCTAAAGGAGCAAATCAGGAATTGCTAAAACATCTTTGAAGATTCTTAAAATTGAGAAATTCTCTTAGAGTTTGGTAATATGAATCGCATTATTTGTCTCGTCATGCAAATTAGCAAACCATAATACTTTTATATCCATTTTAGTCCATGTTTCTTTCTTGTCTGCATTAGGATACAGTGACTCAATGTCGAATGTTGGCATAACATTCCTTTGTCTTCTTTAATGGAATTGCCAAAGTTAGGGGATTTGAAGCTGGAAGAGCTCCTGAGCACTCCTCCACCAGGAACAGATGAAATTGTTGCAATTTCTAAGGTAGGCTAGTTTCCTCTCTCCCCCCCTCCCCAAAAAAAACCAAAGTCAATATGCTTTATGAAATACTAATCAAGTCAATATGCTTTATGAAATACATAGAACAATTAATCACTATTATAGCCTCCCCCACCCCTAAAAAAAACCAAAGTTTTGGCTTCAATGTAAAGTCTCTGCCATACAAAAGTTGACCTGTCGAGATATAAATGATGTTTCTTCCCTTGCTAACTTTCAGGCAATTATAAAGCTGGACAATGATGGATCTTTCTACATTAAAAACTTTGGCAAGACTACAATATTGGTGAATAACAAAGAAGTGCAGACTGGTCAGTCTCAAAGACTACACTCCAATTGTTTGATCGAGGTATGATTCTATAGCCTGTTATTTCAGATTTGGTTATTCACTGCAGAGGCTTCTGCTAAGGTGATTGATGGGAAGTCAGTGGCACAGCAAATCAGAACTGAGATAACAGCAGAAGTCTGTAGGATGAAGATGCTATCGAAGTGACTCCTGGGTTGGAGATAGGAAAGACTCTCCAACTTATGTGCGCAAGAAGGAGGCTTGTGAATCTGTGGGAATCATTTCTTTTGAAGCTAATTTCCCCAAGGATTCCACAGAACAACAAGTGTGATCCTTCGGTTCATGGCGTCCTTTACCTTCTTGTATGCTTCTAAATCTTTTAACTGCAGTTCCATTTTTCTTGAATCCATAATAAGAGCTTTTTGTGCTATGCTAAGTTATATTTTAGTAGCGACTGTTTTCAAGTGCTTAGGAAACTATGTTAAACTTTCCAGACATGAAACTATGTGTCTTGTCTGACTTTAATTTAAGTTTGAGCTTATTTGTAAAAGTATTAGATAATCAAAAACATATATAATCAAAATTTTAACTAAAAGTTAATAATAATAATAATAATTTAATTTAATGATAACAAGTTATAGTGATATCCCCTTCTTCATCTATTGACTGAAAACAACTTTAACTTTTATAATGTATTATTTTTAGAGGCATTTTTAGAAAGTTGTTTGGAAGGAGTAAGGTGTTAAATTGATGTTGTTTTAACTTTATTTGTGTCTGATATTGTTGCTGATTTTTTCTATCTTGGTTCTGCATTTTGCATGAGTACTTGACAGGAGTTTCATTTTTTTGTAATAGGTTCCCTGGCCATGACTTCTAGTTTACAGGATTTTTGAAAAAACTGAGGTTAGTGGGGTTCTTAGAATTCATCAATTTATACTGCTTGGAATCTTGTGATATATACCTTCACCTGAGTTACCATTATACTTCCTGCAGAATTTATCATTTGTTTTGGTTTTAATCATGACATGAATTGGTATTTCGCATTTGTATTTGTGTTTGTATGTGAAGTAATGGAGGCAGCAATTAACTGTAGTTTTAGTGTGTTTTAGAACTATTTAAAGTGTCTAATTTGAAGCACTTTCCCTGCTTCTCTGTGTCTCTGTGTCTCTATAATTTTTTTGTTTTAGATGCTATTTTATGGTTGTCATGGATGCTATTTTCTTTGTTGTTTTATGGCTATCATGATTGTTGTTATAGTATCTACTTTGTGGCTGTCATTTGGCTGTTTCATGGCTGTTTTGTGGCTGATTTAGTTGCTGTTTTATGGCTGATTTAGTTGCTATTTTATGGCTGGAGAAACTCCTACTAATGCATTTCAAAAAGTTTTTGGTAAAGAGAATCCAGGAAGAGTTCGATGTTTTGGAAGAACTGTTACAAAAGCTTTTCTTAAAAAAAATAAAGAAATAGATGAAATAAAAAAACAAAGTGAAGAGAAGGTAACAGCTTTAAAAACTGAATTAGATGACCATAAGCAACGACTGCAAGGATTGGAAGATATTGTGAAACTTATGCTGCAACAAACTTCTCCTGGTATGAATGTTGATGAAGCGCTTTCTCTCTTGCGATCTAAGCAATCGTCTGCAAATAGTGCACAAGATCCAAATTTAGTTCCTTGGCATTCTCCTCCATCAACTCATATTCCAAATCATGATTAGGTATATGTGTGCTAAATTGTTGTAACACTTGAGTATACATGTTATTGTATAGCTAATGTTTTTACTATAATTTTTTTTTTCATTTAAATTTGACTGCAGCTTTCTTATTGTTGGATGAAGTTCTCTGAAGACATAAAGGCAATTCTTGGCGCAATGGTGAAGCACCAAGTCTTTTTGGTTCCAAGTCGAAAACTTAGTTTCTTTTTGGTTTAAGTTCGTCATCAGAAAAACATGTATTTTGCTTACTTATGTTTATTATTTATTTGACTTAGTAATTTGGCAAGTATGTTAATTGGCACTTGGTAGACCTTTCTATATATATGCAATATATATTATTAGCTTATTCAAATGTGGGTGTTATATATCCTTCAAATGTCATATAAATATAACAAAGGTAAAAAATATATTGTTTTAGATATTAAAAAAAGAGAACATAAGAGAAACTCAATAAGGTGTTGCTTTAGGTATTAAAAAAAGACAACTGCAAATACACTTACATAAGTGTTGCATTAACTCTATAAAAAAAGGCAATTTAAAAAATCCTGGGCAAGTGTTGCTTTAGGTATATGAAAAAGGTAACCTAAAAAAATCTGGCCAAGGGTTGCTTTAGGTATATGAAAAAACAACTAGAAAAAACTTGCACAAGTGTTGCTTTAGATATATGAAAAGGCAACTTAAAAAACTCAGGACAAGTGTTGCTTTATGTATTAGAAAATACAACTCGTAAAAAGTGTTGCCATAACGTCTCATCTCAAGCGTTGTGTTTGGGTGCTCTAAGGCAACCTTTTTGCGGAGTTGCTTTATTTGCAGAAAAGGCAACGTTTATTGAAGGTTGCCTTAAAAAGGGTTCCCTTTAATACACAAAAACGTTGCCTTAGACCAAAGGTAACGGCCGTATAGCCAACCCCCCAAAAAGCGTTGCTTTTTATCGAAAAGTGTTGCTTTTTATCAAAGGCAACACTTTTCCTTATTATAGGCAACATTTTTAAAGAGTTGCCTCAGCCCGAATTTGTTGTAGTGCCAACAAATTCATACCCGTCTACTTGACTAACTAGAAGACCAAATATCTGTGAGGTGCTAATCTCGGACTTTAGCATGTTCATCATTTGCATAATATCTGCCTCTGATATTTTTCTGTGGACAGGCAACATAGCACTGAATTGTGTATCTAATAGATCATGGTTGTGTTCATTAGAGAAATAAAAGATGTGCCATCTTCCAGTTTCTGGTACAAATTTAACATCCATTCGCGCTTTACACCCAGTTCTTGTTTCTAATCTAGGCTCCTTCTTCCTTTTTTCCATCGTGTAATATTTCTCCTCCCTGAATCCTTGCCTATGACATACAAACTTTTATTTGTAAATCTCGCCAATACTATTCTTGAAGGTCTTACTCTTCCTTGCACTAAAACCCTTCGACTTTGAGTACTTCAAATAAAAATCAAATGCAAGTTGCAAAGTAGAAAAGTGATATTTACCAATTTTCTCTGCACAATTTTCAGTGAAATTCAAAGTTGTAATATCTTGCACGGAGTCAACCGTAAAAGCAGCTTCAAGGATATCTTCTGACTGACCAGATTCAAAAAAATACGCTCCCTCAGTAAATTCATCTCCGAAATCTTGTTCGAATTCATTCTGTTCATCCATCATATCTTGGTCACAAACTTGCTCTTCTTGTTGGTTACTGTCATCGTCCTCCTGGTATTGCTCATTCATCTTAGTGTCTGTAAATATACTTGACATCTTAAAAATGTCCAATGAAAAAAAAACCAGTACACTCCGTCTTATAACATTACAAAAAATAAATAGATTCTAATGTTGCGGTAGGGACGGATTCAGAGAATTGATATGGAGGGGCCAAGTTTTAAATAAATTTTTTTATTCTATAAAAATAATTAACATATAGTTATTTGAATTAGTTTTTTAAAAGATTTATTAATATATATATATATATATATATATATATATATATATATATAATTATAATTATTTGTCAAGATTTTATTTTTAACGTGATGATTACATAAAGAAAATATAACAATATCAATAGTGCATTATAAAATTATAAAATACCAATAATTTATAGCGTGTTTAGTTTAAAATTATCATATATCTTATTAATTAAAATTAATTCTTTCAAAAAATTTTAAAAATTTGAAAATAAATTATGAATTATTAATTATTTGAAAGACATAGTACCCTTATAGAATACAAGATATAAGATATTTTCATAAAATTTTTCTTTTAACAACGTAAATTTAGAAGAAAAATTTATATTTTCTACAAGAAAATAGTATCTAAAATACATAAGGTGACTACCAAAATATAACTACGTAAGTTATTATTAATATAAAAATATGAATGTTAAATATATTAATATAAAAGAACAAATGATATTTTTTAAAATAAATATAGAAATTATTACATAAAAACTAATTTGAAAGGTATAAAGACTTGAGGGTATGATATTAAATTAGTTAGATAAAAAAAATTTAGTGAATTAAATAATTAAGACGTAATTCCATTGCATAATGAAAAATAATACATATAAAACTATTAAATTACAGAATATTTTTTTACTTTTTAAACACAAATCTTATATATAAGTATAGTTTCTTAAAATTTTAGGGGTTCAGGCCAGTACTCGCCCCCTCTGGGTCCGTCCCTGATTGCTAGCTAATTAATATTAAAAAATATTAAAATTTATTTACTTTTTAGTATTTCTCAATGTCTGTGAATTGATAAAAGATAAAAAAAATACTTTTTTATTACACAATCAATTTCATGAATAAAGTATCAAAATGAAGAATTGCAAAATTAGAGATTCTATTCACTGAGCTCGATTTTGTAATCAAAACGATGGATTGTTTTCTGAACACTACAATAAAAAAATTGATTGGACCTTTGCTGATATTGTGATTATCAATTAATGATGAACAAATATTGGATATTAAATAGACGGATAAAAAATAAAGAAAAATTGAAAATTAAGTAGATAGATATCCGAAAGAGAAACAATGAAAGTTTTTATAATCAAAGAGATTGATACTCGATTCCAACGGTGAGATTGAATAATTCATGATAGATTATTCATCAATTTATAATGTTAATATTAAGGAAAAGATAAGATTAGAGTATCTAAATCAAAATAAAATCTTATAAATTGAAGATAGAATTTTAAAGATAAAATAGATGAATAATAAGATAATAATTTTTTTTAGCGATAAGAAAGTTTAAAACGGCGTAGTACACAATTCAATCGATTAGGTAGCACAATCAATCGATTGAATTTGGTCAATCCATATTGTTTTGGTGAATTCAATCGATTGAGTAACAAAAATAATCGATTAAATTTTGAGACCTCAATTTGTTTTCAAGTATTCAATTGATTGGAGAGTATAAACAATCGACTGAATTACAAAAATTCACTTTTTATTCATCGTTCAATCGATGTCATATGACCAATCGATTGATTTATGCGAAAACCATGCTGTCTTGCAATTTCCAATCGATTACTTTGTGATACACTGTAATCTAATTGATTGGTTTTCAAGGAAACACGATTTCGCAGCCCGAAACGAACGTCACGGATCAAATATAAACTTTTAATCCATTGGAATAGCCAAAAATTTTATTACGATCAATGAAAAATATAATTTGTTATTGTTTTTGTTTTTAATTGTTAATAAACATAATAGATGATTGATAAAATATTAATTTATAAAATAAAAAATAATTTTTATAATTAAATAAAATATATAAAATTAATTAAAAAATTATGTAATAATTATTAAAAAAACTTTAAAAATATATTCTATTATAAAACTATTTAATAATCCAAATGTTATGGACTATGGAATCCTGTGCCGTAATTTAAGACAAGACTTATGAAAGCTTTTATTAGATGCTTTTCCACCCTCTTTCAGTCTTTTGTGAGTTAAATAATTGTGTAAGATAGTGATCCCATGTTGAATTTGGTAACATGAACGAACCAGACGAAAAGAAATAAAGGAGTTGGGTTAATGGGGTTCCGAAATACGACACGTGCTATTTGTTTAGTTCTTATGATGTGACACTCCACCACACATACTTAAACGTTATTCCTTCTTTTGATATTATTATTAGAATTTAATTTTAAGGTATTTGTATTTTTCTTTAAAATTCTGAATGAGATTTGAATTTAAAATTTTTAAATAAAAATAGAAAAATTATATCATTTAAATTATAATTTGTTAATAATTTTAATATATTATTAGTATAAAGTAATTTTATATTTATATTTAATTATATAATATTATATTAATAAAAATAAGAATTAAGTATGATTTTGGTTTTTAAATTATAAATTAAATTCTTTTTTTTAATTTTTTTTATATAAAAAATAATTTCTAAGATTTAAAATCAAATTTTAAAATCGTCTTTTTTACTTAAATTTTAAATTTTTAGACCAAATTACTCATAATAAAAAAATTATAAAAAAATAAAAAAAGAAGAGTGTTTCTACTCCTGCAAACAGAGAAGAGAATAAGAAGAAGGAGAAGAAAGGGAAGAAGAAGCAGCTGTCCACGATCTATCTCTGCTGCCAAAAATTTAAAACCAAATTAAATCTTATAGATGATTTTAAAACCAAGTTAAACCTTAAGGACTATTTTGTATGAAAAAAAGTTGGAGACAAAAAATTTTCGACCTATATTTTAAGGACTAAAATCATATTTAATCCTAAAAATAACTATCTTTTATACTTATTACAGGAATAGTCATCTAAAAAATTAAATATAAATATAATTGTACGATTGTTCAAAAATTTTATACGATTACCAATACATCAAAATTAAACTATTATTAATATTAATATTAATATTATTATTATTATTATTATTATTATTATTATTATTATCATTATTATTATTTTGTTAACAACTAACTATTTTTTCTTGAATAATTAATCACGAGGTACCTATATATAATATCCTTTTGCACTTATTTATTCAAAATAAGTAGTTATTGTTTTCTTTTTTCTTTTTTGCCTTTTGGGAGTTATTGTCACACTATTTAATATTTAATTTAGGTTTAATTATTCTGTTAATTTCTATAATTTTTTAAAATTTTTAATTAGGTCTCTGTATTTTTTTTAATTGAGTCTTTGCACCAATTTTTTTTAATTGGATCCCTACACTTTTTTTCCTTTTATTTGAATTCTTGCATTATTTTTTTTAGTTGGGTCCCTATAAAATTAAACCAATTACTAACAAGAGGACCTAATTTAAAAAGAAAATTTGGTACAGAGACCCAATTAAAAAGAAAAAAAATATAAAAATCTAATTAAAAATTTTACAAAACTATAGAAACCAACCGAATAATTAAACATTTAATCATGATACTATTTTACACTATATTTAATGGCTTTTTTTTTTGTGGCTAATGGCTTTTTGTTTGATTGTTCCAAAATGTCGGAAATTATTTATTATATTAATTAAAAAATATTAAAAAATTATGAAAATTTATTATTTGTTTTTTATTTAATTACTAACTCAATTTTTTTTAGTTTAACTCCTTTAATTTAATTATTCAACAACATATTTTATTTATATTTTTAAATATTAATAATTAATTAATAATTAAAAAAATAATAAATTTTAATAGTTCTTAAATATTTTTTATTAGTTTATTGTTAGTATAATATACATGTGAATAGCGCAACAGAATATTGAATCTGGATATGATGATCTGTGCTTTTCACAGTTTACGAATTGCTTACACTATTTTGCGTCTCTAATGAGATACTGGAGAAACAACACACTTAGACGAAGCAGCTACATGTTTTGCTCCTCCTATTGTTTGCCTTCCTGTGACCAGCGAAAAAAAAAGAAGAAGAAGACACGCATATTTTATGCATGAAGAGAACTCTGTCTCCCACCTCCTAACCATCTATAAATTCATCTCCTTCTTTTTTGTTGTTTTTGAACATACTAAAAGTACTTTGTAATAATAGCAATGCAATGAGATGTGAAAATAAAAATGTGTGCTGGGAGAGTGAAAATAAAAATAATAAAAACAGAACAATATATATTTTATTTGTGCTAATATTAAAAGTGTGATTATTAGTGTATAAAATGTGTTTTAAATAAAAAATAATACAAAATTTAACTTTATCAAAAGAGATATTGTTATACATCTAAACTATTTTTGATATGTAAATTATTATCTTGTCAAATTATTTATATAAATATATTTATTAAATAGTGAGTTTTATCCAACCCCCTCTATTTCAACATGTAAATTACCCCTCTTGGATGCTTAGTTTTAGTTTGAGTTAATTTAACTCAATAAGAATTAATATGTTAATTAAAGTAGGGTAATTTTGTAATTAAATATTTTTATAAGAGGAATAAATATATAATTTCTATAAACATTAAAAAATAAAGTTATATTTTTATCATTGTGTAGAAATTTAATTTACCCCGGTCCCATTTCTTCTCTGAAATTGAAAGAAAAAATCAACTTATTGGGTGTTTCATATTTTGATGAACCAGGAAACAAGTATTTAGAGAAAATAACTAATTAAATGGCCAGAGAAAAAAGATTTGAGTCTGTCAGAACACCGTGAGACCATCTCGACTACAAGGTTGTAGCGCGAACGATCCTCCACCGTTCAGATGGCATGCGCTTTGGAACAATTAATCACGCTCTGATCTCACGGTCATAGTTCATCCGCCAGACTTTGGTTCCTGTCTTCTTAGAACTCAAGGATACAGATGTACGAGCCTATAGAACAGATCCTGTTCAAGTAAGGTCGTGTTCTATGTTTTGTGTTCTTTGTGTTTAGTTATAAAAACTGCTTTTGTTTTGTGAACCTAGCCCAGGTGAGACTAAGTTTACGTTTGCGAAATTCAGAAAATCTTAAAATTTAAGAACGTGAAATCGATTATGATGGCCTTTTATGATGATAGTGTAGAAGGGGAAGATGAAAAAGAAGATGAAAATAATGATGATGATGATAATAATGATAGTGATGGTGATGATGATATGAGATTTCTGGATGGCATTGAAATTAAATTTGGAGGTATTTAATTACCAATAATTTAACCATAGTTAACATAGCAACCAATTAAAAGATGACATGTCACAGAGGGTAAATTACATGTTATTATAGGAAGGATAGGCTAGAATTTACCTTATTAAATACATAATTAAAATTTTTTTGGTTGTATGTAACTAGTGTTTTTTCATTTTTTTTCTATTGCTAATTATTATCTATATTAATATTATCATGTGTAATAATCTAAAAATTATATATTATTATTAACTTAAAAAATATATCATTAGTATTATTTTAATGGCTGAATGTTAATGTATATGTCAAATTAATATTATATATTATAATATTCATATTTCTAATTGTAATAAATTATTACCTACTATAAAAGTCATTATACGTATTAGCATTAAAGTATTTTATATTCATGTTAAGAAATATATTTATATTAATATGTTTATGCTTGTTAAATAAAATATGCAAACATTCATATATATTATTAATAAGTATAGTATTATAATAATATATATGATTAATATTAGGGTAAAGTATATTTTTTATTTTTGAAATTTGACAAAAGTTTTAAAAATATCCTTAAATTTTATTTTATTTTAATTTTGTCCCAAAAGTTTTCGATTTGCATCAAATATACCATTGATGGCTAATTTTTCAAAAAATTAAAGAACGATTCAACAACAATTTCATAATAACAACCCCTCAATACAAGTAAATCAAACATAATTTTCATGCATTATTATTAGATTGATCTTAAATTTTTTAAAAATTTAGCCGTTAAGGATATATTTGATGCAAATTGAAAACTTGTGGAGACAAAATTGAAACAAAATAAAATTTAGGAGTATTTTTAAAACTTTTGCCAAACTTTAAGAATAAAAAATATACTTTATCCTTAATATTAAAATATATATTAATAATGTATATACTATATATGTTATATATAAACAATATATATGTTATTAAAAGTATATTTATTACTATATATGCTAATTTTAATTATGAATAAAATTTGTGTAATTTTTTTTGTATATTAGTCTAAATTTTTTTATCTTTATTTATTTTTTATTTTTCGCAGTATCTTTCAATCTGACAGACAGACTAAGAACTTGTCACAGTTTAAAATGAGCCATTATTGACACTCAGAAAAATAGTTCCCTAACAAGCCTAATAAATTTAAATATGAGATAAATAAAAATGTTACAAGTATTTTTTTAATAAATTTATAAGTTCTAGAATGAAGAATTATATATTTTTAATAAAAAGATAAAATAAATAATATGGATAAATTTTGTCTGTGACATATAGAGCATATAACATTTAGAAATTCGACAAAGATTAGGTACTTATTTCATATCATTATTCCTGAATATAAAGTCTCATATTCGAGTATTTGTTTTTGAAAAATATTTTTTTGAAAATGGAGTGAATTTTGCAACTCAGTGACTAGACAATACATCTATAATCCATATGAGATCATATTATCCAAAATATGTTTAAGTTAGAAAATAGTAATTTATACAAATTTTTTGGACTTTCAAACATATGAGGTATCAAATCAAATTAAATAATACTTTCTCATCAAAATCCTTTTCAATCATATTTTCTCACTCTTAAGGCATTTCAAACATATTTCACAATTTCAAAATAAGTAAGTAAATGCTTCAAAAATATATATTCGAGTAAAATCAAATATTTTAAAATAATATAAAACTTTGTCAAACATGTATATATATAGTCTCGTAAAAACATATAGTTTCATGTGCATATTAAAATGAACTTAACAAGGATAAATATTTAGTTCTAATAAATCGGTTATTCAAACTAATTTAAAATCCTTTAATAATAATCTTTGTAAGTATAATTATAAGTTCAAAGTACCGTATATCAAAACAATTATAAATATAAAGCCTACTCATAACTTAGCCCCAAAGGACCGAAGACACCAAATTCGGAGTGCCAAGTAAAAGGGTGAGGAGGGTCGATGAAAATGACACAAAATTTAGACCGGCACAGCAGAAAGTTGTGGCTGCAACAACAACAGCTTTATACCTACCAATATGCACAAGAATCAACGGAGCAATGATAACATTATCAATAGCAATGATAAAATAGTAGCGGAAATAAAACAGAACAAGCAATAACTAATTAATATTAGACCAGAATGGTGGTGAAACGAAACTCACTATGGCATCGAAACAACTCATGTGACATTTTGAAAGGACAAAGACAGTGGCTCTAGCAACCTCAACGGAGAGCTCCAGTGACGACGACGACAACATCCACCACCGTTGTTTCATCTCTTCCATACGATGAGCTCTGTCGCGTTCTCCTTTCCCTTTCTCGAAGTCTTTCTCTTTTTGGACTCCTTGGCAGCGGCAGTGATGGAAGAATCGGCGGCGACGAGGAGGAACAACTTGGTGGTGGCAGAAACGGTGCCTTCTCCTCTTCTTCGTCGTGGTCTCCCTCTCTGGTCTTTTTCTCTCTCTCGCGTGCGTCGCTCTTTCTCTCTCCCTCTTGTTTCCTTATTTGCACCGACGTCGTGCTCTCTTTTTTTCCCTCTTCTCTTCTTCTCCTTCTCCCTTTCGCAACTCTCCTTTTTTATTTTCTTTTCTTCCATTCCTACTCCCTCTTTCTTTGAAATGTGTGTAGGTGAGGGAAAGGGTGTGAGTTTAATTTGGGAATTAGGGTTAGTGTTTGATAAAATGGATAAGGATAGAACAGGTATTTGAGTTAATAGTCAAAATTGTCCCTGAAAGATACCATGATCTTCATTTTGGTCTTCGAAAGACAAAATTAATCAAAATGGTTCCCGAAAGATACACGACTTGGTCACATTAGTCCTTCCATCAGTTGGACGATAATGTGTCATGTTAAGTGCCATGTGGCATGATGACGTGGTGGGTTAATGCCACGTGTTTACAAGATGATTGGTTGACGTGTCAGATCAGTGACACCTGGCACGTCACATGTTAGATCAGTGACACGTGGCACGTGTCACTTGACATGTAAAAAAATTATTTATAATCAAAATAGTCTTTGAAAGTTCTGACGTAAGTCATTTTCATCACTAAAATTTTAAAAATTAATCAAATTAGTCCTTATATAATTTTTTTTATTTTTTCTTGATAATATTAAATTTGAAATATTTTTTGATACTACTAATTTTAATAGAAATGTAATTGACAAACAAAAAATTAGTAATCGTATCTTTTCTTCTTAAAATTTTTTCAATAAAATTATCTCTCTCCTTTAATTCTTCTCAAAATCTCTCTTATTCTTTTCTATTCCAAAACAATTTTTCTTACATTATTACATTTTGATGGAATATATATATACTCAAAATTAAAATGTATGTATTTGTTAACCCAAACAAAGTTATATGCTCAAAATAAAAATTTATGGAATTTGGATCCTCTAAATTTTAGATTTTCACTTTAGAGAATAAAGTCAGATCTCTCACCATTGAATATTTTCTCTCTCATGTATTCTCTTGGTTCCATCTATAAAATAAATGGTGATAGATCAACTTTACTATCTAAAGTTAAATTCAAAATTTAGAAGATCCAAATCCAAATTTATGTATGTTAACCTAAACAAAGTTATACCACTATTTTTTTTTACTACAACTCTTTTTTCCATTGCGGTATTACTTACATATAGGATGTAATGGTAGTGATATTAAAAGAAAAATTATATAATCTATCTCAAACATATGAAACACACAAAAATTTATTATGATCTTTGCATGTCATACGCTTAAGAAGCAATTCGTTTAGCATACATAATAATAATAATTAAGCAACAAATTTTTAATATTTTGTAAAGTTTGAAATTGAAACAAAATTTGTGGATCTTCTTGAATTTTGACTTTTAATATCACTACTATTACATCCTATATGTAAATAATACCGTAATGAAAAAAAATGTAGTAAAAAAAAATAGTGGTATAACTTTGTTTAGGTTAACATACATAAAATTTTATTTTGAGCATATAACTTTGTTTAGGTTAATAAATACACACATTTCAATTTTGAGTATATATATATATTCCAGCAAAATGTAATAATTTAAGAAAAATATTTTAGAATAGAAAAGAATAAGAAAGATTTTGAGAAGAATTAAAGGAGAGAGATAATTTTATTGAAAAAAATTTTAAGAAGAAAAGATATAATTACTAATTTTTTGTTTGTCAATTACATTTCTATTAAAATTAGTAGTATCAAAAAATATTTTAAATTTAATATTATCAAGAAAAAATAAAAAATATAAAGACTAATTTGATTAATTTTTAAAATTTTAGGGATGAAAATGACTTATGTCCGAACTTTCAAGGACTATTTTGATTATAAATAACTTTTTATATGTCAAGTGACACGTCAACCAATTATCTTGTGACACGTGGCATTAACCCACCACGTCATCATGCCACGTGGCACTTAAAGTGACACGTCATCATTCAACTGACAGAAAGACTAACGTGACCAAGTCGTGTATCGTTCGGGGACGATTTTGATTAATTTTGTCTTTCGAAGATCAAAATGGAGATCAAGATATCTTTTAGGAACAATTTGGACTATTAACTCATGGGTATTTTGATAAAATTAAAGGATAAAATAGTAATTTAAAACTAATTGTAATTTATTCAAATTATTTTAGGAAGACTATTTATTCATAGCCTCACTAATTAATTTTTAAATAAGTACTCTAATTTAAAATTAGAGATAATCTAATTAATTTTTTCTTTTAGTTCATAAAAATTAATTTAAAGACCCAAATTTAAAATTAAATAGTATAAAATCTTCATTATTTTCGAATTCCTGAAGCTTTAAATTTTAAATAAAAAATATCTAATTATTATAATATATATATAAAAATCCTAATAAATTTTTAAACTCAAAGTATTATAAATTTGGTTTAATTATTTTTAAAAAAAATCTAAAAAATAAAATTCTAAATAAAGATAATAAATCATAAATAAATCATTATTTAGTTTGCAAAAACTTAGGTGTTACAGGATTAATATACTGCGGTATTAAGCTCTATTTAAGGGTTTGTTGTTGATAAATGAGTTGTTGCATGCATAAAGCGGGATTCGAATCCCCAGTACTTATTAAATGGACTAGTGAATTAACCACTAAACCAACCCCAACTCAATTTTTTATTCTCTATTTATACTCAGACGACAAGAGTTTTAAAACAAAAAAATTGGTTTCACAACAATATAGTCATTTGGTGATTGATGCATTCGAAAAAATTAATTTCTATCCCATACTCCAATAGGAAGAGTAAAATGTAAATCATTTCTAACGACGACACTGATAGATAGACAGTGGTCCCAGATACATACATTTTATCTTTCAGTGCGTAAATGTATAATCAAACTAGAAGACGTAATACACATTTATGGTCTCTCGACGGATGGTCGTGCTATAAGTGGAAGAACGAACAGTATTTTTGCTTACTTGATCGAATGCGTGATATTAATGGATAATTTAGATATACATAGAAATATTATATTAATAATATTTCTATAATTTAAATATAAATACGATACTTCAAAAGTATTGTCACGTATATTTTTACTAGAATAGAAAATTATGCATTCTTATTTATTATGATAGTAAATTATGCTTTTTAAGATAAAAAATATTTGATATAATTTCATATCAAAGATTATATATATATATATATATATATATATATATATATATATATTCATGATTAATTAAAAAAAGGTTGAATTTTTTACGCGTAACAAATTTTGAGATAATGTCAAGCAAAAATGATCATGTATCTAATGTGATCAAATTGTCATAAATTAGATAAATCCGTAATACAAAGGTGTTGGACCCACTAGAATCTATGCAACATTGTGTCCACATGTTATATATTTTGCTTAATTGAGACCACTTTCTTTCCTGTTAAGTTAATATTGAGAATGAGCTGCAAATAATTGCTCCGGTTGAAAATTTTTTAAGAAATTGGGTCTTACAGGTAGAGATTGACATATCTATATAAATTTTTATGTAGGTATACCGTATATTTATGTAGGTAATAATTTATTGGTTAATAATAAATTTAAAATAAAATTTTAATATTCAATAAATTAGTCTTTGCCATGCTAAACTCGAAGATACAGTAAAAAAAATAAAAAGAAAAAAGCATAGACTTCTTTAATTTCTTTTGAAATTCTTCCTCCAAAAACAAAAAGAAAAAAAAAAAAAAAAGCAAAAGTGCATAACAAAACAAAAAAGAACTGGAGTCCAATGCCGTGGCTTATAAATTAAGGACTCCATTTCCCTGCAAAAGCAAAGCTTTAGAAGTTGGATAGAGTGGTAGTGCCAACAACTTCTTCTTTCTCTCTCACCGACACTCACGCCTGGTAACTCTTAATCCTCTCTCACTCTCAGCATCATCGTTATCATTATCATCATCATCATCATCATCATCATCATCATCGTGTTTTTCACCCTCTCTATTACATTTACTTTCTATTGTTTTTTCCCCATTTTTGAGGGGTTTTTGCTTTACTAAGTTTCTTCCGAAGTTCTTTGCTTTTTCTTGTTCCCTTCCCTTTTGCTCATCGAAACTCTCATCAATTTCTGAGTTTGCTTCTCTTATTTTATTTTTCTGTTTTGAGCTGCACTAAACCATTAAAACCCTAGTGTCTTTATTTCTTACACTCTTCTGTCATATTCTGCAACAAGTATTTCTTTTTTCTTTCTTTTTTTTTTAAATTCTTCGTCTTGTTTCACCATGCTTTCTGGTGAAGGTATTTTATAATATTTATAGTGTCATTAAGTGTCAAGTGGTGTGCTATGTTACTTTTTATGATTACATGGGAAATGGGATCCACTCAAACCAGGTCCTTTAACTTATCTGAGAAATAAAATATATTTGATTTATCATGATTTCCTTGCTCTGTACATGTACTGCTTTGGTACCTGGAAGCTAGAATGAGTCATGAGTGAATGATTGATTCAGCAATAACCATGATTTGTTGTTACTTTTGGAGACTGATATCGACCTGCAGATTCTGCTACTTTAAATTACTCAAATCAAGTTGTGATTTTGTGTCCATTTTGCTTTGAAAAGATATTGCACACCCAGAATTTCTTTAGAAACAAGATTACAAAAGTTAATAAATGTCAAAGTTTTATTTATAGAAACAGAAGAAGATAAAATACAGGAAATTCTTTTCGGATTTGGTATAGTACATTAATGCTCATGGAGATTCTTTTCCTTTGGAATTTAAACGTGAGCCTTTTTTGGTAACTGCTTGGTTTTGCAAGTAACTGAGATTGTTCTTTTCTGAAGTAAAAGAAGGGAAGAGAGAGGGTTTTTTTTTTGGGGGGGGATCTTTCTTTGGGCATGGGGTTAATCCATTATCATTTTTTTTCTGCGTGTAATATCTAGATTTGTTATTATTACAGAGACTGGAGCCAGATAAGAAAAAAATCATCTATGGAGGACGGCGCAGGAAGAGGTTTGGGATGCCAGAAGACTATGGATGGGAAGGCGAGTAACGGGAATGGTGTAGGAAAGGAAATTCCTTCCTGTTGTTTGAAGGCTATGGCTTCAGCCCCTGAGTCTGAGGCAAAGTGTCATTCCACTGTTGTTTCTGGGTGGTTCTCGGCATCTCAGACTCATTCTGGTCATTATCTGCTATTTCGTTTTGAATTCATTGTGAGAGTACATTGGCCTGATTGCTGGACTGAAATTTTACTTTATTACTTACTTCCACTTCATCGTCTTTTTTCAGGCAAGTCAAGGAAAGCTCAATATTTTAACAATCCAATGTGGCCAGGTGTGTGATACATACACTTGCATGACTATGATGTTTGATCACAATAATTACAAACTTTTGAATTTGTAATGGTGATAATAATTCTTCTTTTGATGCTGGTCATGGTCGACCCTTACCTTTGAAAATTTATTTTTTGGAATTTTTTGGCACTAAATATTTTGGAGTCCTTTCATATATTCAATTGTTAACATGCATCATTACCTCTTGCTTTTTTGAAATTTCAATACTTACCAAATATCCTTTTCTATGGACACATCAAAATCACTTTGTCAAGTGTGCTGCTTCATCTTTTATGCATATGAATACCGCTGACGGGTTTGGTGCCTACTTTTAGGAGAAGCTCATTCCATCAAAGTTGAGGAGATCCTCTTCAAGGAAAAGTCAGAGTACCAAGAAGTCTTGGTTTTTCAGGTTCAGCATCTTCCACATTGTTCTCTAATTTTTTTTCATAAGCAATTACCTAATCTGTTTTTTGCAGTCGGCGGCATATGGGAAAGTGCTGGTGCTTGACGGGATTGTTCAGTTGACTGAGAAGGATGAATGTGCTTATCAGGAGATGATTGCTCATCTTCCCCTTTGTTCAATTGAGTCCCCCAAAAATGTGAGTCAATTATTTGGTAACTTTTCCACTTTTGTTTTGTTTTGTTATTGTAATTTGCTAAAAATGGTTTTTGTGATGTTGTTTCAGGTTTTAGTTGTTGGTGGAGGAGATGGTGGAGTTCTAAGAGAAGTATCCCGCCACAGCTCTGTTGAACACATTGATATTTGTGAGATAGATAAGATGGTTATTGATGTATGTAATAGCATAACTGAAATCATTTTTATGTACACTATATTTTGTTGATAAGAACAACTTCTTGCAATTGTTATCTTGCAGGTATCTAGGAAGTATTTTCCAGAGTTAGCCATTGGATTTGAAGATCCTCGAGTACACCTGCATGTTGGTGATGGTATGCATAGTTCTATTTTCAAATATTCTTGTTATTTCTTTTTTTGGAGTTTCCAATTCTATGGATGTATATTCATTGATCGAAGACTATATAGTTGCATAAAAACCTTTATTTGACATCTTTCACCTTTTGGCAGCTGTTGATTTTCTTAAACGTGCTCCTGAAGGAAAGTATGACGCCATCATTGTTGATTCCTCGGACCCTGTCGGTATGTCATTCTTTGAACAATATATTTCATTAAACATTCTAGTCAACAATGAATACAAGATTCGTCATTAAGGGATGAAACTTAGTGTTTTGAGGTGTTCTATTTTATAGTACGCTGTTTTCACAAATTTCGTGCTACACGCCTTTTTAATTGTTGATCAGCTGTTAGTCGAAATCGATCCACTAATTTTAAAGTAATTAGTGGCATGGTAATTACATACATATTAAGGTTTTGATGATCAACCATGGTTATGTAGGTCCTGCTCAGGAACTTGTAGAGAAACCATTTTTTGATACAATAGCTAAAGCCTTAAGGCCTGGTGGAGTTCTTTGTAATATGGCTGAAAGCATGTGGCTTCATACACACCTCATTCAAGACATGATATCCATTTGTCAAGAAACATTCAAAGGTTCTGTACACTATGCATGGGCAAGTGTTCCAACATATCCAAGGTATTTATATTGGACACTTTGATTTGCCATAAATTTGCATTCTTCTCTAATTTGAGCTTCTTTTAATACCTTTGTTGTTGGCGTGTAGTGGCGTTATAGGCTTTCTTCTGTGCTCAACAAAGGGGCCTCCTGTTGATTTTGTGAAGCCCATCAACCCCATCGAAAAGATAAAAGGTGCTGATAAGCATGGAAGAGAACTTCGGTTCTATAACTCACAGGTGAGCATAGTAGCTAGAATCTCGATTAAATTATTAAAAATCTTTCGATGTTACGATTTTAATTGTGTCAACTGATTTTACATAATTTCTACTAGCTCTGACGATTCTACAATTTAAAAATCTTGTTACATTTTCATGTGAGATAGTGTTGTTTTGTGAGATGGGAGTCCAACATATTTGCAACATTATACACCTCTTTCTGTTGTTGTGCAGATGCATTCAGCTGCTTTTGCATTGCCCACATTTCTGAAGAGGGAGGTGAGCTTGCTGCGAGATAAGCTTCATCAGTAAAAAAGGCATGTTTGTGTGTTGTAGCCTCTCCAAAAATCTTGGTTAAAAATTGTTGAGATTATTTGTGTTGTTAAGACCAAATTCTGTATATGGAGATTTACTCTTATGTTAAACTCTGGCCATTTTAGGTTGCTTTGTCATTTTTGTTTGCTTACTCTTTTTGGTTTTATGCTTGTAAGCGTGTTTACATGCGTTACATATATATATAAAAAATATGATGTGGTAATAATAATTTGCCGATGCGAATGTGAATTTCTAGAAACCTGTTATTGTAACTATAAATTGATTCCTTATTAATTTAGAGAATAATTTTAAAAAATTAAACAGAAAAAGATTACGAGTGGTAATATTATTTACTTGATCTTTCTGTTATCTCTGATTTAGGAAAAGCCATGACAAACTATCAAATATTAATACCTTAATAGTGTTTCTTTATCTTTTCTTTTCTTCGTGCCTTTTAAGATCTCAACTTTGGGATTATTTGGTAATTGAATCATGACAAAAATATAGATAATCTCTATAGATAATAATGATAGGGACTTAATAGCGAAGAAAAAAATCACAGGTCAGTCAAATACTACAAATGTTTTTTTCTCTCTGAGACTCCAACTTAAGACCTTGTCTTATGAATACTACTGAACACCAGGAGATTGGTACTTATGTATTCTTTTTTTGACAGAAGGATATTGTTACATATTCATCTATACGAAGAAATAAAATAAGATAAAATGAGAAGAAAAAACAACTCTGAACACCACTTCGACATTTGCTTTTTTTCTAATACTCCTCCCAAGTCCCAATCTAACATTCACAACAATCGGAAACTTTATATATATAATTTATTTTATATTATATATGTATGTATATGTACAACATATTTTACAGACATGTTATATCTTACACTTGACTAAAAAGAAAAAATGAAAATAGTTCCTCTTGCAAATGTGTAACATGCTCAATTTCTCTCTTCAGCAGTAAAATCTGGTTCAGCAGGCTTCTGAAGCAGCATGGGTGGTAATCTCTCGGGCACCCGGCTCTTCCTAGTACCATTTCTACGAATAGCTCTAAGAGCATTCGCTGCGAATCTAGATGCATATATTGTGGCACCAAGACTCGGCGAGCTACCACCAGCCTTGGCCAATGCATCTTGCAGCCTATTCTCGTCTTCCCTAAGACTCTCTTCCAGCTTCCGTTTGCTGTAACGCCTCCATGCCGCTTGTATGAAACAAGCAGCCCAAGTGCGCCATTGCTGTGAGTAGAACCTGAAAGTGTGGCGAAGCTGCTTGCTGTGAAGTCGCCGGAATTGAGATGCAACGAACTTCAAGTCGTCGGCCTTTAGAGCGAATGCTTCCACCTCCGAAAGAGTTTGGACGGTCCTAGTTGAGGTGGGAAGATTGGATGAGGGATTAGGATCTAGTGCCCATGTGAGGAGCTCTTCTCCACAGAAGTCTCCGGCCTTTAGATATTCCGAGTTAAAGAAACCTGTTCTCCCACCATTTGTTGTCACAGTCAATAGCTTTCCTCGCATTATGAAGAGCATCTCGTCAACTGGATCTCCTTCGCGGACAATGCAGCTTTCTTCTGTGTACAGAACTGGCTTGAGACGGTCACACATTGCATCTAAAAGTTGCTCATCCATTTTCTCAAACATTGGCACCTTCAAAAAAGTTCATGCTAAATTAGAATATTATATGGGAATTGCATGACTGACTACATTTTCATTTTCCAAGCTTACTCTCATCAGCAAAGCCAAGCAAAGATGACGTTTAATGTCCCTTCTTAAATCCTTGGGAAGATCGCGGATCAAATTGTCTTCATCAACACCTCTGGTTTCTTGCCATTTGTACTGTTCATGTCGTCTGATTCTCTCTCTCAGGCTGTCGGGGAGTAAGCGATGAGACATCCACTGTTCTGCATCTCTCCTTTTCACTCTCATCTCCTCCAACCTGGTTGTTGTTGATTGCAGATATGTCTGTTTTAAGGAAAAGTATCCTTGGTGAATTAAAACTATTTAACATGTAGAAATGTGCAATATGTCAATATGATGACCAATATTTTTAGTGACCTAATAGCACCTATTTTCTGAGAGAAGTATCCGAAAGGGAAGTCGAAGTTCAACTAGCAGTAGAAGACTCCATTACACAAAAAAGGGATAGAACTCTAGGGAAATATGGTTCTTGAAATCAAGAGTTATTCCAAAATCAATAAATCATCATTGTCAGTATTGTTAAATCATTAAAATACAAAATATATTTGGTACTAACCTGCATATTTCCGATGAGAAATGAAAACAGTACCAGGCCAGCAATAGAAATGAAAATTGCAAAGCAGATCTCCCATACATAGGTACTTGTTTTCAAGTTCTGCCCAAGAGAACTGCAAAAAAGAAATCCAGCTTAACTTAGTAAAACTATGCTCAATATTAACATTTATATCAAGGCATTAAACATGTCCAAAACAAAGCCAAAACCAATTTCCACTCTGCAGCACCAAATCAGACTAACATCATCCCCATGCTTCAGATTATCCAGTATTTGTCATTGAAAATTATCTTCAGTTTGAGACAGAATCAGACATGGCAAACCAATCCATTATATCTACAAGCGTTACATGCCTAACCGCCCACAAAAACCTGAATTTGACACAAACATGCACCTAGGTATGCATACACTAATTTTAACGGAGGATGCTTTTGAGCGAAGGAGTCAGTGAACGAAGCAACAATATTAATAAACAATTTGTAAATTATAAGAAAAGCATACAGAGAGCTGGTGCAGCTACAAGTTGCTTTCATAACACTCATGGTTGATATCAAGTTAATCTGGTCATATCCAAATCAAATCATACAGACAATTGAACACAGTACAGTTACTTCATAACTAAAATAGTTAATAGCAGTATAGCACATACTGACAATAGAAACACTACAACATACCTCAAATTCTGGAGGCCCCACCAAAAACAATAAAAGAATTTCTGTGGGAAATCTTCTGACGCCACAACGCCAGATTGAAGGGCATCAAGGAATATTCCAAAATCGAAGAGTGTTGTATTTGGCTCCTGTATCGGGCAAGAATTATTCAATAATGTCGAGATTGAGCCCTGATAATCATCACAGTATATTTCTGCCTTGTTACACTTGGTTCTTCGACAGGCATTTTGCCAGCATGTGGTTTCTCTTTCTATAGAAAACAAGTACCAAAAGGCACCAAGAACCTAGAGCAACAAGTAAACTCAGAAATCAGAAGATATGCCAATGATATTATTTTCAACTTTTATAAATAAGATCATTTTCCGTAAAGATACCAAACATCAGTCACATCTACTCTAAATATGCTACATATTAACCAAAATATATTGATTTTAGGCTGAGGATTCGAAAAAAAAAAAAAAAAAAAAGAATCCACAAAGACTTTAACAAGGATGGATGAGAGGCATGGCATGAACAATACAAAAGAATTTCTTAGGTCAGTTAGGTGTCACATAACATCTAACACAACGTCCAAGATGTACATGTGTGTCCAACCATGTGTCTACTCTGTCCACTAAGGCATGGCTCTGACTAAGTGTGCTCTGTTATGATTTTCACAAGCTTTTTGTTACAAAAAATTATCCAAATTGACATATAGAGACAGGTGCAAGAGAATTTTTTACACTCATCTATACATGATTAGGAAACATGACCTTGAATGATTGACAAGGAACTTCGTGGATCAACATGTCTAAACTTAAGTCATATAATTTATAAGTTAATTGCACTATACATCCTTTGAACTTTAGGTTGTGCAAATTATTTGCCATCCTAAACTTTGTTAAAAGTTGATGGAAAACTAGCTGATGCGACCAATTTGTGCAGTTGGGAAAGCTTAGGGTATAAATTGCAATCATCTCTAATTCATATGCACACTCTTGCAATATATCAGGCAGACAGATGTATTGGATCTGCACCCAACTATAACAAGGCAACAAATGTTTTCCCCTATCGGTCTAGAGCTTTGGATAATTAACAGAACATTTAAATACTTCTAATATTTGCACAAACTCTACACCACAGATCCATGTAGTAGAGAACAATATGTAAACAATTTTTTTAAAAAAAAATAATAAAACAGGAAAAAGAAAAAGAAAATGTAGCATGAACTTACATGACTTGCGAGCATGTAAAGAAACAGATTAAATGCAGCTCCAGCCCAAGCTGTTTCGGTTAGAATGCCAGAGCTCCTAGTAACCTCTTTATATAATGGAATTATTCTCAAGAACCGTGGCACATATTGGAAGAAGACCACAAACTTCAGCAAGTTTTTTGTATTCAATGATTCAAACCCTTTCATCTTTGGAATGATAATTAGGATCACCACCTAGGAATATTTAAGCAAGTGGCAAGTCAAAATAAATTTTGCCGAAAGGGATATACAGAAGATGAAAGTCAAAATAGTCAAACAATAAAAGACTTTCATTTTCTTTACCTGTGGGAGGGGGAGAACCGCAAGAATGTCAACTAGGAAGTATGATGACAGATACCTCATAGCTATTGCCCAAGAATCTTCAACCAAAACCCCTCTTCCAAAGACTCGAGAAGAGGGAGCAATGAATCCAGTACGAAATTGGAAAATTATGTGGATTATATAAAAAATATCAGAGAAAGATCTCAAAACTGTTGCTGTAATTTCCATTTTTTTGTCCAGTGAAAGACATTTCCTGTCATCATCGATCACGGGGACATAGAAGAACAAAGGATCCAGTGATACAGCAATAAGGCAAGACAATACAAATATCTTGTTCCATCTTTGAAGGAAAGGACCTTGCGGATCAAGGATTTTCTTTCTAGAACTGAAACTCTTAGCAAGAACATTGTTATAGGGCAAAGATTTGAAGGATTTCCTAATTCTCTTTATCCTTTCCGAACTAGACTCAAAGCCCCTTTGAAACTTCTTTGAAACCGAACCAAATGTGGCTCTGATTCTCCCCGATCGTGTTCCATTAAGTGTGGGATAGTTGCTCTCGGAACTCTTCTCCGAGCTCCAATCCTGAAATCTGAACATCACATGAACAATACACCTCAGTTGATCATTAATCTTCCACTGAAGAAGACAATTTCATGGACTATGAAAGAGTACAGTTGAACCTTATATGTGAAGTTATTAAAGCATTTTTGTATTAATTGGTACATTAAGAGAGCAGTAAAAAATAGAACAGAACAAAACCTTGCTTTCAATTACAGCTAAAATGTCAATACCATCATAAATTCATTGTAAATAAAGGCATGCACCATTAGAGACAGTAGATACTGACCTAACAAACTTGTCTTGCTGAAAATTCATAGCTGCTGCCTAGAGAGTTAGTATATGTTGTTCATGAAGATCAAAACTTGAGCGACTACTCCTGAAACAGTAGGATTGGATAGAGAGTGGTCCACAGTAATATCAATAGGGGGAAAAAGTGGAAAATAAAATCAGTGCACAGAATAACAACTTTGAGAAAATGAATCAAAATCAAATTTTTGGAGTTGTTTGGTGATCACACAACGAAAACAGCTGTCATATGTATAAGTACAGTTGTTTCCCAAATAAGTTTGTCAGCGCATACATAATCATTAAATAGAATGTGTTTCAGAATCAAAGGCAAAATAAATAAATAAATAAAACAGATAAAGTACTCAAGGCAAAGGGCAATACTAGAGAATGTAATTATGGAAGGAAAGGAAGTCAAAGTGAGAGAACCTGAAGATGAAGAAGAAGAAGAAGAAGAAGAAGAAGACGAAGAAGAGAGATAGGGTTATGAGTTGATTGATGATGATTCATGAGAAGGTTCTCGGAAAGGGTGGTGGTGGTGTTGTGAATGTGAAGAAGGGATGACAAAGTCTTCTCTGTCGCGGGCCCCACTCCTGCAACTGGTTTCCACTTTTTTCCATTCAACGTTTTTCAAGTGCCTGCCTTCTTTTATTGGCTTACCGTTACCGTTACCGTTACCGTTACGGTTATAGTTACAGTTACAGTTAGATATCCCATCCTAACACGGCCACTCCCAGCTTACACTCTTCCACTGTCCAGGAATCTCCAAATCTATCCTTCTGGATAATTGCATATTCTGAGATAGATTTTAATCATTTTATAAGAAATGATGTAAAGTTTAATGAGTAAATTAAACTTTAAAACATTGACAAATTTAATCATGGATAAATGAAACTAGTTCTTTATTAATGATAGTTTCCATGTAACAAAAATACTTAAATTGTTAATTTTATTTATATGTAAATTTGTTAATATTTCGGATTTTAATATATAGAAATGATATTTTATTTTTTATTTTTTATGAGTAAACAATTAGTTTTGTTTATTTTTTTAAATTTTTATTAATAGAAATAATAGTTTACTCAAATTTAAATTTTTAATGTATTTTTATTTATTTAACAACATAAAAATTCTTATTAATAATAATTTAACATATATTTTAAGATATATTATAATTAAATTCATATTTTTATCTAAGATAGTTAAATTTCATTAATACTTAAATGAAATTACAAAAGTTTCATATCGACAAAATAATAAAAATTTCGTATTTTTAGTAATTAAGATTCTTTTTAATAATTTTTTAAAATTTATTTAAATACAATATTATATCTTTAAAAATTTTAAATATTCTAAAAAAAACTCCTTAAAATATTCCATTCGAATATAGTCTGATAGTTTGTTTGGGTGGCTAGAAAATCGATGAAAAGAAAAAGAAGGGAGAAAAAAGAAAATTGAGTAAAACAATATGTGATTCCTTTTGTTTAGTTTATAGAAAGAAAATAGTGACAGCAGAAAAATTATGAGCGTGGGTTCCATATAAACATCATCTTTTCATCCAAGTCATAAAAATGGAGAATAAACAAAGGGTAAAATTATCAACTTATTATATTTTTCATAACTATTCACCCTTTGGATCAATTATTAAATCCACAACTATAATTATGTCATGTTCGTTGTTGAGTTCTCTTCCAATCTTACACAGCCATGTATAATAGTAACACGCTTTTTTGTTGTCTGAAAGGAATCACAAAACTTGGCCATGATTTCGTTGGTGAAGGAGCTATGGAGAACTCTCCTCTTCGTTTTCTCAATCCAATTCTGGAGAATGGGGTTGCTTTGGACATTTTCCATTGTCTTTTCTCATTACCAATTAATCAAAGATTTCCTCTGTTCCCAAAGACCTAAATCATATTACAGATGTTCTCCTTGTACAGTCCCTGTTAGGCCCGTTGCTGTTGTCACAGGTGTAAGTTTTCTTCTATTTGGCTTCAAAATCAAAACTTGAGTATGTTATGCTCATTTTGGAGTTAATTTTTTTTATAAAGTTAATTTATATTTTTATTGGATTTATCTTTCCTAAAGTTTTGGTTCATGAAGAATCATGCATCTTATGTGTTTGATGATATGTCCCATTGCATTTAAAGTACATGCCATAGTCTCTGGTTATGGAAATTTTGTTATATTATATGATTTGGGTTTCTTTTGTCGTTGTAGGCAACATCTGGCCTGGGATTTTATACTGCTTATGAACTTTCCAAAGAAGGATATGTTGTTGTGCTTGGTAATTGTTTATGCTTATGTCTTTCTCAATCCCCTCTTATTGTTATTATTTTGGGTTTTTGTTAATCATGCCAGAAATAGATTGCGTTGCGGCTAAACAAATAGCTTGTAATCCTAGTCTATGCAATGCATGCTTAAGATTCTAGTTGTGAATGCAGTTGGGCGATCGCAGCAATTGTTGCTTGAGGTACCTTTTTTATACACATTTTGAGATCATGGTGATGATTTCCAATCTCCCTCTTCGTAAATTTATGATGGGTGTTCTTGTTTGATAGGCAGAAAGAAAGATCAAAGATTGGAATAGAAATGCGCACCTCAAAGCTTTTCAGGTAGACCTGTCATCAGTTGAGTCAATAATAATGTTCAGAAAGTCCTTGCAGCAATGGCTGTCGGATTCTGATTTGCACAGCTCAATACAACTATTGATAAACGCTGCTGGAATACTTGCAACTTCACCTAGAATTACAGCTGATGGATATGATCAGTAATAAGCACTCCTCTCTCTTTCTTTATCTCCCCTAAAATTAGCTCATAGTATTAATTAGATTTTAGATTAGTTACTGAATGTAACAGGCTCTTGAGGCAATATTTGTAATGTATGATCAACATGAACTTTGTGCTCCCGAAACAAGGGAAAGACGCATGAAAGTGTTGCAAAAATGAATTTATTTTCTAGGCGTCCTTGATCGAGAGTAAATAGCTGTTTTGTACTAACACACTACACATTTGTCTGGCATCTTAGTTTCATAATTAATAGTGATTTTTGAAATCGATGAATGATTCACACCCTTCCTCCCAGGATGATAGGTACAAATTACATTGGTGCATTTGTTTTGACAAACCTTTTGTTACCACTTCTCGAAAGCAGTAATGTATCTTCCAGAATTGTGAATGTCACATCCTTTACTCATCGAAATGGTATGTGTAATTATTCTAATCATTAATTTTTTTGTCTATATTTTTGTTTGGTGACTATGTTGCATGAGTTCAAATCTTCTCAATTAGATCACAGTGCTTCTCCTACAAACCCTGCTCAGGCACTGTTTTTCAGTTACTGATATGCAGGTTGATGATCGAACTGTATCTGGGAAAAGATTTTTGAGTTATATGCAATATCCATATGCAAACATCTATGAGTATTCTAAATGTAAGCTATATTTGATGAATTTATACAGTATGTCTTTAGATCTAATCCCTAACTAGCATATAATTTGTTGAAGTATGCCTTCTCCTCTTCACCTTTGAGCTTCATCGACAGCTTCGCTTGAGGGAAAAATCTCACCAGATCTTTGTTGCGTATGTAGTTACAAATCTTCTTACTTACGTTACCCTTTTTAGTCATATTTTCTAGTGCTATATGAAAATGTTTTTCCCAAGTGCTATGTTGTACTGTACTTCTGTTTTTCCATTTACTTCTCCAGCTTTCATGATTAAATTAGAAAAATTAATTATGTGTTAAAAGTCTTGTGTTTTTGCTTCATTATTAACCTTGGGTTCTACTTCACTTTAACATTCAGTTTCTGTAATATTGACATTAGTGCTGCAGATCCTGGAGTTGTACAAACGAATATTTTGAGAGAAGTTCCATCTCTCCTTTCCTTGTTGGCCCACTTTGTACTGAAGCATTTAGGCCTCTTGCAATCCCCTGAATATGGGGTCAGTTCCATAATTGATGCTGCCCTTGCACCTCCAGTAAGTACTCTTTTCATGGTACTAAGTAGGTTTCTTTCTTTTCTTTTTTTTTTTTCTCCGTTCCACATACAACAACACAACAAAGCCTTTGTCCCACTAGGTGGGTCGGCTACATGAATCAAATGGTGTCATTGAATTCTATCATGTATCATGTCTACAAAGAGACTGTTTATATGTAAATCTCGTTTGACCACTTCATGAATGATCTTCTTAGGTATTCCTTTGTCTTTCACCCCTTATCCATCTTTCATCTTATCTACTCTCTTGGTTGGGTGTTCTGTCGGTCTTCTTTTCACATGTCCAAACCATCTGAGACGTGATTGTACCATTTTTTTTACAATAGGTGCTACTCCAACTCTCTCTTATATCATTGTTTCTTATTCTATCCAATCACGTATGACCACTCATCTATCTCAACATCTTCATCTCTGCCACACGTAGCTTATGTTCGTGCTTCTCTCTGGCTGCCCAACACTCTGTACCATAAAGCATAGCCGATCTGATAGCAGTACGATAAAATTTATTAAGTTTTAAAGGCACTTTTTTGTCACATATAAAACCAGACGCACTCCGTCATTTTGACCAACCTGCTTGGATCCTATGATTTACATCTTGTTCAATTTTCCCATTATCCTATATAATGCACCCAAGATATTTAAAACTTTTAACTTTTTGTAGGATGTTTTCTCCAATCTTCACCTTCGTATTAGAGATTTCCCTTCGACGACCAAACTTACATTCCATATATTTCGTCTTACTACGGTTTATGCGTAGACCATACACTTTTAGAGCTTCTCTCCATAAATCCAATTTCTTATTTAGGTCTTTTCTTGACTCTCCCACAAGGACGATATCCTCAGTAAAAAGTATGCACCATGGCACACGTTCTTGAATATCCTCTGTGAGTATTTCCAAGACTAATGTGAAAATGTATGGACTTAAGGATAATTTCTGATGTAATCCTATACCAATAGGAAATTTTTCTGTCATACCATCTTGAGTCTTCACACTAGTTGTACTCCCATTATACATTTCTTTAATTGCATAAATATATATGATCCTTACTCCTTTTTCAAAACCTTCCATAAGACCTTCCTTGACACCCTATCGTACGCTTTTTCCAAATCAATAAACACCATATGTAAATTCCTTTTATTACTACGATACCTCTCCATCACCCGTCTTAACAGGTATATTGCTTCCGTGGTGGATCTGTTTGGCATAAAACCAAATTGGTTTTTTGTTACTTGTGTCTCTTGTTTCAGCTTACGTTCTATTACCCGTTTCCATAACTTCATGGTATAGCTTATGAGTTTGATCTCTCTATAGTTTTTGCAACTTTGTATATCTCTATTATTCTTGTAGATAGGTATCAAGGTGTTCTTTCTCCACTCATCTAACATCTATTTTGATCTTAAAATCTCATTAAAAAGCTTGGTTAACCAACTGATGCCTTTCTCTCCAAAACTCTTCCAAATTTCAATCGGGATATTATTGAGTCCTACTGCCATGTCATTTTTCATCCGCTTTAGAGCATATTTTACCTCGAAGTTTCTAATTCTTCGATAGTAGTCGAAGTTTTGATCTTCTTCCCTCGTACATAACCGACCAACGCTTGGAAGAATCTTCTGTCTTTCATTAAATAACTCGTAGAAGTAGCTCTTCCACCTTTTATTAATCTTCTCCTCTTGAGCCAACACTTCTCTGTCTTTGTCCTTTATACACTTAACCTGATCCAAATTTCTCGTTCGTCTTTCACGGCTCTTTGCAATTCTATATATACATTTTTCCCTTTTCTTCGTGCCTAAAGACTGGTAGAGATCCTCATATGTTCTTGTTCTTACTTCACTTACAGCCACTTTTGTTTCTTTCTTAGCCGTTTTATATTTTTCCTCATTATCTGCATTGCGGCACAAGGAACACTTGTTTTTATCTTTTCTTGTACACTCGCATTCCACCACCAGGATTCCTTGTCTCTTGGTCTTGTCCTTCTAGATTTACCGAAACCTTCTTTTGTTGTTTTTCTAATAACTTCTGTCATTTCCCTCCACATCTCCTCCGCGCTTCTATCTTCATCCCACTTTGTCTCTTCTCCTACCCGTCTTAGAAAATTTCTTTGCTCCTCACATTTTCATCCGCCACCACCTCGTCCTTGGGTTCTTCATATGATGTATTTTTCTCAACTTTTTCCATTCCACATCAACTCTGAAAATAAGCAGAAATTTTCTCATAAAGTAGGAAACTAATATGAAGGTTCATGACAAAGAATTGAAAGATTTTGTTCTTTTTGTTGTGTTAATTTATACTGCACTTTGCACTTGTATGCATACGTGCATACATGAGACACTTTTCTTGTATTGCATTTGATCATTTATTATAATCATGTATAAATTACGGAATATAGTTAGCTTAATATTGATTTCAGGGAACTTCTGGAGCTTACTTCTTTGGGGGAATAGGTAGGACTATTGAACCTTCAATACTTTCAAGAGATGCTGGTTTAGCACTTAAGCTCTGGGAAACTACAAGTAATCTGCTATCGACGACCCCTTTTGGCGCTGAAGACGATTAACCAGATGTTAGCATTGGATCATGTGTTAAGACGTATAACAAAGTGCAGATGTGGCACTTGCCTGATGTAGATTGATAACCCGTTCTTCGAATGAAGTTCTGTGGTTTCTGGCTCTTGGAAGCTACCACCATTATTCCTGATGTGGTAGTATAGTCCTTTAAATGTGTCTAGCCACTAACACAATGTTAGTATTCAGTTTTTAATTTATCAGATTGAATGTGAGAGACTTTTTTTTGACAGTCTTGCACCCTATATATATAGTTCATTTTCAATGTGACTTTGTATTTTGCATGGCATCTCATAGGTCTGCTACAACAATATAGCATACTTGTCGCACTATCACATGTAATGTAATTATTTGAGGACTATGCCAGCAAAGAAACTTAAAGGAACAACTAATAATGCAATTAGATCTTTTATTTATACCATTTTGCTTGTGACACATCATTTAATAAGTTAGTTCACATATTGATGATATATCAAATTTGCAACAAAAGAAAAGGCACCACCAAAAGAGTTAGGATTTTCTAAAACCTCTGTTGTTGCATGTATCATATAGTAACAAGGACCACAGAAAAACCTTTGTGAAACAAGAGGACCTCAACCTCCTTTGGAGGATGAACCCTTTAGGCTTTAGTATTTAATGTGGAATGTCTGTTACACATATTCACTGTTTATGATCAACTGTCATTGAATGGAAGATGCTTTTTACTTTCAGCAATTTTTAAAGAATACTCATTTTATACAATGATTGAAGGAAAAATATTGGATCTACCATCTACTCATTTTTCAAGTCACATTGCTCTTTGCTCAAATAATTATCTCTACTTTGGATTCACATTCAATTCTTCAGGAACTAAAATATGCTCAGAGATATCTAAAAATGGTGTAGTCTCATACTCTTCTAAAAGGTCAAATTATAAGTGTAATGGCTTAGTTTTGATCTTACAAGAATAAAGTTTATTGCATTGCTTTAAAAAAAAATACAATTTCCTTAATTGACAACATTTTGTTTAAGAGAAGATAATTTAAAAAAGTGGTAGATGGACAAAAATTTTAGGGAGAAAAAAATAAATTGAAATTAAAATTCCTTTAGCATATGTTTGGAAAACCATCCCTAAAGACCATGGTTAAAAACTAACCCTAGTTAAGGTTTTTATGGGTCCCAATCATTATAAAAAGGTGTATTTGAGTTAAGAACTAAAGTGAGAATATTAAAAAAAATATATGTGTATATATAAATTGAGAGAAAAAAGAAAAAGAAAGGAAAAATAGAAAAACCTATTACCAGCACAACATTTAGTTCTCCCAATTTGAGTAGTAATTTGGGGCAAAATTAGATTCTCCACAGTTTTCTGAGGGCTTTTGACAGATGGGTCATTGTACATGGTGACCGTCTTCTCAGATTCAAAATTCTTGAAACGTCACTCAAACCCTCTTTTTCTCCAATTAGGTAATTTTACTCTTCCCGTTTCACTTTATCATCTTCACTGCACCGAAAAGCTCACGACTTTACTGTGTTTTGAGCTTGTTCGCCAGATTCGGGGGTTCCTCTAGGGTTTCCAGCTCAACAAGGTAGCTAGCTCAGATTTGCTGAATTCGAAAACTGGGGTTTCGACCGTTGCTGCTACTGATTTTGAAATGCGCGCCCCTGTAGATCCGTGGCGGGATTCATTTCTTCCTTGAATTCAATTCACTGTCTGAACGAGGTTGATTTCCAAACAATTCTAGTTTCGTTGTTTGAAGTTTGAACCTTTTTTTTCGGGCTTGAAGTATTATTGTTAGGACATTTTGGGTATTCTGAATTTCGCACGTTAGTTGGAGTGTTTGTGTTTTTTATTTTATTTTTGGAATATATGGTTCAAATTCTAAAAGTTTTTTTTTTCTGGGTTATTTTTACTGTTATATTTTGTTTAATGATTCAAAGTCGGTGTCTTTCTATTTGTGATCTCTTGGTGCTAGTTGCAGAAGGCATGAAATACAGTATTTATTAATGTGCGCTTCTTAGGATCATTGCGTTGAGCTTAAGTTTACAATTGCATAATTGATTCTTGAAAAGCATTTTACTCACCATAGTTATTAGAATAAGAGAACGTGCTGCTATTATAGTTTGTATGATGATTGGCAGTTTGCAGTTCATTTCAGTGTAGATCTGTTTTCCCCGCTCCCAATTTTTATAGTAAGACATACTTTGGAATATCTTAGTTGAATGCAATATGTCATAATTCATTCATGTTGAAATATTACAGTTTCTGCTGTTTAAACAAGGTATCTGGTTGTTTGATTAGACCTTTTAAACTTTACTAGTGTTAAACCCGTGTGATGCACGGGCTTATATTTCAATTTGACATGTTAAATCGAAAATAATATTTTATAATCATAAATTTTTCGAGTTTAGTATAATTCAAAGTAAAATGCAAATAGAAGAGTTTGAAGTCTATAATATTCTTGAACCATAAAGGGAGACATGAAATGTAACTGTAATAATAGCATGTCAATTTTACACTAAACTTTATATCAAAAGGCTAATAAAAATTTATCGAGAACCTAGTATCTTACTAAATTTCTTAGAAAAGCAATTGGCATATGATATTGTGCTCCCTGTTACACATTTGATTTCAAATCTGAATACGTTTCAGATATTGATATGCTGGCTTTATATTGCCTATGGGTTTTCTACCAAATTAAGGATCTGAACTCCCTGTTATAAAACAAGTTCTAATATATCAATATTGTTCCTGCACATCTGGTTTGTTATAACTTATAATCACGGGGTTGATAAGATGTCATGGCTATATCTGCAAACAGTATGATATGATGCTATGTGCGTTGGGGACGTGTCTTATCATTTCTCCCCAACTTTTCTCCTTTTCTCCTTGTGAATATGTCATTACTTGCTATGTACTTTTCCACTTTTTTCAGTAGATGATTATGTCATTAAATTTGTGTATTCTCTCTCTTTGATGCATCTAATTTTCATTTCATGCTACTGACTGTATGGGTTTACTATATTTTGCAATGCTAGTGACCTAAAAATGTCAAAGAAAATGAAAGTTCCTATTTGAAGTTCTTGCATAATGTCATAAGCCACAACTTTTTTCATAGCTAACTTTTACATCTTTATATGATGCATCCTTTGAAATAGTGTTTTACTTATAAATGTCACTACAAACACCAAAATTTTAGGAACTTCAGTAACATATCTCAGTTTCTTTTCTCTTTGGGATCAGGTGCAAAATTGACGGGTTTTGTCGAGCAAAGGGGGCTTGTTTTAGTATCTGGTGTTTCTGGTTGAATTCTGTCTTTTAGCTTGTGAGGAAACAACATACCAAAAAGTAATGATGGAGTGCAACAGGGATGAGGCAATTAGGGCCAAAGAAATAGCAGAGAGGAAATTTTCTGAAAGGGAATATGTTGGTGCAAAGAAGTTGGCTCTCAAGGCTCTAAATCTCTATCCGGCATTGGAGGATCTTCCCCAGTTTTTGCAAACAATTGAAATTTTTATCTCTGCTGAGAATAAAATTAGTGGAGAAATGGATTGGTATGGTATACTTGGTGTGAGCCCTTTTGCCGACGAAGAGACTGTTAGAAAGCAATACAGGAAGCTGGCTCTCTCTCTCCACCCCGACAAAAACAAGTGTTTAGGTGCAGAGGGTGCATTCAAGCTGGTTTCCGAGGCATGGAGTTTGCTATCAGACAAGACCAAGAGACTAGAATATAACCAAAAGAGGAGTTCAAAAGGTTTTCAACATAACACTTCAAACCATGTTGCATCTCAATCAGATACACCTAGTTCAAATGGTTATTATAATCTCAAGAAGGATAACACGAAAGCTGGAAATAGTAACTCTCGGAGATCTTCATCTTCAGTTCCACCTACCCACAGAAGAGCTGAAACCTTTTGGACTATCTGCAATCGATGCAGGACACATTATGAATATCTGAGGATTTATTTGAATCATACCCTTTTGTGTCCCAATTGCAATGAAGCTTTTGTAGCTGTGGAGAGGGGTCCACCTCCCAATGTCTTTAAGTCACCAAATTGGTCTTCTCGACAACATCCTCAGGGTTCTCGACATCAATCTGGAAGTAATAACTCGAACTATCAGTGGAGTTCTCAATCGAGAATGGCTGGTTTTGGTAGCACAGATGGATCCTCTTCCGTTGCTGCACAAGCTGCTAGTGTTGTGCAACAGGCAAGTGAGAAGGTGAGAAGAGACGGAGCACCATCAATTGCTGAATGGGAGAGGAGTCAACAGTCTAAGAGGAATGATGGTTCTTATTATAATTCAAAGAAGAGGAAGACTGATGATTTTCATGTTAATGGTTATCAAGGATACACGGCAAATCAAGGTCAGGTAAACTTGGAATCCGAAAGGCATTATGGTTTTTCGGGTATGACTGGCGGCAAGCCTTACAGCACAAGAGAATTGTCGATGTATGAATTAAGAAACATGTTGATGGATAAGTCACGGACTGAAATCCGTAAGAAATTACAAGAATGGAAATCAATAGCTGAAGCTAAGATTGCCAATAAGAGACAGAAAAGCCCAGTTACTGGCAAAACCAATGGTAATGGTAATAGGCATGTTGAAGTTGGTTCTTTCAAAGACCCATCTGATGATACAGTTAAGAACGCAGTCTATGTTACAATCAATGTTCCGGACCCTGATTTTCACAACTTTGACTTGGATAGAGCTGAAAATTCTTTTGACGAGGACCAGGTTTGGGCTGCGTATGATGATGATGATGGAATGCCTCGATATTATGCCAAGATTCACAAGGTGATCTCTACAAAGCCATTCAGAATGCGGATCAGTTGGCTTAACTCTCGTAGCAACAGTGAATTGGGCCCCATGGACTGGGTAGGGTCTGGTTTCTACAAAACTCTTGGGGATTTCAGAACCGGCAAGCACGAAATAACCGAATCGCTGAACTCATTCTCACACCAGGTTAAGTGGAGCAAAGGGAACAGAGGAGTTGTCCGAATCTTTCCTGGAAAAGGCGAAGTCTGGGCTCTTTATAGAAACTGGTCTCATGATTGGAATGAACACACCCCGGATGATGTGATACACAAGTATGATATGGTGGAGGTGCTCGAAGATTTCACCGAGGAGCAAGGCGTCATAGTTACCCCCCTTGTCAAGGTTTCTGGTTTCAGGACCGTGTTTAAGAGGCACCCAGACGCCAATCAGCAAAAGAGGATTCCCAAAGAGGAGTTGTTTCGATTCTCACATCAGGTTCCTAACTACTTGCTCACCGGCCAAGAAGCTGACAACGCCCCAAAGGATTGTCGAGAGTTGGATCCAGCTGCCACTCCATTAGACCTTCTTCAGATAGTATCTGGTGATGCCAACAGAGCATCACTAGATAACAATGCTTAGAGAACCTAAGCAAGATGCACAACATAGTTCACATGAAAAAGAGAAATACTGCGTTTCATTGTTTGGGGAGAATTCAAAACCTTGTATAGCAGAAATGTTAAACGAGGAAGGATGACACAGAATAGGGAAGTGGGTGTGACTGATGCTGCAATATAGGCTTTTATTAAAATTGATGATTCATGAAAAAAGAAAATACTACACTTTCTTATGCGACTCTTGTTAATTTTGGAAAGCCTGACCCAGGATAATTTTTATAGTGATGCTTTTTGGTGTTATAATTGTGGATCAAAGTGATCCTCAGGTATTCGGTTTTTTGTTGTATAATTTTTCTTTTTATTATAAGACCCTTTGTTATTGGTAGACTGGTGAATATGTTCATACTCAAATGATGAACGCAGTTGTCAACAGTTCCTCATTCTGTAAGCAAAATGATTTAGACTTAGTTCATATCATTTTATCAGTTCTACTTACATATTCTCTGAAAATTCACTTATTCTTATATGGTTGAAGATGTGTGTTTAAGAGTTAACATGAGCGCCCAATTGATATGAAAAGTTGTTACTTATCCATTGAAGTAGTAAAGACTTTTGGTTGGAGAACTCAATCTCTTAAGAAAGGAAAGCTTAAAGGTTAGTATTCACTATTCAGCACCTCAAAATAAGGAAACATATTCCATTGTTTGCAAACTATATCCTTTAACTTCAAAGATAATTTGAATGTCGGTGTGGTAGAGGATACCAAAATCTTAATGAGGATCCAAATTTCATGAAGAGTAAACTTTATTAACCTCTTTTTTCTCCCCATATTTTCAAGCATGGCAGGTGAACGATTAATCTATCACACATAGGATCTCTCTATTTAAGGATTTATCGTGGTCAATAAATTGCTGGCTCATTGCATGCATGGCGAAATTTAAATTTTAGACATTTGTTTAATCAGATAAATGAGCTAACATTTGACTAATCCAAATCAGTTAGGTTGGGTTCTTTTTTTTATTGTTCAGAGGTTAGCTTGGGTTTTTTTCCTTTCCCAGTTTGGGGTGTTCTCGGGAAACCGCAAAAGTGAACCCGTTTTTCTGTTTTGTTTTTGTCATGACCCTTTTTTTCTGGTTTATTTTCCTTCTTGGATGATACGGGCTTTTATGTTTACTAATGAAAGGGTTCAAAACTGGAAATACTTCTCATTAATATTGGGCCGGATAAAGCCCATTAGTTATTAATCTCCTCTACCGACAAAAAAAAATTGTCGTTTTAGTTATAACTTATAACCTTGGTCCGTTGGTCGTCCACAGCCGGGACTTTGGTTGAGTGTCAATATATAGTACTTTTTAATATGCTGCACCTTGGTTTGAATATTGGCAATGGCCAAGTTATAAATAAAATTCTTAAATGTGTACGTGAGTTTGTGATATCTAAGATTGAGAGTTGTCTAATTCATCTGAATAAAAAAAATATCTTGGTCGTCCTGAATTTCTGTTGTATAATATTTAAGGCAACCGTCCTTTAAATATCTTAATTTCAAATATAATATACAAACGAAATAGAAAATGAAGTAGCTTGGTATTTTGTGAAGACTGAAATAGTGTGACTATTAACCTAGAAATTGTATAGATGGTGTCTCTTCTCCATACACAATCCTGCTAAAGTCATTCGCATGAGACACAGAATCCCACGGGCAGGTCCAATGCCAGAATTTATTATGTGGAAAATCATATGAACACATTGACCATGCACGTAATATTAATGTTAGGGGAAGGTTCATTGAACTTTCTCCATAATAATAATAATGGGTCATATTCAAGGAATTTGGAAGGGAAAATCTAACAATAATTATGTTGCTCCCAAATGAAATCTCAATGCACGACAAAAATCTTAATGATTCTTCTTGTTTACTACGTTGTTCACTGTTTTCCCATCACTAACAAACGTCTAATTAATTATGACCTTATTTTAAACCAATTTTGTGTTTCCATAACAAGAGACCTATCTAGGTATAGGGGTGTTTGGGTAAATAATGTAAACTGTTTAATGAAACTGTTGACTCCATTATGTCCTTCATATGGTTAGTTCAACCATGTGGTTCTTCTAATATATGTTGCATTAGTGCTTAATTGAAACTTTGAGCATATATTATATCACATGGGGTTTTATTTTTCTTTCCCTATTTCTTTATGATTCTTTCTGATTTTTTTTTTGTTCTTTTTCTGAAATTAACTTGATTGGAGTTTGGGGATATGAATGATATTTCACCATCTTTTTAATTTTCTTTGGTACCCTGTGGATTCAAGATTGTCTTAGCTTGGATGTTTTTTTCCCATTTCTAAGTCGTTGTTAGTTTGCATTTGAATGATAGTGTATATATATATATTTTTATTGTGATACTAAATTACCATCTATTCATCTCCAAAGCAAAATAACCTGTTTTTGGATTATTTGGGAGTTGATTTTAAAAAAGATAAAAAAAAAAAGAAAAGAAAAGAAGGCTCGTAATGTAAATCTATCATTTATGTATATATAAGAAGCCTTATGATGTGTTTTGGCTACTTATCAACTATTAACTTACATGTATTTAAAAAAAAAAACAAAAATAGAGTTCCTGAAAAAGGAATAGGCTTAAAATTGAAAAAGAATAGTTATAAATTGAGGGTTAGTGAAAGAGTCAGAGCTTTGAAAATATAAAAGAGAAAATTTACGTGAATATTAATTTTTCAAAAAGAAAATAAACTAAAAACACGCTTCTCTAATTTTTCTTTATATCCTAACGACAGAATTATCTTTTATCATCAGATTTTAATATGGTATCAGAAAAATTTAAAATAATAGCCATAAAAGATCGTGAATGTTGAAAATTGGACGGGGTGGGAGTAGGAATAGGGGATGAATTTTAATCAGAATTAGATTGAGGAAAAAATTGTTAATCATACCGTGAAAGTATGAAATCATAGTGTGGCCAAACCTACCACAAAATTGACATTGTGGTCTTAATGAGAAAGAATTCTGAAATTGTATCCTCTACCATAACTCCTAGCACTCTCTCTTCCTCTTTCTCTTCTTGATTGAAACCCTCTACCAAAACCTCTACCAAATGATGTTTAAGTGAAATTGAATTGTATATGCCCGAGTTCAATTTTTCGAAATCTCTCAAGCATATCTTCATGCCCAAGAAGTAAGGATTCTACTTCCAAAATGGTAATATTATCAGATTTTGACAAAACAAAAGAAAGAAACAAAAAGTAGTCTTCGGTTAGCTCATTAGAGATGGCATCAATGTGCTCATCCACAGTAAGTTCGTGACCAATAGCAACTAAAGCATCTACTACTGTCTGAATCTGTTTGAGAAATTCTGTGGCGGATAATCATGATTTGTTTATGGTTTTAAGTTTGAGTTTTAATTGTTTTACCTAAATCTTGAAAGTGCGAGAGAAATAATCTTAAATGCACAGCCATACTTGATAAGAAAAAGCACAATTAAGCATCTTGTTCTTGATTGATGTTTTCATAGACGAGAGTATCCAAGTCATCAAGTAATGATCTTTGGCTTTCCAGTCTTTGTATGCTGCAGATTCAGTGTTTGTTTGTCTCTCCACCTCCCTTAAAAATTTTGGAGAAATTTTTTTTGGAATTAGATAATCTTCGAGAAAATTTGCGCCAATTTCATGAAGAACCAACTGCAACCATGTCTTGTAAGAGTTCTTATCAAGTTTATCAAGAACAGGTATAGAGTGGAAGGATTTGTTGGTAGAACCGGTAGGCAATGGAATGATTTCAGCCATGAATCCGAACAAACTCTGGCGTTCTGGGAGATGATTCGGTGTTGTGAGGAGGACTTTCTAAAATTTCAGAATGGCATAGCAGAAGCGATAGCCGACCAGCAAAAAGGCAGGACGGAGGTGAACAGAAACGACAACAGCAAGTGAGAAGTGAGGGCACTAGTAAGGGTTGGCGTTTGGCGACCAAGAAAAGTAGATCTTTCACGATTGAGGGGTTTCCAATAATTTCAGACACAAATGGAGTAGATCTTTCACGAGAAGTAGACGATTACATGCTTGAAACCATAGAAGATTGGCTCATGATACTATGCAATCATCTTTCATATGCTGCAGAATCATCTTTCATCGTCAGATTTCAATAGTTTCATTAGGTTGTCTTTGTTTACAATAGGGATACAGAAATATAAAATTATGTTTGGCGGATGAAATATGAATAGAAATATTATGTTTAAAAACACTGAATTAGTGTATCTTGTATTTATTCTGATAGAAAAAATACTGACACATTAATGAGGGACACAATTTATTTCTTTCTTTTATTATTTTTATTAATTTTTTATAATTATATTTTTTTATTACTATATTTTTCTTCCTAAATTTTTTGAACGAAAAAAATAGAATAAATTGGACTTTTATAATTTGTTATAGTTTATCATAAAAAAAATATAAGAACACTAATTTTTGTGTCTCATTCTTAGTGTCTTGTCCTCAATGTCTTACCTTATTTTATTCTCAAGACCAAATACAATCTTAGAGAACCAATTAAAAGTGAAGCTAATTTCAGTCTAACTAGTTAAAAAATAGGTCCAATTATAAAAAAATAACCCTCCATTCTCTTAATTTTTTGAATTTTAAAATTAAAAATAAAAATTGACTTAATTAGCTTATAATATATTAGAGTTGATTTTTTAAACTTTTCAAAGAAATATGTTAACAATTTTTTATTTTATTTAAAAAAATTATAAATATAATGTAGCTAGCTACTCAATATGAAGTTCATTAGAATAATTATTATATGAAGATAATAATTAAAATATGAACTTGTATTATATTAAATTATTTATTCCATACATATTAAATTATTTAATAATTTTTAATTAACTATCATTTTATACAAAGTATTTTAATCGTTTTTATCTCAATCATTATCTGTTTTTCATATCTTAATAGGTTAGTTGTAGTGTGCTCCTTTTTTGTTAAATATTGAAATTTTAAATCTTTTGATATTATTAGTTCAGTACTTGTTTCATAACGTCCTCTTATCAAGTGGAGAGAGAATAGTATTCATATTTACAATTGTAATTATCAAAGTTTAATCAGTAAATAATTTTGTAAAATCATTGAGTTGTTAATAATAGTCAACTAATATTTTTTAAATTTAATTAAATAAACATATTATTATAATTCAGTTTAAGATTTATCTAATATATATAATTATCAAGGCTTATATACACACAAATTATGCTTTGCTTAGTGACTTAGATTTTGGGATTAAATCTACAAGTTCGATTTCATTATGACAATTTACAATGTTTATTTTTTTCTGAATTTAGCTTTTACATTAAATCTTTGAAACAATAACACTTTTTTGAGATTGTTTTGTTGATTGAGATTTATTTTAAAATAAAATTAAAAAAAATTATTATTTCTTCAAATACAATATTTCAACTTTAATTTTAGAAATGCAATTTTTTTAATTAGAGTGAGTTTCTCGAACTCCAACGAATTTCTATAATTTTATAGAATTTGTCACATTCCTTTTCGAATTGTCTCGTACACAGAAATAAGTATATTTAACAAAAAAATTTTAATTATAAACTAAAAAAATCAGTATTTTTCTAAAAAAATACGACTTATTTCTATGTACTCTTGTGTACTCCTAAAAATTAAAGTTAAAAAATCTTATTTAGGAAATTAATTTTTTTATTTTATTTAAAAAAATCCTTTGTTTATTGTTACATTTTCCTCCAAGAATACATTTTTCTGTTATGTTCTTTTCTATTTTTTCTAAATTGATTTGATGTATTTTTTTGCGTTTTGTTGAAAAATCCGTTTCTTTTTTTATACTAATGACTTTTTGTGCTACATGTTATAATCTCTCTCTTCAACGAAATGAAATCTATCTGTATTGAAATAAATGTTTAGAGAAAAATTCAGCATATTTACTTTTAAAAAAGAAATAAATACTAAACAAAAAGGTTACTTCTTTGTGTTCTATAATATTTACATTTAACATGAACATTATTAAAAAACTAATCACTCATACATTGTAACATAATTTCATATTTACCCTTATTAAAATTCTATTTTTCTTATTTCAATGAGATATAATTTATAGAGTTTGACTAAAACAACAATAAATATGAAATGCATAGACTAAAAAAGTAAAAGCCAGCAACATAGAAAAATCAATTAAGAGTAACAAATATTATATTTTCTTTGATAGTCACGGAATATAGTAGAATATCCCCCAAAAAAGAAAAATAAATAAAGGTTTTATAATAGCATGCAAAAATGAAAAGTGGGTGGGCCCACTAATGGCACTTGGCATTCACCCAAACCCCAAAATCTTCTAAACCCTCTTCTCCTCTTTCTTCTTCAACTTCTATAAATAAACCCCTTCTTCTTCTCTATTCCCTCCCCTTTCTCCTCTTCAATTCTCTCTGTTTCTTTCGTTATATCAACGTTTTCTCCTTTTCTTCCTTCAACCGCAAAAGCCAAGGTTTTCTCGCAACACCTGATTAATTTTCATTCCATCACAATTTATCTCAGTAAGTCACGTTATTTTTCTCTTTTATTTTCTCATTATTATGCATATTAGAATGTTAATCAATGAATTTTGCAATGCGATTAATTGTTCTAATTCCAGCTCAATTACTATTTGTTTTCACTTCATTGCGTGTCATTAGCTAAGATTCCATTCTATTTTATTTTATTTTTCCAATAATTTGTCGGTGGAATCATATTCATATCTCGAATCTGGTTTCTTCTTCTTCATCGGTGTTTATTTATTTATTTATTTGTTGTTGTTGGTTTTGATTCCCTCTCAGTCACGTCTCTCATTGTTATTATTGATTTCATTCTACACCTTCACATGCTTTCTCTATTATTGTTTTCATTTTATTTTATTTTTTAATTTCATTCATAATAACCATGGTTTTTTGGGTTTATGGAAAAAAGGAATAAAAAAAAAAAGAAAAAAATATATAAAAGGTAGTTGCGAGAAACGAGAAAAGCAGTTGGAATTAGTTTTTTTTCTTTTCCCTATTTACCGAAACAACTAACCACTCTGACCTTTAACCTCACGCGCTGGCTTCTCGGTGGTCAGCGCGTGTTTCACTTTGATTTTGACCACGCCACTGCAGGCTTCTCCTTGGGCTTTTATTAGGTTGGTGGGCTCTTCTGAACTATATATCTAACACATCACAAAATAATGGTGGGTTCTATTATAGTTAAAATGCTTCTTAAATTATATATTTAACAAATTCTTCCATCTAATAATAGAACTTAGGTGTATTTTTATTTCAAAAATAAAATGACAAAAATTGAATTTTAAATATTTTATAGGCAAAAATTTATATCCAGTTAGATGAAAATTTAATAAGATTAACCAAATTATTTAATTATTTTTAATTATTAATTTTAGGTAAAATTCACTATATCTGAATTTTTATTTATTTTATATCATTATAAGAATTCTCATAACTTAAAAAATAATGCTATAAAATTTATTCATTGATTAATTATAATATAAAAATATAAATGATTGAAAATATTTTAAAAATATACCATGAATTAAATCAATAATTAAAAGTACTAAATAAAATATTTGATGAAAAGTTGCATATAGCTAAGTTTTTATCCATATCGAAAAGAATTATATATGAGTTGTATGTTAGAGGTTAGGAGGATGAAGTAGGAAGGGGCAAAGAGATTAGGTGAAAGGACATGTACCTACATAACGGTTAAAGTTAAGTCATAGTTAGATAGATTGCAAAATGAATAGGACATGTTCTGTTTCTGTTTCTTCTTTAAGTGGATCGCCACCAGTTCTATGCTGACACATACCCTCTTTTACATGCACCTTTCTCTTTCGTGTCTCTTTCTCATAGTCTCCTCTATTCTTCACATACTCAAATACCCTTTTGCTTCTTTTTAAGCTTTTTTTATTTTTTTAATAAATTATAATATCAAATTTATTTTCTGTTTATAGATGCGTCTGTCTCTCTATGTGCAAGCTGCTGTCGGTTTCAAGAGTGTTAAATTAAATATTAATGCTATTAAAAATTTTAATATGGTTTATGAGTTCATGCCCTATAAAAACCGAGGGCTGGATTTTGTTGCTTTTGTTTAATAGCCAATACGGCAGAGTGCAAGAACTCTATTTATATATCTATCTATGTTTTCTTAAAATTATATTTTAGAAAGCACCTGAATCAACGGCAAAAGTTTTTATGCCAATCTCTTATTGCAACTGGGACAAGTCATTGACCGTAGAAATTAATATATGATTACTTGTTAGCATGTATTTATATGCTGCATGCATGCAACTTTTATTCTATACCTACTCACTCACCCCAAGTTTATAGTAAAAATATATAATATAGTTATTTTTTATTTTTTTAATTATGAAGAAATATATATAGGTGTAGACCCTCCATGACAAGATCTCACGTATATATCTAAAGTGTGTCTCTGACCAAAGACATGCATTGGCCCTCTCAAGTTCCAATCAATTGTTTATTCACCTGTCCCTATTTTACTTTTGTTTCACGCCATTAGGGAATCTCTGCTGCAATTTTTTTTCTTCCATTATAGTCAAATTAAATCTCTTCTCTTGTATTTTAAGCCCATACTCTTTTCTTTCCGTTAGTCCATTTTTTAAACTAATTAATTGACTTCCAATTTTTAGGCAATCAAAGTTTGTCATATTTTGTTAAAAATTAGTATACATTTGACATATTTGACATGTAGTTTAAAAATATTTATAATATTTAAAATTCACATAAAGATAAATAATTATTCAAAGCATGTGTATTTATTCATGCAATGTATTAAAAGATAAATATTAGACGATCAATATTTTTGTTTTATTGTTTATTTTTTCTATTAAAAGTATTAATACTTGTTACTTGATATTTGTCATACTAATTAATTCTGTGCTAGTACTAGGACCCTTATTATGAAACAAATTATAAGGTTGATTATTAGAGGAGAAGTACATAATCTTCAACTTTAACAAATCTCATAAGTAGTTTTCATTGGATTTGACCAATTTGTCGTTACTAGTATGTCTTGATTTCTTGATACAACATTCACGTATATACGTGTGAACCTTACAACTCTCAACTTTTTACCTTATCATGCATCAACCGACACGTGAAGAATCTCTTTTGTCTTTCTAAGATTAAATTAAATTAACTAGCATCCATTACATTACTTTACTCGTTAGTCCTATTTTTCGTTTATAAAACTTTCGGCTTCATGAATAAAAAGTCAAAAGTCCTTTTTCACTTGGCGTAACTTCAACCGCCTTTTTCTTTTCTTCATTTTTTTTCCTTCTTTTTCTTTTTAAGTGATAAAAAGTATAAGTGAGTTTTTCGTTACATAGGATACACGTGTACTCTTGTTGCGTGGCATTTGTCTTATTCTTCATTCTTTTACTTTAATTTTTAGTCTTTTTTTACTCTTGTAATGATATTCTCTTCTTTTTATTATTTTTTTATTTATTCATTTTCCTCTTTATATAAAGGTTATTCACGAACTTGAGTTCACCTACCTTGCTCAACATAGTTTGTCCTGTTTTTGTCAATTGTCAACCAGCATGTTTTGTTTCTTCTTGTATCTATGGGTACAAGTCATGCTTCATACGATAAAAAGTAATAAAAAAATGTTTTATCTTTTTGTGCATTATATACTATAAAAAAGTCAAATATTTTTCTAGACACAATAATATATGTTTTTTTTTATATAGTAATTATTGTACATAAAAAATTAAATGTCTAGTAACGTGACATATCAATGAAAAAATGTAGCTAGTACACACACTTTAGATATAGCCTAGCTATATATACTTAATTTAATTATTAGTATTATTACTATTACTTTTGTTTGTCTAGTGAGTAGTGACCCTTTTGTCTCAGTTATGAGTAAGGCTAAATATTTGTTTATTGAATGGCAGGTAGAACATATATATTATTTTCAGTGGAAATCCTTTTACACTCGTTTGATCTGGGTTGATCTATAAGGAACATACAATTTTTTGTGGCTTTAATTTCACTATTATTATGTATGTATGTCAGTATCTGCACTCCAATAAGTAGGTCAGCACATATTTGCTGTAGTTTCACATGGCACAGCTAGCATTATTCCTCATAAATCATAATAATGCTCTTTATTTATTTATTTAATCTCTATTATTTTAGTGAAAGCTATTTAGCTATCTACTAGTATATGCATCTTTCTAGCCATGCATGACCAGTTTATGGCTCTGTATTATTTATTATCAAGTTACATCATGATGTTAATTAACCATTTCAATTACCATGCATAGAATTTAGTAGTTTGTACTTGTATAGTAAGAGTAATAGTAATTCAGTACTAGTAGTAGAAGTAGTATACTTATGGTAAGAAAAATAATTGAATAGAAGAACAAAAAAGGTATAATTATTGTTGAAACTATTGATCTCATAATGAAATCCACTAGCAAATATAATAATATATATAGCATATCCAACTCATAATGTTTTGTCATGTTAATATAATTCATTATAGGTTGGCCATATCCAAAGATTTGAATAGTTGGTAGTTAGTTAGATTATTTAATTATATAGAGAGAATATTGTGATTAGTGATTAGAGATTTATCTTCAATAAAAAGGATATTTTAGAAATTAGTTGGAGGAAAAAAATAAAATGGATTCAGTTGGAAGGTAGTCGTTGGGATTAAAGTGGTAGTTAAGTGGAGCCAAAAAAAAAAGAAGAAGAAAGTTAAAAAAAAAAAGCCTAACCAACATATAGGTTAGCAAGGGTTAGATATAGGCTTTGGTTGAAGAACTTTAATTATGTTTTTTAAGCTTGTGTCACTCTCATCTGAGTCAGAATCGACTAATTTCCATTCTTTTGCGACAGTGGTCTTACAAACTTTGCCATTGTGTTCAGACAAAGTTGTCAAAATCTAAGATGTTTCAATAATGTACTTATTACTATTATCTTTTGTTTTTCTTCTTGTTTCTTCTTGTTTTTCTTTTTAAACCGGCAAAAATCTTCATGTGGAAAATGACCTTCATTTGGGTTTGCATACTTTATTCCTTAATTGCTTGGCCCACTGGAAAATAATATTATTTGTTAGGTTATGGTTTTGAAAGCGAAAACACAGCATTTCCCTATATTATAATTGTTGTTCGAAATTGATGGGTGCAACTTATTTTCATATTAACTATATGATTTTGATTGATAATTATTTCCTTGTAAGTATACTATTATGTATTATCATATTAAGTCTTTTATGCTAAAATAGAATTTAAATTTTTGACACTTAATTAAGTAGATAAGTGAGTTAATGTTGATGAAAGTTATTTTTATATCAAACATTTTAACTATTTTTTTATGGATACAGTGCCAACGAAATAAAGTCAATCTTTAAGAGCATGCTAAATGGATTGGGGGTATCTACTTGGTGGACTACTATTTTAGTATGTAAAGAATTGCGTAATATTTGACTAAAATTTTTATATTATTCTCCGATAAATAATATTATGAAACTCTAATTTACTTTGGTGGTTTAATCATATATGTCTCGTAAAACAAACAAAATATAAATTTTGTATTCTATACTAGTGACTGATTTTGGTGGTTAATTTTAGTGTACACGTCGCTTAGAAAATACCCCTCATCCATAAGGTTACATTTGAATCTGTCTAACACTCAACTTTTTAATTGAGGTGACAAGAAATAAAACAAATAAATAACAATCATGAGACTTATATTATATTACAAATACTAGTTATTTGGGTAGCTTAAACATCATATTTTAAGTTCAATTCTTAAAAACATTTATTAAGTATGATTAAGATTACGCTTAATAATAATAATAATAATAATAATAATAATAATAATAATAATAATAATAAAATGGCAGTGGTTTCCTTTATTATTTTACTACCTATTTACATATTTCATTGAAAAAAAATTTACAAAGTTACAACAAGTGGGAAATAAGTGCAAAAGAGAGAAGTTTTTTGGTAACTTTCTATTCCTATTCACTAGAGAGAGTGTTTTAGATTTTTTTTCATTTTTTTTTGTCTAAAAACTCCTTTACATCTTATCTATTTTATTTCACTCTCAGTGGGACTCAATTGTAATTAGATTTGAAGTCCATGATCAATTACAGGCCCAAAAACCGACTTCTTCCATATTATTATTATTTGAACAAAAACATTGGATAAGTAGAGTACATAGAGTCATTAGTCAAATAAATATAATTTAATAAAATAAATAGAGTACATAGAGTACATATTATTATTATTATTTCTTCCAGTTGATTAAACAATTGGTAAAATTTCAGTTAATATTGCCGAATTAAATAATTTACTATTGGTTTTTTTTATTCAGGAAATTAGTAGTGTTTAAAGGAGTGGAAAGGAATTGCACTTCCCAATTCCAATTGAACATGAACTATATGTTTATTCTCATTGCCACTTTCAAGGTAATACACTTATTTTCTAGTTTCTATTACTTATATAATTCCACACAAAGATACAACAAAAATAAAGGTAAACATTTATTCTTGAGGTGAAGTTATTAGTTAATAACTATTAAATGATTTGATATATTTTATTAAATTATTATTTAATAATTTTTAATTATTAATTTTATATAAAAATAATTGTATGTAAATATTTATCTAAAATAAAATTAATGAATGTATTCGTGTAATGGATGAAAAATATTTATTTATTTATATTTATATTTGAAACATATTTTTAAAATAAATTATTCATAAATGTATTTAACGTATATAAAACAATCTCATATTTTTTTGTTATTTATATTGATATCAAACTATTTATAAAATAAAAAAGTACAAAGTACTTAGATTTAATAAAAAAATTTGTAGCACGCAATAAACAAATATTAAAGTGAATTTTATATATATTTATTAAATATTGTCAAAATAATAAAATAATAAATATTAATTTAAGTAGTAAAAAAATCAACTTAATTATTTAAAGTTATGATATATAACGTTGAATTATTGACAAATCTCATTAATTAATCAGTAATTGTTAATAAAGTTTATAATTATTAAAAAGATACGACATAAATATTATAATTATTGACATATTTCATTATATATAATTAATTATTAAAAATTAATAAATCTAATCATTAATACAAAATACATGCAAGTACACCAGCACTAGAAGGGCCTATGCCACAATGTTTGGAGGCAAAATAAATTTATTGTAAAATAATATAATGATAATAATTTTATATTAATTATATCTCTAATATAATTATATATTGTGATTAGTTCTTCTATTAAATAGATCAAGTAATGTTACGTGTATATTAAAATTAGTCACTAAAGTCAGTTATTAAATACATATTAGAATATAAATACACATTAAAAAAAATTAAATTATATATAAATACATTAGTAGTTGATTTTAGTGTACAAATAATATTTTTAAAATAGATCTATGAAAAAAATTCATTCTGAAATTTGCACAAAAATTTGTCACACATTAAATTCTCAATCTCACTATTTCTTTTCAATCCTTCAATTGTAATTAATTTTTTCATTCTTGTTAAAAAATATTAATTATATCGATTTTGATTTAACAGATTATAAAGACGAAGATAACGAAATTACAAGAGGCAATGGGAGTTCCAACATCACACAGCACTAAAAGGATAACACAACCTATTTTCAAAGTAAAAGAAGACGCATCATTAACAGATTCTAACGAACGCACTCTAATTCGTCGAAGGATTCTCATGGATTCCAATAATAATGACACTTGTTCCTTCTCCTTACCCTACGATTCATGGATGGTAAGTGCCAACTTATTAAACAAACTATATCTATTAACAAATATATAATGAATCAAACTTATTAATAGAAGTTTGCATGATTAATGATTAGGTCAAGCACCCTTCAGCATTGCACTCATTTGATAGATTGATGAACTCAGCAATGGGGAAGAGGATCATCGTTTTCCTAGACTATGATGGCACCTTATCACCAATTGTCAATGACCCTGATCGAGCTTTCATGTCTGATGAGGTAATTAATTACTTAATTACTTGACTAATTAATCAAAAATTTAATTTTAATGCACTGTCATTAATTTTATATGTGCATTCAATTATATAATAATACGTAAATGATCATCTAAAAAACAGATGTAATTACACAATTGTATAAAACATTTTACACTATCCGTACATCAAAATTAACTCATTAATTAATTACAAAAACCTTATAATATTAATTGTGTATGACAGATGCGTGCTGCAGTCCGTGAAGTTGCTACTTATTTTCCAACAGCAATAATCAGTGGAAGAAGCAGAGAAAAGGTTATAAATAAAATTTTAATTTTAGTATATATCATTTTCTAATTTCTTTTCTTTTTTTTTACTATTTAGTTAAATAATTGTTATATTTATTTAGGTAAAAGATTTTGTGAAGTTAAATAATTTATATTATGCTGGGAGCCATGGAATGGACATAATGGCACCATTAATGGCAATTGGATCTTCTAATGCTAAGCATTGTGACATGAACCTTAACACAAAAGTGAGTAACACTTTCAGATTCTTGAACCCTTTTTGCAATTTAGTTTTCAAAGATACCAATAATAATAATAATAATAATATTAATGTATATTATTTTAATTTTAGGGCAATGGAGTGCCCTTTCAACCCGCCAAGAAGTTTTTGCCGGCAATTCAGCAGGTCAGCAAATAAAATAAAATAGTTTATTGTAATAAAAAAAACTCCTAATATTATAATTGAATCATATATAGTATTGGTCAAAGTCAAAGATTTTCAACACTTGATTAATTAGTGTATGATTGTTATTATTGAAACAGATAGTTAGAAGATTAGAGAATGAAGTAAAGGATATAAAAGGTGCAAGGGTAGAGGACAATGGATTCTGCCTCTCTGTACATTTTCGACAAGTTCAAGAACAGGTAACCATTAATTAATTGCTATAATTATTTTTTCCTAATTATTGATTAACAATAACAAGCAACTAATTAAGCTATGTTTAATTATTCAGGATTATGGTGTTTTGGAGAAGAAAGTGAAATGTGTGCTTGAAGAGAATCCACAATTTCGGTTAACTGAGGGTAAAAAGGTCTTGGAAATAAGACCATCCATAGAATGGAACAAAGGCAATGCTGTTGAGTATTTTCTTGACACTTTAGGCTTAAATTCTTCTACCAATATCCTTCCTCTCTATATTGGAGATGATCGAACTGATGAAGATGCTTTTAAGGTAATTACCAACTTATCAATCTCACATTTTATTACTTTAATTTCTAGTATATTTTTATCTCAATACAAGATCTAAATATATTGATTAAAAAATATTATATACTAACATATAATAGTGGCATAAATCAAACTATACATGTTTTGCATGTTTACAAAACACTTATTAATGAATAATAAATACAGCACAAGTCGGTTAAATACTCTATGAGTATGTAATAATTTGTGAAATTTTTTTGTTTTCTTAGAGCAAATAAATGGTGTTTGACCAACAAATATTATTATTTTGAATCAGCGTTTGGCCAACAATAATTTATACATTTACAGGGGTTTGCATGAAAAAAACACATAATTTGCATACATGAGTCAACACAGTCTACATTCATATTTACTAGAGTTTGCACACATGAATCAGTAAAATTTATTTGTTGACGATAATTTAGTATTGAGAAAGTTTAGGAGCAGCACTTTTATTTGTTTTGCTAGTCAATTACTGATCAAAATTACTAAAACCAGCTGGTTCTCAAGACTTTCTGATGATAAGATATATATGGTAACAAGAGGCTTGTTATGCAGGTAATAAAGAGAAGAGGTCAAGGGTATCCAATTCTAGTGTCTTCAATTCCAAGAGAAACAAATGCTTTCTACTCTTTGCGTGACCCATCAGAAGTACTAATCTTCTTGACAAAGCTTGCAAAATGGATGAAAAGCTCATCTATCCCAAAACCATGCCCTTAAGTTTTCATTAAAGGGCACAAATTAAAATAGGTTCATCATCATCATCACAAAGTGAAGAAGATTTTTGGCACTCCACATATATAGTTATTTCCCACAATGGATTTTGGTGAATGTGGGATATAACTATCATAATTATTTAATTCCCTTTTCAGTATAGTACTTGGGTTTGTACAATATAAGCCTTGTATATTTCCCATGTTGTAAATAGGTTTCATGAAAGATAAACTTGCTCATCTAAAATATATATAGTCTCAAAATAACAATTTTATAAATGTTGTATATAAAATTATTATAATATCCTCCCAAAAAAAAAAAAGATAAATTGTTTATCGCATTTTTTTTACCAAAATAATAATAATAATAAAACACTCTGGCTCTGAACAGCGAGAGGAAATCAGCATCATCTTCATTGAGAGGTAGAGTCTTTCATATTAACCCTGTTGAATGCAATAAACAGTCATATTAGGATCACATAAAATAATTTTGACAAGGTGGCGTGAAAAATATCATAAACCTAGAAATAACAAGAAGCATTAAAGTTCCTAAAGTTAAATTAGTTTTTATTTTTTATTTTAAAAAATATATATTTTATATCGATTCTGCACTTTACTATCTTATGAAACGTAAATTTCATCTATGTCTCGAGCATTAGTAGTTAAGTAAGAAATATTGAAAATAATGCACACAAATTAGGCAGAGAATCAATGACAAAGTTTACCAAACTAAACTCATCAATCGAAATCAAAGAAAATAACCAAGCAACTTAAGATTAATTTAGTTAGCTAGCTTAATTTGAGTTCACAATCATTGTCAATATAGTCAATTACCACGTCAAATAGCAGCTGATTATCAATGAAAAGATTCCAAATTAATTGAACATTACCCGCTAATATTGGGGGATGATGGCTGATTAGAAGAAGAATGTGCAAAATCCTTTTCAGAATTTGTACCTGAGAATTGTCCAACAAAACCAAATTTTCAATTTACTCTTAAATCACATAAAAGTTATTATGTGATGTAAATGTGATAAATAAAAGTACTAATTAATCAATCATGATACGTGTATATTAAGATCAACCACCAAAATCAGTCACTAGCGTATAAAATATATGTTGGAATATAAATACACATTCAAAATAAATTAAACTATACATGTATTTATATATAAATATATTGGTGACTGATTTTAGTGGTTGATTTTGACGTACAAATAATATTTTTGCTAATTAATTAAGAGACTCACCAGCAGTTGAAGAACTGGATGCTTCTTTATGGTTTCCAATATTCGTGTAACGCTTAATCTCCACTGGCTTCCATACAAGGTTCCCATAATTATAGTCAGCACCACCACTATTTGTCCTTTCATATTCGTAATTGAACCTACCTTCCCTAGGACGGTCATAATTACGCTTTCTTGCATGAAATTTAACCCTTTGCTGCATGCAAATTTTAATGCAATCATTAACATCATAATCAGAAGGAATTAGTCTTTGATAAAGAAGAGAGCTGAACTAAAATTTCTCCTTCTTTATCATTAATATTCGAGAATCAGAATTCTATTTTATCGACAATTCAATCACCATTTATGACTTTTCTTTTACTTATCAAAGAATAGATTGCTTTACTTGTATGAGCAACAAAATCTTACCACCTGCATTTTCTCCTCAAATCAAATGTAGGAACAATATATAGAAACAAATTCATCAAGCCACATCAAAAGATCATAAAATAGATAGTAGCACATTAATAAGGTAGCTAAAAACAAAAAGAGCAATATTATTGTTGATCATATTATTAATAACTAACCTTGTAACTCTCTGGATCTGGAATAAATGTCCCAGTCCCAAGTTTATGATGTCTTGGATGCTCATTAAAACCAACTGGAACACTCTCACAATTGGGTCCAGAATTTTGCATGAGAGGAAGCAAGGGATGACTCTGACTCATGTCCCCAGAAGAAGGTAGCATCATATTTGGCACAATACTAGCACAACTAAGAGGAGGACATTTTCCCAATAATAGTTGTGACTGAAGCGGTGGTATTATAGGTGAACCAGAACAACAAAATGGACCCTGCAATTTTCCATCTAAACTTAGTCTTGCATTTTGCATGTTCTTCCAATGGCTTGCAAAATCACCCTCCAAAACATCAGCTAATAATGTACTTTTCATGTTCAAAGCCATAGGATCAGGTAATAAGCCTTGGTTATCACTCTTTTCTTGTTGAGCTTGGAGATTATTATTATTATTGTTGTTACCTAGCTTCAAATTATTGATTTGTTGCTCAAGAAGATACAGAGGTAGTGCATCAGGGTTAGAGCAAGGCATGTTATTACCGGAAAGTTCATTGTTGATGATAACATTTGAAGCACTATCTCCTGATTCATTCATTGAAGAAGAATGATGATGATGATGATGATGACGATGAGAACCTTGATCAGTAACAATGGCTGCATTATTATTCTTATTATTTGTGTGATCCTTTCTAGTATCAGAGGACTTGGAACTATTGGCAATGCTGCCAGTGGTGCTACTCTTTGGGCTCCATGATGATGGTGCAGCATCAAAGGAGGTTCCAATTTCATTGACATGTTTTGATGAAGAATTATTATTCTCATGAAATGATGGTATCCAGTAACCTTTGCCACTTCTGTTCCATGTGTTCTTGAAGAAGGAATCAAATTCTGCTATCACATTCTCTTCTGCAGATTCCAACAATCTAATTATCCTCTCTTCTCCATTAGCAATTGCACTCTTTATCCTAACATAGCTACCTGATAAGACAAAAAAAAAAGCACAATCACTGCAATTAATTAAGCTACTATTTAATCAGATATTTGTATTTGGTAAAAATTCACATGCAGTTATCTTCATGTAAAGTTGATAGTTGAAAATCGTTAGATGATTATTTAGTCAAACTTATTAAATCATTTAACAATTCTCAAATATCAACTTCAGATAAACACAGACAGCTGCATGTGAGTTTTCACACAAAGAAAGGATGCATAATGCATGTAAAATAAAAATACCCCTGCTAATGCTTCGGCCCAAGTTGTTGTTGGGACGCAAGGGATCAACAATATTGATGCATTTGAAAAAAAAAGGTTTGTCTTTAACATTGTTATTGTTTTCATTGATTTTTGGCACGCTGTAACAGCTTATAGAACTTCTCAGAAACGTTTCACTCAGCAGCAACACTTCCCTATCCCCTCTTGGAGCTTCCGCTATCTCATTTCAAACAATTAACTTATTAGTCAAATCATATATACCATCTTAACACAAGAAATTAATTAAATTAAAATGTACCTCTCATCGTATTCGGAATACACTCTTTATGCACTGGTCCCCACAAGCTAATGCAATAGTTATCCCAATCAAATTTGCTAAAGAACTCCAGAAATCGGAAAAGTACCTGACATAATTGCACCAATTGGAAAAATAATATCAAAATTTTCTCTATTATGTTAAATTAATAGTTAAAAACCGTGAGATGATTTTAAATATTTGATTAAATGGTCACCTAACGGTTCTTTAACTATCAATTTCACGTGCGAGTTTGTACTTAAACAAAAATGATGTTTAATTTGTTGTTGTAAAGTTGTAACCTCTAGTGGGCCAGAAAATGGCTTATTGTAAACATGAAATATGTATATGACTAAAGTTTCGAGTGCATAGGTTGACATTAATCTATAATATGCTCCCAAGATTTGGCTCTCATAGTAACACCAAGCTTTTATCAATATCACACTCCTTTTGAACAAGTGATTATGTCCTATCAGGTTGTCAACCTGGAACATCATAGAATAAACAAGTAATAGTATTGTTAGAACAACACACAGTTAGTTAAACTTTTGTATTTTGTCTCCTTATTTCTTTTTTTTTTATATATATATCTAAGACTATTATTAGATAGACAAATTTTATTTGCATTTTAATTACTGCTTTTGTGTGCATATTTTAATTTTCAAACAAATTTATGTCCTGTAGTATTTTATTATATTTTGCCAAACATATAACCTTTTAGAAAATATACAATGAGAGAGTTAATTTTTGCAACCAATTTTAGTCAATTTTTTAAATTTTAAATTTTAAATTCTAAATTTTATTAAAAAAAGAAATTAGAGTTAAGATAATAATTTTATAATAAAAAATAGAGTAAAATTGACTAGCTAGTTAAAAAGTAGTTTTCTGTACTTATTCTTTTTAAAATTCTTATATATGTCATATGCATTTTTGTAAAATCTTATTGAATTGATATTACAAATATTCCATGGACTAAACTATAGTACTAATTACTATAGCATCTTGATGAGTAAATATATAACAAATAAAGGGAAAATATGAAATTGAGAATTAAAGGTTGGTGAAAAATGAATATTCACCTCGTCAAGAAAACAAAGCGTACATAAGCCACTAAGCTGATTAAAAGATATGTCCACTACAAAATTTTCTATTATGAACTTTACTATCTTGACCTGCAATAATAACAATAATTCATGCATGTATTAATGCAAATAAACATAATATTGAATAATAGATAGAAACGTAACACATTACGGCTAAATTTTTTGTATATGGATAATTTTAGTATAAAATACGAAAATATTTCATCATTCTAATATTTTATATTGTTATAGTTTGTAATAAAAAAAATTTAATTATAAAAAGATAAAACATTATTCAAGTTTTGTAATAATTTTTTTATTATAAAACAAAACATTTAACAAATTGTGAAAAAATATTATTTTAATTATAAAAAATAAAATATTATTGATGCTTTACACTTAATAATTTAATATATTATTTAAATTTTTTTATTAGTTTAATATTAATGGTAATTAATTATAGTAAGAATAACCTAAAAGTTTTTAGTTTTCTTGGATTGTGTGGGAATTGGCAAAGAAATGAATGAACATTGAAAAAGGCTGCTACATACTACATACTACTATAGGAAGTATGGTTTGTGTTATGTGGAAAAGTGCAGTATTGTCAATAAAGGATGGAAAATAAGTAGGACTCGGATTCTAGCTGTTAGAAAGGGTAAAAGAGAGCAAGTAATGGAGAAAAAGTTTGTGTGTATTCAAGTTTTAAACTTTTCCAGCTCCGGAAAGGTCCGATCAGCGAATTGTTGTTCAGATCAATGTGGAAAAGATTGTGACACAAGGAAAGCTCATCTGGTATTGGTCCAGAGTGAGTTTCTTGTAAGTCTAACAATGTCATTTCAATAATTTTCCTCAATGTCCTTGGAATTTCAACAGGAAATCTATTGTTACCTAATCTGAGCCTATCAAAAGAAGGAGAATTTCCCAATTGAAAGGGAATCACACCATCAAATTCAGTATGAGTTAAATCAAAGGAAAGAAATGAACTTGAGCTACACAATGGAGCCAAACTACCATTAAGCTTGTTCCTTGAAAGGTTCACTCTTGTCAAGTTTGCTACATTTACAAGCTAGTGAGGAAGATTACCTTTAAGAGAATTGCTGTATAGCATGAGCTGAGCTGATTAAATCCTGTCAGGAACCCTAATGTTGCGGGAATTGAACCTGATAGCTGATTATTTGCGAGATCAGTCATCATCTTTTGACAGTTACCAAGTGTGGCAGGAATTTTCCCCTCAAGTTATTATTCCTAAGTTGAAACCAATTCAACTCTTTAAGCCTTCCAATAGTGATTGGAATCCCACCACTGAATTGGTTTCCAAAAAGATCAATCAATTGCAACCCTAAACAGTTACCAATCTCCAAAGGTATCTGTCCAGATAATTGATTATCAAAAAGGGACAAACTTTGCAACTTGCCAAGCTTCCCGATCTTTCTAGGGAAAGAACTATTCGAACTTGTTTCTGTACAAATAAATTTCCTCTAAATTTATAAGGTTTCTAATAATGAAGGGAGAGATTTATTAGCCAAATCAAGAACCTTCAATGATACACACTGAGCTAACTCAATTGGAATCACACCATGAAGCCCACAGTCTAAAATACTCCAAGACACCAACTTTGATGCATTATTAGAACACATAGTACTAGGAATAGTATTACCATGAAATTGGTTCCAAGAGACACTTTAAGTTCTGTAACGCTCTCAAGTTTCCAAACTCACTTGGAACCTCTCCAGTGAAATTGTTTGTTGACAAGTATTGAAGAAACAATGACTTCACGTCCAAAAGAACCTTGAGAGTAGTTTCAGTTACGTTGTTGGCTCCATTAGAAAGGCCCAGGAAGAAGAATAGTAATAGTATCATCAGTGAAAGTTTCATATTAATTATGTTCATGATAATGATGATGGTGTTCGGTATTTAGTTTGTGAGAAGAAGAATAAAGTTGATAATAATATTTGATAATGATAAAAGTAAGGTGAAGTTAACGTTGTAAGGTTGGAAATGGGTGCCATCCGTTTTTTTTATTTGTTTATTAATTTAATGTTGATAGGAATTAATTATAAAAAAAGTACATAAAAAATATATAAAGTTTTTTAATTTTTTTCATTCATTCTAAAATTTTTTAAAATGAAATTGTTATCTAAATTTTTTTTATTAGTTTAATATTGATTATAATTAATTATAGTAGGAGTACATAATTTTTATTTTTTATTGATTTTAAAATTTTTTAAAACGAATGAAAAAACAAAAAACTGAAAAACCTTATGTACTTCTTATATATTTTTACTATAATTAATTACTATCAATATTAAACTAATAAAAAATAATTTTAAGTAGCACAATACAAACAAAATATTGAAGCATTACATTTACACCATTTTATATATATATATATATATATATATATATAAATACCTCAGCCGGTATATACTGAACATGTTGAATCCGAAATTGAGTATCGGGTATCTTCTCCTGAGCATGTAAAAGATCACGAACCTCATTTATCAAAGTTTCGCAATTGTTATTAGTGAATGCTGCTAGGTCAATATCTCCATTAGGTAGATAAGTCTTCAATGGTACAGACCCTACTTCAAATACCTATATCCCAACACAAAACATAAATCCGTCATTTATAATAACAAACCCTAACTAGAGCCATATATCACATTTAATTAACAATTCCATTATTTGTCAAAAAAAACAAAATTCTAAAATGGTCTTAAACGAAGTATAATTAAAATTCACGTCATATACTGATTTTATTCTTGAGATTCCAATTACATTATTATCATTTCTAAAAAGAAGCATCTTGATGTCACACTGGACATTGGACATTGGTAAAACTGTGTAATTTGTTTTTGAAGCCCAATAAAAACAAATTTGATATGTGCATAAACTGTTTTAGTTATCAATATATATCGAAATAATTTCGTATTTAGTTTTATATCCATATATATTGAAATAATTTCGTATTTATTTTTACTAGGCACCAAAAACTAATGATGTCATTTCACCAGTTTTTTTAACGTGGTATTAAAATATCAGTTTATCACTCTATTTATCGGATCACTATCAAAAAGGAATTATGATGTCCAGAAATTAATTTTTATATGACATTAGTATAATTAGAATCTCAAAAATCGCTTTCAAAATTTAGTCAAAAATCAATTATGGAATCAATTATAGCTGATTTTTTGTGTCATTTAGATTTTTGTAGTAGTAAACCTGACAGGAGGCAGAGCAGTGAGTGGTGATGAGGCGTTGCAAGTAAGAAATGATGTCGTATCGGCGTTGTTGTGTATCTAAGTTTGGTTGAAGATATAGAAGTAATTCAGCTGCTCTGTGTTCAACAAGTAACCATCTCTGGTACTCAAACAACTTCGGGGTGAACCCTATCCTCACACCATTTGGACTAAAATACCCCGCATTCCTTTTCATCGTCAACCTCTTTCAACTGTATAGAAAACAAGAGTAGAGAAGTAAGAGAATTTGAACCTGAAATGTTAGAGAAGAATTTGGGTTATTGTGAATGAAGCTAACCAAACATGCATGCTAGATGCTACACTGTATTGATTAGGGAGAAATCTAGGAAAAAACATATAATGTAGAGAGAGAAAAAGAGATGTATATATTTTCTTTTTCTTTCATTTATTGTTTATTCATATTTAGGCCATTTTGGCTTCAATAATAATTAATTACAATAATGTTAGGAAGATAAAAATATCTAACTTACCTTGTTTAGTAGAGTGTAATAAATTATGAAATACGGACATTTTCGTTGAGTTGTCGTGTTTGTGTGTCGGATATATTTTGGTTTTTTTTCTCAAACATGCTTGGACACACCTAAATACTCTCAGTGTGTCCAGTTTTATTATTAATATATTTTTTCTATCATAGATGTGGAGACTCGAACCCGCAACCTCTTAGATGAGTATGGAAAGACTATGTCATTTTAGTTATAACTCATTAGCATTATTAATATATATTCTTGAAATAAATTTAAATATAATATATATTATTATTTATTAAAATAAAAAATATTTTAAATACTTTATATAATTAAAATAAGACATTAAAAATAATTAAAAAATTAATTTATATTTTAATATCAATAAAATATTAAAATATCATTACGATTTATTTAAAAAATATTTTATACTTTATATATATGAGTGTCCTGTATCTTATAAGATTTTAAAATTTGCGTATCGGCGTGTCCCGTGTCGTGTCCCGTGTCTGTATCAGTGTCCGTGCATCATAGGTAATAAATAAAATTGTAATAAATTTTTATCAATCTTTGCTAATATTTTTTGTTATTAAATATTCTCGAATTAATTAATGAAGAATGTTAGAAAGTCGTTAAAATTCTGTTAAGGAGACAAAAAAGATTAGAACTTAGTTTATTTAACATTTATTAATTATTTAATAAATATTAAATAAAACAAATTTTAATTATTGACTAATTTTTTTATTATCAACATTTTTATTCAAAATTTATTATTTTTTATTATTAGTTAATCATCAATATTTAAAAATATAAAATAAAATATTTTATTAAATTATAAAACTAAAATAATTAAATTAAAAAAGTTAAATTAATAACTAAATAATAATTAAAAATAATAAATTTTAATGCTTAGCATTTTTCTTAATTAATTGGATAAATCAATGCGAACATTTCTTGCCTTTATTTATGAACCAAATAATACTTCCTTGTATAGTCCCCAAACATATCTTTGCAGGCTTCCATTTTGGTTTCTCTAATAAAATTGCATACAAAGCAAAAAAAAAAAAAAACACTTTTTTTATTCTTTCATTTATTTAACTTTTTTGTTATTCACTTGAAGCTTTTTTTTTTGGTGTCTCACTTGAAGCATTTTAGTATCATATGAAGCAAATGAGAAAATTCTCCTTTATTTATTGAGTTTTATAATGCTTATTACAATCAATAAGTATAAAAAATTATTAATTTTTAACTAGTCAACATTAGTTAATTTTTATTTTAAAGTTATTTGTTTAATTTTTACTTTTTGGAGAGTTTAAGATTTACTTTAGAATTAGAATTTATGATTTAAAATTTAAAATTAAAATTAAAATTTATTATAAAAATATAATTTAAAAAAAGGTTATCTACACATAAAAAATTAGATACTATATAATTAAGACAAAAATATATGTGTTGTTTAACTAATTTTAATATATATATATATATATTTTATTTTAACATGTATTTTATATGAATAACTGATTTATTAGTAACTATTCTTTTATACGACATAATATGATTATTTGAAAAAATTATTTATTTAACTGAAAAAATAGCGTCTAATTAAATTAGTTTTTTTTTTTATTAAAAACAATCAGTCAATATATAATTTTGAGAAGAGAAAATCTATGAGGTCAATACTTAACCAATAAAAAAATTATACTATTAAATATAATTTTACACTATTAAAAATATTAATAATAATTAATTAATAACTACAAATTACAAAATTTGTTCAGTTCTAATACTCTTCAAGAAGAGAAGTCTAAATATCCGAAACATAAACAATGTGTCTGTTTTTCAAATATCAATACCCAAGTGTATATATGATGCACAAAAATCATGTTAATCTTTAGTTGAATTTTAATCAAATTTAACATAAATATATTACAATTAACCTAGATAAAAATTAAAGATTTAGATTCTTTAAATTTTAAATTTTATTTTAAAAAATTGATGAGTTTGGAAAACTCTTATTTAATTTTGATGATGAACAAACATTATTGAAATATTTAAATACAAAATTATTAATTTGATCCTAATTCATATGTACTTAATTAATAATTTTGTTGTGCAGATTTTGTGTTGGACCGAAACAAAAGAAAATTAACAAAGCCCAACTGTTGCATTATTGGTTCAGCTTTGAGTGTCCAAATGAGTTTGTGATTAAAGCTAGTTACACTAGGCCGAGAATAAGTTTTAATGCTATAAGCCCATGTTTGCTTCCTATGCTTGATCCGAAACAAAAATTTCATCAGGAAAGCAAATGTTAACCAAATGGGCCAGTTTTAATTTCAAAGCTATAAGCCCAAATCTCATTTGTGATGTATGGTTCCAAACTTGGTCCGAAACCAAGAAAAAAGGAAAGCAAAGTGCTTCCAACGGAACCAAGCCTTTAATCATGTGATGGATTTCAAAATCTATTACATTGTTAACTAATGCATGGGGAATATGAGAGAGAAAAATTCAGCTGACTTGATTGATGGCTATTATGACTATGCACGCCACTCTAAGGGAAGTTAAAGCAAGCTACTTTCAATTAATTAGTTTAACCACTTTGAATTGCTTTTCTTCAGATTCTCTTTTCTCTCTCATCTCTTTCTTCTTCTTTCTTCGGTCCTTGTCCAGAGAACCATGGAAGCAATGCTCATCAACAAAAAAAAAGAAGAAGTTGCATGCGTCAAGACCATCAAACTAATGATGGCAAGAAAACATACTAAAATAAAAATGAGCTGTGCCTGAGATTTTCACCAAATGTGGTTAGATTTGGTGAGGTAATCTTGAGCTTTTCATGCTCAAAAAGGGACGTTGAAAATTCGACCAAGAGAAGAGATTCTTGAAGCATGGCTTGTCTTTGATTCTGCTCAACCACCACAGGGAGTAGCTAGAGTGGCGAAGTGATGGTTGAAGGCAGAGATTGAAGCAGAAGAAGTCATTATCATCATGAGGCATCAAGGGCCAGAAATCCATCTTGGAGAGCAAGCCAAGGATGGAGAGCTCGGATTGATGAAGGGTGATGATCAAGAAAGGACTAGAGGTAATTGCATGTTGGTTAATGCATGGTTATCTCTTCTCTCTCTGTGTGGCCGAACCGGTTCTGTGTTTGTTGAAGGAGGAAGAAGTTGGTTCGGTTTTAGCTTCAAGTGTGGAGGCTTTCCTCTTCTTTAAAAAGGGGGAACAACTACTGTTTGAAGCAAGGAGAAAATTTGAGAGTGCAAGGCACAGAGTTCTCAGAGCTACCTGAGCTAACAGTTTTTCTCTTCTCCTTCAATGTTCTCTGTTTCGTAATTTTTCTGTTTAATTTTGTCATGTCTTGAGTCTCATGGAAAAAGGCAAACAAGTGAGGTTTGTATGAAAAAGCCATAGAGCGGAAAAAGGCAGAGAGTGCAAAATTAAAAGAAAAAGCCATAGATGTCTTAGAAGTCCTTTGTTCATCTATGTTGTGTATCATGATTCTGTGGGAATCCCCTTGTAAGTTGGGTTAGCACTTTACAAGTTGTAATCAGATTGATTATAGTGAAATTCCATCATGTTTGTGATGGAGACTGGATGTAGGCTGCACCGCACTTAGCAGCCGAACCAGGATATATCTGGGTGCAATCTTCTTCTCCTTTCTACTCTATTTCTGTTTTCAAATACACAGGAGCAAAAACCAGAATTATCTCGTGCCAAGTGACGAGACAAAAAGGAAAAGTCTCGTGGCAAGGGACGAGACAAAACAAAGTTGCTCGTGTCCAGTGACGAGCAAAAACAGAAAAGTCTTCTCTGAAGGTCAGCAAGTGTTTCAAGCAAAAAAGGGGGCTAAGATTCAACCCCCTTCTTTTAGCCACTGAAATCATCAAAAATAAAATATAATTTTTTATTATTAGATATTTTTTTTAATTTTACTTATAAAATAAATAATAAAAATTTATATTTTATTTTTTAAAATAAAATTTAAAATTTAGAGGATCTAAATTTAAAGATTAACATTATTTTATCGTCACTCGTAGCATAAAGGCTTTTTCATTTTAGCTAGCCTGAATTTTGTTTTGACTTTTGATACATTTTTTCAATGAAAATTATATATATTAATGTATGTATTATACGATGAGTAAGGGGAGCTGTTGTTAATTACACGAACTAGAGACGTGTTCAAAGAGCACTCTCATATTCTCATTCATATTAATTTTATCAATAAAAATTGAACATATATCTATTTTAAGTTTTCATTTATTATTAATTAAGTGATTTAATTTATGAAATATTTTGTAACAAGTGTCCCATTCTTAATAATAAGTTAGGAATAATGAAGAGATGGTAGTGAGATAAATTATTTTCTAAATATTAAATATTATTTAATTTAAAATGATACACACAGTTAATGAATAGAGAGAAAATACAGATTTAGTTTTTAATAAAGAGAGAGATCGAAGAAATAAATTTAATTATGTATAGACTAAATACTACTACTCTCCATTAGGATATTAAAAGTAAATAAGTCAATTTATTATGAGTTAATTTAAATTTAATTTATTAACCGTTTGATAGGTCAAGCTTATAATTTTGTGAGTTAAAATTATTGATGAGTGTAAATTTAAATTTGTATATTAAATGAGTCAAACTTAAATTTAGATAAGTTAATTAATTAACTTGTAAATTAGTTTTATTGTATATTATTTATTATAATTATTTATATTAATACCTAAATGATGTATTTTATATTATAAACTTATAATAATAATAATAATACAATATAATCTTACATTAACATGCATAATAACTGTAATATTCATGTTTGTTAAAATATATATGGGTGCATTATTGTTTTTGGTATAAAATTTTATAGTCATTTTTTATATGTAATTTTAAATGAGGATATAAACAATAATTGATAGATAGGTAATATATATATATATATATATATATATATATAATGATATTTTTTATATATAAATTATAATTTATTTATATAAAATTATAGATTATATTTATATTATTTAAATTAATTCATAAATTTTTTGTGAATGGAGTTTAAGTTTTATAATTAGGCTTAATTATTAATTAATAAGTTGAACCGCCAGTAGAATTTAAACTTAGTTTGACCTAGTTTATTTTGACTCATTTTCAATGAATTTTTGATATATTCGATAATTCCTGATATTCATGACTTAAAAGAATTTTTAATATACATTTTACTCTCACATTTCAATATAAAATTTATTAAACATATATTTCAAATGTAACCTTCATATATTGTTAAAGACGGTAAATAACAAATTATTTATCTAATATAATGCAAAAATATTTGGTAAAAAAAGAAAAATTAGCAAAAACAGATAGAATATAATTTTGAATTAACTTATATTTGTTTGACTAATAATTTTATATATTATGCGTATTCTATGTACTCTTATTATTCTACTTTACTGTGTTAATTTTTTTTTATTAAAAAATAATAATTATTAAAATTAATGAATATTAAATAAAATAAGTTGTAGATAATTTTTTTATTCTTTAATATTATCAAATATAATATTTATACTCATTAAATATTTTGTAATTAATTCCTTATTTTGAGATATTTAATTATTGTACAAAGACTAAAGAAACATTGAAAGCTGTATATTTTAAAATTGAATCTCCCTATCTTTTTTTCTGGAATATTATTGGAAATATATATTTCGACATGGAAAGTTATAAAAAAAAATTTAAATAACATAAAAATGATATTCAAAATCTTTTTTTTTTTTGTATAAACATGTTTTTGTTGATGTGATGAATTTCTTTTTTACTCAACATGAATTTACCATAAGGTCCAACTGGGTATGGCCCATTTTTTGGCAGAGGGCTAAGATTTTAAGTTATTGGAGGTTATTTGGCGTTATTCATAATTATTTTTTTAATTGATGTGCTTTATATGAACGTGAACAATTTTTTTTAATTTAAAATTTTAAACACAATAAAAAAGCATCGGAAGAGTGAAAAATATCAGTATTGTTTTGTCAAAAAAAAAAAAAATACCCGCTATTAATAATATTTTATGGGTTTTGTAAGGTAGATAATAACTTTTATAAATAATATAAACAATAGATTTTAGAATTAATCCAATAAAGTAAAATAATACTCCACTTCTAAATTATCTCCTAAACCTTAACATTAGAATAACTATTTGTACACTTAGTGAATTGAATATTCAGCCATTATTAACTGTACATAAGTAAATCGAATTAAAAGAAATAACATCCAATTAAAAATGATAAACATAATCATTTGTATACCTATTGAATTGAACATCCGACATATCTATTATTCACATTGTTCAGTATTTTTATTATCTACCTATACTTCTCCATATTTTATTAATTTGTTTGTGAATTTTGTCCCACAATAAAGTAAAATACATTTTTTAAACTAAATTAGAGAGTACTTGTTCAAATTAATCAAATGATGTGCAATAAAAATTATAATAAATTGACTACCACTTGTTGAAGGCAGGTGTCGAAACAAAACAAAATTTGATGTCATATCTTTAATACTGAGAAGTCACAAATGGGTGATTACAACAAACAACAACAAAGCCTTGTCCTACTAAGTGGGGTCGGCTACATGAATCAAACGACGCCATTGTGCTCTGTCATGTATCATGTCTATAGAGAGACCGTTTACATGTAGATCTCGTTTGACCACCTCACGGATGGTCTTCTTAGGTCTTCCTCTGCCTTTCGCTCTTTGTCCATCTTCCATCTCATCCACCCTCCTGACTGGATGTTCTATCGGTCTTCTTCCCACATGTCCAAACCACCTGAGACGCGATTCAACCATCTTTTCCACAATGGGTGCTACTCCAACTCTCTCCCTTATATCTTCATTCCTTATTTTATCCAATCGCGTATGACCACTCATCCATCTCAACATCTTCATCTCTGCCACACTCAGCTTATGTTCGTGCTCCCCTTTAGCCGCCCAACACTCTGTACCATACAGCATAGCCGGTCTTATAGCGGTGCGATAGAATTTACCTTTAAGTTTTAAAGGCACTTTTTTGTCGCATATAAAACCAGATGCACTCCGCCATTTTGACCAACCTGCTTGGATCCTATGATTTACATCCTGTTCAATCTCTCCATTATCCTGTATGATGCACCCAAGATACTTAAAACTTTTAACTTTTCGTAGGATGTTTTCTCCAATCTTCACCTCTATATTGGAGTTTTCCCTTCTCAGACTGAACTTACATTCCATATATTCCGTCTTGTTACGGCTTATGCGCAGACCATACACTTCTAGAGCTTCTCTCCATAACTCCAACTTCTTATTTAGGTCTTCCCTTGACTCTCTCATAAGGACGATATCATCGGCAAAAAGCATGCACCATGGCACAGGCTCTTGGATGTGCTCTGTGAGTACTTCCAAGACTAATGTGAAAAGGTATGGACTTAAGGATGATCCCTGGTGTAATCCTATACCAATAGGGAATTCCTCTGTCACACCACCTTGAGTCTTCACACTAGTTGTGGCCCCATCATACATGTCTTTAATTGCCCGAATATATGCGATCCTTACTCTCCTTTTTTCTAAAACCTTCCATAAGACCTCCCTTGGTACCCTATCATACGCTTTTTCCAAATCAATAAACACCATGTGCAGATCCCTTTTATTACTACGATACCTCTCCATCATCCTTCTTAATAGGTATATCGCATAAATCCAAATTGGTTCTCTGTTACTTGTGTCTCTTTTCTCAACCTCCGTTCTATCACCCTTTCCCATAACTTCATAGTATGACTCATAAGCTTAATCCCTCTATAGTTTCTGCAACTTTGTATATCCCCCTTATTCTTGTAGATAGGTACCAAGGTGCTCTTTCTCCACTCATCAGGCATCTTCTTTGACCTTAAAATCTCATTAAAAAGCTTGGTTAACCAGTTGATGCCTTTTCCTCCAAGACCCTTCCAAACCTCAATCGGGATATTATCAGGTCCTACTGCCCTACCATTTTCATCTGCTTTAGAGCCTCTTTTACCTCGAAGTCTCGAATCCTTCGATAGTAGTCAAAGTTTTGATCTTCTTCCCTTGTGCATAATCGACCAAGGCTCGGAAGAGTCTTCTGTCCCTCATTAAATAACTCGTAGAAGTAGCTCTTCCACCTTTCATTAATCTTCTCCTCTTGAGCCAACACCTCTCCATCCTTATCCTTTATGCACTTAACCTGATCCAAATCTCTCGTTCTTCTTTCCCGACTCTTTGCGATTCTATATATACATTTTTCTCCTTCTTTCGTGCCCAAAGACTGGTAGAAACCCTCATATGCTCTTGTCCTTGCTTCACTTACAGCCACTTTTGTCTCTTTCTTAGCCGCCTTATATTTTTCCCAGTTATCTGCATTGCGGCATAAAGACCACTCTTTAAAGCATTCCTTTTTTATCTTTATCTTTTCTTGTATACTCGCATTCCACCACCAGGACTCCTTGTCTCTTGGTCCTATTCCTTTAGATTCACCAAAACTTTCTTTTGTTGTTCTTCTAATAACTTCTGCCATCTCCCTCCACATCTCTTCCGCGCTTCCATTCCCATCCCACTTTGCCTCTTCTCCTACCCGTCTTAGGAAGCTTCTTTGTTCCTCACCTTTCATCCGCCACCACCTCGTCCTTGGGTTCTTCGTATGATGTCTTTTCCTCAACTTTTGCTCAACGCAAAAATCCATGACGAGCACCCTATGTTGTGTTGTCAAACTCTCTCCCAGGATAATTTTACAGTTAATGCAAAATTTCCGGTCGACTCTCCTCAACAAGAAGAAGTCGATTTGAGAGCTTGTCATGCCACTCTTATAGGTTATAAGATGTTCGTCTCTCTTTTTAAAATATGTATTTGCGATGAGAAGATCAAAAGTTGAGGAAAAATCCAAAATAGTTTTACCCTCGGCATTGATCACCCCGAAACCATGGCCTCCGTGAATACTCCCATATCCAGTCACTTCTCTCCCAACATGGCCATTTAAATCTCCTCCTAAGAAAATCTTATCTCCCAAAGGTATGCCTTGAACCAAACTCTCTAGATCCTCCCAAAACCTTATCTTATGCTGTTCGTCCGAACCCACTTGCGGTGCATAGGCGCTAATCACATGGAAAGCACCTCCCTCCACCACTAGTTTGATAGAGATGATCCGATCTCCCACCCTCTTGACATCCACTACGTCCTTCTTCCACTGCTTATCCACAATTATTCCAACCCCATTCCTATTCTTCACCTTTCCTGTATACCAAAGTTTGAAACCAGAAGTATCCAACTCCCTAGCCTTTGCACCAACCCATTTCATTTCTTGTAGGCACATAATGTTAATCTTCCTCCTTGTCATGGTGTCCACCACCTCCATGGACTTTCCTGTTAGAGTGCCTATGTTCCATGTCCCAAATCTCAACCTTCTGTCGCTTCGACCTTTACCTTTTCCTTTGTGAACTAGCTTATTTACCCTCGTCCGTTCACGAAAATGCGAGAACCCTTGCTCATTTAACACTACATCCGGGCACCGATGCAGCGGCTCTTGCTTCGACACCGTACTCGAGCCATACGGCGCGTTGCTTCCGGGTAACGACCTAGCTTTAGCGCAATAATGTCTTTGATTCATGTCATGGGGGTTCGGCTATAATTTTATGTTGGTTGCCGAAGACCTAACACAACCCTCCTCCTTTATCCGGGCTTGGGACCGGCTATGTACCGCAAGTGTAACATAGGCGGAGTTACAAATGGGTGATTGAGATCCAAAATTTAAAAAAATTCTTCCAAACTTGACACCTAATAATAGATCATTTGTGCTTCGGGGTCGAGAGAAAGAGGAGAAAACAACGCTTGTGCAAGATCAAAATGCCTCGACACATATTGAAGAGAATAGGTGACCAATTTCTTTTTACAGTCATGGTTGACTACTCATGAGGGAGACTCACAGAAGAATTTGGGAAGTTAAGATTTTTGACCATAGTTAATCGACAGTCTCTTGATTTTTAGATTTGCGGAAAGATGACTAACAACACTTTTTTTGACAGGTAAATGGATTTGGGTAATAAAAAGAGTCATAATTAATCTTGATATTAAGAAAGAGAGTGATGAAGTAACAAAAAGCATGGATAGATGACATGCTTTTTAGTTTCAACCAAGAAAGAAAAGAAAGTCGAATACCGTCAAGTTGAGCTTTTGGAACTTTGGAAGAGGAAGCAGTGAATCGAGGTTTGAGCATACCCAGAGAGGATAAAAGGGGTTGATCGAAGACTCATCTCGTCGAATCTCACTAGCTACTAAAGAAAGTATTTCATACAATTGACCCAGAATTAGAGAATGAGGGTTGACATATTTTTTACAGTGAAGCATGATAGGTAGCGGCAAATAATTCCTTCCTTGAATCTGAATCGATTTTGGACAAAAAAATAAAAGCATTTAGCCATAAGAGTAAGAAAGCTACGTACTCACTATCAGTCACAGGATCATCCTTGGAACCCATATTATTTTGAATGAAACTCGAACTCGAGTCGAAATTGATGTTAAAGACATCAACAGGGTATGCAATGCCAATCAAAGCAATGCTAGTCAAAGCAAGAATTTTTATCAAGGTCGGACTCATCATTCCATAAGAAAAATGAAAGTTATTAGTAGTTGAAAACCAAAAGTATAAATTAGCCCTTAAGAGAGGTGCAGTATAAGACAAGTCAAAAGTGACTAATTTAAGAGCAAAAGCAATTCTTAAAGACTTCTATACAGACTTGTAAGTCGAAAATAACCTCAACATCCAAGTTGAGAATAAAGAGCTAGACTCCTTAAAGAGTGCTATTCTAAAAACTCGACTGGCGAAATAGGTAGCCTTAACATTTTTGTAAAAAATCAAAGGAAGATGTTCAGAAAGGGATGGAAAAAAAGAAGAGATAGACTCAACTTGTTCTTGAGTCGAAAGTGACCCCAAATATGAATATAAGACATTTGTGACCTGAAATGAAAGTAAGACATGGCTCCTCCAGAGTTCTGTAGTCTCAACTTTAAGATTGAGAGCTTGCAGAGTACCATCGTCGTTATAAAACTATGACATATTGGCCACCAGAGGAGGAGGGTCTACGACGTGAACATCATCATCATCCTCTTCTTGCGAAGGAGAGACGTAAGCAGCAAAAATTTCGCTAGGAGCAGAAGAGGCAGCTGCAGTGGTGGTAGTGGAAGTAGAAAGAGAAGATGATGTGGTAGCTCCGATGGTGGAGGTAGTGATAGGAACAATAGTAGAAGTTGTGATGACAATGGTAGTAAAAGAAGAAGCGAAGTTAACAGCGAAAGTATTACTAAAATAAATACTAAATTGAGAATCCATGAAAAAGATAGAGGGTTTCAAAGAAAAAAAATATTTTGGCAAAAATGAAGAATGATGAGAATGGTGGAATGAAAAAGAAGTAAACCCTAAGAATATGAAAAGGTTTAAAAAGAGGAGGCCCATTAAAATCCGTTGGGAACGTTATGTATTCCTAGAGGAACGCACAAACTATTTCATTTCTCCATAATTGTCTTTACAAAATTTTGAAATTTGAAAAAATGGCACATGCAAGGCATGTGATCAAGTGAAACTTATCATTTCATTTTTTGAAAAGACAAATTTCAAGGGGTAATCTGTTAACACAAAAATTCGACATTATAGATAACTCGACCATAATCGTTTGACCTAAAGGCGGGTAAGTAATATGTAAGTCGAAAATCATAGCACGTGGGTTGTTCTATAAGAATGTATGTCGAAGTGCCATAACACATGGGTTGTTCCATAAGAGTGTTAGCACAAGGATTCGATTTATCATAGAGAGTGAAAAGAAAATAATTAAAAGAAGGAGTCGAGTTGGTGACTTAAAATCGAAATGAAGTAATTATACGAAGGCTTTATCCATAAACACTTTATGGAACGTGGGGTTTGAAGACTAAGGTAAGAGAAGACTTGGGACATCAAATTTGGGAGTCAAAATTTTTCATGGTCAAGACAATATCGTGGCCTGAGAAATAAGAGGAAACTAGATTGTGGGAAGAAAAAAACACTCTGTTAAAGCTATCTTTATAGTCTATAAATAGAAAAAATGCAAAAGTAAAAAGAAGACTTCAATCTGAACATTACACCATCATACAAAACTCTACAAAATCCAAAGTCACACTAACGACAAAAAGATTCATAGAGTGTAAATGCATGTGAGTGTTTGATGTCAATTTTTTTTATTCTTGATTTTTTTCTTTTATTTCAGTTTATTTTATTTTATTGCTTTTCATTTCATTTCTTTTTTTTATATATTTTAACTTTTTTTGTTTATTTATTTTAAAATTCAATTTATTTGTTATTTTAGTTACAATTCTTATTTATTTTATTTCGTTTTCTTCTTGTGTTAATTATTTTCTTTCAAGTATTTTATTTTTAAGCTTTTACTTCGTTTCATCTATTTTTTGTTTTGTAATTTATCACAAATATTTTGACATATACAATTTCAAAATCTACGTTAAGTAATTTTCGAGTTGAGCTCATTCTTTTTTTATAAGAGTCATATTTATTCTCTTGAACTGAGATCTTGATATAAATTTAATTTGACACTTATCTAAGTTACAAAAAATAAAGTGAAACAATAGTAATAATTTTATGCTCAATTTAAAAAATTTCAGAGCATTATGTCTTATTTTTTATGTTTGATAAATAATATGAATATAAAAATCGTTGTATGAGTTAGTAATTTGAAATGAAGAGTGCTAGGGTCATTAATTTTTATGTTTTGTAATCATTAATTGGCTATCAATAATATTTTTAATGATGTGAGATTATATCCAATGGTAAAATATTATTAACTTTTTTTTTATGGTTAAGTATTGATCACAAAACACAAAACTTACTGACTCCTTAGACTTTTTCATTTGAAATTATAATATAAAATTCCTATACATTGTACGGGTTTAACATTGGTTATAATATATGTTTATATCTGGATCGATAATAGTCTAATCCAAGTCCACAGAATAGTAAATAGTCTTTACATTACATCTTACTATCTTAGCAACTTGACTCGACAAATGCAAATTCAGTTCATTTGGCTTCGTTCATACGGATTAGACAGACCAAAATATGAATCTCCGCAATTCATATTCAACTTGACTTGAGGGACAAGCTAAATACTCCTCCTACTAAGGTGATAATCACCTTAAATATAAAAATAATTTTTTATTTAATTATTATTCTCAAGATGATCAAATTTTATTTATAACTCTATAAATACTGTAATATTTAAGTATTTTTTAATCTAATTATATTCTAAATTTACTAAATTTTTTATTAATTTAAGTATCGAAGTTTTTTATAGCTATCTCCAATCATCATTTAGTCAAGGACCTTGAAAAAATCTCCATCCCCCCAAAGAAGTCGAAACCTTTATCAAAAATGTCAAACTAAAAATATCTGCTAATTTTAGATAACACATGAATACAGTAAATAATTGCATTTTGTTTTAGGCCAATTTTATAGTATCTATGAATTAGTGTCTAAATTTTACTTAACTTATTTTTTGTAGTAAGTTTTGATTTTTTAAAAATTATTTATTATTATATCTTTTAAATTAAATATTATTTTTTAACTTTTTTTAGTAAATAAATAACATCTTTTACGCACCATAGTATTCACTTTTATTTTATATTTTGTTGTCAGATGTTTGATTCGTTGAAAGTGGTTGAAGCAACTAAAAAAATTTGGATTTGTAAGGGTATGTACCCACTCCAACACTTTCCTTTTGGGATGCAAATCTGAGTAATTTACACTGTCATAGTCACACCGGACCATAACGAATCAAATTGAGTTAAACTTCGTCCTTTAAAAAAAAAATAATAAGAAAACAATAATTATAGAAGTTTTTATTGTTTAGCTATATATATAGTTACTGAATTAATCCGTTAAATTTAAATAACGATAGGAGGGATTAACCACATCATTAAAAATTTAACATAAAAATAAATAAAAGCATCAATTATTTAAGCACATTTAAAATAAGATAATCAAACTAGTTATTCCAATCCACCCCCAAGTAATGATTAAAATAAAATAGATAGCGTTCAAATTTTGACAAAGTAAATTATTCAAGTATTAAACTGAAATTTGATCATCAGTCATCACTATCATTAATATTGATGATGATATGAGGCGGAATAAATCTTAAAAAATGACCCACTTGTACCAAACATGAAAATCATAACTTAAAGTTTCTCACCATCCAAAATATAGTTAAAAAGAAAAAAATAAATTAAATAATAACATAAAAAAAAAGTAGTTGTTCAAAATCACAGACACTTCATCTAACCAAACAATAATAGAAAGAAAACCAAGAAGGATGCATCTCCACATGTTTAACTCTTTTTTTAAACGATAATATTAAGGAGATAATAATAACTTAAACTTATGTAAAATCTATTTTATGGTAGTTTTAAACTGTCATAATCATTGCAAATTCTTAAAAAAAATTGTTGTTATTTCTCGTGTTCCTTAAAATAATTATATATTTATTATATTTAAAATTATTCATTTATTTTAAAAATAATTAAAGAATACAAAATAAAGAAAAATTAGACTATCTTAAAATAATTTTTATTGTTTATCCAAACATTTTCCCCCCTTTAAATTTGCCTCTTAAGGAACAACGCCCTTACCTCTCACTAAGTACTTATCCTTTATGATCTCCACAACGAAGAAATAAGTAAGTTTAGTGTGGTATTTAAATCAAGAAGTGTATTCTAATTCCGTTTGTTTAGTGTTATATCATACAATAATATATATTATATCATTAACAATATATTTTGGTACAACTAATTTTTAAAAAGCTTGTATGTTTACATTAAAAGTACAGTTTTGGTCACTAATTTAAATATAAAAAATTTTTTAACGCCTACTTGTACAATGATTATACAAAGATATAGTTGTTTTGTTCATATATCTTTATTGTAATGTGTCTGAGCTACTGCTTTAGCTTCTCATGAAATCTCTTGTATATAAATAATTAAATAGTGTTTAATTAGGAAGTTAAAATAGAAGTATTTGATTAAGGAGATAGATAAAGAAATTTGAAACAAAATTTTTGAAAAAAATAAGGAAAATGTATTTCTTACTTTCTCTTAATAAATCACCATAGATGATCTGATTGATCACTATCATTAATTAAGGACTTTTGGCAGAAGATGAATGTAGTTTATTTTAGTATTAGATTGACAAAGAGCAATGACCTTGTTTGTTTGTGCTAGCTTTTAGAATATATACAAGTGTAATTATCCATGTCATGTACGTGATAAGATTGAAATTATAATTTTAAATTATTTTTTTAAAATTAATTTAAATTATAATAATTTGATTAATAAAAAATAATATATTATACATTATTTATTTTTAATCTAATGTTAATTGAATTAATTCTAAAATGGTTATTAATCAGTTTTAATAATCTATTTTTTTCAATAAATCAGACATATATATTGAATGTAATCATGAATAATATAGTAATAATTAAATTTACTAACAAATATATTGGCTATTATCACACTATAAAACAAATTAAATATAAAGAAAATCGCACTGTCTTTGATTCGTACAAGGGTTTACTTATCAAATAAACTTAAAATATAAACAAAAAATATTTATAAAATGGACCTAGCATCACTTGAAAGAATCATAGAGAATAATCAACTTACCTTATTATCTATGAGAACCATTTCTATGTAAGTCATCTTGTTCTTGTCAAATTTAGATAGGACTTTCTATAACCTTATATATTAATTTTGTTAAATAATTATAATTATATATATATATATTTTTTTTCTTAATATATATATATATATATAAATAAAAAATATATGAATTATATTTTGTTAAACTCTATGTTACCGGTTATTAAAAATATTTAAATCACATATATTAATTATTTTTTGGTTTAATTATTTCGTTACATATATATATAATTATTTTTTATTCTACAATTGTGTAATAATTTTTTATTTTTTATATCCATATATATATTCTTCAATTCTGGCTCCATTTATACGCATATTAATAGTTTTTTTTTTCTAACAGTGATGTTTTAATTTTTTGTTTTCCTTTTTTCACATATCTTTCTTCTTTTTTTTAAATAGTGATGTTTTAATATTTTTTTAAAATATATTTTTCTTAATAATTACATTACTAATATGAAGAATAAAATGAGAAAAAAAGTGATACATATATCCAAGAAAAAAAATAAACTTAAAAATCAGAAAAAAAAATTTTATATTAAAAAATATAAAAATAATATATTAAAAAAGAATAGTTGTAATATATAAATTGAGTCAATAATTTAAATTTCTCTAAAACTAATTTAATCAAATACCAATATTAAAAATAAATTATTTAAATAATATTTAATATATTCTAGTCCTTAGACACGTATAGATTATAGTCATTCTCGTAACGACAACTAACTGAAACAACATCGTAAGTTCGAACTTAGAATTCGTGCAAATTCAAACCATTCCTTTGTTCTTTGAGAACCTTCTGTATCCTTGATAGAGTTGAATTGCAATTCCTTTTATGAAAAAAGAGTTACGGATGTGGTTTTGATGTGTTGGAAACCGAAATTTTGAAGTCACTATTTATATTTGAGTGTGACACCCATTAAACTCTAAAGGCCAAATAAAATAGTATCTTTAATTTTATTCTCATTTAATTCTTAACCAAAGTAATAATGACTTATTTAATTCAGCATTTATAATAATAAATGAGATGACCATTATATAAGTTATTTAATGTAAAATAGCTTAATTTACTATTATAATTAATATATGTATTGTCCATAAATAGATTAGGAAATAATAATTTCGTAACAAAATAATCATTCAATTTGAATTACAATTAATTGATTGATGGAAATTATAATAAATTGTATGATGTTTAAATAATTAACCAAATTAATTAGTTGATATAATTAATTTATTATAATAAATTGAATTTAATGAGTTAAAAAAATAAATCGAAAAACACCATCAGAAACATGCTAGTGTTGCCACGACAGTTTTATCATTAAGTGCATAAATTTAAATTTTATATAATAGAATAAATATTTACAGATTATTATATTAAACACAGACTAAAAAATACATTAAACAAAATAAAAGTATTAATGGTAAAATATAACCTAAAAAATCACTTAAATTAAAAAAGAACTTGTGATAAATTATAATAAATCTATATATGAGAAGTAAAAGTAAAATAAACAATTAAAAATAAAGTAAAAAGAAAATTAAAAAAGTAAAAGAAGATAGAAAAGATAATGTGCGGAGTAGATAAAAAATATATTGTAATAGAATATTAATATAATTAATTAATACAAAAGATGAAAGAGAAAAATCAAAATACGATCTTATTAAAAAATTTCAAAAAAAAATTTAAAAAAACCTCTTAATCAACTTTTATAAAAATATTACAAAAAAATTAAATTATCTTTAAATAAAATAATAATACCCTTAAGAATTATTAATCAAAATAAATAAAAAATTAATATAAAAGAAAATCATAAAAAAATATTAGCAAAATTAAGATAAAAAACAAAAATTATAAATTATAAATTACCTAAAGTATAAAATAGAGAGAAAAAAGGAATATATAAAATAATAAGATAATAAATTGAATTAATTGATTTTATTTATTTTTTTGCTTTATATATTATTTATTAAATAATTTAATATTTATCTCGATCAAATTAAATAATAAATTAGCTATAATTAATTTGGTTTAATGAATCAAACAAAATTTAAAATAATTTGATATTTACTCTAATTAAATTAAATATTTGAAGTTATGATCGATGTAATTTAATGAATCAAGTAAAATATTAAATGATAAAATATTTATCATAATCAAATCAAATTAAATAATTTATTAGTTATAATTAATACAATTGAATGAATCAAACACATTAAATTGAAAAATAATTTAGTTAATTTGTGTCTTAAGGACAAATTTTAAAAATATTTATTTTTCAACAACTTTTATAAAATATTTTTTTATAATATTTTTAACCTATAGTTTAAAGGCACAGTTATAATAACCCATTAAAAAATACTTAATTAGTTAATACAAATAATTAGTATAATTGATTTAGTTTAATAAATCAAAAGAACTAAATGTGAAAGGAAGAGATAAAAGAAAAGTGAAATTATAAAAACGTGTAGCCATTAAAAAGTAATAAAAAAGTCCCTTTTAAGTTTTTATTTATTAATTATTAATTTATTATAATTAATTTCACAACATTTATTATACATTATTCATTTTACAAATTAATACAATCAATTAATTGATATCAATTATCGATAATTAATTATAATTGATATAACTCATTTTGCTATACTTTCTAAATAAATAATTAAAAATACACGTTTCAATTTTTTGTTAAAGTAGAATAAAATAAAATACATAAATTGAGTAGATATAAATCTAAAAATTATAAAATTTTATTAACAACTCAAATAAATTAGTACCATAAAACTAAATTTAATGTTTATTTTAAAAATAATTATTGACCTTTTATTCTTTTAATTATTAATAATTTAAATAAAATAATACCCTATAACTTATTTTGTTATCCATTTTAAGTAATTACTAATGTTATATTTTTCTAATTATTTGCTTGTCTTATTTATCATTTATGCTTTCAATCAATTATATTAATGAACAAATAAACTAAATTAACTCCGATTATACTTGGACTATTCAACATAATCTTTTTAATTTGGGATTAACTGCTAACGATAGAAAATAAAAAAAATTAGAATAAATCAATATTATGAACATTAATTATTATTGTGAAATAACCTAAAATTATAATGCAACTTATTTTTAAAGAAATAATCAAGTATTATTGTTAATTATGAAATAACCTAAAATTATAATACATTTTATTTTTAAAGAAACAATCATCCATTAATATCTATAAATAGAAACTATCGTTAAAATGCTTTGATTAAAATATGAGGGATTAATTACTATTCATTATTAATAATATATCGATTGTATCAAAAAATAAAAATATAATTATCCGCATTTACACCATTAGAAGAATTACCATCATCATGAGTAAAATTTTGTCAAAAAAAGAAGAATAAAATTACATATATAGTGAATTTAAAAAATAAATATCGTATTGTAATTATGCTTTTTTTTAATAAATAATAAAAAATTAAATATTATAAACTATATTTTTCAAAAGTAACCCGTTTAAGTTGTTATGTTTGGTATGGTTTATTTGTACATCATTTAAATTGATATTATTTTTAATTATAATAATCATTTATCCTTAATAATTATTGTTAAAATTTAATAAGTTTTCATATCTTACAATAATTATCTATAATATATATATATATATATATATATATATATATATATATATATATCCTAAAAAAATTATTAAATAAATTTATTCTTTTTGCCCTATTTTCACAGTAAAAAAATTTTTGTTTTGTCTTTTTAAATTATTATTATGTTATTAGAATTGTTAAATAATATTAAAAAAATTCTTTAAAAACAGAAATAGCGATGACAGTTTGAATAATTAATTCAATATAATTAAATTTAAATCAATAAGATAATTCAATCAATTATACAAATAATAGCATATTTATAAATATTAATAATAAAAATAGTCTCACTAGTGTAAATGATCAATACAATATTTATATGAAAAAATAACTAATTGCATAATTGCATAATTTTCAAGATCTTATATAGTTTGATGGTTATCAGTGGCTAAGAGAAGGGGTTTGAATCTTAGCCCCTTTTTCTTTGTTTAACTTTCTGCCTTTTGAAATAGTTTCAGGAGATTTTTCTTCTTTTTGTCTCGTAACTAGTAAAGAGACATTTTCTTTTTGTCTCGTAACTAGTCAAGAGATATTTTTCAATTTTGTCTCATATGCAACAGAATCAGAAATAGAGTAGAAGAGAAAGAGAGAATCACACCAAGAAGTATCCTGGTTCAGCTGCTAAGTGCAATGCAGCCTACATCCAGTCTCCATCACAACAATGATGGAATTTCACTATAACCATCTTGATTACAAACACCAATTTTTCCTAGGAACTACCCTTCTTATTCAGGACAAGTACAGAATCTATCTCCAATCCTGAACTTGACTTGGTCACCTACCAAGCTTTCAACTGCTAAGTGCTAACCCAACTTGCAAGGGGATTCCCACAGAATCATGATACACAACACAGATGTACAAAGGACGTCTAAGAAATCTATGGATTTTTCTTTAATTTTGTACCCTCTGTCTTTTTCTACTTACTGACTTTTTCTTACAAACCTCACACTGTTTGCCTTTTTCACCATGAGACTCAAGACAGACAAAACTAAAAAAATACAAAATAAAACACATTGAAGGAGAAGAACTTCTGTTAGCTTGGGTAGCTATGAGAACTCTGTGCTTACTCTCCTTGCCTCAAGCCTTGGCCGTTCACCCTTATTATAGAAGGGGAAGTTTCGAAGGTTGAAACGGTTGAACCGAGCCAACTTCTTCTTCTTCAAGCATCAAAACCGGTTTGGCCAGAGAGAGGAGAGAGGGAACCGAATGCAAAAACTGTAACGACCCAATATTCGACAGGTCCGGATCACTGCCAGTCATTAGGTGTTACATCCCAGTAGCCCTATAAAACTCTAGACTCAATAATATTTACTACATATGAGCCTTTTGTACTAACGAAATCGCGTATGTTAACTTATTTTTATCGTATGCTTTTCTTAACAAACCCATTAACAAAACCATGAACATTTTCAGAGATATACAGTATAAAATAAACACCAGACTAACAGCAAAATTAAATTTAGCAATAAGATCACAGAAAATCTTTCATACAACTATCTTACGCAAGGAAATGTTTGATCCTAAAGGTGTTCGTAAGCGAAATCAATGGAAACTCTCCACATTCGTACCTCGTGTCACCGTGCTTGCACTGCGCATCACTCACATCGGACCATCTTGGATTCATCGTTACCATTTTTGTACTATTCATATCCCAACGTTTAATAATCAACCGTACTTCTAAGTACAGCAGCTTCATGCCACACAAATATAGTCATCGGCATTTTAAAATTTTATGATGGCAGTCTATCTAATAATCGCAGGTGTTGTGAGAAATTCTATATTGATAAATTCATCCACTCACAATCATTTTGGTTTTATTCATTCCCAACGATCAACATCAAGGTGATCAGCCTTAACATATCAGGTCAAGTATGAATAATTTCTGAACAAGCACTCACAGAAGATCATGCTGAATGCATCAATAAAGATACCCTAATAACATGAGAAAACAAAAAGCAGAGTATGCAACGAAGCATAGTCAGTCCATTCCCAGACTCTTTTAGAAATGAACTGCTCTGATTGATGGAGAATAAGAAGAATTGGAAAAACTCCTCCTTAACCTTCTTTTGGTGTCACTCCTACTCCCTTTGTCGTTCTCCTGCTCTCTCGTTCCCAATTCTATTTTTTTGCATTAGAAAAAGAAGACTCAGAAGAATTAGTAGACATATAAATAGGAGAGGAAGAAGTGGGATGAGGTGGTGAAGATAGTGGCGTGGTTTCTTTTTTAGAGAACACCTAATTAGAAGCCAATCATTTCAAGCGGTGACCAAGAGGTGTGACCTTGGTTAAGAGTTTTTCTTTGGTTGGTTTATCAAAGTTAGAAGAAAAAGAATTAGGGCTTTAATCATGGTTACAAAGGTTCTTGATGATGTGAATGGTTTTTGATCCTGGTTCGGTTGAACCAAAGAAAAGAAAGTGGTTTAATATATGTTGGTTCATAGTTAACTAAACCTAATGATATATCTATACTTTTCACTTATTAAGTCTAAGTCCGCCTTATTATTTTATGATGAGGTGATTCTCATTACAGAATTTATGATAATAACTCTGTGGATAATCGGGGTGTTATAAAAACCAACATGCAATTACATCTTCCTTATCCCATCTCTTCAAGCTTCATCAATTTGAGCCTTCCATCTTGACTTGGTCCCCAAGAAGGATTTCTGACCCTTGATGAACACTTGATGCTTGACAGCTCCAACTGCTCCACTTTTGCTTCCTCCTCTACGTAGCTACAGTAGCTACCTTATGTGATGGATGAACAAAAAGTAGAAACGAGCCATACCACAGGGATCTTCTTCTCTGACCGAAATGGATTTCTTTCATTTCTAGGTATGGAGATCTTGAGACTTCCTCACCACATCTTACCTTTTGTGGTAAGGATCTCAGCCACACCATACTGTTGATCTTCTTTTTGCAAGGGCCATCATCACTTTGGTCGCTTGCTTCTTCATAGCTTCTCTGCTTCTACTTCTGATAGCTTGCATCTTCAAACTTCTTCCTGACAGATATGACCGAAACAATGAGAGAGAAGAGAGAGAAGAGTGCAAAACTTTTACTGAAAGTAAAGAAGGAAATTAAAATGAGTTAATTATCTACTTCCCTTTCCCCATGCCTTTGTAACGTGTGGAAATTAAATGCCATCAAATCAATTGTGTTTTCTCTTTTCTGTTACCAATGCATGCATTAAATTTATTTAATCAAATTTGAATTCCATCAAAGAGGAAGTAGGGTATCCGTGGAAAGCATGCACTACTCCGTCCTTTTTTTTCTTTTTGATTTGGACCAAACTTTATTGATCTTGCAACAAAGATTAAATTTGGGCTTGCACAATAATTTACTGGCCCAATGAGCATTAGCTTAGCATCAAAATAATTCACAGCCACTTTGTTTGAATTTATTGTTGCAAAGGCTGAGCCTTGTCATCATAATGGGATTAAATTTCTTTTTCCCAATAACCAAATCTGCACACTTCAACAAAATTTGTTAAACAACCAATTGGTAATTAAATTAATAATAACCAAAAAATATATTAACAATTTTGTAAATAATATTTTTAACAATGTTTGATCATCATTAAATCTTAAGTTTTTCAAACTTAACATAGTTGAATCTAATGGACAAATAAAAAATATCTATATGATAATGTCCTAATATTTTAGCATATTATAAATCATATTATAAATTTAAGTCAACTCTTTAAACATATTATAACATAAACCATCTAAAAAGATACACAAAATTAACGAATATCACATGGGTCACAATATACACTCTAAATTATTACGATATTTCAAATAAAAAGAGCATCAATATAGAGAAATCAATGAATATAATTAAAATAAAGAGCAATAAAGAGACACACAAAAAAATAATAATAAAGAGAATCAATAAAAACATTAACATATAAACCACATACACGAACAATGTATATATTAATTGTGAATCACAAAAAAAGATATATATATATATATATATATATATATATATATATATATAGTATGCGCCTAATAATAAGTAATTAAAATAAATAAAAAATTTAAAAAAATATAAAAAAATAAAATGTATAAATAAAGATAAAAGAAACAAAAAATAAATAAATTATAAAAATTGTACCCTAAATATGAGAGAGAGAGAGAGAAAGAGAGAGAGAGGGGGGAAGGAGGGAGGAAGAGTGAGAGAGAGAAAAGAGATAGGGGGAGAGGGGGAGGGGGAGAGGAAGGGGGGAGAGAGAGAAAAAAATAGAACAAATGAGTAAAAAATATTTGATTTTGTATAAATAGATGGTATTAAGAAAAATAAATAAATTAAATTAATTAATATAATTAACCAAATTAATTAATTAATCTAATTAATTACAATTAATCAATTCATATAAATTATAATAAATAGTGATATTTGAATGTCTAATCAAATTAATTAATTGATATAATTAATTAATTATAATTGATTTGCTTTAACGAAATAAATGAAATAAATCAGGAAACACCTTAAGAGTTCCTTCATTAAATACAAAAATTCGATTTTTATATAATAGAATAGAATAGATAGATAATAAAGATATTTTCTTAAATTAGTATAATTATACATTATTTATTAAATATTAATTGTAATATTATAATATAATTATAATAAAGATATTTTCCTAAAATAAATTTATTTAGAGAAATATAAATTGGTTATTAATAACCGGTGCCATTATCATATAATTATCATATTATTATTATTATTATTATTATTATTATTATTATTATTATTATTATTATTAGGAAGAAAGGACAAAAGTACACATGAAAGTTCATACGCTGGACAGTAATACACTTGAATCGTTTAATGAGTCACACGTGCACAGTAATTATACACTCTGGCGGACAGAATCACCATTTCGGCCATCAGCATGTGGCGTGGTTAGTGAGAGTGGACAGGTGGCTCTATTTTATCCTTGCTGGCACGTTAAGAGTTAGTGAGCTGGCCATTTAGTGCCAACTCAGATAAAATATTTTATTTTAATGATTAATTAGGCAAAATTAACCCTGAAACGCTTCGTTCTCTTTTATCAAATTATGAACTTCAAGGTTTTGTTGGTGGTAACATAGTTTGCACGTTGAGAGAGTTAAAGAGCCCTAGTAGAGAGGCAATGGCATTGCTCTGAAGTGGTGAGTTAGTACATTATTGGAGGAGTACTCGAAGAAGTTAACCCACACCACCACAGCGACGATCACGCACTGGAGGCAGGGACGATCTAAAGGTAACATCTTTTGAACTTCCCATTTTACCTATTATGATCGAACATGCTATTTGATGTTTGTTTAGTAACTAGTTTGTGGTTGTCCGAAAAAAATTAGGGTTTTCTGGGTTTAGTTGTGGTTATGAGGGTTTTGTTTTTCTTCGTTGATGTCAACTCACATCACACTTGTGTATCACCATGGAGGAAAGTTGGAGAGAAATTCTAAAGGGGTTACAGTATACAGCGGTGGTCAAGTGTCCTTAATACCTAGAGTCAATGTGGATATGCTGAACCTGTTTTTCATGGAGGGGTTGTTCAAGGATTTGTGTTATATTCAGTGGAAAGAATTTTACTTGAGAAAGTCTGATGCCGGAGGTGGTGTTGCTCTTAAGCTACTTAGGCTAGATAGGGATGTGGTGAACATGTATAAGGATACAATTAGAAATGATGATAGGGTGGTACATGTGTATTGGGAGCATACAGTAGACATTCCAACTGAGGTTGAGGTGGTTGACGTAGATGCGGAAGAGGTCCCTACCCCTAAAACAGAACCAGCCAATGTAAATGCAGAGAGTGTGAAATCACCTGGGGGGAGGATAAAGAAGAGGGCACAAAGGAGTAAAAAACCAGCCAGAATTCTGAGGCCAAGAAAACTAACAACAACACTAGGCCAGAAGGCATCTCAGAGTTCATTACCTTCAATGAAGAGAACCAAGCCAAGGGAAAAACAACAAAAAACCACACAATCTGAACCAGCAAAACAATCTCACCCACAGCCCAAACCCAAAACAATGTCACCCACAGCCCAAGTTAAGCCAGCATATGTGGCCCAAGCCCAACACACACCACATGTGGGCCAAGCCCAACATACAACTCATGTGGCCCAAACCCAAACTACTCAAACTGGACCACCAACAACTTCTGAACCTGGAACTCAATCACAACCCAACCTTTAACAAGATGAGGTCCCTACCCAGGAATCAAGAGCAAAACAAAGAAACAGAAGAAATTCTTACAAGAGGCTAGCTCCTAGTGGACAGACCTTTGTGCAAGGAGGCATAGGTGAAGTTCCAAAAATATTTGTCCCTCGTGCAACCAGTGAGTCATCAGAGAGTGATGATGATGACTCTGATCCAGATTACCATCAGTATGAGTCTGAGGAGTTGCACAACCCTTATTTGTCAGACTGTGATAGTGAGTATGAGGCAGAGCGCACTGTTTGGCCTCAAGGGAATCCGAATGCTGCTTTTGGCTCAATACATTTAGAGCTGGGGATGGAATTTGAAACCATGGACCAATTCAAAAGAGCTGTTAGGAAGTTCAACATACAAATTAAAAGGAGTATCATATTTAGCCGAGTGGAACCAATGAAGTGTAAGGCAATTTGTTGTGAAGCTAACTGTCCTTGGACTATTCACTGTTCCAGATCTAATGAACCAAAGAGTTTTCAAGTTAAGACGTTTGTCAATCAACATGTTTGTGCACGAAGCCACACTAATAAGTCAGCTGATAGAAAGTGGGTTATTGAACAGCTGGAGGAGAAGTTGAGGGACCAAAGGGACTTTAAAACATCTTAAGTTGATGCATGGTTTAGGAGAGAGTTCAATGTAACCATCAACTACAAGAAAATACAAAGGGCAATGAAGAAGGCAAGGGAGAATATTGAGGGCTCGGAGAGGGAGTAGTATGCTGAGTTGAGGGATTACATACTTGCCTTGTTGACAGCTAATCCAGGAGCAACTATTGATATGGACACTACCCCTATGCCTGATTCCCTCCCGATCTTCAAGAGACTCTACATATGTTTTGACGCTTGCAAAAAAGTTTCATACAAGGTTGCAGACCATTTATTGGACTTGATGGTACATTCCTAAAAGGTTACTACAGTGGGCAATTGCTTAGAGTAGTGAGACAAGATGCTAACAATCAGATCTTTCCCATTGCATATGCAGTCGTTAACTCAGAGACAAGAGATAACTGGAGATGGTTTCTAGAATTTCTGCATCATGATTTGGGGAACTATAGGGTGCATGGTTGGAACATCATGAGTGACCAACAGAAGGTAATTGTTAAATGTTGTTTCCTGGTTGATTTGTATCACTCAGCTTGTTAATTGTTGTTGTCTATGTGAACGCAGGGTCTGATACCAGCCATGGAGCAGGTTATGCCTGGAGTGCATCATCGGTTATGTGCAATGCACATTTGGGCCAACTTCACTAAAAGATGGAAGGATAAACAGTTGAACAAAACAGTGTGGGAATGTTGTAGAGCTACCACTGTTACTGAATTTGGGGCTGCAATGATGAGGTTAAAGGGAATCAACAATGCTGCCTGGGAATACTTAGATTGACTTGACCCAAAAACTTGGACAAAGGCACATTTCAGTGAGTGGCCTAAGGTGAACAATGTCACTAACAACAATTGTGAGACTTTCAATGGTAAGATTCTCAAATACAGAGGCAAGCCAATTATAACAATGTTAGAGGAAGTCAAAGTTCATATCATGAGGGTTATAGCGAGGAACAAAAAGTTTCTAAGTGGCTATGTTGGTTCTGTTGCACCAAGACAACTTAGCAGGCTTGAGAGAGAGAAAGAAGAAAGTAATAAATGGACTCCCACATGGGCAGGGGATGACAATAGAGAAATTTATGAGGTTAAGAAGCATCCTACTAAGGTTACTGTTGACTTAGGAAATCAGAAGTGCACCTGTCGATTTTGGCAGCTCACAGGCTTGCCTTGCAGACACGCTTGTGCAGCATTTGCTCTGAGGAGTCGTAGGCCAGAAGACCAGATCCATAACTTGCTGGGAATGGCTGCATATAACTCAGCATATCAACATAACATTAACCCCGTTTCAAGCAAAGAATTTTGGGATAAAGCTGAATGCTATCCTCCACTGCCCCCTCACTATAAGACACCAATTGGAAGACCAACAAAAAAGAGAAGAAAGGAGAAAAATGAGGCACGGCCAAATTTCAACCCACATAAGCTTAAAAGGAGATATGGAACAATCATTTGCAAATACTGTGGAGAGGTATGAATATCATGTTTTATGTGTTGGTTCTAGAGATCACTCATAATGTTATATTTACATTTTCTCTTGTTTATATGTTGTAGAGTGGCCACAATAGTAGGGGTTATGAAAAAAAGCATGCTGATATGAATGATGAGGTTGCAGCTATGGAGGCAGAGGAAGCTACTACTGCTACTAATAACCCTGCACAGCCACCAACACCCCAACAACAGAATCCTAATGATGCTGCTACTGCTCCAAGACCCAAGTCTAAACCTATGGTCTCCACTGAAACCATGAATCCTGCAAGCCCAGTAATGAGGCAGAGGTTTGAACAGTTTATGCCAACTCCAACTCTGAGGCACCAACCAAATCCGGGCCCAAGACCATCAAAGCGAGTCCCAAGAGGAGTTCCTGAAAGAAGCAATGGCCCAGCTGTAGTGAAGAACTGAAGATTGATGGTTTAGAAGTTATAGTAAACTCTCGTTGTAAGTATAGTTACTAAACCAAGCAATCAACCTTTCTTACAAACGTTTTGGTTGTCACAAGTAACAAACCCCTAAATAAATTGATAACTGAAGTATTTAAACCTCGGGTCGTCTTCTCAAGGAATTGCAGGGAGGTATGTTTTTATTATTGGTTATGAGTTTGTAATTTGGGGGTTTTGAGAATGAAGAACAATTATGATGAATGATAAGTAAAATAAATAATTGACTGCAAAATAAACTCTTGGCAAGGTGTGAGAAATTGGAAGGCCTATCCTAGTTATCCTTATCAATGATGACGAAAATTGAATCTTGACTCCACTTAGTTAACCTCTGCTGTTGCAAAGGAAGGTCAAGTGGCTAATTAGTTTGATCTTCAAATCCTAGTTAATTCCTAGAAAAAGATTGGGATTATAGAAGTTCGAGCTAATTAGTAAAGATAGCGGTTATCAATCATGTTGAGTTTGATAACTCAAGAGTTACTGATTTCCTAACCAAAGCCAAGAATGTGGAAAGCTGAATTGAAATCATAAATCTGAAAACATCTCAATAATGTATAATCCTAACATGAAAAGTTCATAAGCCAATTAAGCAACATAAATTAAATATCAATAAAAGCATTAAAGTATCTGAAAATAAGAGATAAATATAAAGTAAAGGAAATATTGAACCTGATGAAGAGTTGAAATAAATCCTAATTTCTAAAAATCCTAATTTCTAAATCCTAAGAGAGAGGAGAGAGCCTCTCTCTCTAAAAACTACATCTAAACTACAAATTATGAATTATGAGAGCATGATTATGAATGTATAGATTCTCCCACTTTATAATCTCTAATCTGTGTTTTCTGGGCCGCAAACTGGGTCGAAAACAGCCCAGAAATCGCTGGAGAAGAAATCTGCAACGCTGATTTTTGTAACTGCGATGCGTCCGCGTGGATGACGCGTTCGCGTCGCCTAACGTCAGGGAAACTATGGCATATTATATATCAAATCGAAGCCCCGGACGTTATCTTTCCAACGCAACTAGAACTGCGTCGTTTGGACCTCTGTAGCTCAAGTTATGACCGTTTTAGTGCGAGAGGGTCAGGCTGACAGCTTTGCAGTTCCTTCAATTTCTTGTATTCCTTCCGCTTTTGCATGCTTCCTTTCCATCCTCCAAGCCATTTCTGCCCTATAATCCCTGAAATCACTGAACACACATATCACGGTATCTAATGGTAATAAGAGAGGATTAATATTAGCAAATATAAGACCAAAGAAGCATGTTTTCAATCATAGCACAAATTCCGGAAGGAAAACGTAAAACATGCGATTAGTATGAATAAATGGGTAAAGAGTTGATAAAAACCACTCAATTGAGCACAAGATGAACCATGAAATAGTGGTTTATCAGTAGCAATTGATCAAGTTGGCCCAAGTGAAGGTGGGACCATGCAAGGGGCTGCAACAGTGACATAGAACCTTTATTGAAGACTGATGTGCATGTTTTGTTTTTTGTGGGGAAGGCTGTTTTGTTTATGAGCATAAACCTTGGGACCTTTTTTTGTAATCTAGTAGTATGTGGTATGTTATGTTATATACATGGTGACTTTGCTTGTTAATTAGGTATTTCTGGCTTGTATGAAAACTCAATGATTATGGTAACTACTCTGCCTATTTTGTGATTACAATAAAGCAAAGACTTTCTGATTTTACAAGATGTTGTTAGATATTGTATGAGTTAGCTTGGTTATGAATTGCTTGTTTTGAACCTAATTCTCACATGTTTACATTTTTCTCTTATGTCAATGGTTGATGTTACACCACTTACAATATGTGATTCACAAAAAATGAGACCTTTTTTTTCTTCCATTTATTCAATGCAACTTTGAAAGTTTGAAAACTATTACACAGAATCCTCACTTCTGAGAGTATATTATCAAAATCAACAATGCCCAAAAACCCAACCCTAAATAAACACCCATAACCATATTCTTAATACAAGTTATTTCACCCCTAATCATATCAACTGTCTTCTGTAACAGTTGCACATCTTCTTCCAACTTGCTGGAACACTCTATAGGTTCATTCATCTTCTTGTATGATTGTTTCAATGATCTTTTTTTAGATACAACCTCTGCCCCCACGTTTCTTGTTTTTCCTTCTACTTCGTCCAGCTAAACAAAATACTCACAACGATGTTCAGCACTCTGAAGATTAGACACAACAATCCAAGGAGGGGTGAAGAATGAAACAAATGGATAACGCCAGTAACAAGAAGAAAGACAATTTCGAAACCTACCTCCCACAGAGGACATCGCAGAAACAATCTGTCTGGATTCCACTGTGTTCCAGACTTGAGTACCACAGCTTCAAATTCATGCAAACACTTGCCGTTGTTGTACTCAAACTTCTTCTTCTTCTTCTTGTTCCTCAACAACGAAGACCCGCCACCAACAGCGCTGCCACAATTTAGGGATAAAGAGCTTGATTTTTCCTTGAGTGAGGCCATGTTCTTAGTTATTGGTTAATGTGTTAGGGTTTCAACACAGAGCTTTTTTCTTCTGAAGATAAAAGAAAACAAAGGTGTTAGGGTTTCAGGGTTAATTTTGCCTAATTAATCATTAAAATAAAACATTTTATCTGAGTTGGCACTAAATGGTCAGCTCACTAACTCTTAACGTGACAGCAAGGATAAAATAGAGCCACCTGTCCACTCTCACTAACCACGCCACACACTGATGGCCGGAATGGTGATTCTGTCCGCCAAAGTGTATAATTACTGTGCACGCGTCACTCATTAAACGATTCAAGTGTATTACTGTCCAGCGTATGAACTTTCATGTGTACTTTTGTCCCTTCTTCCTTATTATTATTATTATTATTATTATTATTATTATTATTATTATTATTATTATTATTATTATTATTATTATTATTATTATTATTATCAATATAATTAAAATAATTAAAAATATTTTCGATTGATAATTGATAAGTAGTTTAATAATGTATTAAATATTGATTTTATATAACTATAATAAAGATATTTTTATAAAATAAACTTAGAAGAGAAAATAGTGCATTCATTTTGGCGAAAAAAATGATTCATGAGGAATCGACACCTCACTTCCATTAGTTGGAAAAAAAACTCAGTTTTAGTATATTAAGTATGTGTGTGTGATTTATAAAAAGACAAATTATTTAAAAATATATAATTCTAACCACTATTATTAAGATAAAGTATTAAAAATTTATGTAATTATTTTTTTGAGTAAACTATCATTTCTAATCATAAAAGTTGAAAACACTGACATATCTACCCATAGAAGACAGAAATTATTATTTGTACCCATAAAAAATGACTTTTGCAAGCAAAATTATCCAAATCCTAAAAAATTAAATAAAATTTCTAAACTACCATTCTCTCCACCACTACTACCATTGTCTCCCCCCTTTCTCAATGTTCTCAGTAACCCAATTCCAACATCGACCACATCACCACTCAGTAGCACCGCCTCGCCCTCCTCAACCGTCTCCCTAACCGCTTCCACTTTCCAGGATTTGTCGCCGAAACTTTTGGAAGATAAGCACCCGAAAAAAATCACTAAAGGCAAACAAATTCAGCTCAAGGAATCAAAACAAAGTAGAAGAGAAGAGAGGCGAAGTTAGTATACCCGAAGCAGCCGGTCTTCTAGACCTGGTCGTGCTTGCTGCTGCCTCCAATCTTGGAGATGCTGACGAAATCTTCCTTGGTGAAAACGACGTCATTATAGGCGAGGAGGGTAGGGCCCTGCCACTGGACGAGGGAGTTGGAGAGAAGTGAGTCGCGGCGGTGGGAGCGGCAGTCAAGGCAAAGGGAGACGGTAGTGGCACCAGCATTGTCGGCGTTCTGGATTAGTTCCTTGAGAACGGTGGTTCCCTCGGAGTAGTTCACAAGCACCTCCCTGATTCGGTGCGTTAGGTCCACCATTGGTTAGTTGGTTCTATGAATTTCAAATTTGTATGTGCATTGAATTACGAATATGACTGTAGTTAGAATTTATTTTGATCTTTTCTTTTTTTCAAGTTATTGCTTCCGTGGTTGGTGTGGTGAGACAGAAGAAGAAGTTAAAGGGGGAAGCAGAACCTGCGGTTGAGATCAGAGTCAAAAAAGCGAAGGGAGGAGGAAGGGTAGTGATGGCAGTGGTGGTGATGGTAATGGCAGCAGTGATGGTGGTAGTTGGGGAGGAGAGTGGTGGTAGAGTTTGGAATTGGATTAGCCGAGAACATTGAGAGAGGGGGAGGGGGGAAGAGACATGGTAGTAGTGGTGGAGAGGAGGGTAATTTAAGAATTTTATTTAATTTTTTAGAATTTGGATAATTTTATTTACAAAAGCCATTTTTATGAGTACAAATGATAATTTTCGTCTTCTATGAGTAGATATGTCAGTATTTTCAACTTTTATAGTTAAAAATGGTAATTTACTCAATTTTTTTTACATGAATAAATAAATATATAATAAAACAATCTTACCTATTTATTTCTAAAAATTTTCTTGTTATGTAAACAATTATTTTATTCATGACCATAATTATAATTTCATCCAAAAAATACTTATATGTTTTTTATATCTACATAGCTTAACTTGCTTTTCAATTCTAATAAAAAGAATTTTTAAATATATCAAAATACAATATATTCTTCTTTTTCTGCTTTTATTTCTCTCAATTACACAAACAAATAAAGCTTGTATTTATTTATGTTTTTATTTTATCTCATATATATTATAGATAGCCAAACAGAATAATAAGATAATTAGGCTATTTTTTATAATATGAAAAGTTTATTGGTATTTTTAATGGAAATGGGAGTTTTTAGTGTATTTGCATGTTGGTGGACTTATTAAATGGGCATCCTCAACACGTGGAAAGCATGATGATACAGCACGTGAAGGGCGTGTTGCTGGTATGTCAATGTCTGATTTGAGTGCACCTTCAACACGTGGGGGCATGTTGATGACGTGTTGAAGTCTGATTCGAGGGCAGCTTCAACACGGGGTGAGAGGGTGTGTCGCTGACGTGTCGCTCTCTGATTCGATGGCGATGCAACACGTGGTGTGCGTGTTGAGTGCTCTCCATATATAAGGCCAAGCTCGATACTATTTCATTGCGAAGAGAAGAGTTGTTTGAGTGTGTTTTTGGTGTGATAGAGGGTACCGCAAACTTGATAGTATATCGCAACGGTGAGATTATACGGAATACTCATGAGGGAGCGAGGTTTGTGTGTCAGAATCTGTTTTTGTTTGTGGTTTCATGCACCATGATGTTCATGGAGTTTCAGAATGGTCTCTGTCAAAGCATGGAGAACAGTATATTTAGAAGAGTGAGTAGTATTTTATACCAGAATCTCATTATAGTTTTTGGTAGTCTAATACAGTTTGATATTATGCCGATCATTGACGAAGCAAGTATGCAGAATATGTTCCATATTCACCAGCAGACTCAGGTGCAATAGCTAATGATTGAGCTGTATGTTGAGTTTGAAAACATAGAGGCAGATGGAATTCAAAATGATTCAGATATAGAGGATGATAGAGCTGAAGTATACGAAGGAATGAACAGTGACAGTGAAGAGGACTTCGAAGCTACATATGAAGTCGACGACAAAGACGAGGATGGCGATGTGGGAGTTGAGGCAGCAGTGGAGAATATAGTGGTTTTTCCTGCAGTTAGTCAACCGATGAACATTCCACCTTATATGCGTAACTTGGATCTTGATGCCATGCATGCACCGAAATTTTTGGAATATGCAAACATAGGTACGTGATCAGTAAATAATACATTTTTCTTAAATTATATTTTGAATAGATCAATTAATGATGATTTCTGATTTGTGTAGGTGTTGTTGATTCTGAAGATGGGGAGTTCAGGATCGAAATGGAATATAGTTCTAGAAAATCGATCGTCGCAACAATTAGAAGTTACACTATCTCTAGAGGAATTGACTATAATGTGTATGAGTCTGAGCCATAGACGTTTTATGCAAAATGCAAGACGTATGGACGTGGGTGCGACTGGCTTATCCGAGCCAGCTTGATACGGAAAAAAGGTTGTTGGGAGTTACGCAGATACAACGGTAGGCACATGTGCACCATAGGAACGATTTCACAAGATCATTCCAAGTTGGACTTGGATACAGTTGCTGAGGCTATAAGGCCATTGGTTGAGACCGACCTGTCCATCACGGTGAAATCTATAATTGCAGAAGTCCAATCAAGGTTCAACTACACCATCAGTTATTGAAAGGCTTGGTTGGCAAAGCAGAAGTCCATAACCAAAGTTTTCAGTAGTTGGAAAGATTCTTATCGAGTTTTGCCATGGTGATTCTCGGTCATGGTTCAGAAGATGCTTGGCTCAATTGTCCAAATAGAAACACGATTCCTCTACAATGGAAGTGAGGAGGCGGACAGTAACATGATACTTCACCGCATATTTTGGAGTTTCAACCCATGCATTAGAGCGTTCAAGCATTGCAAGCCTCTGGTTCAGGTTGACGGCACACACCTTTACGCAAAATATAAAGGATCACTTTTGGTTGCTATTTCACAAGATGGTAACGAGAACATTGTGCCTATCGTTTTTGCCATCGTGGAGGGGGAGACCACTGATGCGTGACACTTTTTTCTCAATAATTTACGAAGGCGTGTTGTTAGAAGAGATGGTGTGGGTATAATCTCAGATCGACATGAGTCAATTCGGATAGCAGGAAATCGTACCGGAGATGATTGGTAACCTCCAAGAGCATGGTGGATATTTTGTATTAGACACATGGTAGCAATTTCTTAAGGGCATTCAAAGTTTTGCACTTGCAAATTTTTTTTGTCAACATTGGGTATTCAAGGATGGTGGAAGAGTACAACATCAACTATAAGAGGTTGCAAGAGCGAGGCGAGGCATATGCCCGGTGGTGCGACACCATTGCACTTAGAAACTAGGTATTGGCATTTGACGAGGTACATCGATGGGCCACATGACGACAAACCTTGGCGAGTGCATTAATTTAGTGTTGAAGGTTGCCCAAAACCTCCTTGTGTTAGCGTTCGTTCGAGTAACATATTATCGGTTAAACAAGCTATTTACGTGGAAGAGTGCCAACGCTCACGATTGTAAGCGAGCTGGATTTACTTTCTCTGCTTTTGCACAACAGCAAATAGAAGCAAATATGCAACATGCTGGAAGCGGGTGCCGATCTCGTAACCGAGTGTTACAACAGATGCCCCATTCTGCTATCCACTCTGTATGTAAAACTCTCTAGTCATGAAACTATACTCTGCAAAGAGTCATGCAATGCTCTTCCTGTAGAATGACTCTTGCTACCTCCGGGGTGGGTTGTGCATACCCAAACTGACGCATCACTCGGTTCGTAAGGTGTATTCGATATACTCGAGTGACAATAATGGAGCAACAGTGTCACACACCTCAAGGTGCCCATGTAACTCGTCGGGTATGATCACTCCTTCATACGGCTTCCACACAAACTACAATATATTATTAGAAAATTAGAACCCTAATATTAATGTGGATATTAACACACACAAAGCAAAATATTTACCTCTTCCATGTAGTATATTTTCTGCCTAAATGTCACCGTAGTCTTTGATAACCACACTGAGGTTCGTGCAGAATGACTCCACCTGAAACATGTAATATTGAAAAAATTAAAAAATGTGCCATCAAACAAATATGCATCTTCAATAGAATACACAACTAAAATAGGAATTGTTACCTCCGAGCAACCAGTACGTTAGTCGCTGGAAGTATTGTCTCGATACAGGCGCAATACACAACATTCTCCCATGCCCAAACAAATAAAAGATTAAGAGGGCCATCCATCTCCTTAGTATCATACAGTGATACATGACACAGTGCCCTGTAAAGATGCGCAAGACATGCTGATCCATATTGTAAGTATGAATCAGATCAAAATCGCAGAGTAACGGTAGATACTTCGCGTGGGCATATGCCATTGACTTATTCGCAAATATGGTTGAACCCAACAAAAAGAAAATTTGGCATCTCACGTATCTCTGAATAGACTCCAAAGTATCCAATGCTTTTACGTCTCTGATACGATGAACCCATGCCAGCTTTATATAAGCTTTGGAGGAACTATTCACAACGGGTTCGTGACCGAAAATCGCGATGCTCTGACTTTTCAGGAATTCGCCACTACTATCTGTCCAGCCGCTCACAACGTGTCCATCAATGAGTAGGCCAAATATATGAGCGACATCTTCTAGTATCACGGTAACCTCATCCACCGGCAATACAAATGTGTGAGTTTCCGACTTCCACCTTTCCATCAAAGTAAATATTAAAGGGTAAAATCCTTTAATCACCCCAATTCTAGAAACATGGTAGATTTCTGTTGCTATTAAAGCATCTTCTACCATTGGATTTCACTTCTCCAGTGAATACAGTCTACGAACCATAAGATTTCTGTTAGGCTAGTACAACAAAAATATATTTATTCATTAAATATATCTATTAATTTAAAAAATAAATTATTTATAAATATATTTATTCATTAAATATATCTATTTATTCATTAAATACATCTTTTAAATATATTTATTCATTAAATATATGTATTCATTATAACAAATAATTATTTAATAAAATATAAATAAAATAAAATATAATAATAATTTAATTGTACTATACTTTACATAAATAATAAATAAAATAAAATATATTATATTATACTATTTACTTACTAGTCTAAATAATATAAATATAGTCATAAATAAAAAATAAAATAACATACAATAATATTATTATCCTCCATAATTATCATAACAAATATCCGAATAATATTTTTTAAAATTTATATTATTTATTTATTTTCATAAATAAAAAATATTCATTAATATTAATATTTAAATTATTTATTAAGTTTATGAAAAAATACATTATAACAAAGAATTCCAAAAATTAATGAGATCTACATTTATATTATTTCTTTATTTATTAATTAACAAATATAAAATAAAATAATAATATACTAAAACTTATATTATTTATTGAATTTGATATTTACAAACTCAATTAAATAACATAGTAATATTAAATACAAATAAAAATAATATCATTATCTAATATTAACACAAAAAATTAATATTAATTAAAATTAAAAAATTAAATTACAAAAAAAGAAAAATTATGAACTTACATAAACGGGATGAATCCAAATAATTGATAATATATTCTTCGGGTGTCGTATAATTACGTATCATTTTTTATTAATATAAATTAATAATTTTTTTATGTATAATTACTCTTTTTTTTTAAACACACTACTAACTCTCTTCTTCTTCTTCCCCACTTCAGACTTCTTTTCTCTCAAACTCACTGCCGAATCATGAAATGGGGGAGGATTGAGCTCCATTTATAGAGCTTTAGCCCAGCGTCGTTGGTCATCGGAGGAAGGAGCTATTCCCTGCATGCAGACCACTTCCAACACACCCACTCCGTGTTGTTGCAGCTCCTCGAAAATGCGAGAGAATCTCTGAAAAGCTTGCTAGATTTGGAGGCAACATGCCCACCGCGTGTTGGCAGGGTGCTGCGAGGTCGCTGACGTCGCCAGCTCACCACGTCCCTCGCATGTTGGCAGTATGCTACCACGGCGCTGACAAACCCTATTCACCAAGTCTCTCGCGTGTTAAACCTGCACCCACAAACCGATAAAATACCCCCGTATGTTAATATTGAGCAAAAACACAATGAGAATTTTCATATGAAAAATAAATTTTATCATTTATTTTTTTTTTGAAAGAAAAAGCTCAACACATGAAGTGGACCTACAAAACTACAAAAATATAACCAAGCAACTCCTATGTCATCTCTGTCATAGCCATAAACAATTTGCGTTAAGAACCACACCAATCCTTAGCTGAACAGAATGATCTAACAACACAATCAGCCACGTTTGTTGCCTTGTTCTTGAATGTGACAACATTTCTATGTAACCATATATTCCATATAATTGAGAAGAACCCAATTAGCCAACACTTATGCAACTCCTTTATCAACGGCATTGTCTGCCAACTCCCAAAATGGTCTTTTAAGGTACCTGGTATAGTCCACTCTCGTCCAAACTCCTTGATCCATGCGTACCACACCTATCAGGAGTACTCACAAGTAGCAAATAAATGTTGCACAGTTTCAACATTCTTCTTGCACAAGATGTACATATTATCGTCCCCTTCAATGATCTTGAGCCTACTTAGTCGCTCCTTTGTATTTACTTGACCTACTAATACAAACCAGGTGAACAACTCTACTTTAGGTGGGACCAGTCCTTTCCAAATTTCTTTTGTGAATTTGTAGCTCAGGATATCATCGACTAAAGTCTGTTCCTGCAAAACCTGAACAAAGGAGTTAGTAGAATAATCGCCTTCCTTGTCAAATTTTCACACAACTCTATCTTGTACATCTGCTATTAATCTAACAGATTGCAAGACATGAAGCATCTGATCCGATGTGTCAACCTCCCACTGGCGGAGTTCCCTCCTCCATTGGAAGTTTCAAATCCACTCTATCCCATCCCAAAAACCACAATCTCCAATTATTGATCCTTTTTGGTTTGAAATCAAGAAGAGTCTCAGATAGGAGTCTTTCAGCTTTCCCGATTGGAGCCAAGTATCCTCCCAAAATCTTATTGATCTACCATCCCCTACCTCCATAGCCAGACCATCAATCATCTTCTGTCGGACCTATTGGTCCTTTATTCACAATTGACATATGTCTCTGCACGGACCTCTTTTCACTGGTAGAGTTTGAATTGATAGTAACTGATCAGAATTTAAGTTGTTGCAGGAGCACACAATTTTCTTCCATAACAGGTAGTCTTCCTTTGAGAAATGCCACCACCATTTAAACAGTAACGCAGTATTACGGACCACCGTATCTTCCACCCCCAGTCCTCCTAACTTTTTTGGTGCCTGAACAATCTCCCACTTAACAAGAGCCATGCCAGGTTGTCCATCTTCCTTCCCCCAAAAGAATCTACTCTGCAAAGAGATTATGCGTTGTGCAACCGCATTTGGAATCTTATACAAACTCAAGTAATAAATAGGTAGGCTGTTTATTATTGACTTTGTGAGTACCAGCTTTCCGGCCTTACTAAGGACCTTTGATTTCCACAAGCTAAGATTTTCTTCCACCTTATCAATAACTGGCTTCCAAGTTTTTGTTAACTGGGGATTTGCTCCGAGGTTAATTCCAAGGTACCTCACCGGTAGAGCTCTCTGCTGGCATCCAAGTAGAAGGCACATTTGATTCACCCACTCCTGACTGCAATTCACTGCTATCAAATTGGATTTGTCGAAATTTATACTCAACCCAGACTTTATTTCAAAGCACCTCAAAAGTCTATGATAAGTTCTCATTGTCTCCTCTTCAGGCAGACAGAACAATATAGTGTCATAAGCAAACTGTAAATGTGATAACTCTATATTATCCCTACCGACTAACAGTGGAGAGATTCTCCTGTTCCTTACCACTTTCCCGATCATCCTGTTAAGCACATCCACCACCAATACAAACAAAAATGGTGATAATGGATCGCCCTGTCGAAGCTCCCTCTCTATCTTGAACAGTTTCGTTGGTGACCCATTAATCAAAATAGAGATAGATGTCGACGTAATACACTCTCGGATCCATGCCCTCTATGTACTCTCGAAACCCATTTTCTCAACACAGTATCAACAAAGCACCATTTAACTCTATCATATGCCTTTTGGAAATCCAGTTTGATTATCGCTGATGCCTTCTTCTTCAGTTTCAACTAATGCACAGTTTCACATGCGATTAAAGCTCCATCATATATCTTCCTTCCCTTCACAAAGGCACTCTGTGATTTTCCAACTAGTCCTGGCATTACAATCCTCATTCTTCTTGTCAACAACTTAGATATAACTTTATAGACGCATCCAACCATGCTGATAGGCCTGAGTTCTTTTATCTCCTTAGCCCCAATGAATTTCAGAGCCAACGCTACCCACGTGACATCAGACTCTACTGGTAGTCTTGCCGTCTTGAAGAAATTCAACACAGCAGCAGTGAATTCCGTTCCAATCTCATGCCAACACTTTTTTATGAAGTTCATGTTGTACTCATCACATCTTGGAGACTTAGATAATTCACAATCCCAAACTGCCTCTTTCACTTCCTCCACCGATGGCGTCACCTCAAGGGCTTCAGCTTCCTCCATTCCTAATCGATTAATTAAACCATCTCTAAAGCTCAAACTTGGAGCTGCTTCTTGTTGGTATAGACTTTTATAAAAATCTCTAATTGCAACTTTTATTCTTGCCAGATTCCACACTTGTCTCCCATTACTCACCAATGACTCAATCCTGTTATTCCTTCTTCTCGCTGAAGCAATATTGTGAAAATACCTTGTATTCCTATCTATCTCCTCGGCATGCCGAGATCTAGACATTTACTTTTAGTGAATATCCTGCCTAATATACCACTTCTCATAGAACCTCACTAACGCCCTTCTCCTTGCCTCCATTGTACTATCATAACATCCATTGTTGACTATATCTACCCAGCGGTATTGATAACGCTTTCATCTTGTCTAAGAACCGTCCATCTCCTAATTCCCTCAACTCTTCCTTCACCATTCTAAAAAATCCTTCATGTGTGAACCACGAGTCCATGCTACGAAACGGTCTAGGGCCTTCATAGTTTCTTCTATCCTCAACTATCAAAGGGCAGTGATCTGATAACCCTCTTGGTCCTCCCCTCAATCACGTCTCCGGGTACATATCAGGCCAACCCACACTAACCAAGGTCCTTGATGAGCGGATAATTTATACGCTTTTTGGCATTGTTTTTAGGTAGTTTTTAGTAACTTCAAGCTACTTTTAGGGATGTTTTCATTAGTTTTTATGTTAAATTCACATTTCTGGACTTTACTATGAGTTTGTGTGTTTTTCTGTGATTTCAGGTAAAATCTGGCTGAAATTGAGGGACTTGAGCAAAACTCTGAAAAAGGCTGACAAAAGGACTGCTGATGCTGTTGGAATCTGACCTCCCTGCACTCGAAATGGATTTTCTGGAGCTACAGAACTCCAATTGGCGCGCTCTCAACGGCGTTGGAAAATAGACATCCAGAGATTTCCAGCAATATATAATAGTTCATACTTTATTCAGAAATTGACGACGTAACTTGGCGTTGAACGCCAAGTTTATGCTGCTGTCTGGAGTTAAACGCCAGAAAAACGTCATGATCCGGAGTTGAACGCCCAAAACACGTCATAACTCGGAGTTCAACTCCAAGAGAAGCCTCAGCTCGTGGATTGATCAAGCTCAGCCCAAGCATACACTAAGTGGGCCCCGGAAGTGGATTTATGCATCAAATACTTACTCATGTAAACCCTAGGAGCTAGTTTATTATAAATAGAACATTTAACTATTGTATTAGACGTCTTTTGACCACGTTACATCTTTGGTCTCAGCTTTGTTTTATTCTTCATCCTAAGAGGCTATTGATCACGTTTTAGGGGGCTGGCCATTCGGCCATGCCTGAACCTTTCACTTATGTATTTTCAACGGTGGAGTTTCTGCACACCATAGATTAAGGGTGTGGAGCTCTGCTGTACCTCAAGTATTAATGCAATTCTATTTTCTTTTATTCACTTCTATCTTATTCTTATTCCAAGATATTCATTCGCACCCAAGAACATGATGAAGGTGATGATTATGTGACGCTCATCACCATTCTCACTTATGAACGCGCGTGATTGACAACCACATCCGTTCTACATGCAACCGAGCTTGAATGTGTATCTCTTAGATTCCCCAACAGAATCTTCGTGGTATAAGCTAGATAGATGGCGGCATTCATGAGGATCCGGAAAGTCTCACCTTGTCTGTGGTATTCCGAGTAGGATTCCGGTAATGAATGACTGTGACGTGCTTCAGACTTGCAAGTGTTGGGCGTGATGACAAACGCAAAAGAATCAAGGGATTCTATTCCAGTAGGCGCGGGAACCAACCAGTGATTAGCCGTGCTGTGACAGAGCGCGTGAGCGTAGTTTTCACTGCGAGGATGGGATGTAGCCTTCGGCCAGGTGATGCCTCCAGACGATTAGCCATGCGAGTGACAGCCGTAGAGGACCATTTTCCCGAGAGGATTAAAAGTAGCCATCGTCGAACGGTGAACCCCTATACACAGCTTGCCATGGAAAGGAATAAGAAGGATTGAGTTGAAGCAGTAGGAGAGCAGGCGTCCTTGAGCCATACAGTATCTCCATATGCTTATCTGAAATTCCCACCAATGAATCTGCATAAGTATTTTTATCCCTTTTTAATTCTTCTATTTTCTTATTTCTATTTTCGAAACCATGAACCAATTTAATCTGCCTGACTGAGATTTACAAGGTGACCATAGCTTGCTTCATACCAACAATCTCTGTGGGATCGACCCTTACTCGCGTAAGGTTTATTACTTGGACGACCCAGTACACTTGCTGGTTAATTGAACGGAGTTGTGTTCACTCGTGCCAATTTCAAATTCCATAATTTTACAATGAGTACAACTTAAAGAATATGGATCACAATTTCGTCCACCAGTCCTGTCAATACAACTGCACGATTTTCCTCTAAACCATGTGTATTTGCGATCATTAAGCGGCAAATCAACTAACTCTGAATCATTTATCCATCTTCTGAAGTCATCAACAGACGCTGACAAACTATTTACTCATTTTCTTTCTTCCAAATGCAATATTTCATTGAAATCTCCCAAAAAACAAAACGTTACCTGACACAATCCTGCAAGATAACTCAAATCTTCCTACATAGAAATCTTCTCAGCCCTCACATGTAGTCCATACACCAAACAGATAGTACAATGAAAATTATCCTTAGCTACTACACCTTCTACACACAGCTACCTTTTCCCTTTATAACAATTAGTCAATTTAAAAATTGATTCATCCCATATTAACAACAACCCTCTAGAAACCCCAACAGAGCTTACAAACTCCCATTTAGCTTTGTCACTTCCCCAAATATGTATTACATCGAACTTAGACACCGCCTCCTTTTTTATCTCTATCAAATCCAACATGTCCAATTTAAATTTACTTTTTTATCATTTTGCTCCTGTAAAATAGCCATGATGTTTTCCTCGTCGCTGCATTGGGCACCGGACTCCTCCGCCAACTTCCATGCCTCTTTGTTCTCCGCCATTTCATCTTGCTAACTCTACCATTGATTTTCCCTGTGGAACCTTGATGCGTGAGCATCTTATCTATCTTTTTCTTGTGAATTTGCACTTGAATTGTTAAGTTTTATCAAGAATTAATACATTTTAACCACTATGAATGCTACTTTGAGCTGTGTGCAATTCTGTTTATTTTAGATAGCATTTTGGACGAATTTCACGGAGTTTAAACCAACGCTAGAGAATGGAGAGAGTGAAGAATGGATGCTGTCCACTCCAGCTGAACTTGAATGTTTTCAAGTTCAGCGTGGGCATCAAAGCCCCCAAAGGATCCATTCGGCCTTGTCCACGCCGAACTTGGGATTTTCCAAGTTCAGCGTGGAATCCACGCACACAAGGGAGGAAGTATGTACGCCACCACGCTGAACTTGGGGAATTCCAAGTTCAGCGTGGACTTGAAAACTCTCAGGGAAGCACACGCTACATCCCATGCTGAACTTGGGAAAAGCCAAGTTAAGAGTGGGCTCAAAGGAACACAAACAAGACGCTACTGCCTCCTCCACGCTGAACTTGGGAATTTCTAAGTTCAGTGTGGATCCTAATAATACCAGTGGTCCCCAATATTCTTCCAAAGGCTACATGCAGAATTTAGTTAATTTTTTATTAAACTTTTATTTTATTTATAATTAGGAAAATATATTATTTAGTTTTTAGAAAATATATTTTACATTAATTAGGATTAGATATAAAAGGGAAAAGAATCAGCCCTTCTGTTTTCTCTTCTACCTCATTCCGAACTTTACAGTTTACCTGAATCCTAGTTTTTTCTCTGAACCATGAGCAACTAAACCTCCACTGTTAAGGTTAGGAGCTCTGTCTATTGTATGGATTGATAGTATTATTTTTCAATTTTAATTCATGTATTGATTTATAATTCAAGAATTGTTTTTGTTCTTTATCTTATGAATTTGGGTGGAACGGAAGTATGACATTTGTTCTAATTGAGTTCTTGTATAACTTGGAAAAGCTCTTTACTTGAACAACAACTTGAAAACATATTCTCCTAAATTTCTAATTATCTGGATTTAACGGGATACGTGACATATAATCCTCTTATATTTGGGTAATTAAGATTTTTGTGGCATATAAACTAGAATTGAACTTCACCCTCTAATTGGAATTAAGTGACCAAGGAGTTGGCGGTTGATGAATTTTAGAGGAGATTAAAAAGGTCTAAGGAATTAGGGTTTAGTCATATATAGTTTGCCATGAATTAAATCTTGCATGATTAACATAGTTAGTAAGAAGAGTCAATCCGAAAAATAGATAACTCTAAAGCCTTAACTATTTCTCTCATATATTATTCACATCAATTTACTGCTTGCTTTCTGATTTTCTGAATTTACTGTTTAATGCAATTGAGACCCAAATGCTCTTTTCTGTTTGTCTAACTAAGCAAATCACTTAACCATTGTTGCTTAATCCATCAATCCTCGTGGGATCGACCCTCACTCACCTGAGGTATTACTTGGTACGACCCGGTGCACTTGCCGGTTAGTTTGTGGGTTCTAAATTCCGCACCAAACCTACTACCTCCATCTAAGCCAGCTTCCTAGTCAGTTCCGTCTTCTGCGTTGCTCTCACATTCTTCCTTTTGTTCACGACCATGAGCATCTTCTCCATCCTCTTCCAAACCTTTCTCTTCTTCCTGTCGCAAAACAGGTGCAACACTAGGCCCCTCTTGCCCCTTCTGTGCAGATTTTATTAAATTTTTTGTGCTATATCCACTCTCAACACCAGCAGTCTCTACACCCGGACTCACTCCTTCAGCTCACATAATTCTCATCTCCGCCGGACGTTGGACGTTCAAGTGAGGAGCTCTTGGATTGGTGGTTCTATCCGTCAAATCCGTCGGCCGCCGTTCTATCCGACCTTCGGTTGCTTCCACCTCGTCGCTCGTCTCTCCATCATACCCTGTAGTCACGGCGACCCGTGCGACCCCCTCTATCTCGTTAGGGTTACCACTCCTGTCTTTCGTACAGTCGCACCTCCCAGCCCCTGTGCCATCATCAACCTTAGTCACATGCTGCATTACCCCGTTCTGGATCCCGTTCCTTTCATGCCGTGTCAGCAGAGCAGCCAGGTCACCCATAACCCGGTTTAGGAGCACGCTGCAAGGCCTGCTAGCATGGGCCATCTCCTTGCAACAATCATGCTGTTTAGGTCTCCAATTGTTGGGCCTATTTGCCCCTAGCCCAAGTTCAGCTCCTCCATGTGCACATGTGGGTTTGGCAGTGCACGTGGCATAATTATAGGACTCAGTTTTTGCCGAATCTTCCTCCTGATTAATTTCAAATGATCTTTGAGGATCCTGAGAATCCTTAATGCCCGTGTGATTTTTAATCTCGGAATAATACGTTAAATGAATATGATTCCATTCGTTCAAATCAACGCGGGAAATTACCCTTATGTCCTTGTCATGTTCTTCCTCCCTCCTTCCTCCATCATCAATAGCACCGCCTCATCCCATCCCGCCACCAGCAATTCGCCACCATTGTTAGTGTGCCACTGGCACCCCTGTACCGCATCTCATCTCTAGTAATTCTTTGCCAATCCCCTTCCATAGTCGTTAATTCACGAACGCATTCTTCACGGTACACCTCTCCATCCACCTCTCTTACGAGAACGTCAAACCCGCTTGCACCTACTGTAATGTGAATTCACTCATTAATTTTATCAAAACAACATGTATCAATCAGCATACGACCATCACTGAAAGATGCACACGATTCCGTGAGTTTATCACACTTAACTACCTCACCCTATTGATCCCCTATCTTTCGAAAAGTCTCAGTTGACCATACATGTATTGGAACTCCATAACATTCTAACCAGACTCTTTTTGATTCACTTGTCTCATTCTCGTCCCATCTCCACACCATATAGAACATTTTTAAAAGGTCGTTTATTCTAAAGGTGTAAGCTTCCTCAGCACTTATCACAGAATCAAACGTTAACATTGCCTTATATGCTCCTAACTCCCGCACTTGTGTTACGCCTGGCCAATTTCTATGAATCTTATGATGCAGTGCCTGAAAATTGATCGCCGACTTCGTGCCTCCAACAATACTTCTTTGCAGCCAAGCAACATTTTCATTTGCTATCGGTACTTCTAACTTCTTTGTCCACCCATTCTTATACGGCTCTTTAATGGGTACAACACTCTGCTGTTTTACCACTTTCTCTTCAACTACTCTTCTACTTCTTGTCTGTTCCGCGTTTGCTCCACCATCATTTTTTGTTATCTCCGTTTTTTTCTTACTTACTGTAGTTCGAATAGCAGTTCCCCTTCTATACTTCGCTTATGCTATAAAAAGCCTCTTTCCACGCAACACCATGCCTTTCATATTGGCAACAACCTTCATTGCTCCACCTTTCGTAGTGTACCGTATAAATTCAAATAGGTAGATCTGGTCCTTTTTGTTCTTCCGCAATAAATATATGTCTATGATTCTGCCTGTCCATTTAAATAGGTTGAAAATTTCTCTCTTTAATATATTTTATGGTAAATTGTCAACAAAGACAAAAAAAAGATTTAAATTCCAGTCGTTGATACTCTTCTTTATTCTAAATCCTAAGATCCTTCTTATATTTTATCATTTCTACTTTTTAATACTACAACTATTTGTTAATAAAATTGTATAAATATTATTTATATACTAAAAGTAACTACTAAAATTAATCATTAATATATTTATGTATAAATATATATGTGATTTAATTTATTTTTAACGTATATTTATATTTTAACATATATTTTATATTAGTCACTAATTTTAATAACTAATTTTTGTGTATACGTCGTAATATAGTCGTATTAATTAACCGGGACAATTATAGTGAGATCCACTTGTAGGATTTGAGAAGTAGAGAAAAGGGATATAAAATCTGGTGCCGACTTTGGCAGCTCATATTGAACCAATCAAATTGAAAAGAGGTGCTCATTTATTTGATTGCAACCCTTTTCTTTAAGATCTGTCCACAAAATTCAACTTGGTCCAGCTTTGACGTTTTATTTAATGTCAATGACGATCTCACACTTTCTCTCAAATTAAACACTATCATAAACGGATCAATCTCACCCATTAATCCTGACAAAAGTTGGCCAAAAATAGTTTAGGACTTGTAATAAGTTTGTCTAATTCTTTTATATGGTAAGATTTTGTTTTGGTACTTGTAAATTCTTTTCGTAATTTAGTTATCATAACATTTCAAGGGTTTAAGTTTAACAATATGAGCACATAAAACCCAAACCACAGATATTTAGATATGATGAAAACTAGACCCTCATGTTCATGTATGTATCTATATCTATATGTATATCAATAGTTTAATATATTTCTCGGGAAATGTGCTTCGCTAAAATGAACGGTTGACCTCGTAAGATTAATTATTTATTATTATTGTCATGGTTGTTGGGAAATTGCGATATATTAACACTAATTAGAGTCAGCAAAAAAATATTAACACTAATTAGAGAGATAGGCAACTAGCTTGCTTCTTGATAGAAGCGGTTAATTTTTTTTATGGGAGTGACATGAGTTATATATTTTAATATTATAATTTTTAATATTTTTTAAAATTATCAGAGAAATTAAATTAAAAAAAATCTGAATCTTATATTTTAAAATTTTTAATTTTTTTAAAAAGAAAATTCGATTTCTGCATCTTAAATTAGGCGGTTTTATATTTAGGATTAACATTCCTATTAACTCACAATCTAAATAAATATTATTGTGAATTTAATATCAAAAATAAAAATTGACAATAATTTTGTCAGAAAAAAATTATAAATTCCAATTTTACCCTGCTCCCCGATGAGAAATGGATATTCGTACTATATCCTTAAGTATAAGGTGAGATTGATTCACATACCAAAGAGAACATGTTACCTTAGAAAAGGAAATGAAACTTCATAGATCCCTAAAACTTTTATGGTGTGAAGCCATTTAATACCAGCAAGCATTTTGTGAATGCGCAACTTTATTACCCTTTTTCTTTGGATCCAACGCGGTCCTGCCAGTGCTTTAAGTAACATAATAAATATATATATGAATATTGGATTTAAATATATAGCTTAGTTAATATATGTCTTACCACTTACTAGCACAAGTTAATATTATTAGTCATAAAAAATTTTAAATAATTTATTTTAATAAATATATAACAAATGTATTAAAATTTAAATTTTATATATTGTTTATAAAAACCTTTTTAATTAATAATATTATCATATACTCTTAGAACAAAAAAATACATATTAGCTAAATTTTTAAAAAATATCCGAATTTCGGTTTAACCTAAATACATTGATGATATAAAATTTTTTAATCATAGCATCTTGAATTTTGGCATATAGCTTCATTCTTTTCTCAAAATTATTATTAACTTCAGCTAAGGATCATTTCAGTTTAGTTGTTAGTAATTCACCATTATGTAAGATAATGAAGTTTATCTTCTTATTTATTAAAAAGTTAGACTAAGACAATATTCAAATTCATAAATTACGTGTGCGTAAGAGTTCAACTTTGATATATTAATAATGAAAAAAATATTTATACAATTATATAATTAGATTGATACGTTTAAATAAATTTTTAAGTCATAAATTTAAAATTAATTATTTTTAATAATATAAAAAATTAATTACTTTTACTAATATGATATTATATGACTATTTGTTTATCTAAAATTTTTTCACAGTGATAATATATAAAAGTTAAATTCTTTATTTTTATTTTATATTTAAATTAAAATATTATATATACACTAAACACTAAATATTATATATTTATATATAAAAATAAGTATAATTTAATTTATTTTTAATATATATTTTATATTTTATACAATAATTAATTTTAATGATTAATTTTAATATACATCCTTGTTGATTGAATAGTAATTAACTCTCTTTTTTTATACTAAAAATATTGATCCGGGATTTATAAGATGCAAAACTTGTTTAGCCTTTTAAATGCAAAGTTTGCAAGTTGCTGCCCCAATTCCCAAGGCAATCTCATCAAAAGAAACTCCCATTTCCGTAAATAGAAGGGAAAATCGGAGGGCATATCAGTCATCACAATAAAACACAGAAAACAACAAAATAAAAAAAGGACAAAACACGCCATTGCCGTCAATGGCGGTTCTGTAATAATCCCTTCTAAGTAAGTCCACATTTCCAACGAAAAATACTTGCCACTAAAAAAAAACCCCACTTTTCTCTAATTAATTAATAAAAACCCTTATAAATTTACTTAATTTGGGATAATTATATTTATAGAGAGAAGGAAAAAGATAAAATAGAAAGAGGTAGTTAGTTGATGCTGCATTTCATTTCACTTTCACACACCGCTCTCAAAATCAATTTCCTCCTCCCTCTCTTTTTTCTTTCTCGAACCTTCCGCCGGAGAGCCTCGCCGGAAGGCCACCGGAGCTCGGTGGCGGCGGCAGCAGATTTTTTTCCCTCTATTGAAGAAGCTGCGAATTGGCGCTTGAAAACGGTGGCGTTTTTAGCTTGATGATGATGAAGAAGGGGAACGGCGATGGAGCTTTCAGTAACATGGAGATGGAGTATTTAAGGAGACACCACACGCAAGAGCCTCGCCAGAATCAGTGTTCTTCTGCGCTTGTTAAGCACATCAAGGCACCTCTTCCTTTGGTTCGTTCTTCTTCTTTCTTCTCTGTTTTTTTTGTTTTAATTAAAATATTCTTGTTGACCCTTTTGTTGTTTTGGGATAAAGTTTCGTTTTTTTATATAATTTGATGAGTACCTTAATTGGATCCAGCTTTAGAAGTTTGTATATGCAGTTTTGGTTTATGTATACAGAATTAGTTATTTTCAGTTTTGAAATTTTGGTTGAGTGAATATTGAATGATTATGTATTACTCCCTTAGTTATATATATATATATATATTGATAGGTTATTTTGACTTATCTGACATATTCATAAATCAATGTGTTGGAATACAAATTGCACCCTTACCCTTCATCAATTTGTGAAAGTAGCAGAAAAGCTAAAACAACTTGTCAATATAGAATGAAAGGAGTATTTGTATTTGCATTGATTTATTGAGGAATTGGTTACTTATTGTGTTTAGTTACTTTTGTTGTCTTAAAGGTGTGGTCATTGGTGAGGAGGTTTGATGAGCCACAGAAGTACAAGCCATTTGTGAGTAGGTGTGTGGTGAGGGGGAACCTTGAGATTGGGAGTCTAAGAGAAGTTGATGTTAAGTCAGGGCTACCTGCCACTACCAGCACTGAGAGATTGGAGATCCTTGATGACAATCAGCATATTCTTAGTGTAAGGATCATTGGTGGTGATCACAGACTCAGGGTATGTAACTATGAACTATATGTATCAATATCAAGCTCATTGCTTGCAACATATTAACTTCTTCTATTCATCTAAATATTTCCATGTTTTTTTAAGTGAGAGTAAGTTTACTGTAATTTAGGAAGGTTCATGAGTTAGTTGATTGGGAGTGTAGCATATAGATTGTGATCCATTTTATGTAGTTGACTGAGCTTGTTATGGTAAGAAGCTGAATAGTTTCCGCACTTTGCTAACATTGCGCAAATATTCCTCCGGGGGTGAGAGTATTTTGGTTGATTTTTAATTTGTTCCTTTTTTTTTTCTATTTTTATGGTATGTTCACAACTGCACTTCTGATGCAAACAATCCCTTTTCAATTTTTATTTGTAGTTTTGATCTTATGGTGCAAAACATACATGAGTAGTAAGGATGTTTTATGCACTTATTGTGCTATAAGTTGCAAAGAACTCCTGCAAATAATTTTGGGAAACCAAAAAGAACTGTCATCTTTAGAAAGTACTAGCAGTTCATCATTCAGTTTAGGTAAATGGAATTCTCAAGAAGTTCCTTTGGTTGTGGTTCTGGTTTATCTTGCACAAATGAAAATTCATTGCTTAGGAGTTAATCACTTGTCTGAGCAAAAACAAGTTAAAATTTTTTAAAACTAATTGCAGTTATAATTTACTGAGTGTAATACTCATGTTTTTATCAGTTATCGATTGATTTATCTTACTGTTAACTCTTGTTCTTTAAGTAATTTGGCTAACTGATTAAGCTGTTTTTGTCCTTGCTCACCATAGAGAGGACAACAATTCAATTTTGACCTGACTCTACATTTTATCTTTCAGAACTATTCATCTATCATGTCCCTCCACCCGGAAATCATTGATGGAAGGCCAGGTACCCTGGTAATTGAATCTTTTGTGGTGGATGTGCCTGAGGGGAACACAGAGGACGAGACCTGCTACTTCATCGAAGCTTTGATCAAGTGCAACCTCAAGTCACTCGCTGATGTCTCGGAAGGGCTTGCCGTGCAGGATCGCACCGAGCCAATCGACCGGATGCAAGATTTGTTGATAAGTGGCTGAGGAGACTCGGTTGCCATGGATGAAGCTTCGGGGGCTTTCCTTATCTCGGAGGCTTTGGAGACGGACTGGCAAATGGAAATGGTGCATGTTTTTCACTGTTATAGAGTGGCAGAGTTATTCATTTGATTTGATCTATCAATTATCCTTGTTATATATGCTGGTTTCTCTCTTTAGTAGTTTAAAGAACAGAGTATTCTTAGACACGTGTCTGAATCTGGGGAAGTAATAGGCGAAAAAACCAGGAGATTCTGCGTGAACTGCATGTTGTGTTCTTAAAAGAGAAACTCTTAGCATGCAAGTAAGTCTCTTGTGTGTATAGATTCTAAGATGCTTTGTAAAATTGTTTTGATTGATCATATCAAACTACGGTAGAATATCGATATGTGCAGAGGCTGCTGCTTAATTCTTATATAGTAGTGTCAAAATAGATATGATGAGATATATATAACGCCTTAGTGTTATGATTGAAGGTAGAAGGTGGTGAAAAAGGAAAGGGATTGAATGAAAGGAAAAAGGGAGAGAAGAAGCTTAGGCAAAAGAAACATTTTTATTGTCTGATTGTGATTACAATTGTTTACCTGATTTGAATAAATAATTTTATCGGAAAACACTATCTACAAACAACACCTTCAAATAATAATTAAAAGAAGTGAATTCTTCATTCTACTTTTCTTTTATGTTATCACATCACAATCCAATTTTTAAAAGCAAAGAAGTTAGCACGAGGAGGAGCAGCAAGATCCAGTCCCAAATTATTTTAATTCGAAGGAGCGTTTTGAAAGTATCTACAGAACTTAGTCAGAACAAATACAGCGGTATCAAGCACGTGGAATATTGAATTTGAAGCATAAAGCAGCAAATGATGCTTGATTACTCTACCTCTTGAATAAATGAAAGCTGCGTATATTCTCAACGCTGATTAAAATTTTATGCACTAAAATACAGATGTAGCACATATCCTGCTGCAAGTTTGGTAAATTCACGCAGCCACATGACGATTCATGTGTTGTTTTTTTCTATGGTGGAGAGTCTAATTCTATATATGCAAAGCATGAGTTTCAAGAGAGTGACATGATTGTGAGGGGTGGGGTCTTGTAACCTATTTATTAAGGAACTTGTCTCTGGATCTTAAACAGAAGACATTATTTCACATGTATATCAGACATTTTCAAGCCCATTCAGAAGTTGGGACTTGAGATCACAATCAAATATTCAGCAACTTGGTGTTGAGCAACATTAATGCTCCTATTCAGAGCTGTGAGAAAACATTGAATTCTTATAGCAATAAATAATATGAAAACCACTATACAATTCTCAAATGTCGATGACCATCTCTTTACAGACTATATCAGCGAGGTTAATAACTTTTTATTAACCAAAACCAGCAGAAAAGCTACTCAATGCAACAGACAACATTATTGGTTTGATGACTTATTCCACTATTTGTAACCTAAACATTAGATATTTGATATGAAGATATGAAACATGGGAATAAACACAGTGCAAACTACTAAAGCTTCCAAAGCAGTTCTTGACTAATAATAACTCATGCACTCTTTAATATTACTTGCTGCTAATTAGAATATATCATGATAAAGAAAATTTATGTTTTTAAGCAAGATGACAGATCATGGAGAAACTGCAAAGGGTTAAAGGCATGAAAGTGAAGTCCAATCTGCCCTCATTCAAACACCAAGTACATGTTCTTTAAAAGAATAACAAATAAATAAAAAATATATATTATAGATCTTTTAAGTTGGCCAACCTTCTTTAGGAGAGATTTTACATAAGCATATGCATCTCTAAGAAGTTTCAGGACCTGCCGAACAGGAAAGAAAATCAAATCAAAACCTGTTTTTTATTTTCTTAACTACTTTCTTCGTATAGTCAAAGAACGATAATAGCTTGCAGATCAATATTCGTACAATTTGTTTAATTCTAGATATAAAAGGTAATAGCTTGCATATCAATATTTTGCAAGCTGATAAAACACAACCTCAAATTCATTTAGACTGGCCTCTCATTTGAGAGGGAGAAAAATAAGTTCTTCTCATTGTTGAAGAGAATAAAAAATTCTCTTAGAAAATATTTGTTGAGTTATTACACTTTATATACTATGTATTTTTTATGTACTCTCACTAAAAAATAATTACAATGATAAACCTATTATTGATAAAAAAATAATCTAAGTAACAAGCTAATATATGACAGAAAAAATAGTTGGAAATGATGCTCAAAACCACTTCAGTAGGTCTGCATATGTTTATTTAAATCAAGCAAGTGCTAGAAGATTTACACGTCATGCTTGAAGTATCACACTACAAAGGAAGATTATTTGTTTCGAAGCCAACTCCTATATGCCATGCATGATTAGAGTTGCTGTGTGGAGATTAGGGAGGGTTAAAAAAAATGAAGTACCAGCTCCTTTGTGTAGCAACTAGCAAGGTAAGATAGACTTTCAACAAGTTTCATTTCATTCACAGCCACTAAGTTGCCGCCATCATGCTATCTGATCAATTAAGGTTTTTTATTTTTAGTTTTTCAATTTTATGCCAATAAGGCTTGCAAAGTTCATTCATATGTTTCATGAATGAAGATATTGATCAATTAGAGAGTAAAATCTCTTCCTTTGTTTCAATGTGTGTATCTATGCATTAGTTTGATAGACAAATTATATTAAGACTAGATTTAAATCTGCGTAACAATTAATTGATTTTTATACATAAAAAACTATTTAATAAATTTTTTTTAAAATTAATATTAAATTTAAATAAAATTGTAAAGACATTATACATTCTTGTGTCTGAAGGAGTCACCTAATACATTTAGCAAACTTAAATATTATAGTGCAAAAATGAAACTATTAGATGTAATGCAAATATGAATATAATGTTTCAATAATTGAAAATAACATCCATGAATTATAACATCATTTTTTTCAACATTATTATTATTATAACTAAATAATATTAAAAAATATAAATTATTGAACATAAAGGTGATATAATTGATAAACACAATTGGATCAAAAATAAGAAAAAGTTAGGATTAAAGTTCAATATTAAAAAAAAAAAAAAACGGTTGATAAAGTCTCTCAATGAGCTCTGACTCTCTCACCCCGATTTCGGTAAACGCCGGAAGAGGAAGATTTGGTCTCAAAAAGTACAAAGTAAAGATGAATGAAGTTAACATAGAAAAATAAGTACTGGATGACATGAAAAAAGAAGGAAGTGCCTCAGAATATAAAAAAGAGGCTGAAGGTAGAAATCAAACCGAGAACAAAGGTGATTCAGAAAACTTCATGAAGCCCAAGATATCCTACTGTGACATGGTAATGGAGAATGGCTTCGGAAAACTAAATCCACAAGAGATTGTGGAAATGGTTTCAGAAGATTTAGTCATGGACTCTTCTATAGACGATGAAGCTCCCTTCGATCCTAAGCCCAACATTGATGTCTCTCTGGAAAAGTATGACGAGTGGTGTAGACCTTGGAAACTATCACTTATTGTTATGCCGCTTAGAAAAACCTTTAACCTTCAAGCTCTTGATAGATGGGTACAGAAGAGATGGGTGAAAAAAGGAGTGATACAAGTCATGGGTCTAGCTGGTAATGTTTTCTTGGTCAGGTTCATGGATCAGGATGACTATGCACATGCACTCTTTGAAGGTCCTTGGATGATAGCTGATCATTATCTCTTGGTGCAAAGGTGGAGATCACTCTTCTTGCCACATGAGACAGATATTCAGAAAGTTGCAGTATGGGTTAGGATCCCCAACCTACCTGCGAAATTATATAATAAATTCTTTCTCTGGAAAGTTGGAAAAGCTCTCAGAACAATACTCAAAGTGGATGAACTACCTCCATACACTCTCGAGTGAAATTTGCAAGGATATGCGTGGAAATTGATCTGCGAAAGAAGATGGTTCCGGCTATCATAGCTCTTGGCAAAAATTTTAACATTGTATATGAAGGATTACACCAAATTTATTTCAACTGTAGTAAGTATGGGAACAGAATGAAATATTTTAATGAGAGGACGATCGGAACAGCCACTGAAGCTGCCGCCAGGATAACAGACGGCACCCGGTCTGGCCATAGGGAATTCCCTAACGGTCAAGAGACTAATAAGAACACGTAGAATCAGCAACCAAATCTAGAAAGGAAAGAAAATCCCGCATCAATTATTATGAATGACCCACAAATCACACCTGAGGCTAGGCACAAAAACAAGCAAGTTTCCAAAAATATGGCCGCCAATCAAGAAAGCATTAATAAGGAGCAAAATGGTAACCCCTTTCGGGCATGGATGATTGTGAAGAGATATCAAAGAAGGAATAAAGCCAAAGTTGATTCTTTAGAGAAGGAAAGAAAGGAAGGTTTCCAAAATTCAAGGTTCCACATCCTTGCAGAGGCAAATCAAGAAGATAATCATTCCAATGAAGATCTATCCTCAAATGGGACCCAAGCTATTAATTCAGGAGATGACAAGGACGCATGTCCAGCAAAACCTAGCAAAAAAATAGCAGCAAATCAGAATCTCAGAAATGGAAATACTCACCATATACAAAAAAATTAACAGAGGCAAAAAATTTCCATTCCTATCAATAAAGAAAAGTATACAACAATAAGTAAGAAAATAACACCTGTCGCTAAGCAAATCAAATAGTTCAGTTAAAAGACCAAGATCATCTAAAGCATTCCCAGAAATCACGATAAAATAAAATTATAGAAGCACATAAAAGCAGCCGTGAAGCATCCCAGAAGAATAAAAAAGGCAAGGAAAAAATTCATGAAGAATATTGGAGGCAATTCTCTTATCTAAACAAAGAGATTGCTAAAGCTGAGTATGTGCAATCAACTCTCCTGAGGGGCTCTTTAGATCATACAACTAAAGCGCTCATCATTAGTATTATGGAAGGTGGGTATAATAATGAGGTCAGTAAGAAAGAAGGGAACAAACCTCCATACCCAAGCGAGTCTAGCTCCAAACCAAGGAAGGACAAAAACATGAAAGAACTTGATCTCCAAAAGGGAGAAGTCGCTAACCAAATTGTAGAGATGGACGTTCAAGCCATCAATAGCAAGCCAAATGAGGCTCAGTGAATCCTTTTCTTTTTAAGGGAGTTTTTTTGAAATTATTTCCATCATAGTTTTTCTCATGAATATTTTAATTTGGAATTATAGAGGGGTGTCTGCTAAAGGATTTCCCATTATTATTAAAAATTTAACCTATCGGTATAATATGAATTTGTGTGTCCTCCTTGAAACTCATGTTTCAGGATCTAAAGCTGAGGTGATTATCCGCAAGCTAGGTTTTGAATCATGGTGTAGAAGCGAAGCTGAAGGTTTTGCGGGGGGTATTTGGTGCCTTTGGAACAAGAAAAAGTGGAATATCAAACCTCTAGAGTCAAATGAATATTGGACCAGTTTCTTTGTAACTTGGGTTTCAATGATCTCTTCCCATCAGCCGGTGTTAAACATCTTCCTAAGTTGAAGTCTGACCATATCCCCATCCTTTTAAACTTCAATAACTTAGGGACAAGAAGAAGAGATAAACCTTTCAGGCTTCTTGCGCCTTGGCTCCTTCATGAAGGCTACCAAAGATTAGTAAAAAATAATTGAATCAAGCAGGGAGATCTTGTCTCTAATATTGATAATTTTACAGATGAAGCTAAGATTTGGAATAAAGATGTTTTCAATCACATCTTTAGGAAGAAGCAAAGAATCCTCCTCAAACTTGATGGGATTAACCAAAGTCAGTCTTTTAACAATAACCCGTTGCTAGAGAAACTTAATAACGATCTTTGGAGGGAATACAAAAGGATTGTTGTTCAAAAAGAAATCTATTGGATGCAGATGTCTAGGTATAATATCATCAATTTTGGGGATAAGAACTCTAAATACTTTCATCAAAAAGTAAATGGGAGAAGAAGAAGGAACTATGTCACTTCGCTCAAGAATAATGAAGGAGAATGGATTGATGATGTGGAAGAACTCAAACACTGAGGTGTACTTTTTTAAATCTTTATTTGCTCCTGATAATTACTCTTTGGTGTTTCCTAACTTTCCTATTGCAGGTAAATTTCCTAGAGTGCCAGAAGATGACCTTGCCCACCTAAACAAGAAGATCACTTTCGAGGAAGTCAAGCATATAGCTTTCAATATAGGTAACTGGAAGGCTCTTGGGAGTGATGGACTTCCAGCTAAGTTCTTTCAACATTCCTGGGATACTATGGCAGATTCCCTAGTAAGTTGGGTTCAAATGATTTTTAGGAACCCAGAAAACATTGCTAGAATGAATCAGACTCTTATCTCTATTATTTCTAAAGTCCCTTCCCCAGAGAACTTTGCCTAGTTCAGACCGATCATTCTATGTAACGTTTGATATAAGATCGTTACCAAGGTGATAGATGATAGGATTAAGCCGACCCTAGGGGCTATTGTGTCTAATACTCAAGAAAGCTTCATCCCAGGAAGGGTTAGTGCGGACAATATCTTAGTCGCACAAGAAGTGATATATACGATGAGGACCAGAAATGGAAAGAAAGGTCTTATGGCGATTAAGATAGACCTGGAGAAGGCGTATGATCGATTCAACTGGAGATTCATCATTGACACTCTTAAAGACATTGGCATCCCGGATAATATTGTAAACATTATTTATCATTGCATTTCCTCTCCAACTATGAACTTGCTTTGGAATGGGTCTCATTCAGAAACTTTCATCCCAACCAGAGGCATAAGACAAGAAATCCCTTATCCCCTTACCTTTTTGTGTTGTGCATTGAAAGGCTTTCCCATTTAATTAACTCCTTGGTTGAAAAGATGATGAACGGATAATTTATACGCTTTTTGGCATTGTTTTTAGGTAGTTTTTAGTATGATTTAGTTAGTTTTTAGTATATAATTATTAGTTTTTATGTAAAAATCACGTTTCTGGACTTTACTATGAGTTTGTGTGTTTTTCTATGATTTCAGGTATTTTCTGACTGAAATTGAGGGACCTGAGCAAAAATCTGATTTAGAGGCTGAAAAAGGACTGCAAATGCTGTTGGATTCTGACCTCCCTGCACTCGAAATAGATTTTCTGTAGCTATAGAAGTCCAATTGGCGCGCTCTCAATTTTGTTGGAAAGTAAACATCTTGGGCTTTCCAGCAATGTATAATAGTACATACTTTGCCTGAGATTTGATGGCCCAAACTGGTGTCAAAATGCCGGTCAGAGACCCTTTTCTGGTGTTAAATGCCAGAACTGGCATAAAAGCTGGAGTTAAACGCCCAAACTGGCACCAGAGCTGGCGTTTAACTCCAAGAAAAGCCTATGCACGTGGAAGCTTCAATGCTCAGCCTAAGCACACACTAAGTGGGCCCCGAAAGTGAATTTCTGCATCATTTACTTATTTCTGTAAACCCTATATTACTAGTTCATTATAAATAGGACATTTTACTATTGTATTTTCATCTTTTGATCATCTTTGATCTTAGGATCAGGTCTTTGAACCCTTTTTCGATTGTTTCATGTTATTTGGGAGGCATGGCCATTCGGCCATGTCTAGACCTTGTGCTTATGTATTTTCAACGGTGGAGTTTCTACACCTCATAGATTAAGGTATGGAGCTCTGCTGCTCCTCATGAGTTAATGCAATTACTACTGTTTTCTATTCAATTCAAGCTTATTCTTGTTCTAAGATATCTATTCGCACTTCAACATGATGAATGTGATGATCAAGTGACACTCATCACCATTCTCACTTATGAATGCGTGCCTGACAACCACTTCCGTTCTACCTGAAAACAAGCTTGAATGCATATCTCTTGGCCTCCTGGTGATATAGTTGTGAAATTATGCATGAGAATTGTTTAGAATTGAGGTATGATGGATGATGGAAGGATGTAAATCTGTGTTGTTGTGATATTGCATGTGTTGGAACTAATTTTGAGTGTAAAAGGATTGATATAGAATGGTGAATTAATGAAAATAAAGGTTTGAAGGATTTTGTGTAAAGTTGAATTTTGGCCAAACTTCGACGAGCCATAACTTGGCTTCTGGATTCCCAAATATTTTCAAACTTATTTTGTAGAAAAATTGGGTCCGTGAAGTTTACGCCGTTCGAAGAACGAAAGAAAAATGATTTAAAACGGAAAATTTATGCGCGTCGGAAGTTTGGGGTTGGAAATTCTACTTCTTTTTCTAACTTAGCAAAATTTTTGGAAACACGCTTATGCATGACCCGGCATTTTCATTCGTGTTCAGCTGCTCGTGACGCGACCAACCCTTTCGAATTGGGATCCATGCGTACGCGAGCAGGGAGCTTGCGTGCGTGAGCATGGAGCTTGCGTACGCGAGTAAGGACTTTTCCATGGCCACACGTACGCATAGCCCACGCGTACGCGTGACCTGAGATTTGCGTACGCGACTTGTCACTCGCGACGCGACCAACCCTTTCGGGATAGGATCCATGTGTACACGAGCAGGGAGTATGCGTACACGAGCAAGCCTTTTCGCACACCCACGCGTACGCGTAGTCCCTGTTTGAGCAAAAAAATGGATTTTGTGTTTTTAAGTCAAATTTCAAACTTCTAAACGTCTATTTTTACTCTTTTAGCCCCAGATCATAGTAGTAACTCTAGTAGTAAGTTGAAACTAGGAAATAGAGGTAACTTGGAGATGAAGTAAAGGTTAAAAATGATTAGACTTGGGATGACTGTGTGTGGCCGGAATGGTCGAGATGAGTGTGTGGCCGAAATGGTCGAGATGGCAAGGTCTGGGTGCAATCCTGCTTGCATGTTAACTTGAATATATGTTCGGATGGCAAGTTGAGGACAGAAGTTCCCTCTCTTGTCGTGATGTGGATGTGCAAAAGGTGGAAAGGCACTCTCCTTCATATTGTTTTCTGCACATTCTTCTCTGGTTGCAAGGTGGAAAGGCACACTCCTTCGATGTGGAAAGGCACTCTCCTTCGTTTATGATCCTTCTGGAGATGTGCAACCTAGAGACAAATGTCTGGGTTAGCTACCAGATGTATCGGGTTCTGACAAAGTAACCGACGTGTGAGCTCACGGCCAGTAGGATAAACATACATCATATGCATATGTGTGCTTTGTTTGAATGTAAATTAATTGGGCTTGCCTATGTGATTATTATGCTTACCTGCTATCCTTGCTACTTACATTACTTGTACTTTACTTGTGCTTACTTTGTCTGCCTTGTTTGTCTGTGTTGTTCTACTGGTGATTTTGGAGGATTGTGGAGGAAGGAGAAATGGTTAAGGGATTTAGTTAGAATTTGGTTAAGATCAAGAACCTTAGTGGACCACCTTGATTATGGCTTTCGTCTTTAAATCTATTAAGTTTTATAATTTGAGTGTCGGCGTTCTAGGATTGCCTCTGGCATTCCCAGGACCTTATATCTTATGGGCGTGGCACCTTTACCATACTGAGAACCTCTGGTTCTCACCCTATACTGTGTTGTTGTTTTTCAGATGCAGGTCGAGAGGCTCCTCAGTAAGCGTCTGGAGTTTTGCAGCGAAGTGTTTTCTGGGATGTTATTTGGGTGTATATTTGTATATAATCTAATGTATTTAACTCTTCGACAACATACTTTACTTTTGTACCTCTTAGAGGTTTCTGGAGAACTAGGTTTTATGTATGTATTTTGGGCTTTGGGTTATGTATATAAGTATGAAAATATTCTCCGGCCAGCCTTGACTTTGCAGGCTGAGTCAGGAGCTAGTTATTTTGTATCATTAACTCTCTATTCTCACTTTCTGTTTAGTTATACTTATGAACTTTAGCTTTCTTAGCACGCAAGTTATCTCGTATCCTGAGCATTGCGTTTTTATTTCGCAATTTTGTTTTACCGTTTTTTAAGGCTCTTAGTTAAATACCTTTTTCACTATTAATATATATATATATATATATATATATATATATATATATATAGAGAGAGAGAGAGAGAATTTTACTCTTAGAAGTCGTGATACCTCACCACCTCTGTCTTATGACTTAAGCATAAGATTTTGTGTGATAAGGTGTTACACTACTCCAACTTTCTCTCTTATATCTTCGTTCCTTATAATATACAATCGTGTATGATCATTTATCCATCTCAACATCTTCATCTCTGCCATACAAGTTTCACATGTTTTCTTAAATACATTCATAATAAGTTAAAAAAACAAAATATTCTCATTTTACTTAACATAAACTGCATCAAATTGTATGTACATAATATTGGATAAAAATAATATGTTAAATATTCAAATATTTTTTATAAATTATTAATATGGTTAAATAGGTGGTCTTTATTTTTTTTACTAACATATTATTTAGATAAATATAGTGTTATTAAAAAACTCACTCTTACTGTTTTAAATGACTACAAATTAAAATTATTTTTACTATTTATCATATCTAACCATAATTATGTTAAAATTATTATTGTACAATATAAATTAATTAATACATGCTACAAAAAAATTAAAATAAAATTTTTAGTAATAATTTCAAAGGTAATATTATTATTTACGTTGTTGACCTAATTTAAGTTAACTATTTGAAATTAGTGGTAAAATCTCAAGAAATTAGAGTAAGAACAAATAAATAAGCGTTGGTATCAAATAAGATGTGAGTAAAATAAGAATAAAAAATTAATTGTAAGAAGAAACAAATACATATTAATGACATAAAAAAAGATAAATATCAATTTTATAGGATTAAAAAGATAAAGTTTACTATTTACTTTTTTCAATTATTTTTTAAATTTAAAATTCTGATATTCATTTTTTTTTTCTTTTGTTCATCCTCTCTATATTGTTGTTTCTACTATAACTTATATAATAGAAAATTATGTTGCCCAGCCAAAACAAATTTTATTTTTCGACTATCTTTTCTCTTTTTTATTCCAAATAATGACTACTACTAAAGTCCATATACTTGCAAAAAATAAAACAACCTAAAAAGAATATCCCTCCTACTTTAACCCACTTGATAGGTCCACTACCTAGATCCCTATAATTATCCCAAATATGTCCTACATCAACGCCTAATCATGAATTAATATTATTAATTTTACTGGCAAGAAACGAAAAACGGAATTTATAACTACCCCACAATCAATGCGTCTTACATGTGTTACAACTTACAATCTAAATTTGACACATAATATCAGTATCATGTTTATTTTTGGCGTCCTTACCCATAAATTTTTCTAATAACATTAGAATTCCCTAAAGAGTGTCACATAAATTTGAATCTTTCGAATATTTAGTGTGTGTGAGTGGAGGGTGCGTGTTGTATTGACCCAAAAACGAAAAAAAAATATTAATTTTTTTAGCATTGATAATAAACTCTTAATTTTAGTTTATGTGTATAGAATTTTTTGAATTACTACTCTATTTTGTTCATAGGTTTAAAATATCTCCATCAAAATTATATTTGTAGGAATAATTCTTTGTTCAATCCAACTAACTCATAGAAAGATAATTTTATTTGAAAGCAAAAACATGTACAACATCTAATTCTCTAATATTTCACAAATATTTATAGTTTATATATACTAGATTATTGGTAGTAAAAATCATGTACATTTATATAAAAAGAAATACAAGTTAATCGAATAAGTTTGGCTTTGTACTTGAATTCTACCCTACTCCCATCTAAAAATGTTTATGGATTGAGATGGTTTGAATTTGAATAAAAAAATAAGAATTGAATTGATTAAATTTTAATTGGTTCGAATTTTTAATTTTTAGTGAGTGGACATAAATTAAAAGTGAAATAAAAAACTTGAAAAAAGTTAGAAAAAATATCTAAATACTATAAATATGTAATAATAATAATGAAAAGAACAATACATAATCAATTCAAACTTAAATAATATTATAATTTAAAAAATTTTAAAATTAGAAGATAAATTTGTATAAACTTTTTTTTAATATTGGGCCAAAGGTGGTGTTACCCACCAAAATGACCTAGCAGACAAGATTAACACCGTTATAAAGTCGTTAGTTGCCGTCACAAAAACGTCGACATTGTTATTGAGAAAAATTGCACTGACGTATTGAACAAAACGTTATCAACGTTTTGCTCTACATGACCGACATGTGGCAATTCCTTCTCTCTTCCCATGCGTTAACCAAAAAGCCAATTCTCTTTTCCTTCGTTCTTTTTTCTTTTTTCTTTGGTCCATAGTTTCTATCCCCATTACTCCTTTCTATTTGAAGAACAAAAATAAAAGTTAGATTTTTCTTACCCCACAACAAAAAAAATGGCAGCAATGATACATAGAGAAAGGTTAAAATTTTATACGTTTTATTAGTAGTTAGTTAGGGTTAATTCTATTTTTTTTAAGCTAAAAGTTCTAAAAATAAATAGTATATAATTTTTAAATTAAGTTTTTGTTAAGTAGATAAATAAATTAATTGTTAATTGATTAGGAGAAGTTAGAAAATATATTTTTTTTCATTATACTTATAATAATAGTATTAGTTGTTAGTGTTGATAAATTGTCGTTGGTGTATAATATTAATTGGATGTTAGTATATATATATTTTTAATTTTAGTTTTAGTTTAACTAATTTTTTTAAAAAACATAAATTTTATTAATTTTAGTTTCATTATATATATATTGAAAAATAGCCCGTTTTAACAATTTTAGTTTTGCTTTAATTTTTTTTAAAATAGACCTTTTTAGTAATTTTGGTTAATTTTAAATAATTTATTAAAAAATATAATTATTTAGTAACTTTAGTTTTATTTAAAATAATTGATTTTAAAATAGAATTATTTATTTAACTAGGATATAATTTTTTAGTGATTTAAGTTTTTAGATTAAAAGTTGACTAAAATATATTAGCCTTGATTATTATTTAATGAGTATGGGTTATTTTTAGAATTTTTTTATATAAATGTTAGATGTTTCAATTTTTTTTTGTTTAAATTTTTAGTTAATTTATATGTGTAGTGCGTTTAGTTTTTAATAATAAAATTGAATTAGTCACCAAAAAAAAATAATAATAAAATTGAATTATTATTAATTATTAATATATATATATACCGTTAAATTTTTTTATTTTAATTATTTATTGAAAAACAGAGTTATTGTTATTAAATTTTAGCTATGTTTACTATTTTTAGGCTTTTTGGCAATATATATTGGAAAATAATGGAAGATAATTATTAATACTTAGGATATGTGTTTAGTAAATAGATTAAGAGTTATTATTATTAATGTTTTCAGTAAAAAAGAGAAAAGAAAAATATAAGTAACGGTTTGTATAATGTTTTACTGTAGAGTTAAAGATAAAGATGGAAAAATATGACATCATACATACTGATGAGTATATATTAGAATATCTTTAATATTCTGTATATGTAAGTAATTTTTTCATTTATTATTGTGCTTAATAATTAATAATTCAAATAGTAATTATAAATTATTTAGATTTTTAGTAATTATTAATTATATTTGTTACTAAACCGAGTATTAATTTAGTAATAGTAATTATTGACTAGTTCTAGTTATTGACCATTAGTTATTACTTTTATTTTTAGGGTTCAAGAAATTTGCACACGACACTTACACCAGATAGACTCATATGATGCTAGGATGGAAGAACAACTAAGAGAGAGTGGGTTCTATCATATATTTCAGATTGGGAGGATCATGTCTCATGGTCCAACTATAGACGCACTAGTTGAAAGGTGGCGGACTGAGACACACATGTTTCATCTTCCACACGGCGAGTGCACGATTACCTTGGAGGACGTCGCCATGATTTTTGGACTCCGGACTCACGGCTTGCCAGTTACTGGAACAACTGACCACAATACAAGTGGGTTAGAGAAGCGGTGCATGACCTAATTTGGTAGTGCTCCTGGCCCGAACGACCATAGAGGAAGCAGAATCAAGCTAGCATGGTTTCGCACTCTAAAGCGGTGCCAACACTTGACTGACCCAGTAAGTAGACAAATTTACGTAAAATATCACATAATGTGTCTATTTGGAACGACGTTATTTAGTGACAAATGTAGAATCACTGTGCACTAGAAGTATTTGCCGTTGCTTTGTGTGTTTTCTCAGATTCATGAGTTTAGTTGGAGTTCAACTTGCCTTACACACATGTATCATTTCTTATGTCGGGCATCTAGGTATGATTGCAAGGACATGGATGATCCTCCACCGTTGCTCCTTGTATGGATATGGATACGAATGCCGTCAATAGGACTACTGCCGATGGAAACTAGCTTTCCACTCGCTCGCAGGTAAAATTTAACTAAGATGTGGATTTAGTGATTTTTGTTGTAGTAACTGATATTACGAACAAGTTATGATTTAATTTGATGATATTGTGGTTGATGGTTGAAATGATTTATGAATTGAGGGAACCCTTAAGGGTGGTTAAATCCACTTTTAGGAAAGGTTATGTTCGAAATTTATAAAAATATGGGTTGTTGCAATATGTCAGGTGGAAGAATATCCACAATCTTTCACTCAGGAGGACGAGGAGGAGACTGACAATGCGGTTGACGAGACTCGTGCAGGTGAGCATGAGGTCGATCAGCTTGGTTTACGTCCTAATGCGGTTGATGAGGTTGGTACAGGTGATGAGATGGTTAATGAAGCTGGTGCAGGTAATTTGATTGTTATGCATTGAATGGGATTGATATTTTTGTTGATGAGACATTATTTAGTGATATAGTAATAGTATTGTGTTAAATTGGTTATGACTGTTGATTTAGGATAGCTATTCACCCAGTTGTTTCTTGATTAGGGTTGGCTATCATACTATAGATCATGAATATTGACCAGGACTAATTTTTGTTGTCATTCAGGTGCTCAGGATAAGGGTTAACACTTTAGGATTGATCCGGCTCATAAAAGTGCCTCTAGATGAAGCCCATCAACCATCAAGAAGAGGGTAAGGAAATGATGTTCCAAAATAGAACAAAGTATGAAGAAAACTTTCTCTAAATGAACCATTTGTTGTGTGAATGTAAATTTATATGTATTAGCTTGTTTTATAGATGAATTTGTACTAATATTTACTATACATATTTAGAGTGAGACTTGTTTGATGACAGTGCACAATTTTGTAAGCTTGTTGAGAAAAGATTGATGAATTGTTGAGATTGAGGAAACCTTAAGAGTGGTTAAGTCTATTTTTAAGAGATGTTATGTCCGATTTTTTTTTTTAAAAAGTAAGGGTTTAACTAAATTTGATTGTATGAAATGCGCCTTGAAAGAACTAAACTTCAACTGAATATCACCCTAAATAAGTTAAATGGACACCACTAAAAATAAGATTGAATAAGAGTAAAAGTGAGTTAAATGGATACAATTGAATACAAGATTAAATGAGATAAATGCTAAAAATAAGCTAAGCTAACAACTATTCATGCGCAGTCGAGCCACTAGTACTAGCTCCTCCACGGTGTGGGAATTTACTTCGGCTGTGACCCTCACCACCACAAAGCCTACAACACCTAGGACCATGTAAATCACGCACATTCATCTCATTCAAGAAGTGTGTTTTTTTAGGATGACCTTTGGTCACTCGCCTGAGGTGAGGATTGGGTACTAGTCGTGATCATTGATAACCAGGCTATGTTGTTGGGTTTCCTAGTGGCCTGAATTAGGTTTTGTACACCTTTTGGATCTCTCCCATCGTATATACCTCATGCACATACTGCTTCCAATCTAGGTGCTGGTTTGCACAACAGACAAATACATAGCGACAATGAATTCGATCGACCTGAAACTCACCACAATCGCAATGCCGAAGACGTAGATTTACTACAAATCCTAAACCGTTGAAAATCTCACGCACTTCAAAAACTTCGTTATGTCTGTCAAATAGATTAACTTGGATGTTTCCTAATGCCCTTTGATTAGATAAATTTTTTCAGTTGCATATTCAAAGAATAGATGACCTGTACTTATACGAGCCTCGGCCTCGGCCTTCTTCCTAGTGAACAAGACATTAAGCTTGTAAAAAGTTGCCTTGACAAGGACTGTCACGGGAAGATTGTGTACTCCTTTCGAAGCAATATTAATGCACTCCACTAGGTTAATGGTCATATATCCTAGCGAAGTCCTTCATCGTATGCCAAGGCATGTTGCGACCGAGGAATATTATTGAGCCACTGTTTGTAAGCCACACCCTGCTCACAATATCTCTGGTAACACATGTTGAATTCACGCATTGTTCTAGAATAGCCTACCACAAGAAAATCACACAATCAAGATAATACAATCAATTTGTTGTTAACTATTCACTGTCGGCCACAAAATGCTAAAAAGTTAATAATTAATTTACATATGTTGATAATCAGCTTTTGTATATGTGGCGCTTTGAACCTTCTCAAGAAGTTAGAAGCTATGTATCTGATGCAAAACATGTGAATAGCCCTCGGGTATTGCCATGCTCCATCACTACGACCTACAACTGAGATAATGGACTCGTGTCGATCAGATATAAGACTAACACCATCCTGATTAACTACATGCGTTCGTAGATGGCTAAGAAAAAAGTGTCAAGTATCGGCGGTCCCATCCTCGACTATGACCAATGCAAGAGACACGATATTTCCATTTCTATCTTGTGATACTGCAACTAAGAGAACCCCTTTATATTTTTCATACAAGAGTGTGCCGTCTACTTATACCAGCGGCTTGCAGCTTCTGAATGCTTTAATACAAGGATAGAAAATCCAAAAGACTCGCGTCAAAATCCATAGATCCTCAACCAACTCATCCTCTCGGTAAGCATCTGCAGTTTCGTACTCAACGGTTGTTGATGGTTCTTTTGCAACCATTGCTTCAAACAATGTTAGCAAAGCTACATAAGAAGCTTCCCACGCACCCACCAAATATTTTCTCAATTGCTTTTTGTTTGGTCAACCATGCTTTGCAATAACTTATCATATAGTTGAACTTCGACTGTACTTCAGCAATTACAGACTTCACCTTTAGGGATGGGTCGGCTTCAACCGATGGTTTTATTGCTTCTGCGATTTTACCAAAGTCCATCTTGGTATGATCTTGAGAGATGGTAGATCTGATGCACGTGTGACTACCGTTATACCTCCTTATCACCCAATAATACTGTCTTTTTAAGACAAACTCTGATAAGTCAATCATAACTTTTTCTGTATTATACACATTTAGCATAGAATGTCGTTGATTCTGATTCATACACCCTATAATTGATGCCCCTACTTCTGAATGGTATACTCTTTAACTGCTGCAATCACAGCTTCTCTGGAGTTAAATTCCATTCCAACAAAAAAATTCACCGTCTGCGACAACAGCAGAAACTGCACGAATAATAATAATAATAATAATAATAATAATAATAATAATAATAATAATAATAATAATAACCACCGTTGTATAACAAGACTAATAATAATATATATAATAATTAGGAATAATAATAATAATGTAACAATACTAAGAATAATTCATATAATCCTAACAACAACAACAACAACAACAACAACAACAACAACAACAACAACAACAACAACAACAACGTAACAATACAATACTAATAATAATTCAAATAATCCTAATAACACAATAATAAAATTACCTGTATTAACATATTCAAAAAATTATGATACTTGTATAATATCAAGATTTAAAGTATGCATAAACGATGGTGCTCCAGATGGATGTTGATATACTAGTGTGTTAGCAACATCTACCACATTTCCCTCAACTGATATATTATCTTTCTCCACATCTTCAGTTAGACCAACAACTTGATAATTATCTTCAAACTCTTCATCATTTTTGGTATTATAACACATCCAGTTTATATTGGGTTTTGAAAAATCAACATCTTCAATTTCTTCGAACTCAACGTATAATTCGATAAGTGAGACTCGTGCTTTAGTTTGATGGTAGGTCGAAAACATTCCTTGTATACCAACTTCATCAGCCACATGCATTATTTGAAATTGAACGAAACCACCAAATACTAACACAGGCTGTCTGTACAAAATATTTGTCACTTTCTTCAGGCCTTGATGATCTACACTCTAACAAAGTATACTCTTAAGTTCTTCATATGTTATTGAAAGAGGAACAACAATAACACATGAATTCTCGCACAAAAAAATCATACCCTCATGTGTATCATGCAAAATATGACCATTGAAATATATTCTTAAACTAACATAACTCTATTTTATACACCTACTACATTTACCTACAACTTATTTCACTCAACAAATGAAGAACAACTTCAACTACTAAAAATCTAAGAGTTCTAAGCTCTCTGAACATTTAAAGACGAAGAACTTTATGTTGCTCACTTTCTACTCTGCTCAAAGTATTTCCAGCATAATACTAACATATCTTTTATAATTAATTTTACATTTTTTTATTCACACTAGTAATAAACATTGACGACGTTTTTACTTTTCTGCAAAATGTTAGTACCATTTTAACTATTATCAACAATAAAAATTCATTTAAACACAAAACGGCACCACTGTTTTCTATTTTTTTAATTAAAAAATATTACTCTATCACAAAACAGCAGCGCCGTTTTCCTCTTTCATCTATTTTTAATTATTTATTTCTACATAAAACGGCAACATCGTTTTTGTTTTGATCATTAAAAAATTTTAACCACATACAAAATGTCTCCACCAATTTAACAAAAAAAAAATTTTTTTTCATCTTATGTGTGATCCAACTTCAGCCTTATGTACTACAAGCACCCAATAGCTTCAACTTGTCTCGTAGTAGGCATTTTATCACATCTGGTCCATATAGAAATATTTAAAATACACACAATTATATAAATTTATATAAATATTATTACATAGATATTCAACCATATTAAAGAAAACATAAATTCTATAACATTTATATAAATTCTGTAATATAATGTTATGATGTTTTAAAAAAACCTTTCAATGTACTTAAAAAATTTGTCTTGTACTTTTTCAAAACTTTGTTCCAATATTCTAATATTTATTTAAATAAAATTTTTCACATACTTAAAGATATAATTGTAAGAATTGAACCAATAATTAAACTAGACAGACTACTAATTTATTGGTTCATTAGTTTAATCGATAAGTTACTGTAGAACTGGTCCTATGTAAATAAAAAATATATATCTTCACTAATATTTTAAAAATAATCAAGTTTTAACAAATTATAATCCAATTATTATTAAATAAATATATAAAATTCTAATCTTTTTCATAATAAAAAATTTTTAAACTTTATTTTTGTATTAAAATATTTTTATATTTATTATATTTGTTACCTACAATATGTATTTATTAAAAAATAATATTAATAAATATCATATAATTATAAAAAATAATTATATTATAATTAATAAAAATTTTGATATTTTTATTTATACATGTTTAATAATATTTATATTAATAATTAAGAATAATAAAAAATATAATTAATTTAAATATAAGTAAATATAAAATTGAAATAATATCTAAAAAAATTATTGTGGGATTTTACTACATAATTACTAATTAGCATATAAAATAACAAGGAATAACATGGTTTAGTGGCATACAAAGAAGACCAAATTTAAATCATATTTTCATCAATTTTACAATTTTTTTTAGCGGTTTGATTGGATCGGCTTGATTGGTTTTTTTACCAAGGTTCTGAAAACCGGATCAAACTGGTCAGTTCGACCAGGTTAACTGGGAACCGGTCCTCTAGCCGGTCCGATCATCCTCAAAAATTGACTTGCAAAAAATCGGTAAAAAAACTGGCCGAATTGATGGGTAACTGGTGAATCGGATGAATCAGACCGATTTTTCCAAGGCCCGGTTCACTGTTTAACATAAAACGTCAGCGTTTTAGGGAAAAAAAACCAAAACGGAAAGCCCAAAACGACGCAATACCCTCCTCACCCCTTTCCTTCCTCATAAACGAATTGAAACAAACCCTAGCAACCACCTTCTCTAGTCATCACTCACCTCACCTCCTCAACCCTAATTTCCTCTTCTAGCTTCCTCCAACAAACTCCAAAGTCACTACCACAATCGACGCTGAATCGGAGCTTCTGTCAGCAGATCGAAGCAGCTGCCACCGTCGCGGATCGAAGCAGCTGCCAGCGGCGTCGTCGTCTTGAACTCTGAACTCTGAAGCTTCTGGCATTGCGAACGTCTACTCAGCCCTGTTCTTCTCGCCGTCGCAAACGTGCTTGTTTTCCTCGCCATCGTTCTAGTGCCTCCAGAAGCTTCCCTTCCTCCAACAACAAGTTCACCTACAACTGCGACAACCACACCTTCAACTTCCTCATCCATAATGACTTCATTCGGTTCCTCTTTTTTTCTCTCTATATCTGTTTCCTCTGATTCAATTTTGTGTATATATGTATGCATTTTTGTGTAAATTGTGTAAATTGTGTTGTTTTGAATTTGATTTGTTTTGTTTGGATGGTGTAGTTCTGAAATTGATCTGGTTTTAAAACTTTAATTAAAATAAAAAAAACTGATCCTTTTCTAAGCTCACTGTCACCGTCGTTTAATGTGATTATGTTCTAGATTCTGAATTGGGATTATGTTCTGAGTTGGATTTTGCTTAATATGATTCTGAATTTAATTTGGATTGTTTCACTTAGTTTTTCTGTTTCTAGATTTGGCGGTTGAGTTGTCTGTATTCAGAGTTTTTGTTGTTGAAAAGCATTGAATTTGTTGAATCTAGTTAGGGTTTAGTTAGTTATAAGAGGCTTGTTGCACAATAAAAGATTTCATCAATGTGTTATTCAATTGAATTGTATATTGACAGCCCAAAAAGGGATAATTGAATTGTATAAGAGAATTGACGTTGAATAATTAGTCTTGGCTTGATAATATTGCCTGCAAGATCTTTAATTTTTTACAGTTTGAGTGAAAATTCTGCCTCAGTTACTTGTTTTAAAGTCATCAATAAATTTAACTAAATCTAAATATTATCAATGAACTTTTCATCTTTAATTTTTATTATATCTTAAATTTTATTCAATTTTTTTACTTAAAAATTAATGAATTTAAATATGTAAAATTATATATTAAATTTTTAATAATTTTATTTAATATTTAATTAAATCGGTTGAACTCTGGTTAAATTTTGGTCGAACCACTAAATCAGTAAATCAATTACTTTACCGATTCATTGACCGGTCCAATTCTTACAACTTTATTTTTTACCTAAACGATTTTTAAACTGGACCAATTAATAATCTAATTTATCAATTTTTCAATCGAACCAACTGATTCGATCCCATTTTTAGAACTATATGATTAAAGGAATACTGGTTAACTACATTTGAAAATTTTTAAAAATTATACTTAAGTATATAAATGTATGACAATATTCTACCAATATAGATATACCTTTAATAAAATAGTAAATTGCAATTTCTTTCTTTATTATAAAATCAAACCCTATTCCTAGACTAAATTATCTTAATCCCTAAACCACCCTAAGTAAACTATATTATGTGAATTTTAGTATACAGAGCAAAATTGGTACAAATTTAAAGATTTGTTTACACCACACTTTCTAAAGCCACATTTTAAACCGTAACTCTTCACAAAGAAAAGCGTCACCTAATGGAAAAAAGTAAATTAGAAGATTTAAGAGAAGAAATAATCAAGTTATCAAAATTAATAGATCAAAAATTAATGATTTTAACTAATGTTAACTGTAATGACACCGAATTCTTAAAATCAATACAAAATGATTTTTCTCACAATCTTTATTTTACTATAAGTTTTATTGAAGGACTTCAAAAACCTGAAAAAACTTATTTTTCACACGGAATTTCTAAGAAATATTACCATGGAAATGATTCCCCACATCTTTATCATACTTTTAACCCACAATTAAATTCTATAGTAGATATGCTTGAAGAAATATTAGTATCCATAAAATTTCAAAGAAATAAAGAAAAGAGAATCCCAAAGAAAAAAATTTCAAAATATAATCAACATAACAGATCTAAAAGTAAAACCACCACTAAAATTATGAATATTGAAGAAAAATTAGAAGAAGTTACAATGCTTTTTAAACAATTAAAATGGCTCAAGAAAATAATATTATGGAACAAGGATTTCAAATAGAAGAAGAATTAGTAAATTCTGAAAATATAGAAAATGAAGAACACATCCTAGATTATTCAAGTGACGAAGAACCAGCAATTCCAATACAAGTAAAAAATGAAGCTGGAACATCTAAAGATATCCAATCTCAATATAAATGGGAAACAGGTTTTGATAATTATGCTTTTAAAAAAGGGTTTATAAATAAAGATTCAAAATATACAAAAATACCATCAAAATACGTTCCTAAAATCCAGGAAATGGAAGGAGAAAGAATGCTTGATTTAGACTGTAAAAAGAATGAAAAAGAAATTTTCGAAAATTGGTTGAATTCCTTTTTATTAGAAGCTTTTACTAATCCAAAGCTTAGTGAATTGTCTGGAAGAGATATTTGGAATTACATAGGATTTCATACTAAAGGAACTATAAGAGATTATATGACATCAATAGAAAACCAAATAATAGAAGATTTAGCAACAAAAACAACAGCTTATGATAAGATATTATATATAATGATGATTCTATATAAAGAATTTTTTGGAAAAAATATTATAGATCATAGACAAGAAGTCTATGATAAGGAATATCAAGAAGCAAAAAACCATTTAGCTAATATCCAGATATATGATCTATGTAATGTGGAATCTTATATATGTGAATATAGAATACATTATTACAAATTAAAAGAAGAAGATAAAAATCATTATCTTAGTATGTATATAACAAAACTTCCATATCCTGCTAATGAATTTATAATGGGAAGATTTATAAGAGAAATAAATAGAGGGACAATTGAAAATAATTTTGGTGGAGCAACCGCTGCAATAAGAGAGGAAATAAAAGAACGTTGTATGCAAGAAGCCACTCAAAAAAGATTTGCAAATATAATTAGAATTTGCTGTCAGGATAATGAAGAGATACCCCAAAAATATGGGCTTAATAAAAATTTTCAGAGAAAAAGAAAATATCAATTTAGAAAAGAAATACTATCCAAACTGGAGAAAAAAGAGGTATTTTAGAACAAGAAATAACAATAAAACAAAAGGCAAAAAAGTGACTATTGTCCAAATAAAAAGAAAACTGTAAGTGTTGGTATTGCCAAGAAGAAGGACACTATGCAAATGAATGTCCGAAAAAGAAGGATAAAAAAGATCTTACTAAACAAATAGAAATTGCTAAGTCTTGTTTTATGGAACCTTTAGAGGAATCTGATGATAACCTAGACTATATTTTTGAATATGTCTCAGAAACAGACTCAGAGACTGAGTAATAATGCCACATTTATTACTATAAAAATAACAGAAAATTTATAAATGCTTTTATAGATTCTGGAGCAACACAATGCTTTGCTAGTTCAAATATAAACTTGATTGGAAAAAATTAAAGAAACCATTAAGAGTTAGAATAGCTGACAAATCAATACATAAAATTGACCAAAAAACAGAGATGACTGAAATTTTTATTCAAATTATAGGTTCATTGTTCCATCTATATATATGTTAGATTCTGGAATGGATTTTATCATAGAAAATAACTTTTTAAAACTATATCATCCATTCATTCAAGAATTAACATATATAGTTTTAAAAGCTCCACACGATTCTTCAATAAATCAAAAATCAAAACGTATAAAAATACCAACTACTACTATAGATAAGATCTTAAAATTTAAAATATTTTCTATATTAGAAACATGTTATTTAAATTTATACTTTCAGATAAACATTCCAAAAATAATCTTGAAATAAAGATAGAGGAACTTTTGGATGAAATTTGTGCTGAAAATCCTTTAGATATTAAAAATACAAATAACGAATTAGTAAGCATTAAATTAAAAGATCCTACAAAAGAGATAAGTGTTCCAAATAAAATTCCTTATTCCGCAAGAGATAGAGAAGAGTTCTCTTTAGAATGTAGAGATCTTTTGGAAAAAGGAATTATAAGATTAAGTAAAAGTCCTCATGCGGCTCCAGCCTTTTATGTCGAAAACAATAATGAAATTAAAAGGGGAAAGCGAAGAATGGTTATTAACTATAAGAAGATGAATGAAGCAACTATTGGTGATGCTCATAAACTTCCAAGAAAAGATTCTATTTTAGAAAAGATAAAAGGAGCAACTTGGTTTTCATCTCTTGATGCAAAATCAGGATATTGGCAACTTCGTTTAGACGAAGAAACAAAGAAATTAACTGCTTTTACTTGCCCAACAAAAGAATCAACAAGTGTGTTACTCTATGAATGGAATGTATTACCATTCGGATTAAAACAAGCTCCAGGTATTTATCAAAGATTTATGGAAGAAAATCTAAAAGAGTTAAATGAATTTGTTTTAGTGTACATTGATGATATACTAATTTTTACAAAATAGGATAAAGAAGATCATCTTCAAAAATTATTAATAGTTTTAGAAAGATGTAAAGAAAAAGGACTAGTTCTTAGCAAAAAGAAAGCAAGAATAGTAAAACAAGAAATAGAGTTTCTTGGATTAATTCTATCCACTCAAGGAAAGCTAAAACTTCAGCCAAATGTCCTAGAAAAGGTAAATTTATTTCCTAATAAAATAGAAGATAGAAAACAATTACAAAGATTTTTAGGATGTATAAATTATATTTCTGATCAAGGATTTTTAAAAAATATAACAGAATACACTAAAAGCTTATTTCCAAAAATAAGTACTAAAAAAGAATGGAAATGGGATGAAAAAGACAGTATGCAAATTCAAAGGATTAAAGAATTATGTGAAAAACTTCCAGAACTTTATATTCCAGAAGAAAATGACTACTTAATAGTAGAAACAGATGCTTCAGACATAACCTGGTCAGGATGTCTAAAAGCTAAGAAAGCTATAAAAAGGTTGGAACAAGAAAAAGAATCACTAGATTCTAAATATTCCCCAAAGGAATTACTTTGCAGGTATATTTCAGGGACTTTTACTCCAACAGAACGGAGATATACCACTCATGAAAAGGAAACTCTAGCAGCAATTAAATCTCTTAAGAAATAGAAAATTGATTTACTACCCAGAGAATTTACATTAAGAACAGATTCAAGTTATCTAACAGGTTTCATACGATATAATTTAAAAGTTGATTATAATCATGGACGATTGGTAAGATGGCAATTATTTTTGTTACAATATCCAATAAAAATTGAATATATTAAGGGTGACAAAAATATTATTGCAGATATATTAACAAGAGAATGGAGTTCGTCTACAACGCATTAGATCAAGAAATTCAGAAATACGAACAAGAACTTGAAAAATGCAAGCATTGTCAGCAAATAAGGACACAGATCCAATCCCTAAAGAAGGCCATCGAAGCAATGAAATCAACACAACAACCAAAACCATCAGAGTTCAGCCAGCTAAGCGTGGTGGACAAATCAGGTGAAGAAAAAATTCCAGAAAATAAAACAATTGCTGAAATTATCAAAAAATCCACCCAAGATAAAAAATATTATGTAATTTATAATGGCCCCATGAAAGGAGTATATGATGCCTGGGAAAAAGCAGCACCATTTACACATCAATCAAGGATAATTCATAAAGGAGGGTCTTTAACACTGGAAGAAGCAAAGGAATCTTTCAGGGAATATGAAGCTCTTCATCCAGAGCAAACCCTAAAAAGAGTAGATAAAGCTCCAATTCAAACCCAGCGAACAGGAATAATAAGAAACATTCCTACAAGGGCTGAAATGAAGGAAAAGAAAAGGGTCTGTAGATCAAATCTCAGAGAAACCCTTAACATAGTCCTAAATTAGACTGAAGAAAAAAGGGCAATCTTGGGATATTATCCTATTGCCATAGAACAGCTAACAAAGCTGGTTATATTTCCAGATGCTTCCCCATCTGACACCTATCAGTTTTTTTCAGTATGGATTAATTGATACAATTTTAATTTTTAATGATTTGAAAATTATTAGTGAGTTTCCTGCAGGATTCATTGATGCAGTAAAGAGATTTAAAAATATGATTGACAACGTAAATCCAAGGGATATATCCCTAAAATTTACAAATAGTCAACCTATTTTTAATGAAGAAGAAGAATGCTTGGTTCCAGCACATCAAGTAATCTTCATGTCCGTCTTCCCAGGAAATTTTCAACTAATTGATCAAGTTCAAGATTTAACAATCTACAGTCATGAAGGAAGACTAGCCAGCACACTAGCAAGGGTCTTCGAAAGAACTCAAAAGATAACAAGGGAATCTCACACAAGAATCAATTATAAAAGCAGAAATACTTTGCTTGTGGCCAGTAAAAGGAATGAAATTGAAGAAAGAGAGATGAGACTCTTAGTGGAATTTGAATCAGCATTCTACAACTTATCTGGACTCTTAGAAAAGCTCCCCGAAGGGATAAAGAGAAATCTCTGCTATTTGATAAAAGACAAATAAGACCACAAGTGCCAGCTATGTGTCTCAGAATTATCTGAAGAAAGCAATAATGAAACAGAATCAACCCACATGATAAAGGAAGGAGACAACGCATCTGAAGGCCACATAATGAAAGAGGAGGACAGCACATCTGAAGCATCTCTCAACATTATTGCATAATGACGTAAGCGCTTAGGTCATAGAGCACCAACAATGTAGCTGGTGCAAGATAATAAACAATGACGTAAGCAATGACGTCATAAGAAGGGTAAGGATGGAAATTGTCCATCAGACCCAACCATTATAAATAGGTTGCTTAGGCAATTGTAGAGATCATCAAACCATAGAAAGCAGGAGGCTAAGAGTACTCATATGCTAGGAGAGCAAGGAGGAAGCTGCCGAGGCGATTCTATAGTTTGAAGAAGAATTCCCTTAGGAAAAACCAATTCTAAACTCCCCTCTGGAGTTAGTATCTACAATCTCCCCTCTGGAGATAAAAACATCTTATGTAAAATATACTAAATAAAGGAAGTTTTTTCTCCAGAAAGGTACGCCTTTATCCTAATTTCTTAGTTATGAATTATTTAGAAAGCTTAGAATTAACAGAAGAATCTGATTATTATAGATTAACTGCTTTATTAGATAATGAAAAACAGGCTGTTCTAAAAACAGAATTAAATCTCAAATCAAATGGAAATTTCAATAAACAAAATCTTTTAAAAGAAGTTTTTAATAGAAAAAATATAATATACTATGGAAAAATTCAACTTGAAGCCCCTATAAAGATAAAATCCGCCAATGGAGAACTTGAAATAGCTTTGATAAATGATGAAGAATTGAGTAAACAGATTGAAAAAATTAAGGATCAACAAAAAAGATCTAAAATTGGATGGATTCATATTAGTACTATACAAGTTTTAATCAAATCTACATATATGAAAGGAATTAATTCACCAATAAGCTTAGCAATCTGTGATAAAAGAATTACTGATGACCCAATAGATCAAATAATTGGAATTGTTCATGGAAACTTGGCAAACGTAAATGTTAAATTCAATGCCCATCTTGGATATGCTATACCTTTATCAACTGAAAACCTTGGAAGATCTATAAGTTTGGCTTATAAATTTCATAGAAAGAATCTAATGGAACAAGACGATGAACCTTTTTCAATTACATATGCAATAAATTATGCTTTAACAAATAGCCATCATAGTATAATATTTAAAAACAGAGAAAGAATTTATGTTGATGAATTATTTCAGAAAATTATAAAAACAGAAATACCAAAATATAAAGCTATTGAAAGCCCAATTCTATTATTAAAAGAACCATCAGAAAAATTAGTTTCATCGAATTTTCAAATAAGAGAATCTAAAATTAATAGCCCTTTAAGTTTATCCAAGTTAAAGATTAAAGAAGAAAATTCTGAAATAAAAGAATTAACAAAGAAGGTCGAAAAATTAAATGAAACCCTAAACATTAAATTATGACAATAAATAAAGAAAAAAATATATGTAACTTATCAAGACAAGAAATAAGAGCTCTTTGAAAGAGAAAGTCGGTTGAATTATTTACAGTTTTCTGAAATAAATCAAAGAGCATTTGAAGCTCTAAAAATAATTTATGACAAGTTAAAAAGAGAAGTCGAAGAACTAGAAAAATTAATAGAATCTCTAGAAAATAGTGATGAATCGATGATAGAATTTGCAGAAATTCTAAGATAAATAATGAAGCATACAAAGATTGAAAGACCAGAAAATAAAATAAATAGGAAAAGGGCGAAAAAATTAAAAAGTAAAATAAAGGAGTATAAAAGGGAATTAAATAATCTTCAGATCGAAATTGATGACCTTATAATAAAAAGGATAGAAATAAGAATAAATATAAACAAGTTGGAGTTAAACTTAAAAAATTTATAAATGCCTGAAAAATCATATTATGACTTAAAAGAATTAAAGCTGTTAAAAGAAAAAATGGAAGATGAAGTTGAAAAATTAAAAAGATATTTAGAAACAACAGAAAGTGAAGAAACAAAAGAAGTTTTTGAGGATTTAAGAAATTATATTAAAGAAAAAGACAAACAGATAAAAGATTTTATATACAACAATCCATGCAAAAAAGAATATTATAAACTAAAACAAGATTGAAAAATCAGAATTATAAATACTAGTAATACGGTCAATACTTTTTATTATGAATTGACAAATTATTCGAAGAGTTAATAGAAATTTCGAAAAAGAAATTAAAAGAAAAAATTGGTATCAGAGCCAAGTTAACGATTAAGGGTAACACTTTCTCTTTAAGCAACACTTTTAATGACACGCTTTTTCAGCCACAAAAGGACAAAAATCTATACAGACACATCTGTACACTAGATGACCTACTATATTAACACCATTATATTTTTCATTTCATGAATTACATCAAAAGTCCAAACACCCCAAACCAACAAAAAATTATTTCACCCACTTTTAAAATTATTTTCAATTTTTCATTCAACATTTAAATTTAAATATCAAAAGTTTAAATGCGATTATTAACAGATGGTACATACTTCAAACGAAATTTAGTCTAGAAACAGGGTTTATTACTTTATTTTTTAATAAAAAAAAGAAATTATAATTTACTATTTTATTAAAAGTATATCTATGTTGGTAGAATAATATTGTCATATATTTATATACTTAAATATAATTTTCTAAACTCTTCAAATATAGTTAACCAGCGTTGCTTTAATTATGTGAAGAACTGTATTTAAATAAATATTAGAATATTAAAACAATTTGTTTAAGTACGTTGAAAGATTTTTTTAAAACATCATAACGATTATATTATAGAATATATATAAAAATTATTCTGTAATAATTGTTACAGAATTTATTTTTTTTAATATAGTTGAATATGTATGTGATAATATTTATATAAATTTATATAATTATGTGTATTTTAAATATTTTTATACGGATAAAATGTGATAAAATGCATATTAAAAGACAAACTGAAGTTACTGGATGCTTGTAGTATATAAGATTTAAGTTGAATTACACACAAGATGAATTAACTTGTCTAAAGAGGCTAAGTCTCTAATGGCTGTATTTATGGTGGCTAGTGGTAATTATGAGACACACTTTCAATAAAAAAATAAGTATATTTTATTTTATTCTCATTAACGTTATGCTTTAGATATTAAATACGGTAATTTTTTCTTTTGTTAATATGCATATAACATTGCAAATAAAGTGATTTCTAAAAGTTAAAAATGTCAATTAGTTTTAATGCCTTTAAAATTTGAAGGACTGAAATTATAGTTATAAAAATCGATCGGACAATCGATCCAACTAAATTACTAGATCATTGAGTTATTGATTCAACCAATAAGTCACAAGTTAAATTTGTTAATTCAATCATAATTAAATAATTATATAAAATTTAATTTTTTATATTAAATTAAGGGATAAATATTGTTTTGATCCCTAATGTTGAGGATCAGAATCAAAACCGTCCTAATATAATTTTTAATTTAAAATTATTTTTAACATTTTTTTGTATTAAAATAATCATTTTTAATAAATTTTTTTATTTTATTCCTAAACTATTCCTACTTTAATAAAAAAAATTATAAATTTTTTTAAAAAAAATAAAAGAAAACGCATTTTGAGGGAGGAGAGAAAAAGGGTATACGAAGTGGGAGGGGAGGGAAAGAAAAAAGAGAAAAGGAAGAGGGGGAAGGGGAAGGGGGGAGGGGGACGGCGACGACGAAGCTTGGAGCCGCCGTCGCTGCTGCACCTCGCCGCCTCACCGCCTCGCCATTTTTCTTTCTGCTTCTTACTTTTTGCTCCTGCTTCTGCATCTTGCTTCTGTTTTCTGGGTTTGCTTCTGCATCTTCTGCTTCGTCTTCTACTTTTTACTTTTGCTTGAGTGCTTCTACTTCTAATCTGATTTTAATTTGTTATTTTTTTATTTTATTATTGTTATATGTTGATTTGTTGAATCTGGATTTGAATCTGAATTTGATTTGTTGAATACTGGATTTTGTTTTGTTCTTGTTTTGATTTTTGAATTGCTGTTTTTTTTTTTTGGATTTATTGTTGATTCATTTTTGGATTTTTTGAATTTCTTATTTTGAGTTGTGTGTTCTTTTTTTTTGTTGAATTTGTATTTTTAATTTGTTAATGGAAGAAGAATTTATTCTTCTAAAAGAAGAAGAACAACAAGAGAATTTCTTCTCTTGGAAGAAGAAGAACAAAAAGAATGAAATGGTGAAAAAAGGGTATTTTTGTCATTTAAAAAAAATTTATTAGAACGAACGATTTTAAAATGAATGCAACATTAAGGATGATTCTAAATCAAAAACTACATCAGGGACGGTTTTGATTCTGGTCCTCAACATTAGGGACCAAAATAATACTTATCCCTTAAATTAACTTTTTTTCTAATTTATTAATCAATTAATATCTATTATATTATTCAAATACATGTTAAAAAATATTAATATTAATAGATGTCATATAATTATCAACAACAAAAATATGTTATGATTAATAATTTTTTTTATTTTTTTAATAATTATATATAGTTAAAAATAATTAATTTAAAAAAAATAAATATAAAATAAAAAAATTAAATTAATATGAATACTATTTATTAGAATAAAAAAATAAAAAATATTTTAAAATTACATAACTAAAAAAGTTATTACATAAAATTATTAATTAGGATATGTCTAATAGTTAGTAATATATTTATAAAAAAACATAATATATTACAAAAAAAAATAAATTTAGTCTAGTAATTGCAGGATTTTTTATAACTTGAAGAGAATCACACCTCTACTATTGCAATTGAGAATTTTTCAATTTTTTGATTCACTTTACTCAAATTTTGTAATTTTGATTTTTGAAATTTCACAATAATTTATTAATCTCATAATAGATATTAATAGATATTTTTCACTATTGTAGTTGTTTATTGATTTAGAATTGTTTGTTACCGTGCTTCATTAGTGCATTTATCTTTATTACATCTAATCAAATTTTGCTTCTTATAACTTTAAACATGCCATATTTCAAGTTTGGATTGGTTATTGGACCTTAGCCACCATAGTCACCAAACTAATGAGACCACTAAAGACAACATCGTTTAAAGAACCATTAAAAATTAATGCAAAACAAATCAAATTAAATTAATCAAGTAATACCCATTAGCCAGCGGCAAACCCTTAAATAGAACTCAGTACTGCGATGGATTAGTTATTAGCCTGTCGGACTGAGAAATACCGTGAGAAACCAAAAGAAAAATTAATCAAGTAATTAATTTACTAATCTATTTAAATAAGTGTGAAAAATATTCTATAACAGAAAATTCGCCTAATTTTATTAATGTCTCACAAATAAAAAAACTAAACTTGAGGTATTGAGGCGAGTATTCTCGAGGTTAAGTCTTAACACATGACATGACAAACATTTGTCATTGAATTAACGAGTGTGACAGCGATGGTGGCATTAGTAAACTATGCACACATACACAACTGACACTACTATTTCCCACAAAAATGGTGCAACAAAGAAGCAGTTGACAAAGCTCATCATCCTTCTCCATCCAGCTGCCTCGCGCGGCACCCTATTCTCCACACAGTTCCACGTGTCACTCTCCAATACCCACTCCATGCACGTCGCCACGTGTCACAAAAATCCCATATCTCACCACCATCACGCCATGCATGCCTCACAAAAAACAAATCACAAAAACAAATAACTAATTCACTCGTTCACCCATTCACTCACTCTCGAGATCTGAAATTAATAACAGAAAATAATGGTGAAGCTAGCATCGGCAAGGGACTTCCGTACGTACGGGCCGGGCCTCACCAGAAACCGTTACGAGTACATCAACGCGGGGCTTTACCTGTTTTCCACCGTGGTCCTGAGTTGTGGTTTCGCATCTCAGTTTTCTTCCGAGGCTTCTTCGGGGCTCGTGGTTTTCCTCATTGCATTGGGCCTCATGTTAATCGTAAACTTTCATGACCTTATGGCGCATCTTGTTCCCATTGATTTCCGCTTTCAGTTGATGGCCTTTGATCCTCAGCTCGCCTTCGTCGAATTCGCTGTTCCCCTCTTCAACATGCTCGGAACGCTTCTTACTTTTCTTGCCGTTTTCTTCATTTTTCTTCAGGTACTATTGCACTCAAATTATCTTAATTTACATTTCTTAATTGTAGTTCGAATAGCAAGGTAACATTAGATATAATAAATTTGTAATTGTAAATGTAACATCTATAAAATCAGACTTTAAGTAGTTAAATAAGGTAATTTTAGGTTACAATAATGCTACGTATATATAAAAAATTCAAATCAGCTCTGATTGTGTAGCATGTGTTTTTTTTTTTCCCTAATATTTGTAATATGTGGAAGGAAATGCAGGAAGAGAAAGGACATGGTTACTTCAAATTGGAAAAGCATGCTCTGAACATGTTGGTTGCTGGTCCTGTACTATGGGTGGTGGGATCGATTCACAATTCATGTCAAATCTACGAGAGAGCAGATGGTCATGTTCAAATCTTGCAGCAATGTGTGTATATCCCCTTCTTGATGGGGAGTATGTTGTTCATGATTAGTTCCTGCCTCAATTATATTGAGCAATCTAGAGTTATCCACCATGGCCTCGGCTTACTTGTAAGTATAGCCTTCAAGTGGTGACTAATTAAGTATAAAAAATGCTATTTGTACACTAAAATCAATCACGGGATATTTTTGTATTGATATACGAATTGATATATGTGTAGTTTAATTTATTCTTAACGTGTATTTTACACTAGTAGTGGCTGATTTTAGTGGACACATAGCATAATTGATTAAGTATTCAGCAATCAATTACGTCATAGCTTTGTTTAATTGCAATATTAGTTTTGAAAGAAGCTTTTAATTTACTCTCATGTTTTACATATAGTATGTTACTATTATAGGAATATTATGATTTATATATAATATGATTGACAATTGGTATGAGTGTATATCTATCTTATGAAAACTCTCTTGATTTAGGAGAATTTGCTGTGTAGTTATGATACTTAAACCGATCTTAGTTGAATGACATTTACAATTAATTGTAGGTCTAAAATTGAAATATAACTTAATAGGTCAAATGCTTTTTTTGTTTTAGTGATATGCTTTCTAGTTAATGTCCTAATAGCACAATGAATTTAAAAGGAAAATATATTTGTTATTAGATTATTATACTACAAATCACGCTTCCATGCATACACATGCGACAAGGAAACCTATCTAAGTATCTAGCTACTTGATGAGAAAGATTTTGGCATAATGTTGAACTGGTAGATCATCTTATCTAATTTGATAGGAATGAACTGCTAAATTGGAAAATGAATCATGTACTAGCTAATCCGAGTCAATTATTAATGTTGATACTGTGGCAGGGTAGGGATTGGATCTGGTTAGGAATCTCGGGTACCATATTTTTCTTCATTGGTGGATTGATAAATGTGGTGAAAGTGTTCAAGATGCAACAAATGAATGGTATGAGGCTGGAGAAGCTGCGAGGTGGAGCACAAGAGCAACTAATAAGAGCGAGAGAAGGACATGTTCCCCTGCTTTCAGAACATCATCAAATAAGAATAAGACATAATCCACCACCTGAAGAAACCAAAGTTTCAAAGCCTCTTCCTACTCCTTATAAGGATGTCCTTCTCGGTCAAACTAGATCATGATTATTATATTGATGATGCTTATTTAATTTCTTAATGCTTAATTATAATCGTGAGTTCATCCCTTTCTCTTTTGTGCTCCTCTCTGTTTTTCCTCCTTGGGGAGCTAGCCGCCTCTTACATCAAATTCTGCGTAGGTTTCTTGAGGCGAGAAATGCTACACGGCCTTCATAATTTATTGTTTTTGGCCATCAATGTTTAAAAATATGGGATAAAGTACGTTGTTAGATTACTAGAGTAAGGAAATATATATATATATATATATATATAAGAAATTGAGTTGATGGTAAAGTGATGACCAGAAACTATAAATTCTGATGGTCTTCTATCATTTGATGGTCTTCTATCATCTGATGGTCTTCTATCATTTTTCTTCTTGAGGTTATATTGTAACAGATATTGGATGTTAATTAAAACTGATGGACTTTTGGTCTGCCTATAGTAGTTAGGACCGGATAAGATAAAAATACGGATATATAGTGTTCTAAATTGGAAATATGTACCTGATAGCATGTCCTAGTACACGAATTTTCTTTCTTTGCTGGTAATATTTATGTCTTGTCTCAATTACTAAATGGCAATATTGGGTTATAATCTTGTACCAAAAATTTTATAATCTATGAATGTAATGTTATCCATTAGGAAGTTTTATGATCCATAATGACCAATGCTTATAGCATAAATTGGTTTTCCATACTCCTAGAGGAAGATAAAAGCATTTGTATTCACCATCCGTACATACGTATGTGAAATAGCTGGCTACTGTATTTGTTGACGAATAAAAGTTCATCTTAGCATACGGTGATTACTCAATTCAAGCATGCAAATATTTTGCTTCCAGAATTGACTTCAAGTTATTCAGTCAGATACAATTGCAAGCGAAGAAAACAGAATTTGAAGGGCATTATGTAGTTGCCATTTGAGTAAAATCTCAGCAAAGACCAGTGAATCAGCTTTTCCCAGCCTTGAGATTGAGATAGAATACAAGAGCTAGAGAGGAATACGAAAAATGCTTGAGTTGAGAAATAACTACATAAACATGGTGCATTTTTGTCTTTTTTTTTTTACAACTTTTCTTGTTTTTGGATGATGGAAACATTGATTTGCTTTCTTATGGGATTTTTTTATTTTAAATAAAAAAATTCATATTTTCCAATTTGAGTGATAGTAGAAGAAATTATGTTTTTATACATTACATTTCAATGATGTACACAGTCTAACAGCTTGAGTTATCTGTGAAATTAAAGAACAAAGTAAAGAGTGAGCAAAACTAAAAATATAGTTCTTGAAAATAGTAGAAATAGTGCAGTGTAGCGCTTGATTCATATTACGTTCTCTTTCTCAATTTCACTAGCAGTGGTTCTCTTTCTCAATTTCACTAGCAGTGGTTGTGAAATTAAGGGAGAGAATGACAAATTTTGTTGACTCTCTAGCACTTTTCTAGTAATAATATTTTTTTTTCATGTTATACTAATTTACTATTTTAAAATTTTATTTTTTAATTTAAATTTTATTATATCTAAATTTTTTTGATAAATTATTTTAATTTGATTTAAATAATAATAATTATATTTTTATTTTATAAATCGATCTAAATTATATTATAAATATTTTGAGAGGATTAAACATTTTGTACATACTTACGTTATGTTATTTCTTCTTACATTTGTTACTTCAATGTTATTTTCATTTTGTTAGTTTATAGACTAATTCTTCTTATAATTCCATGTACTCTCATTTTCTATTAAATTAGTTTATATTTATATACATAAAATTTGGAATCATATGGTTCATATAATTATTTTAATCTTTTCCATGTCTATCTAAATATAATACACAAAGAATAATTCTCAGTGTTTTTATTCTATTATTTTAATTTCAGCATTCACTAAAACAAACGCAACCTAATAAAAAATACATAAGAATTAAATGTAAGGAAAAAATAAATGGAGATAACTCATTCACTAAAAATGCTGTCATGTTAACTGCCAATATCTTCCTCAAAGAAGCCATCAACATCCTCACATCCAGCACAGTGCATCCGTTGGTTATCCTCACTTCCACCCGATAACCATCAGCCGCTATGACATGAAGAAACCTGGTAACATTCATCGAGAGAAAAGGATTTGCCTACAGTTAGCTTTTGATTGTAAATTTGAAGATGAATATTGTTATTTATAATTTTCGTAACTATTTTTATTAAATTGTGATTCTTTTAATTCTTATTTTTTATTTATAATTTTTAATCTTTATCCTTAATAAATTAATTTGACTATATCTATACATATTATATGTAATAAGTTTAATGTATTATTTTATAGTATATTTATTGTTTATTATTAAATTATTACCGTAATTAGTTTTAAATAACTAATTCTAATTTTTTTTATAGATGATTGATTCTTAAGTAGTTACTAAAAGAAAAAATTAAATCTTTCCATTCCTAAATATGGTTAATAATATTTTGTTCTATTATAACATTTTGATATTATTAACATTTGATGGTTTCAGTGGCTAAGAGAAAGGGGTTGAATCTTAGCCCCTTTTCACTTCAGAACACTTGCTTGTCTTTGAAACAACTTTTGGAGATTTATGTCTTGTCTCTAGCCACGAGACTTTTCTTTTTGTCTTATCACTTGGCACGAGATATTTTACGATTTTATCTCCTGTGCAGCAGAAACAGAAAATGAAGTAGAAGAGAAGGAAAATAACACCCAGATATATCCTGGTTCAGCTGCTAAGTGCAGTGCAGCCTACATCCAGTCTCCATCACAACAATAATGGAATTTCACTATAATCATCTTTGATTACATACACCAATTCTCTCTAGGAACTACTCTTCCTATCTGGGACAAGTCCAGAATTCTAAACTCAATCCTGAACTTGACTTGGTCACTGCCAAGTTTTCAACTGTAAAGTGCTAACCCAACTTACAAGGAGATTCTCACAGAATCATGAAACACAACACAGATGTACAAAGGAATTCTAAGGACATCTGTAGCTTTTTCTTTTAATTTTGCAATCTTTTCCTTTTTCCGCTCTAAGGCTTTTTCATACAAACCTCACTGTTTGCCTTTTTGCATGAGACTCAAGACATGACAAAATTAAACAGAAAAATTATAAAATAGAATACATTGAAGGAGAATAAAATCTGTTAGTTTAGGTAGCTTTGAGAACTCTGTGCCTTGCACTCTCACCCTTTCTCCTTGTTTCAAACCCTGACTATTCACCCTTACTTATAGGGAGAAGCCTTCAAGGTTGAAATCAAACAAACCAATCTAATCTCCTTCTTCTTCAAAATAGAACCGGTTCGGCCATAGAGAGAGAGAAGAGATAACTCATGCAAAACCCAACATGCAATTACCTCTAGTCCTTCCTTGGTCACCAATCTTCATCAATCCGAGCTCTTCATCTTTTTTTGTTCTCCAAGATGAACATCTAGCCCTTGAGGCTTCATGATGATGATAGTTTCATCTGCTCATATCTCTGCCTCTTCCATCACGTAGCCATTGTAGCTACCTCCTGTGGTGGTTGAGCAAGATCAGAGACAAGCCATCCCTCCAAAGATCTTCTCCTTGCTGGCCGAAATCTTCTTCAACCAATTTTGGTATGGAGAAGCCAAGGTCTCATCACCAAATCTTACCACAAGTGAATGAGAATCTTAGCCACAACATACTTTTTGTTTGCTTTTTCTTGCCATCATTATGATGGTCTTTAGACGTGCTTCTTCCTCTCTTCGGTGTCTAGTCATGGCTTCCATGGTTTGCTAGGTAATGACCGAATAGAGAAGAAACAAATGAGAGAGAGAAAAGAAAAATTGTGAACAATAATTAATGAAGGAAAGAAAGAGAATAAAGGTGAATTGATTTTCCACTCCATTTGCTGAGCAACGTGTAGCTTAATGATGTCCATCAAATCAAAGATCAACTCTCTCTCATATTTCTAATACATGTATTAACTTTACTTTAATGAAATTTGAATTCCACTAGAAATGAATTCCGTTGGAAGCTTGCAGCATATGTAAAAGAGTGGGTTTTATCAAGTTAAAGAAATGCATTGTGCCCCCATCTTCTTTAGTTTCGGACTAGCCTCTTTGTTGGGCTTTTAATTTTGGTTTCCTGGGCCAAATTACCACATATTGCTTTAGCCAAAATAATTAATATAATTTTGTTCCAAGGCTGAGCTACAAATAACACATTTGGGCTTGCCAATTTTTTTCCTTTCGGCCCAAAATCTGCATAGCAAAAATATATTTAATCAACATATTAATATTTTTGCAATTAAGGATTAAAGTATAGAATACTCCCTTTGCAGATTAGTATTTCTTCCCTTTCCAAATGTTACAAGGCTCCCCCTTAATATATGCTATTTTATTAAGGGAAGCTTTATACCTGTAACTTTAGAAATCAAGCTTAGGCACCTATATTATTCAACATATTAATTTTTGAAATGTTGAATGCTTGATTTATGAGCAGAACTGGATGACAAACAAAACTCTTTTGTTATCATAAAAATAATTTTTTTGCTCAAACACACAAAATAATTAGAGTACATTGCTGTTTTACTTTGTTAAAAAATTTTCCAATCAACAAATCAGAACAAGGTAATTATGATAAGGAAAATATTTTAATCAAGACAGTATCATTTCAAACACAACAACTTTCAAGATTTATTTTCACAATAATGCTTTAAAGGAATTGCCAAAAATAATTCAAAATAACAAACATTTTACCAAGATAAATCAATCTCAAACATCAAGCAGTAGCAACAAACTATTGAAACTTGAAACAAGAAAGATCATGAATCCTCAAAAGAATTTCATTCCCTATTTTGTTAATTTCAATTTTCAGCCAATTTCTCCCCCTTTTGGCATCAAGGGGCACCTGCAAAGAATTGTCATGGGAAACAAAATATCTAAAATATGTCCAAAATATCAAGAGTGTAGCAGAGAGTCATAGGTTCAGCAGTATCTAAACAGACAAATACAGTATCAAATTGAGCCTAAACATGCCAATATCAAATACTAAAAAAATAGATTAATTATCAGATAAGTGAAGATTAGATTCCTCAGCCCCTTCCTCACTAGCAACTCCCAGATCCTCCTCAAGACTTTCCAGCATCAAACTGACCCTGTCCTTACATCTCATCCAAGCTCTTTCATTCTCATAGGCTAGCTTGCGTGCCGCCTTATGGGATTGGACTATGAGCTCTGACATATTTAAAAATTCTGTGAGAATTTTTTTGATGGACTCAGTTGCTTTAGAGGACTCAGGCCGACTTTCATATTCACTATCCGAAGCCACCAATTTCTTGCCCTTGGTTCCTTTAACAGTTCCACCTCCTTTGATCATAGACACTTTGTTTTCTACAGCCTCATTCAGAAGATCAATTTTAAAATATTCAAAAATACTTGTTAAAAATATTCCATAGGACAGATTTGCCTTTTTGGTGCTTTTAACTGACTCCCACATGTGTCTGATCATGAGATAGCCAAAAGATATAGGAGTAGATGTAACAAGTGCAAATATAATGAGAGAGTCAGAGAATGTTACTCTATTATGGGAGCCGCTTTGAGGAGTCAAGATGTGGGTGATGATCCTGTGAAGCAGAGAGTTGGTGGGACCAAGGGCTTTGTGGGTAGGAGTAGTGCCATCCAACCCAGAGAGATTCGCACAAATATGTTGAAGAACAACCTTATAGGTGACGCCGATTTGTGAATCCCACTTTTCTGCCATATATGCTCTCGGCCCTTCTTCTTTGTAGCCCAGAGCCGTCCCAATGATTCCAGTATCAAGAGTGATGTGAACCCTCTTCACATATGAATGAATGGTGCCATCAATCAGTCGCATGTTGGCATAGAACTCACAAACTAAACTAGGGTAAACCGGTTTCTGGATGTGGAACATTGGAGTCCATTAGAGAAGTTCAAAATGAGGAGAAACATTTATCCCTTTGGTGGTGAGTGAGTCGAGATTGACGAGATAGGTGGCATAGAGATGACGTTTTTCCAGAACCTCCTTGTGGAATTCATAAGAAGCACAGGAGTTGAACCTGGCCGGATCATAGTGAGAGTGTGGTTTGTTGAATTTGTTCTTGAAATCCAAAGACTCCAAGTTTGCTGGTTCCTTGGTGTTGTGCAGCGTGAATCCTTTGGTTTTCTGAGTACTCCTTCCGGGTGTGGCTTTCTTCGGTGGAGATGGTGGTGGTGATGGAATCGGTAAGGTGTGTGATTCTTCCTCTTCTTCTTCAATACTTGGTTCCTTGTTCTTTCCACTTTTCCTCCTTCAAGAGGATTTCTGGGCAATCACTTTGCGCCTCATGGACTCGGGTTGCTTGGTGGGAGGTGAGGGAGAGGATGATGAAGTTGAATGAATGTGTATGTGAGTGTGAGTTTGAGGTGTGGTAGGTTTTTGGGAGAATAGAAGCCGTTCACTCTTCTTTGGTGCGGTTTTCTTTTTCATGATAATAAAAATGGAAAAGTGGAGATGGAGAAGATGAAGAGAACCGAATTGAGTGAGGGAGAGGGGAGGTTAAGGGCGCATTAAATGTGGAGTGGAGAGAGAATTTGAGGGAGTTAAATGACCATTGATGGGTGGTTATTAACTAGGGAAGTTTCTCTTTTATTTGAAATAAACTGAAATGTGGTTTCCTAGAATCAAGGGATTAGATGAAAGAGAAAGATTTGATTTGACAATAACCACTTCCAACAAGATTTGATGAGATAACAAAAGATATTGTGATTTACACAAAGAAAAACTAACAAAACGGTCAGGGTGAGATCAAGAAAATTGGTGGGGCCCAAAAGGATTTATTTCTGCGCTGTCTCCCCCTTGATCATAGCCCTCTCAACACAACCTGATTTTTATTTCTTCCATTCCTATGAGACAAAACTGAGCAGAATCAGGAATTTCACAAGTTATTAATAAAACTTAAATCAATCATTCCCAAACTTCTTCTCAAAGTGCAGAATCTGTCTTCACAGAGGGGTTTTGTAAAAATGTCAGCAAGTTGGTCTTCAGATTTTACAAATTGAATATCAATAGTACCTTTTTGCACATGTTCTCTAATGAAATGATATTTAATCTCAATGTGCTTTGTTGTTGAGTGCAGAACAGGATTTTTTAAAATGTTTATAGCACTCATATTATCACAAAATAAGGGTATACTATTGATCTTTAATTTGTAATCTTCCAACTGCATTTTTAACCAAATTAATTGAGAACAACATGCAGATGTAGAAATATATTCAGCTTCAGCTGTGGATAGGGCTACGGTTGCTTTTTTTTTGCTTGACCACATGTTGAGTGATCTCCCAAGGAAGCAACACATGCCGGATGTACTCCTTCTATTCACCCTATCTCCCGCATAATCTGCATCACAAAATCCAACTGCACAAAAATTATCAGATTTTGGATACCATAAGCCATAATCACTAGTTCCCTTAATGTATCTAATGATGCGCTTAACGGCTGAAAGATGGGATTCTTTTGGGTGAGATTTAAATCTTAAGCACACACCCACACTTTGAACAATATCCGGCCTAGAGGAGGTTAGATACATGAGTGAACCAATCATTCCTCTATACCTTGTCTCATCCACATCTTTTCCATTATCATCCTTTTCAAGTTTAGTGTTAGGATGCATTGGTGTTCCCATTGGTTTAGAATTTTCTAGGCCAAATTTCTTGATTAGTTCTAGTGTATATTTTCCTTGGTGAATAAAAGTACCACCAGGAGTTTGTTTAATTTAGAGGCCAAGAAAGAAAGTTAGCTCTCCCATTAAACTCATTTCAAACTCACTAGTCATGAGATTTCCAAACTCTTCACACAAGGACTCATTGGCCGATCCAAACACAATGTCATCCACATAAACTTGAACTAGGAGAATATCATCATTAGATGCTTTAATAAATAAAGTAGTATCCGTGGTACCCCTTTGAAATTGATTTTCCAACAAAAAGGCACTAAGCCTTTCATACCAAGCTCTTGGAGCTTGCCTAAGACCATAGAGGGCCTTAGAGAGTTTGAAAACATGGTTTGAAAATTCTTTGTCTTCAAAACCGAGGGGTTGTGCCACAAAGACTTCTCTATCAATAAAGTCATTAAGGAAAGCACATTTTACATCCATTTGAAACATTTTAAAACCCTTATAAGCAGCATAGGTAAGAAGCAACCTAATTGCTTCCATTCTAGCTACCGGAGCAAAAGACTCATCAAAATCTATACCCTCTTCTTGATCGTAACCTTGGGCCACTAATCTAGCCTTGTTACGAACAACTTGTCCATCCTCACCAAGTTTATTTTTAAAAACACACTTAGTACCCGTAACCTTCTTACCATCCGGATGAGATACTAGTGTCCAAACCTCATTCTTGTCGAATTGAGCAAGCTCTTCTTGAATGGCTTTGACCCATGATGGATCCTCAAGAGCTTGTTTCACATTGTTGGGCTCCATTTGTAACAAGAATGCAAGATTGCTTGGTTCGGATTGCCTTTTGGTAGAGGATCCTGTTGTTACACCTTGAGAGGGATCACCAATGATAAAGTCATGAGGATAACCCCTCATGGACTTTCATTCTCTAGGCTTCTGGAGTGGGGTTGAACTTTGATGAGCTTCTGTGGGTCTCACTATTTCAGTTTCTTAGCCCCTTTTCACTTCAGAACACTTGCTTGTCTTTGAAACAACTTCTGGAGATTTATGTCTCGTCTCTAGCCACGAGACTTTTCTTTTTGTCTCGTCACTTGGCATGAGATATTTTACGGTTTTATCTCCTGTGCAGCAGAAACAGAAAATGAAGTAGAAGAGAAGGAAAATAACACCTAGATATATCCTGGTTCAGCTGCTAAGTGCAGTGCAGCCTACATCCAGTTGATAAACCCCATTTGTAGGGTTTATCTTGTGCTTGATTTAGGGGATTTTATAACCTTTTACCCACATTTATCCATTGAAATAGCATGGTTTTGTAACTTCTCCTTTAATTGTGCTTAAGAGTGAAAACATGCTTTTTAGGACTTAAAATAGCTAAATCTAATTCTCCTTGATTCCATTAGATGCCTTGATATGTTTGCTAAGTGATTTCAGATTTAGGAGGCAAGGATTGGACCAAGGGAATGAAGGAAAAGCATGTAGAAATGGAGAACTCATGAAGAAATAAAGGAAACGCAAAAGCTGTCAAGCCGACTTCTTTGCACTTAATCGGCCATAACTTGAGCTACAGAGGTCCAAATGATGCGGTTCCAGTTGGGTTGGAAAGCTAACATCCGGGGCTTCGAAACGATATAAGATTTGCCATAGTTGCTAGACGTATGGTGACGCGTACGCGCACTGTACGTGCACGCGTCGTTGCTGCCATATGGTCCACTTAAAGTAATACGTGGCCAGCGAATTCTAAAGCCTTGTGGGCCCAATCCAACTCATTTCTGATGCTATTTAAGCCAAGGATTGAAGGGGGAATGAGGATACTTTTCATACTTTACAAGTTAGTTACCATTAGTTTAGTTTAGCTTAGTTTAGTAGTTAGAGTTAGTTTCTAGAGAGAGAAGCTCTCACTTCTCTCTAGGATTAGGATTAGGATTAGTTCTTAGATCTAGGTTTTAATCTTTGCTTTCTTCTACTTCTACCTTTCAATTCTTTGTTGTCACATTCATCTTCCTCTATTTTTTGTTGTAATTTCCTTTATGTTGTTCTTATACTTTGTTGTAGATCTACTTTTGTTCCTCCTATTCTCTTTCAATTCAATTAGAGGTAATTCATAATAATTGTGTTCATTTGATTTGTTGTTGTTTAATTCTTTGCAATTGAGTAGTGCAGATTTACTTTTCTTGCAATTTTACTATGCTTTCTTTTATGCCTTCCAAGTGTTTGATGAAATGCTTGGTTGGATTTTAGAGTAGAATTTTATACTCTTGGTTTGGAAAGGTAACTTAGGACCTCTTGAGTTACTAATGTCCAAGTAATTGATGATTGGGATCCATTGACTCTAGCTCTCACTAATTGAATTAGTGGAGAGTTAGGACTTATGGACTAGGATTGATATAGCTCATTTGACTTTCCTTTACTACTAGTTAGAGGATGATTTAATGAGATTAATCCTTGCCAATCCTCATATTGTGGTTAGTGATTAGGATAGAGAGCCTTGACCACCAACCCTTGCCAAGACCTTTTAGGCCTTAGTTTACTTTCTTGCCATTTATCTTTCATGCTTCTTATCAAAACCCCAAAATAACTCACAACCAATAACAAGACACTTTTATTGTAATTCCTAGGGAGAACGACCCGAGGTTCAATACTTCGGTTTATAAATTTTAGGGGTTTGTACTAGTGACAAACAATCTTTTGTATGAAAGGATTATTGTTGGTTTAGGAACTATACTTGCAACGAGAATTCATTTGTGAAATTCTAAACCGTCAAAAAACCCAATCATCACCAGTCTCCATCACAACAATAATGGAATTTCACTATAATCATCTTTGATTACATACACCATTTCTCCATAGGAACTACCCTTCCTATCTAGGACAAGTCCAGAATTCTAAACCCAATCCTGAACTTGACTTGGTCACTGCCAAGCTTTCAACTGTAAAGTGCTAACCAAACTTACAAGGGAATTCCCACAGAATCATGAAACACAACACAGATGTACAAAGGAACTCTAAGAACATCTATGACTTTTTCTTTTAATTTTGCACTCTCTGTCTTTTTCCGCTCTATGACTTTTTCATACAAACATCACTGTTTGCCTTTTTTCATGAGACTCAAGACATGACAAAACTAAACATAAAAATTACAAAATAGAATACATTGAAGGAGAAGAAAATCTATTAGCTTAGGTAGCTCTGAGAACTATGTGCCTTGCACTCTCACCTTTTCTCCTTGTTTCAAACCCTGACTGTTCACCCTTACTTATAAGGAGAAGCCTTCAAGGTTGAAATCAAACAAACCAAGCTAATCTCCTCCTTCTTCAAAACAAAACCGGTTCGACCACAGAGAGAGAGAGAGAGAAGAGATAACTCATGCAAAACCCAACATGCAATTACCTTTAGTCCTTCCTTGGTCACCAATCTTCATCAATCTGAGTCCTTCATCTTTTCTTGCTCTCCAAGATGAACTCCTGACCCTTGATGCTTCATGATGATGATAGCTTCATCTGCTCCTATCTCTGCCTCTTCCATCATGTAGCCACTATAGCTACCTTCTCTGGTGGTTGAGCAAGATCAGAGACAAGCCATCCCTCCAAAGATCTTCTCCTTGCTGGCCGAAATCTTCTTCAACCAATTTTGGTATGGAGAAGCCAAGGTCTCATCACCAAATCTTACCACAAGTGAATGAGAATCTTAGCCACAACATACTTTTTGTTTGCTTTTTCTTGCCATCATTGTGATGGTCTTTAGATGTGCTTCTTCCTTTCTTCGGTGTCTAGTCATGGCTTCCATGGTTTGCTAGGTAATGACCGAATAGAGAAGAAAGAAATGAGAGAGAGGAAAGAGAAATTGTGAACAATAATTAATGAAGCAAAGAAAGAGAATAAATGTGAATTGATTTTTCACTCCTTTTGCTGAGCAGCGTGTAGCTTAATGATGTCCATCAAATCAAAGACCAACTCTCTCTCATATTTTCAATACATGTATTAACTTTACTTTAATAATGAAATTTGAATTCCACTAGAAATGGATTCCGTTGGAAGCTTACAGCATATTTAAAAGAATGGGTTTTATCAAGTTAAAGAAATGCATTGTGCCCCCATCTTCTTTAGTTTCAGACCAGCCTCTTTGTTGGGCTTTTAATTTTGGTTTTCTGGCCCAAATTACCACATATTGCTTCAGCCAAAATGATTAATATAATTTTGTTCCAAGGCTGAGCTACAAATAACACATTTGGGCTTGCCAATTTTCTTTCCTTTCGGTCCAAAACCTGCATAGCAAAAATATATTTAATCAACATATTAATATTTTTGCAATTAATCAAATTAATAATGTTTAGTCATCACAAATGTTAACTTAGAGTTGTTCAAACTCATCAACATTTTATTTAATATTTTTTATAGAAAATTAAGTAAAATTTTAGACCAAAAACATAAAAAAATGTGTTAATTGATTTTAGTATTGAGAATATAATTAACAATATTAGACACTAATTTTTGCATAATAAAAATTTTTTTTTGGTCGTATATCTATTGCCACTCCATGTCAAATTGGATAATGTAAATGATTTACACAGAATCTGGAAGGTCTCCTATACATTGAATGTGTGTGAAGCTCTATTTAATGCTTTTGCTAAGTTCAAGAAAGTCAATGAATTAGAAAATTAGAGCATTATCGTTGACTTCAAATTAGAGAAAAAGAATTAGTGTGAGCACATGTTGCTTGTATGCGAAGTTTGTATTCGTAGGTTTTGATGAATTACAAACCAACAAACGACATGAAAGACAAACCAACAAACAACTTGAATGAACAAGCATGTTGAAAGATCAACCAACATTGAGGAATGAAGAGTTGAAAGCAACACAACAACAACAAGAAACTCAAGTCCACAACATTTGAAGACAAGTATAGTGTCTTAGGATTTAGGTAACTTCTTGTTAAGAACCAATTGCTAAATCTCTCAACACACACTCACAAAATATTTTGATGCACATCTTGCAATTCGATGCTAGCCAAATGGTTTAAAACTTGTTTTCAAAGGTACAAAAGCATAGGAATTGACTCCAACAAGTTTGAGATCAATCCTAAGTATTTTGAAGTGATTTTAAGCCATTCTTTAAGGTTTGCATCGATGCACACTCATCTTGCATCGATGCAAAGCATGCGACGACTTGTTGCATCGATGCAAAGATGTTTGCATCGATGCAACCTAGCTGAAAATTCAAATTTCAGCTTCAAAGACACATTTGCATCGATGCAAAGTGTTATGCATCGATGCAAATGATTCAAAAACATAAAAAACGGCTAGTTTTGACAAAAAGGCTCCATCCCATTAACTCCCCAACGTTTCTAAGGTTTGGGGAGTCTATAAATAGATGGATTGAAGTCTTATTTCAGATACTTGAGTATTTGCAAACTATCTTGTTCATATTCTTTCATTCTACACATTTTTTAAGGTGTTATAATACACAATTTGAGAGAGCAATATCAATTGGTTCAATAGTGCTAAACTTGTAATCATACACTCTTCTAGAGAGTACTCATTTCGTCTCAACAATTCTTTGAGAATTGTTTTCTTGTACACTTTGTAAATTGGAGTGTGATCTCCAAGGTTGAGTCAAGAGTTATAAACACTATAGTCGGTGAGGATACCAAAGAGGTATACTAAGTACTCAAGGCAAATCTTAGAGAAGGTATCTCTAAGTGGAGTGGGTTAGTATACGAGTGGTGATCATATACCGTGAGGTGTTAGAAACTAAGGACTCGGATTGTAAAAGGTTTTGCGCGAGCACCTTGAAGCTTGGCAATAGTGGAACTTCTCAATAGCGATTGAGAAAGAAAGTGGACGTAGGACAAGGATTGTGCCGAACCACTCTAAATAGCGTTTGCATCTCTCCAAACTCATCTCTTCAATATTATTGTCTTTTACCTTTGAGCAAATAAATTGTGATCGAAAAATAGCTTCGTAAGTACTTAAGGAATAGCTTAAGTCCGATTGGTGAAAAGCTTGATCAATTTATTTGAGTTGGTGTCTATTGGAAAGTAAAAGCTCCTTATAAATGCTTAGCAATTGAGTTAAGCTCTTGGAAAAATACTAGTACAATAACACTTTTGTATATTGTCTTTAACTTTCGCAAAAAGATTCATTGTTGTTGCAATACTCAATTCACCCCCCTCTTGAGTAATTGTGCATAGGTTCTACAAGTGGTATCAGAGCTTAACCCTTTGAAAGACTTAACCGTTTAAGAGAAAAGATCATGGCAAGCACAAGCTTTAACAACAACAACACTAGTGAAGGTAACTCAACCGCTAGACCTCCTCTTTTTAGCGGAACAAATTACTCTTATTGGAAAAATAAGATGAGAATTTGGATCCGTTCTCAAGATGTGAGAATTTGGAAAGTGATTGAGAATGAAAATCACATTCCAACAAAGACAACAAGCGCTAAAGAAGGAGAAGTCTCCGTCTCAAAGCAAGTACCGAAAGGAGAAGATGAATATAGTGACGATGATTGGAAGAAAGTGGCAATGAATGATAAAGCCATCAACTTCATTCATTGTGCACTTAACGAGCATGATTATATGAAGATCTCTACATGTGAAACCGCTAAAGAGATTTGGGATAAACTCCAAATCACTTACGAAGGAACCGACCACGTTAAAGAATCAAAGGTATTTATGTTGGTTCATGAATGGGAAAATTTTAAAATGAAAGATGAAGAGAGCATTGAAGAAGCTCTTGAAAGACTCTCCAAGATCTTCAACAATCTAAGCATGCTTGGCACAAAATACAATGATAAACAAATTGTGACCAAGGTGCTTACAAGCCTTACACCAAAATGGAACTCCAAAGTGAACGCCATTGTGGAAGGAAGGCTCTATGATCAACTTACATTTGATGAACTACGAGGTAATCTTCTCACATATGAAATGACTATGCTAAATAGACAAAAAGGTGAAGAAAGCAAGAAGAAAAGTCTCGCCCTTAAAACAACATCACTACAAGAAGAGAGTGATGATAATGAAGAAGAAGGAGATGAAGAATTTGCACTCTTATTAAAAAGATTCAATAAGTTTGCAATGAAGAAAAACTTCAAGAGCAAAACAAAGGTACCAAAATGCTATGAGTGTGGAGAAGTTGGACACATCAAACCCAATTGTCCAAAACTTCAAAAGGAGGACAAAAACAAGAAATTTAAGAAGAAGGAGAAAGCATACATATCATGGGAGAACGAGGATGAATCCGACTCCGATGACGACGAGGTTGCAAATCTTTGCTTAATGGCAAGCGAAGAAAAGGTTAGTGATGACAACTCCACTTCTTTTAATTTACAAGATGAATATGATGCCTTACTTGAGGTGTACACAAAACTTACCCAAGATTATTCTCTCCTAAAGAAAAAGAATATGGATCTTTTAAAACAAAATGAGATGTTGAAAAACGAGAATATCAATCTTGGAAAAGATAAGTGTAGCACAAGTAGTGATCCATACAAATCTTGTAAAATGCATGAAAATGAAATTACAAATCTTAAGAACACTTTAGCTAAGTTCAATGAATCTTCAAAGAACTTAGATAAAATGTTAAAAAACCAAAAGCATGTTCATAATAAGGAAGGTTTAGGTTTTGAAAAAGAAAAATTTAAAAATACTAAAACTCCTATTAGGCAACCGCAAGCCCAAAAGGCAAGCATGCCTAAAAGGAATGAAGCCTTTAAACATCCTCCTCAACATGCTTCATTTAGAAATTATAATCACAATGCATATAAAGATGTTGCATTTAGGAAACAACCTAGGCAACCATTTAGAAACATGCATAGGATGCATAATCCAAATGTCATATGTCATTATTGTAATAAAGTAGGTCATGTAGCACCCGTATGCTTTACTAGAATTAAACATATAAACTTTCATAGTCAAGATACGAGATGGGCACCTTATGGGCATTATGCTCATACTAACCATCAAGGACCCAAATTCACTTGGGTACCTAAATCCCAATTTTAATTATTTTGTAGGTACGTGTTGGAGCTAAGGATACAAATTGGTATGTTGATAGTGGATGCTCCAAACACATGACCGGCGATGAATCAAAGTTCACCGCAATAGAGCCTACAAACGGAGGAAACGTGATCTATGGAGACAACAACACCGGCAAAGTAATCGGCGTTGGAAAAGTTGGTAAAAATCCTTCTACCTCCATAGATAATGTTATACTTGTCAAAGGTCTCAAACATAATCTCATTAGTGTTAGCCAACTTTGTGACAAAGGAAACTTAGTCACCTTTGATTCAAAATGTTGTTTGATAAAAAGGCAAGACACTAATGAAATTGTGCTAATTGGGCACCGTGTTGACAATGTATACATGATTAATCTAAATGAAGTTTCCTCAAATGATGTGAAATGCCTTGTTAGTAAAAATGATGAAACTTGGTTATGGCATCGTAGAGTAGCTCATGCTAACATGGACCATCTTAACAAGTTGGTCTCTAAAGAGTTAGTAATTGGCTTACCAAAGCTACGTTTTGAAAAAGACGTCCTTTGCGACGCATGTCAAAAGGGAAAACAAGTAAAGGCCTCTTTTAAATCCAAAAACGTTGTTTCAACAACAAGGCCATTACAACTTTTGCACATGGATTTATTTGGTCCTTCTAGGACTATGAGCTTTGGTGGCAATTACTATGCTTTAGTTATTGTTGATGATTACTCTCGATTTACATGGACCTTGTTCTTAGCAAACAAGAGTGATGCATTTCGAGCATTCAAAAGATTAGCCAAAGTTATTCAAAATGAAAAGAATTTGCATATATCATCTATTAGAAGTGATCATGGTGGAGAATTTGAAAACAATCTTTTTGAAACTTTTTGTGAAGAAAATGGCATTGAGCATAATTTTTCCTCTCCTAGAACACCACAACAAAATGGTGTGGTTGAAAGGAAAAATCGTCATTTAGAAGAAATGGCGAGAACTATGCTCAATGAGGCTAATATTCCTAAGTACTTTTGGGCGGATGCGGTTAGTACCGCGTGTTATGTTATGAATAGGATTATCATTCGACCTATTCTTAAGAAAACACCGTACGAATTGTACAAAGGAAGAAAGCCAAATATTTCCCACCTTCACGTCTTTGGTTGTAAATGCTTTATTCTAAATAATGGAAAAGATAACTTAGGCAAATTTGATGCTAAGGCTGATGAAGGAATCTTCTTAGGCTACTCTTTAACTAGCAAAGCTTTTAGAGTATATAATAAACGCATCATGACTATGGAAGAAAGTATTCATGTCGCTTTTGATGAAACTAACCGTTGTTGTGCTAGAAAAGATTTTGATGAAAATGTAGAAAACTTCGATTCACTAAATTTGAATGGTGAAGACAAAGAAAAAGATTTAAATGAAGCCTCTACAAGCTCAACAAAGGATAGTGTTCAAGTTGAAGAAATTGAACCATCACAAGCACAAATAAATGCACTTCCAAAGGATTGGCGTACTTCAAAGGATCATCCTCTAGACAACGTCATTGGTGATGTTTCGAAAGGGGTAACAACTCGATCCACTTTTAGAAATTTATTTGTATATAGTGCTTTTGTTTCTCAAATTGAACCATCTACCATTGAGTCCGCAATTGATGATGAACATTGGGCTATGGCAATGCAAGAGGAGCTTAACCAATTCAAACGAAATGACGTTTGGGAATTGGTGCCTAAACCAAGTAATCAAACAATTGTAGGAACAAAATGGGTTTTTAGAAATAAACTCGATGAAAATGGTACAATTGTTAGAAACAAAGCTAGATTAGTAGCTAAAGGTTATAATCAAGAGGAAGGCATTGACTATGACGAAACTTATGCTCCCGTAGCTAGATTAGAAGCAATTAGGATGTTACTTGCTTTTGCATCCTCTTATAACTTCAAACTTTATCAAATGGATGTTAAGAGTGCCTTTCTTAATGGTTTCATTAAAGAAGAAGTATATGTTGAACAACCTCCCGGTTTTGAGGATTATGAAAATCCTAATCATGTTTTTAAACTCAAGAAAGCTCTTTATGGTCTTAAACAAGCTCCAAGAGCTTGGTATGAACGTTTGAGCAAGTTTTTAATAGAAAAGGGTTTTAGAAGAGGGAAGGTTGATACAACTTTATTTATCTTGATTGAAAACAAAAATATCCTTTTGGTACAAGTTTATGTCGATGACATAATTTTTGGTTCAACTAACGAATCACTTTGCAAGTTTTTCTCAAACCTCATGCAAAGTAAATTTGAAATGTCCATGATGGGCGAACTCAACTTCTTCCTTAGTCTGCAAATCAAACAAGGAAAAGAAGGAACTTTCGTTAGCCAAACCAAATATTGTAAGGAACTGCTCAAAAGATTTGGAATGGACAATGCTAAGGCAATGGACACACCAATGAGCACTACTTGCTACCTTGACAAAGATGAACAAGGTAAAAGTATAGATGTAAAGAAGTATAGAGGCATGATAGGATCATTACTTTATCTAACGGCAAGTAGGCCAGATATCATGTTTAGTATATGCATGTGTGCGAGATACCAAGCTAATCCTAAGGAATCTCACTTAAGTGCGGTAAAAAGGATTATGAAGTATCTCATAGGAACATTAAATGTTGGATTGTGGTATCCGAAAGGATCCACTTGTGATTTAATTGGTTATTCCGATTCCGATTTTGCCGGTTGCAAATTGGATAGGAAAAGCACTAGCGGCACTTGTCACTTGCTAGGAAACTCTCTTGTTTCATGGCATAGTAAGAAACAAGTAAGTGTAGCCTTGTCTACCGCCGAAGCCGAGTATGTAGCCGCCGGTAGTTGTTGCGCCCAAATTTTATGGATGAAACAACAACTTATGGACTATGGACTCATGCTTGATCACATTCCTATCAAATGTGATAATACTAGTGCAATAAATTTAACCAAGAATCCGGTTCAACATTCAAGAACCAAGCATATTGAGATTAGACATCACTTCATAAGAGACCATGTTGAAAAGGGTGATGTGGTTATTGAATTTGTCGAAACTAGTAAACAACTAGCGGACATCTTCACTAAACCTTTATGTAAAGAAAGTTTTTTTAACATCCGAAATGAACTTGGTATCTTGGATTCTAATCTAATATGATTTGTTTGAATTCATTGAATTTATATTGCTATTTTTGTATCTCTTACTAATTTAAGCATTGGAGATATCCAATTAGCCATTGTTTTGTAGGTTTATGAGTTGATGAATGAGTGATTAATCTTGAGGTAGATTAAAGAATTTGAAGATTATAAACAATGGAAGATCAACAAATTGAAGTTTATAATGGTTTAAGTGAGTATATACATGATGGAACTCAAAGGATTGAAGAAAGAACCACCAAAGGATGAAAATTTGGTGATTTTGGGCAAAATGATGCATGTTGCATCGATGTAACCAAGCTTTGCATCGATGCAAAGCACACGACGTGCCATGTGCATCGATGCAAAGGCTATTGCATCGATGCAAACACGACCAAATTGCACAAAAACACGTGAATTTGGCATTTTTGAGCAACAAAACCCCACTTTTTCATCATCTTCAACCTCACAACTCATATCCCCACATTCAAACCTCCATCACCTCCAAAACAAGCTCACATATAGCTTCATACAACTCACAAAACTTTGATACCCACTACAAACAAATCACATATTTGAAGTCCCCACATACTCCTCTACAAAACCCATAAAACAAAATCATCCACAATGCCTAGAATCAAGAGAACCATCAAGAAGTCAAAAGGCTCTTCAAGTGTGGTTCCACCTCCAAATGATCATCCTTTGGCAAGGTACTTTGCTTCTAATGAAGATCTTCAATTCTATGAGGCAAGGCTCGCCGGAAGAAAGGAAATTCCTCCGAGGTATTTGGATCCGACCCTTCTTGTCATTCATAAGTTTGATACTCTTAAGGCTATTCTAGTTCATCAAGGCCTCATGGATTTTGTTCAAATTAAGAGTAAATATTATCCGGATTTAGTTGCCATAGCCTATAGTACACTCATGATTGAGATTGTTGAGGAAGATGAATCAAATTTCACATTATTCTTCAAGATAGGAAGAAAGGATTATAGGCTAGATGGTGATGAGTTAGCCACCATTTGGGAGTTGCCAAATCAAGGTGACTTGTTTCAAGGTGGTAAAACCCCAATTGATGAATGGGGTTATTCAAAGGACAATGCCATGCATTTGTTCAACCTTGTACAAGGAGCTCACTCCAAAATTAGTTGCAATTCAATGAGTGCGGAACATAGAACTTTGTTATATCTAGTCACCTATGTATTGCAACCTAGAATATCCGGGCATGCAAATGTAAATGATGAAAATTTGATTGTCATGTGGGCTATGATAAATGGGATTAAGATTAATTGGCCATACTTTATAGTACAACATATGATTAGGCTCAAGATGAAGGATAGGAATGGTGGATTAGGATTCCTTTGCCTATGGTCTAAAGTCTTTGATTATGTTGGTATTGATGTATCAAATGAGATTGCCAAGGAAGTACCACCTCAATCTTGTATCAACACTCATCTTCTCAACAAAATGGGAAGAAGAAATATTGATGAACAAGGTCCTCAAGAGCAAGCTCCTCCACAAGCACCTCAAGCTCAAGAACCACCCTCCTTGGTTGATGTAATGAGAGAATTACAATCCATCAACCAAAACATCCAAAGGATTGAAGTAGAGCATGGTAGGCAACTTCAAGCACTTAATCGTCGTGTGTCTCGTGTAGATCATCGCACGGGTCGCTTGGATCGTCGTATTGATGACTTATATGAGCATTTCGGCATCCACCTACCATATGAAGAGGATACTGATGATGATGAAGACCAAGATTGATTGTCTCCTCTTCATCAAGTCACTTTTTATTGCTTTATGCTCATTTGATTATATGAATTGTTAAACTAACTCGTAGTAGGCTAAGGATTTCTATTATGGTTTAAATACTTTGATATTTCCTTCATAAATAACTCAAAATAGGCTTGGTACCCCTATTTTAAGTTAATGTGCCTGCCTTGATATATTTCATTTCTTTAGGGGGAATTATGCATGCTTGTTATATATATAAAAAGAGGAAATCAAATTCTTTTTGAAAGGGAGAATATCTCATCCTTGAGATTAATAGAGAAATTGAACTTAAAAAAAAATTCATTGTTTTATGCATGCTTCTATGACACATTTCAAACTCCTTTCTTTTTGATAATGTCAAAAGGGGGAAGAAAAGTTTGAGGATATTTGAAGTTTTGAACTTTTGAAAAAGAAGAAGTTTGAGGATTTGAAAAGAAGAAATAAGTTTGCGAAACAATGATTTCAAAAAGACTTCCGCTAAGCAAAAACTTTGATATCTAAATCGTTTTCTTTGATAAACGCCCTTTAAGGGAACAAATGCACATATTTAGGGGGAACTCTTGCAAAATTTTTTTTGTGAAGTCTTCTCCAAAGCTTTCTATAAAACAAAGTGCATTATTGTTGCTTTCAAAATCATTTATAAATGCATATCCTCAAAATTGGTTTGTCATTATCAAAAAGGGGGAAATTGTAAATCATGTTGCTTGTATGCGAAGTTTGTATTCGTAGGTTTTGATGAATGACAAACCAACAAACGACATGAAAGACAAACCAACAAACAACTTGAATGAACAAGCATGTTGAAAGATCAACCAACATTGAGGAATGAAGAGTTGAAAGCAACACAACAACAACAAGAAACTCAAGTCCACAACATTTGAAGACAAGTATAGTGTCTTAGGACTTAGGTAACTTCTTGTTAAGAACCAATTGCTAAATCTCTCAACACACACTCACAAAATGTTTTGATGCACATCTTGCAATTCGATGCTAGCCAAATGGTTTAAAACTTGTTTTCAAAGGTACAAAAGCATAGGAATTGACTCCAACAAGTTTGAGATCAATCCTAAGTATTTTGAAGTGATTTTAAGCCATTCTTTAAGGTTTGCATCGATGCACACTCATCTTGCATCGATGCAAAGCATGCGACGACTTGTTACATCGATGCAAAGATGTTTGCATCGATGCAACCTAGCTGAAAATTCAAATTTCAGCTTCAAAGACACATTTGCATCGATGCAAAGTGTTATGCATCGATGCAAATGATTCAAAAACATAAAAAACGGCTAGTTTTGACAAAAAGACTCCATCCCATTAACTCCCCAACGTTTCTAAGGTTTGGGGAGTCTATAAATAGATGGATTGAAGTCTTATTTCAGATACTTGAGTATTTGCAAACTATCTTGTTCATATTCTTTCATTCTACACATTTTTTAAGGTGTTATAATACACAATTTGAGAGAGCAATATCAATTGGTTCAATAGTGCTAAACTTGTAATCATACACTCTTCTAGAGAGTACTCATTTCGTCTCAACAATTCTTTGAGAATTGTTTTCTTGTACACTTTGTAAATTGGAGTGTGATCTCCAAGGTTGAGTCAAGAGTTATAAACACTATAGTCGGTGAGGATACCAAAGAGGTATACTAAGTACTCAAGGCAAATCTTAGAGAAGGTATCTCTAAGTGGAGTGGGTTAGTATACGAGTGGTGATCATATACCGTGAGGTGTTAGAAACTAAGGACTCGGATTGTAAAAGGTTTTGCGCGAGCACCTTGAAGCTTGGCAATAGTGGAACTTCTCAATAGCGATTGAGAAAGAAAGTGGACGTAGGACAAGGATTGTGCCGAACCACTCTAAATAGCGTTTGCATCTCTCCAAACTCATCTCTTCAATATTATTGTCTTTTACCTTTGAGCAAATAAATTGTGATCGAAAAGTAGCTTCGTAAGTACTTAAGGAATAGCTTAAGTCCAATTGGTGAAAAGCTTGATCAATTTATTTGAGTTGGTGTCTATTGGAAAGTAAAAGCTCCTTATAAATGCTTAGCAATTGAGTTAAGCTCTTGGAAAAATACTAGTACAATAACACTTTTGTATATTGTCTTTAACTTTCGCAAAAAGATTCATTGTTGTTGCAATACTCAATTCACCCCCCCTCTTGAGTAATTGTGCATAGGTTCTACAAATTTATGTGGGATATGATTCTTCTTCTATAGTGAGGTATCTTCAGATACAAATAAGAGATGTATTTAAAGCTCAATTTGCAGATTGTCATTTTGATTAATCAAAATTTCTAACATTAGGGGGAGAAAATAAGCTTCTTGAAAAAGAACTTAATTGGAATACATAATCCTTAATGCATTTACATGCTCGATCAAAGCAATGTGAATTAGAAGTTCAAAAGATTATACATTTACAAAGAATAGTAAATGAATTGCCTGATGCATTTTTTGATACAAAAAGGATTACCAAATCCTATATATTAGCTAAAAATTCTCCAATTCATATTGATGTCCCAGTCGGACAAATGGCCACCGAAACAAATTCACGTCAGAAGCATGGTAGGCCTATCCTTTCAAAGACAAAAACCCTCGAAAAAGATAAGAGGTAAATACTATTCTTGTTGAAAAGAATAAAGACATAGTAAAGACACCTGCAGCTGTCTAAAATTCTGATATAATTTTGACGCCAGAAGACGTTCAGGTACCTGAAAATACTAAAAACTGTGAAAATGATGAGATCTCGAAAATTATGTCTTTACAAGAGAAAAATAGAACCGAAATAAAATAATTGTCAACAAAATATTTACATATAATGTGGCATTACACATCATGCATGAAAGTAAGGGTCTTGAGCCAAGAACAGTCGAAGAATGTCGACAAAGGAATGATTGGCCGAAGTGGGAAGAAGTTATGAAGACTGAGTTAGACTTACTTGTAAAATGTGAAGTCTTTGGACCTGTAGTTCGTACACCAGAAGATGTAAAATCTGTTGGATACAAATGGGTATTTGTGAGAAAACGAAATGAGAAAAATAAAGTTGTATGTTATAAAGTTTGACTTGTGGCATAAGATTTTTCACAAAGGCCCGATATAGATTATGAAGAAACATATTTTCCTGTAGTAGATGTTGGGCCAACCGTGGGGAGCTCTCAACAACCGGAGAGACTTTAGGGAGGAATCAAGTGAGAGAACATAAGATGAGAAGACACCACATCCAACTCAAAACCTTAAGGTAGTAAGTTAATAGGTCTCTCATCTTATAAACCCATCACTCTTCCTTGCTTTTTTTCATGTTGGAATAACTTCATACACTCCTCACACTTGTAACATTAACAATCTCCTCTTCAAGTGTGGGCCTCCACATCAAGCATCAACTCCCCCTCTTTCTAGCTCCTCCACTACGAGTATTCGTCCATCACACCGCCGTAAAACACCGCGGAACACACTGCCCAGACCACCTTTTCCGGGAAGACTTTCGATGCTTCACCTTGAATACCCCTTAAAACCAATAGACCAATTAACCATCGGCTCTGATACCACTTTGTTGGGCCGCCTGTGGGGAGCTCTCGACCACCGGGAAGATTTTGGAGAGGAATCAAGTGAGAGAATCTTATGTTCTCCTCCCTGAAGTCTCCTCGGTTGTCGAGAGCTCTCCACGGTTGACCCAACAAAGTGGTATCAGAGCCGATAGTTAATTGGTCTGGTGGTTTTAAGGTGTATTCAAGGTGAAATATCGAAAGTCTTTTCTACAAAGGTGGTTTGGGCGGCGTGTCCCGCGGTGTTTTGCGGTGGTATGATGGACGAATACTCGTGGTAGAGGAGCTAGAAAGAGAGGGAGTTGATGCTTGATGTGGAGGCTTACACTTGAGGGGAAGATTGTTAATGTTGCAAGTGTGAGGAGTGTATGAAATTAGTCCCACATCAAAGAAAGCAAGGAAGAGTAAGGAGTTTATAAGATGAGAGACCCATTAGCTTACTACCAGTATGAAAGAGCCTAGCAGTGGAAATGACACAAATCTCCAACACAAGAACAATATGGAAGCACTTACAACATAATATGGCAACAACTATGAACAAACAAATATAACAAGTAAAGCAATAATAAGAACACACTGAGATTAAGCTTACAAATAAAAAGTAGGTTTAATTACTCTGTTGGTCCCTATAGTTTTGCTAAATTTTCAATTAGGTCCCTATACTTTTTTTTCTTTTTAATTGAGTCCTTGCACCAAAATTTTTTTTAATTAGGTCCCTATACTTTTTCTTCCTTTTATTTAGGTCCTTATACCAATTTTTTTTTAGTTGGGTCCCTATAAAATTAAGCCAATTACTACTAAAAAGGACTTAATTAAAAAAAAATTTAATGCAGGGATTCAATTAAAAAGAAAAAAAAGTATAAGGACCTAATTAAAATTTTCACGAAACTATAGAGACCAACAGAGTAATTAAACCTAAAAAGTAAGAAGATGAAAAATACCCAAAAAACAGAGCTGCTGTCAAAGCCAATTTCTCCCTCTGAAGACCTCCAAATAAAATTCAGTCCAAATTTCACGTCGATCCAACGGTGAAAAAATGAGAAACTGCCGTTCAAACATTGTTGCTCTGTGTCAAAATGGGAAACCTAATTTCTCCCTTGCGAAGCTAATTTCTCTCACTGAATACTTCCAATCAACATCTTCACCGACCAGAATGAATAACAAGGTGAGTGAAACTCGTAGTTCAAATTTCAAGCCGATCCAATGGTGAATAAATGAGAAACGGCCATTTGAAATTTACTGCTTTTGCATAAAAACGAGAATTTTGTTTTCCATCTTCTCTCTCACTTGGTGGCTACTCTCTCACTCTCAAAATTGACCCCAAAATATTATTAGGGTTGTGGTACAATGAGCACAAAGGGACACCCTCAAAATGTTGGGCTTGAGCCTCACAAAGTAGAGAAAAAAAACCATCAAATTTCCCCCTTCTTTACTAGGTGGAGGTCCTCGGCATTCCGGCGATCAAACAACATGTTTCAAGCTTTTATCTTGACAATGCTTTTGTCATCATATCAGCACCATTGTCATCCGTGTGAACTTTCTCAAGTTCTAACAACTTGGAATCTAACACATCCCATATCCAGTGATACCTAACATCGATATGTTTAGATCTTGCATAAAAAGTAGAATTCTTGGCAAGATGAATAGCACTTTGACTATCACACAACAACACATAACGGTCTTGCTTGAAACCAAGTGCTACAAGAAACTTCTTCATCCACAATAACTCTTTACATTCTTCAGTTGCTGCAATAAACTCTGCTTCTGTGGTAGAAAGTGCAACACACTTCTGTAACCTTGACTGCCACGAAATAGCTCCCCCTGCAAATTTGGTCAAATAACCTGAAGTAAACTTTCGAGAATCAATATATTCTGCCATGTCTGCATAGTAAAGCCAACTAGCAAAGGTTTCTCAATACTAAAACTCAAACTCAAGTTAGTTGTACTTTTGAGATATCTCATAATCCATTTAACAGCATTCCAATATTCTTTACCTGGATTAGAGAGAAAATGACTCACAATACCAACCACATGAGCAATGTCTGGTCTAGTACACACCATAACATATATCAAGCTTCCAACAGCTGAGGCATAAGGAATTTCATCCATTGTTTGATTCTCTTCATCAGTGGTTGGACATTGCTTGGTGCTCAACTTAAAATGAGGAGCAAAAGAGCTAGCAACACATTTGGCATCATTCATGCCAAACCTTTGAAGCACCTTCTTTGTGTACTTCTTCTGTGACAAATAAAGTTTTTTGGAATCTCTATAACGAGTAATAGTCATGCCCACAATCTGTTTGGCAAGACCCAAGTCCTTCATAGTAAAGAACTTGCTCGACTGTTTCTTCAACTCATTAATCATCAAAGCATTCTTGCCCACAATCAAAATATCATCCACATAAAGTAAAAGAATGATAAAATCACCATCAGAAAATTTTTGCACAAATACACAATAATCCGAAGTTGTTTTACGGTAACCATACTCCCCATAACATTTTAAATATCTTGTACCACATTTTCCTTTTCTTTAACAACAAAGCCCTCCGATTGCTCTGATGCCACTTTGTTGGGCCAACCGTGGGGAGCTCTTGACAACCGGGAAGACTTCGAGAAGGAATCAAGTGAGAGAACATAAGATGAGAAGACACCACATCCAACTCAAAACCTTAAGGTAGTAAGTTAATGGGTCTCATCTTATAAACTCCTCACTCTTCCTTGCTTTCTTTGATATGGGACTAATTTCATACACTCCTCACACTTGTAACATTAACAATCTCCCCCCTAAGTGTGAGCCTCCATATCAAGCATCAACTCTCCCTCTTTCTAGCTCCTCCACCACGAGTATTCGTTTATCACACCGCTGCAAAACACCGTGGGACACGCCGCCCGGAGCACCTTTGTCGAGAAGACTTTCGATACTTCACCTTAAATACCCCTTAAAACCACCAGACCGATTAATCATCGGCTCTGATACCACTTTGTTGGGCAGCTGTGGGGAACTCTCGACAACTAGGGAGATTTCGGGGAGGAATTAAGTGAGAGAACATAAGATGAGAAGACACCACATCCAAATCAAAACCTTAAGGTAGTAAGTTAATGGGTCTCTCATCTTATAAACTCCTCACTCTTCCTTGCTTTTTTTATGTGGGACTCACTTTATACACTCCTCACACTTGCAACATTAACAGTAGATGCAATAACATTGCGTTTTTTTGTCAGTTTATCCACATACCATAAATTGCATATGCATCTAATAGATGTGATAACAACCTATTTATACAGATCATTAGATCGTGATATCTATATGAAAGCCCCTAAAGGACTAAAGATATCTAAACGATTCCATGAATATTCGCAGGGGTTATACTCAGTAAAATTACAAAGATCTTTATATGGTCTAAAGCAATCTGGACGAATATGGTATAATTATCTTATTGAGTATTTGACCAAAAACGGATTTAAGAATGATGATATCTGCCCATGTGTTTTCATAAAGAAATCTGCATCTGGATTCATTATAATTACTGTGTACGTTGATGATTTAAATATCATTGAAACCCTTGAAGAGATTCCAACATTATAAAAGCTCTAAAAAAAGAGTTTAAGATGAAAGATATTGGAAAGACTAAATTTTGTCTACGATTTTAATTTTAGAAAAATATTAAGGAGTCAAAACTTTTTCATCAACATTGGCTAATACTTTGCCAATACCTTATTTTTATACTATTAGAATTTAAATTTTAGAGTTTAAAAAATTAGAATTTAGTATTTTTTTTACTAAAGATAGAGAAACTCGAACTCGCGACCTCTTAAATGAGTATGAGAAAACTATGTTATTTGAGTTATAACTCTTTGATTAAAATTTAGTATTTAGAGTGTAAAATATTAGTTAAATATTAATTAAAAATAATAATTTTTGTTAGTCATGCATTCTTAATTTTATTATCTACAAAATTGAGATAAGACATACAAATTACAAACGTATTTTTTTCTACTCTCATTTAAACAGAAAATATACAAATTTTATTTAAAAGAAAATATAAAATTTTTATTGGTAATTCTCTCAACACGTATCTCTAAATTTGGGTCACTTCCTTGTCGAAACTATGTAAGTATCTACAACCAAATTGAATTGGTGGTTACTTTACTAGTTTATTTAAGTAAGTGCTGGGAATTCAAATTCTATCTTACATACAATAATTTAATGGCTAATAGTCTTTAAATAGAACTCAAATCTACAATAAATTAATTCTTGGTTCCAAAAATTAAGGAATACTGTGAGAAAAAAAAGTATGCCAGCGTTTAACTATAGAAAAAAAATATTTTTTTATTTTTAATATTGAATTAACAATAATATTTTTTAAATTTTGAATTTTATTTTTAATAAAATGTGGAATAATTTAATTTAAGAAGTAGAAATTAGACCATCCAATTTTTGAGAGGTACAAAAACTAGACTTCTCTAATTTATGTACCTAAAATTTTTTTATTTTTTAAATACAAATTGAAAAGTTATATTTATATACCTTTCACAATTTTAAAAAACACAAAAAATTACTATGTTAAGGTGCACTCATCCCCTTGTATATCTAAATTTTTTAGCTCAAGAAAAATTCTCTAAACTAAACACCTAAGAAAATAAATAAATAAATAAGCACAGAAAGTGGAAGCACAGTCACGTCCGTTAGGTTTTTTATATGTTACTTGAGCGTCCAATTGTGTTGTCGTAATCGCTTATCATCTTGGCTTCTGTAACCAAAAGGATTATTGGCGCTATCAAAAACCATAGACGGTGATAACGGACAAAATAAATCTCATTATTTTCTTCTCCCCTTGTATTTTTCTTCTCCTTTTTTTTCTTCTTGTTTTTTAATTTTATTTTCCATCTCTTTCTTTGAAAACCCTAATCCCGTGAGCTTGTGTGGGGAAATCGGATAACGCAATTCTCTTCTCCGAATTTTGTCTCAGGTAGCAATTTCTATTCCCTAATTCTTTCGTGGCTTCTTATGCTTTTATTCCCGTGGATCTCAATTTAACCGCGCGCTCTCTGTAACAATTTACTCGATGAATTTTAGTATTGACTAGATTGTTTGCTACATATTAATCCGTTTTAGCAATTTTGTTTCTAGAATTTCAATTGCATCTGCACTTTGTTGTCGCACCAAAAAGTTTTTAGAATTTCAGCTGATTTTTGGGCATAATTTTATTTACTTATTTATACTTTATTTTGTTTTTCCTTTTATCGAATAAATGGCATGAGGACATCTAGAAATTTTAAATGCACTGTGTTGAATTTTTCTTTCTTAGAATATATTTATGCGATGTACCGATGCATTTGGGATATCCGATGGTTGATTGTGTAATGGATTTTGCTGTCCCAGGGACTGCAACTATTTGTGGTTCCTTTTGAACAGGTTTAACTGTTTAGGGTTGTTGTCTTAAAATGGCATCGGTGTCTAGTCAGCCGCAGTTCCGTTACACTCAGCCGCCGTCAAAGGTGCTTCATTTGAGAAACTTGCCATGGGAGTGCACAGAGGAGGAACTTGTTGAACTTGGAAAGCCATTTGGGAAGGTTGTGAACACAAAATGCAACGTAGGAGCAAATCGAAATCAAGCGTTCATTGAATTTGTGAGTGGGTTTTGTGTTTTGATATTTTGTTTTTGCCTTCCCTCTATTTTGTTTTTCCCTTTTGTGTAAAATATCTGATTTTTGGTTGCAAATATCAATACCTCCAGGCAGATTTAAATCAAGCTATTGCAATGATATCATACTATGCGTCATCTTCGGAGCCGGCTCAAGTACGGGGGAAAACTGTATATCTGCAATATTCAAATAGGCAAGAAATAGTGAATAACAAAACCGCTGCAGATGTTCCTGGGAATGTATTGTTGGTGACAATTGAGGGTGCGGATGCACGCCTAGTCAGCATTGATGTTTTGCACTTGGTATGAGATTGCATGTGCACTAGTTTTATGCTAAAATTGTCATATCATGAGGATGTTGGTCATTTAGTTTTGTGATTAGGTTTTTCTTTGTCAGGATATATATGGAAAAATTGTTGACATGTATGTAAATGAATCAGCAGGCCCATGTCAAGGCAATATCTTTGATGGCAGCTTAGTGCTTTGGGAGAAATAGCGCTTGTGTGTTTGTCTCCTTTCTCCTTTCCTTAACACTACCTCTTTCTTCCCTATTTTCCTTCCCTCAACTCCTACCATTCTTATAGTTTAGGATGTTGCCATTTTTAAAAATTTGTGCATTTGTGCTTCATTTTCATATCATCTGCGGCAGCATTTTGCTTGTGGCATATCTAGATTTTTTCCTTGCTAGAGTATGTTGTATTAATTTTATTTTTGTTCCAAGTTCCAACTATGTTTGGTTGTGCCTTGGATTTTGCAAGTGCAGACTAAATGTTCCTTTTAATCTTGGGAATTGAATTTCTGGTTTTTTGCATGAGTCGGAGTTCAATAGGGGATTTATTTCACAAATCCTTTGTTTGAATATTGAATCAACTATTCAAGTATATATGTGAATTATATTGCTACCATTCAACACTTTTTAATAAAAGAATTACCTAAAATGAGTGACTAGGCTAACCCCCTTAGAGCTTTAGAGAAATCTCTGGCTAGGCATTGTTTAGTTTCTTGATTTTCAATTTATTCTGGTCCTTGCTCACAATCTTCTATTTCTTCTGATGTTGACTTAAGCAACTAAAGCAGTACTTTATTAACATTTTGAGACATTTATTGACTTGAATTTGAATAGTGTTATTTTAATCCAATCTTTGTTTTGTCCATTATTCTTACCCCTCTACAAAAAGTGATGTGTTTTTCTTTCAAGTAAGAGATGAATTGCTTTTCTTTTATCCGAAAATTCTAGGTTTCTGAGTGTTCCCAGTTTTCCACAATATAGCTTAGAAGGCACCAGACATTCTTCATTTTATGTTCAACTAGTTAGTTCCATCTTATTAAATAAGTAAATATTGTATTGAATTTATTATTCACTTATGCAGGTATTTTCAGCCTTTGGGTTTGTGCATAAGATTACTACTTTTGAGAAGACAGCAGGATTCCAGGTTTAACCATAGCCTATCCCTGTTTAATGTCATTTTTTAATCCTATGAACACATTCTTATTCCTACAACTTGTCAGGCCCTGGTGCAATTCTCAGATGCAGAGACTGCCACATCTGCTAAGGATGCTTTGGATGGAAGAATAATTCCTAGGTGACTTTTGTGTTACTTGTTTGACATGATATTTAGTTCAATTGCTGTTGATCATATGGCTCTAGATGCGGTGCACATCTTCTTAGACTTGTCATTGTTCAACTGTTGTATTTCCACACACTGGCACTTCTTTTGTAATTACTTTGCTATGTAGGTTCAGACTTTGCTGTTGCGCTTCTTCATAATCATATTAATTATGCCTACCTAAGTAATTACAGCTAGATAAATCTTGTGCTAACTATGAGTTGGGCTGCCAATCTTAAACATCAATTAGTTATTAGATCTTGTAAATTGTGATTACTCAAAACTTTGTTCTCTATTTCTTTCTGATGATTGGTGTTTATCCTCTCTCTCTCTCTCTCTCTCTCTCTCTCTCTCTCTCTCTCTCTCTCTCTCAGGTATCTGCTCCCTGAGAATGTGGGGCCATGTACCCTTAGGATTACTTATTCTGGACATTCAGATCTAAGTGTTAAGTTTCAGAGCCATAGGAGCAGGTAATGCTAATTTCCATGGTACTTTTGGCTTTCGACAAGTCAAGTTTTCCTTTTGTCTTCAGTTTATTCTTGTTATAGGATTTTCTAACTTTTAATTAATGTTTTTCTTGCTTCAGAGACTACACAAATCCTTACCTTCCTGTTGCTCAGTCAGCTATGGAGGGAAGTGGTCAGGTAACATTTTGATAGTATACCTTTTTATTCAAGGGAGGAGTAATATGACATTTCTTATTTGCTTATTGTTTGCATGTGCAATTATGCTTTCTTAATTTACTTAGTTGAAAGTGAACATTTACTTCATGTACATTAGTAAGATGTGTGTCTTCTTCTAAGAGGCTGTTGTGCATGCTGACTTGCATACTCTACAATTTTTCAAAATTGATTTGTTTTCAATTTTTGTAGGCCGTGGTAGGTTTGGATGGGAAAAGAATAGAGACTGAGAGCAATGTTCTTCTTGCATCTATTGAGAATATGCAATATGCTGTGACATTGGATGTCTTACACATGGTACTTTAAATCATGATCAGTGATCACTGTCTTATTTATTTATTTATTAGAAATGCAGTTTAGTTGACAATATCATAACTTTTTTTGGTTTTTGATGACAGGTTTTCTCTGCTTTTGGTCCTGTTCAAAAGATTGCAATGTTTGATAAGAATGGTGGTTTACAAGCTCTGATTCAATATCCAGGTTAGGATAGGTTTGAAGCTTTTTTTCTCTCTTTAATCTGTCATGACATAATTGAGATATTGACATGCTTTGTGTTACAGATATACAGACAGCTGTTGTGGCCAAGGAAGCTTTGGAAGGACACTGCATATATGATGGAGGGTTTTGCAAGCTTCACATATCATACTCGCGTCATACTGATCTTAGTATAAAGGTAAACAGACAAGACAACTGGTAAAATGAGGATTGTACCATTTATATCAATGCTTGAAATTGTACATAAATAGGGAAATATGCAGGAGATCGTTTCTAGGTGCCCAATCTTGAAATTTCTGTGCATATATTATGGCTTCTGTTAAATTTTAAAGTTAAACTTTGATTTGTGTAAATACAGGTCAACAATGACAGGAGTAGGGATTATACCATTCCCAATACACCAGTGGTGAACCCCCAGCCGTCACTCTTAGGGCAACATCCTGTTCCCATGGTTGGTGCCCCTAGTCAACAGTACAATGGGGCTCCACCTCCGGCTCAGTATACTCCAATTTCCGAGCAGACTATGCTGCCCCCATCTCAGGCTGCTTGGGGGGCAGCGCCGCAGGCAGGACCTCAGTCTATGCCACAGTCCATGCCGCAGTCTATGCCAATGCAAATGCATAACAATGCTTACATGCCACCACCTGGATCTATGCCACCACAAGTGGCTCCTGGAATGCACTATCCAACTCACAGCATGCAATCGACGCCGACATTGCCCACATATGGATCTGATCGCATACAATAGTATGTTTTCGTCTCTCCTATGTTGTCTCAAATAGACCAACATTGGCCAACGCAGTCAACTGGGGGCATATGCAGAAGTGAGTTATTTCCAATGTATATGTGAAGATTCCCCATTTTGTGGGAGGCCTTTGTTTGAATAGGCTTTCCCTGTTGTTTTCTCCATTGTTATTTTTGAGATTTTCAGTGGACTTGTAAGCAGTTGGTCAAGAACTGTTAGTTGACTTGAGTACTATGGAACAACCTATTCAGTTTTAACTCTATTGCCTCTACTTTTTTCTCCTTTTTTCCTTTGGCACATTTTTCCTTTTCAGTGATTCCTAGAATCGTAGTGGCTTGAATTAGTAATTGTATAAGGACTAAGATTGTTATTAAAATGATTTTAATCATAAAATAAATATATATGATCAATCAGAATATTTGATGGATTGAATGTTGATTGGTGTAAATACTTTTTACATTGTTGTTATCATGTGCTTTATGGCACAAAAGCCACAAAATAGATAAACTCTTTGAAAAAAAAACAATCTACTAAGTATTAAAGTCTCGCTAAATATTAAAAATACAATTAAATGTCACTAGTGATTATAATGATTTAGGACCCCTCAAACACTAAATACTAACATAAAAAAGGATAACTAAAAGCCTAAAAGTCATAATTATTTTCATTTATCGGCTGAGTCATAATTCTGATTTATGCACCTCTTATGTTTACAACGGCTGCGTTTGATTAGTGTATACCAAAAGACATAGACACTGAAACATAAATAAAGAAGATATACACACAAGACACATAAATTATTAAAAAGTCTATAATATCCTTATTATTTACCTTCACCACAACTATTACCAGATTCTTTATCAATCCCAAAAAATAAATAACAAAATTTCAATAATTTTAACAATAAATTTAACCATTAATGGCAGCAAGAACTCTATTTAATAATCAATTCAACAATTTTTTTTTAAAGAAAAAAGATTAAAACAAATCTGGAAAAGAGTGGACAGAGAGAAAGAATCGGAGAAATGCGGCAGTGGAGAAGCAGCAGGAAAGAAGCGGAAGTGGCGGACTTGAAGAGGGAGAAGAAGAACAACGAATTTGAAGATAACGTGAAAAACGGATCTCTAGGCAACCATGGCAAAAGGTGACGATGACGGTGATAGAATAGAAGCGAAGAACAAAGAAAAAAGAGAAAGAGGAAGGAGGGAACGAAGAGAGGCAACGGTTGTTTGGTTGGAGAAAGGGAGGAGAAAGGTGGAGATGGTGGTTTGGGTGTGAGGGAGAAAAGGAAGAAGATCTAATGCAGAGAGAGGAAGGAGAAAGAAGATCTGTAAAGGGCATAATTAAAAAAAAATGAAAAAAATTGTGTCTATGTCTAAAAATTTGTGTTCCATCCCTCGGTCTAGTATACAAATTTTGTGTATTTGTGTACTTGCGAGTTCATCCGTGTCTGCTAAAAATCTGTCTCAACAAATAAATAATGAATGTGTACTGCTGTGTCTATGCCTCTGTGTCTATGTTTCTCAAACCAAACGCTGCCATCATGACTAGTATTTACAAATGAGATCTTGAGGGAGATCAACTATGACGAGTTAATACTCAATTTGGTCCATGAAATTTGAAGTCGGATTCAATTTGACCCTTAAAATTCTAATGGACTCAAATTGGACTCCAAAATTTATAATTGTAACTCACATTAATCCTTGAACTAATCTCCGTTAGCGATGTGTTGATTTGGTATATTAATTTGTTGTGATTTAGATTTTTCATCCAGGTTCTATGTGATCTAGATTTATTAGAGTTCCAAAACTTTAATTGTTGTTCCCAGAGTCGCAAAATTTTTAAATTAAACTTATTATTATCGTCTTCACGTGAATGTTATGGAGCTATTGGTGTCAATTGAGCCCGAAACCTTAGGGCTGACCCTAAACCCTCCAAAATAATTCTAGCCCATAGCCCCAAAATTACAAAATTATATTTTATAAGCCCTAGTCCTAATTAAGCCCTCCGAACAAAAATTAAAACAGGACTGTCCCTACAAGCCTTAAAAGCCCCAAATCTGATCTCCTCCTCCCTGACTCGAGAACAAGATGCTGAAACGGTGATGCTAAAGACGTGAAACAGCGTGGTGCTCTTCCACCTCCTCCTCTACATTGTACTTCTGCGTTTTGCTCCACCTATGACGTGGCTGACTTCTGCGCTCTGCTTTTCCTACGACGGTGGCTGTACCCAGTGGACGACGCGGTGGCTGTTCCTCCTCCCTAACGCGGTGCTCCTCCTTCTTGACGCAATGGACGAAATCAGTGGCTGCTCCTCCTCCTTCACGCGGAATCAGAGGTGAGTTTTTTCGTTTTCTGTCCCTCTCTCAGTTTCTTCTTTGTTTGTTTGCATGACCCATTTTAATTCTCTTGTTAATAAACCGAGGTAGGTCTATGACTACCCTTTCTCTGTCCCTCTTTGTGATTTCAAAATAGTTGAATTGTGAACTGTGAACTACATATGTCAATATGTTTGGCCCTACTTTATAGGGCCAAAAGAATAAAAAGTCCTATAACAAATAGGATCAAATTTTTAAAAAGTTCTCAGAGCCAAAAACCCTAGGGCCAACCTATAGGCCACCTAATCCTCTTTTTTTTATTACATTCTCTATCCCAACAACACACATAAAATTTATTAAAAGCATTAGTTTGTTCTATCACTTTGTCATTTTTATGCATAGAAAATAAAGAAATTGAAAAATAAATGTTAATGATGTGCATTGATCATATTAAATCAAACTTTTAACTATATACATCAAGAAATCAAAAATGACATTCACTATCTCATCACCCTTCTCCTTACTCTTTAGTATCTACCATCAATAATGTCTCTAGAAAATCTAAATAAAGTTGACACAAAAATTCATCATCTAAAATCATAAATGTTGAGGGGGATGCATCGTTTCTATTGAAACTTTTTCTTCATGAATTTCACCAATTTCATTATCTAAAATCAACCAATTAAAAAACAGTTAGAAATTCAATTTAAAATAATATTTAAAAAATAGCATAAATGTTTACCTTCATGATTTGGAATAAATCCACGTAACCAACTCCTTGTGCAAATAAGCATTTTGACATGCTCATGAAGAGTGGAACTTCTGTATTTTTTTAAAACACATCCACTAATACTGAATGCAGACTCAAATACTACCATAATGATGGGAATACTTAAAACATCTCTGGCCATAACTGACAGAGTGGGAAACTTATCCTCATTAGTCTTCCAAAAATTCAGCACAACATACTTCAAATCATCTTCGTTGGTGTGAATCAAACCTTCCTTTAGATAAATCTCTAATTCATCTTTATCCTTTAAAGTTTGGGTTTCACAGTCGAATTCTCTGAACTCCTAAAAGATGTAGTATAAAGATTATTTAAGCAACGAATAAATATAATAGGAGAAAAATAATACTATATTAAAATTAAATATCTTCATCACCATTTTGCTCTTCTTTGTAACCCTTCCTTCTTCAGGTAACTTAGGAGATTGGTTACTACTTTGAAAAATTGTTGAACCACCAAAAATATTTATATACTCTCCATACAACCTTTTAAATTTCTCCAATACTTCATTTGCCTTCAATTCAAAGGTTGAAGGATCTAGTTTTTTGTAACAAACCCTCAAGAACTTTAACTTTAATCAAGTATCAAGATGGCCCCAAAAGCCAAGACGATACTATAATTGTTCCAATATTTATCAAACTTCATCTTCATTCTGTAAGCCATGTTCATAATAACAACATCATCACAAATTTGAGTGTCTTCCAAAAGACATTCAATTTTCCAAACTTGCATAAAATACAAATTTGAGGTTGGATATGATGAACCCGAAATGAGGTTTGTAGTTTCATAAAATGGCTCTAAAAATTCACACATTTTTTTTCCTAAACTCCATTCTTCATTTGTCAAACAATGTTTATAAGCTCCTACAACACTAAGGATGTCAAACGCTTTTTCAAATTTAATTGCACTTTTCAACATCATATATGTAGAATTCCATCGAGTTGGAACATCTGATTTTAGACCAACACCTTCTTCAATTTTCGCTTGCTGCACACAATCTTTAAATTTCACCATTCTCCCATCAGAATCTTTCAGATATTTCACACTCTCTCTGATTTTAAATAAAGCTCCAGTAGCCACCTTTAACCGTTCTTGCACAATCAAATTTAAAATGTGAGCGGAGCAATTACATGAAAATATTCTCCATCGCAAAGTAAACTATTCTACTTACATAGATGAGTTTTTAAGATGTTTTGTATGTTGTCATTTGCAGAAGCATTATATAAAGTAACAGAGAATGCTTTCTTATCAATACCCCATTGCTTCAAAGAGTTAAATAAGATTTCTTCCAGATCAGTTCCAGTATGGGGAGGAATCATTCGACAAAAATTTAAAATCTTACTCACTAGTCGCCAATTCTCATCAATAAAATGAGCTGTAAAACAAATATATCCTTCAGTGGTAAATGTTGTCCACACATCAGATGTCAAACAAATTCTATTAGGTATCCTAGATATCTTCTGCTTCAATTTCTCTTTCTCTGTTGAATAAATCATTTTAAGATCTGAAACTAAAGTGTTTCTAAAAGGCATTATAATCGTTGGACTAATGTAATTAATCCAATCTCTAATACCCTCATACTCAATAAAGCTAAATGTAAGGTCATGTTTTGCTATAGCCTGGGCGAGTTTTTTTCGATGAACATTCTGATCAAAGTCACCCAGGCTATAGCAAAGTCATGTTATGCCTTATAGGTACAACACTAGACACCGAAGAAAGAAATGAAATTCAAAACTTCTTACAGCAACATATCAACCTTTTCGCATGGGCACCTACTGACATGCCTAAGATTGTTCCTTTGATCATCTCTTAGAAGTTGGCACTTAATCCCTCTGCCCGACCTATAGCACAGAAAAAGCAGAACCTCGACATATAGAAAAAGAAGGCATCTTTATAAGAGACCCAAAAGCTCATCAATGCCGGATTCATACGAGAAATCAGATTCACCACATGGCTGATCAATGTCGTGATGGTAAAGAAACACAACGGTAAATGGCGCATATGTGTTGATTTTACTAATCTCAACAAAGTATGCCCAAAAGACTCTTACCCTTTGCCCTCTATCGATTCCTTAGTAGATAATGCTTCTGGTTATGCAATACTTAGCTTTATGGATGCATACTCTAGGTATAACCAGATCCTTATGCACCCATCTGATAAAAATAAAACTGCTTTTATTACTGAGTATGGTAATTACTACTATAAAGTTATGACTTTTGGCTTAAAGAATGCAGGGACAACCTATCAACTTCTCATGGACAAGGTATTCGCAAAACAGATCGGACGACGGAGGTCTATGTCGATGACATGGTGGCCAAAACAAAGATCACCAACAAACATATTGACGACCTTACTGAAATATTTGCTCAACTTAGACACTACAACATGCGCCTAAATCGAGAAAAGTGCACCTTTTCAATACAAGGAGGCAAGTTTTTGGGTTTTCTGTTAACCAGCCGAAGTATAGAGGCTAATTCTGACAAATGCCAAGCGATATTGGAGATGAAAAGTTCACAAAAAATAAAATAACTACAACGTCTAACAGAGAGACTTGCTGCATTATCTAGATTTTTACCATGTTTAGTTTCCAAGTCTTTTAGTTTTTTCCAAACTTTAAAAAAGAAAATCAATTTCAATTATAATGAGTGAGGGTTTGGTGTTTCTCCCCATTCCTTAGCTGCCCAGCGTGTTTCATAATGAAAAGGGGGAAAGAGAGAGCTGAAGCTCTTTTGTTCATTAAGTTGGGTTGGGTCTTGGGTCCAATACGGACCCGGTTCACTTGGTTCGGCCCGTTCGATCCAATTTTGGGTTGAATTTTTTAAAATTAGTGTTAAAATTCTTATTTTAATTAGCTCTACCTCATTAAACTATAAAATTCTATTTTCTATTTTCTTGATTAATAATTAATTCATTAGCTAATTATTTACTAATTTTGCGGATTTTACAATAGCTGCTTCGTTGATTCTGAATTTGAAGATCCTTCAATTTTCTCTACTATAATTTCTGGAATTTGACTTCCTTCCGTATTTATCTCTGATTCCCTTGGATTCCTGTGGTCCTTATCCTTTTCCATTAGCTCCTTCTCAGTAGTAGAGATGTGACTCACATCTTCTGTATCAATCAACACTCTACCTTTTTTAACGGTGTCGTTGAAGGATCGTTTGGGGTTTGTGGTGAAATTGCCTTCCTCTTCCCTTTCTAGCATCCACTCTTCCTCTTTGGGGATAAGGTGTGAGCTAAAGTCCCCAGTGAAAACATGCCCTTCTAAATTAGTTTGGATCTTTTTTCCGGTTGTGTGACCGAAAATATCCTCCTCAAACATAGCTGCCTCTCGTGAGGTCAGAATCAACTAGTTTTCGATGGAAAAAAGAACAAGATGAAACGATTGTAAACACTAAAGATTATTTTATTTTTCTGTCCTTTTTGTCTTAGTGATTCTATTATTCCGCTCTTTATTTTTTTTAAAGTTTTCTTACCCTTCTCTTTTGGATTTAATATGGAAATTCATATTATACTAACATGAGAAACTAATTTATGGCCCAAGCTCTAAACTCTTCCATTTTGTCTCACTCATGAGTCCACATTATTCTGACTCTTAACAATGGGTTTAAGAGAAAGTATACGTAAACAATGCATATTGTAAACAACGATTAAAAAAAAAAGATAAATTTAAAATTAAAATTTAGATTTTCAATTAATTAAACAATTATTAACAGATTTTAAAATTTAAAAAATTAGAATTAGTATCTTAATACATTCACACTATGTACATTGTTTAAATTCTCTATGGTCTACCAAACAGAGTTGTGTGTTCAATACTAATTAATCACACTTCTTCGAAACAAAAACGTAAATATTAAAATAACTTTACAGCTAACCTAAAAATAGCGTCCTATAAACCACTAATCTCTATACACGTGTCACACTAACACCTAACATCACATACTTACTTTCATTATCAACCCTAAAATACTTTTATGTTATTAATTTGGCTTTCACTACCTTACACTATCTGTTTTTTTTTTTTTTGTGGGGGTATATCGGGTTGGATTACCCGACCCGGAACGTCTTACGCTATCTATTGCTGCGTCAATGACAAAAACATGAGTCCCCCGGTCAATTTTATCCCAAAAAGAAGTAGCCTGCAAATGATAAAATAAGGTAGTCTTTACATAAAAAACAAGTACTGCTTACAACCTTTAAACGAAAACATATTAAAGTCCAAGAAAAAACATAGTGTAGTACTACAAAAAAAATAACTGTATTGTAGAATGAATGTTGTTTAAATTTTTGAGACCAAAATATTTTTGAAACAATGACCATAGTAGCCTTACAACAGTGCACCCTAGGTTCAAAGTAACCAGAGACTATTGGGATTGTCCAATTTATCTGACTAAAAAAGAAAAAAAAAACAACCGACCAGAGTTTTAATATGAAACCCCTCCCCCTCCCCTTATTAGTGTGTGTGAGTATCTGACTCACTGTGTGCTACTTAATCGTAGGTTTGGTTGAATGGTAATATATGATGCTTTTTAATATAATACACCTGAGTTTGAACTTGACAATGACCAAGTAGTGAATGTGGAAACCTTAAATGTGTGTACGAGTGTGTAGCAAGTAACAACACATATAAATGTAACCTGCAAAGAGGGAAAAAGGGTGCTACTACAGAAGCAAAGTTTTCAATAACAGCAACGGTCAATCTAAGGATGGTCAAAGTTTCTTATTCTACTAATAAAAACATGAATCATTATAATAACGTTTAAAATGTCATTTTTTAAAGATGTTTTTTATTAATTAAAAGTTAATACATATAATTGATTAAATCATGTTATTTTTGTTAAAATTAAATCAGATAAATTGATTTGGCAAAAAAATCGATAAATTATACCTTGAATTAGTCTAAATTAATATTTTTTTTATAAAAAATAATTACAATATTCTTATTATAAAAAATGACTAAAATACTATTATTATTATTATTATTATTATTATTATTATTATTATTATTATTATTATTATTATTATTATTATTATTATTATTATTATTATTATTATTATTATAAACTTTGAGAACCTTCCATTCTAACCCTTCTCTTTTCTCTTTGCCATACTTAATATACTAAAACTGGGTTTTCCCTCAACTAATGAAGGTGAGGTGTCGATCTCTCGTGATTCTATTTTTCCTCCAAAATAACTTTCCTATTCTCTATTCTAAATTATTTTATAAAAAATATCTTTATTATAATTATATTATAATTAATATTTAATGAATAATACATAATTATACTAATTTAAGAACATATCTTTATTATAATTATATCAAATCAATATTTAATACATTATTAAACTACTTATCAATTATCAATTGAAAATACTTTTAATAATAATAATAATAATAATAATAATAATAATAATAATATATGATAATGATATGATAATTGCACCGATCGTGATAATCATGATAAGAATATTTGAATCTAATCATAAAATGATCAAATTTTATGATATTAATAACGCATATTAATTTTAAATATTTTTAGTCATTTTAATTATATTAATTTTAAAAATATTGATATAATTCTAATTCTTATTCATTATCCAATAATAATAATAATAATAATAATAATAATAATAATAATAATAATAACTTGAATAACTCGTATTTAAACTATTTTAATTACTCATGTATTATTATTAAAATTCTATTACTTAATAAATTAAAACTGGGTTTTCCCCCAACTAATGGAAGTGAGGTGTCGATTTCTCATGAATCTATTTTTCCGTCAGAATGAATGCACTATTTTTGCTTCTAAGTTTATTTTATAAAGATATCTTTATTAAAATTATACTATAATTAGCATTTAAGTAATAATATATAATTATACTAATTTAAAAATATCTTTATTATATATAGTTATATAAAATTAATATTTAATGTATTATTAAACTACTTATCAATTATCAATCGAAAATATTTTTAATCATTTTAATAATAATAATAATAATATTATTATTATTATTATTATTATTATTATTATTATTATTATTATTATATTATAATTAATATTTAATGAATAATGCACAATTATACTAATTTAAGAAAATATCTTTATTATCTATCTATTCTATTATATAAAAAATTATATTTTTACACTTAATAACATAACTGATGCGACATGCTCTTAAGGTGTTTCCTGATTTATTTCATTTAATTCGTTATAGCAAATCAATTATAATTAATTAATTATATCAATTAATTAATTTGATTAGACATTCAAATCTCACCATTTATTATAATTTATATGAATTTATTAATTATTTGATTTGACTGGAGTAAATATCGAATTATTTAATAAATAATAAATATGATAAAGAAATATATGAATTAATTTAATTTGTTTATTTTTTTTAATACCATCTATTTATACTAGATCAAATGTTTTTTACTCATTCGCTTTCTTTTCTCTCTCTCCCTCCCTCCCTCTCTCCCCATCTCTCTTTGTGTTTAGGTACAATTTTTGTAATTTATTGAATTTTTGTTTCTTTTATCTTTATTTATACATTTCATTTTTTATACTTTTTTAAAATTTTTGTTTATTATAATTGCTTATTATTAGGCGCACACTTTTTTTTTACTTTTGATTAACAAAAAAATGTGTCATTTTTATGTTATTTTTAAATAATCTTACAATAATTTTGTTTTGTAATATTCTATTTTTAAAATATTAGGACATTATCATATAGATATTTTTTATTTGTCCGTTAGATTCAACTATTTAGAATCTTAAAAATTATGCAATTATGTAATTAATTGTTTTTTATATAATTATTGTATTGATCATATTAGTGAGACTATTTTCAATATTAATATTTATAAATATGCTATTATTTATACAATTGATTGGATCATCTTATTTCTTTAAATTTAATTCTATTGAATTAATTATTCAAGGTGTCATCACTATTTCTATTTTCAAAATTTTTTTAATATTATTTAACAATTCTAATAACATAATAACAATTAAAAAAAGTAAGACAGTACAAAATTGTAATGACGATAAGATTGAAATATCCGTGATAAAATTATGTTGATAATATACACTTGGGTATTACTAACAACTATGTTAGTAATTACTTAAAATAAATAATAAAATAAGTTATAGGGTATTATTTTATTTAATTATTACTAATTTATTTAAATTGTTAATAAAATTTATAATTTTCAGATTTATATCTACTCAATTTATATATTTTATTTTATTTTACTTTAACAAAAAATTGAGATGTACATTTTTAATTATTTATTTAAAAAGTATAGCTAAATGAGTTATATCAATTATAATTAGATTATCGATAATTGATATCAATTAATTGATTGTATTAATTTGTATGCTGAATAACATATAATAAATGTTGTGAAATTAATTATAATAAATTAATAATTAATAAATAAAAAACTAAAATAGACTTTTTTTATTACTTTTTAATGGTTACACGTTTTTATAATTTCACTTTCTATTTATCTCTTCCTTTCACATTTATTTTTCTTTTAATTTATTGAACTAAATCAATTACACTAATTATTTGTATTAACTAATTAAGTACTTTTTATTGGGTTATTCTAATTGTGCCTTTAGATCAAAGGTTAAAAATATTATAAAAAATATTTTATAAAAATTATTGAGAAATAAATATTTTTAAAATGTGTCCATAAGACACAAATTAACTAAATTATTTTTTAATTTAATGTGTTTGATTCATTCAATTGTATTAATTATAACTAATCAATTGTGTAATTTGATTTTGATTAGGATAAATATTTCATCATTTAATATTTTATTTGATTCATTAAATTACATTAATCATAACTTCAAATATTTAATTTAATTAGAGTAAATATCAAATTATTTTAATTTTTTATTATTCATTAAACCAAATTAATTATAACTAATTTATTATTTAATTTGATCGAGATAAATATTAAATTATTTAATAAATAATATATAAAGCAATGAAATAAATGAACTCAATTAATTCAATTTATTATCTTATTATTTTATATATCCCTTTTCTCCTTCTCTACTCCGTATTTCATGTAAAATATTTATTATTTTTTATTTTTATTCTTTATTTTAATTTTTTTAATATTTTTCTATGATTTTGTTTTATATTAATTCATTTTTATTTATTTTGATTAATAATTCTTAAGGGTAATATTATTTTATTTAAAGATAATTTAATTTTTTTGTAATTTTTTATAAAAGTTGATTAATAGGTTCTTCTTTAAAATATTTTATTGAAATTTTTTTAATAAGATTATATTTTGATTTTTCTCATTCATCCTTTGTATTAATTAATTATATTAATCTTCTATTGCAATACATTTTTTATCTACTCCACACATTATCTTTTCTATCTTCTTTTATTTTTTTAATTGCTATTTTTATTTTATTTTTAATTATTTATTTTACTTTTACTCCTCATATATAGATTTATTATAATTCATCATAGGTTATTTTTTAATTTAAGTGATTTTTAGGTTATATTTTACCATTGATATTTTTATTTTGTTTAGTGTATTTTTTTTAGTCTGTGTTTAATATAATAATCTGTAAATATCTATTCTATTATATAAAAATTAAATTTCTGCACTTAATGATAAAAATATCGTGACATATTTCTGATGATGGTGTTTTTTATTTATTTCTTTTAACTCATTAAATTTAATTTATTATAATAAATTAATTATATCAACTAATTGATTTGGTTAATTATTTAAATATCATACAATTTATTATAATTTCTATTAATCAATTAATTGTAATTCAAATTGAATTAAAACATCACTATTAGAAAAAAACTGTAAATATACGTATGAATGGAGCCGAAATTGAGGAATATATATACATATAAAAAATAAAAAATTATTGCACGATTGTCGAATAAAAAATAATCATATATATAAAACAAAATAATTATAACAAAAAAAATTAACATATATGATTTAAATATTTTTAATAACCGAAAACATGGAGTTTAACAAAATATAATTCATGTATTTTTTTATTTATGTATATGTAAATAATTATTTATGTATATTATATATATATATATATATATATATATATATATAATTGTTTAACAAAATTAATATATACGTATACATAAATAAAAAAGTTATTATAATTTTTGAAAATTACACATGAACTCTTTTTTCCTCTCAAATAAATTTATTCTAATTATATTACAATTAGCTCATGAATAATGCATGATTATATTAATTTAAGAAAATATCTTCATTATAATTATATCAAATCAATATTTAATGCGTTATTAAACTACTTATCAATTATCGATATTTTTAATCATTCTAATTATATCAATTGATATAGTTCTAATTCTCATTTTTAAGTGCAATAATTTTATTAGGAGATAGTTAATGCACACATTAATAGTGACTCATTTAATAATAATAATAATAATAATAATAATAATAATAATAATAAAGGTCTACACGGTACATGCATTATATTTTAAAAAGGTAAAATATATTTTAAAAAAATTAGGGTATCAATAATCAATTGTGATTAATATCAATATCAATAATTAATTCTTATAATTATTTTTATACTACTAAAGGTTACATATAGTATTTTTTTATAGAATAAAAAAGGTTGTGATTCATAACATTTTCATAAAATTATATTGTATAGACACAAAATTAATTAGATAACAAATTGAATTTTAATTAATATGTTTTATTTTCTATTCATATTTTTTATTAATTATTTTACTTTTTATAATGACAGTAAATATTGAATGTAAAAAAAAATATTGAATGCTATCTATTTTATTTATTTAGATTCATAATTAAATTTGATATAATTATAGCAAGTATCTAGAATTAATAATAACATGATACTGTAATTTTCAGTTGTATAATATAATAAAAAAATGTAGTAATTTATGTATGCTTCCTATATAGCAATAATATTATATATATTTATATCTCCTCTTTTAGCACTTTCCTAAACATATTGGCATATAATTAATGTTGATAACATATATATTGAGTAACTATCTCTATTAAATTAATCATAAAGGTTAATAAAATATAATGACATAAATTTCACCTAATTGTAGCAAGTATCTCCATTGAAAATATTTATTAATTATTACCATGTATAATTAGTTTGTATATATATATATATATTTATTGTTACAATTATTTATCATCTAGAAAATTCGTACCCAAACATAGATGTTCTTCTGTTTATTATTTCTCATACCTAAGGGCTACTAACTACGATTCTATCAACAGTATTGCCTATGGTAGATTATGTAATGAAAAAGTTTGAAAAATAAAAGCAAAAATTATAAGGTTATGGAAAGTCTCATCCAAATTTGACAAGAATAAAACGACTTACATAAAAATGATTCTCATGGATGATAAGGTAAGTTGATTATTTTTCATGATTCTTTCAAGTAATGCTAGGTCCATTTTATAAATATTTTTTGTTCATGTTTTAAGTTTATTTGATAAGTAAACCCTTACACGAATAAAAAACAGTACAATTTTATAGATTTATATGTGTTAATAGCCTTTATATTTAATTTGTTTTATATTGTGATAATAGCCAATATATTTGTTGGTGAATTTAACTATTACTATATTATATTTATGAACACATTCAATATATATTCAATATATATGTCTGATTTATTGAAGAAAGTAGATTATTAAAACTGATTAATAACTATTTTAAAGTTAATCCAATTAACACTAGATTAAAAAAAATCAAACAATGCATAACATATTATTTTTTATTAATCAAATTATTGTAATTCAAATTAATTAAAAAAAATTTAAAATTATAATTTCAATCTTATCACGTGTATGGCACGGGTAATTAAACTTTTATATATATATATATATATATATATATATATATATATATATGAATTTTAGTCATTTTTTATAATAGGATTATTATAGTCATTTTCTATAAAAAAAATAATATTAATTTAGATCGGTTTAAGGTTTGGTTTATTGATTTTTCGGCCTAATTAATTTGTCTAATTTAATTTTGACAAAAATAACACAATTTAATTAATTATATGTATTAAATTTTAATTATTAAAAAATATTTTTAAAAAATAATATTTTAAACATCTTTATCTAAGTGACTCCCAAAAATTAATATTCGATCATGAAAAACGTACCATCATTGACAAAAAGAGAAGTGATGGCTAATTATATATTATTGTCAAAATAAACTAAAATTAATCATTCTATAATAATAATAATAATAATAATAATAATAATAATAATAATACAATATATATACTACATTATTTTCTAATGCTCATGTTCGAATTGCATTATAAGGAGTGTTTATTATCATTATTATTATACTGCTTTAAGTTTTTATGTACGGTCAATATAAAAGAAGTTTTGAATAAATATTTAATATAATATATTTGGTGAATGCTATAGTGCTTAAAAAGTGATGTCTATTTATCAAAAAAAGTTAAAAATAAATATTTAATTTAGAAGATATAAAAATAAATTATTTTTAAAAAATCAAAACTTACCATAAAAAGTAAATTAAACAAAAGTTAGGCAACAATTGATAGACACCATAGAATTGACCAATATATTTTTATAGTTTTCTAATTATATTCAATACTATTTAAAAAAAACCACGATACATAAGGACAAAAAAAATGGCATGGAATATAATCAAATTTCATTAATTAGAGAGATCTGTGAGTATTAGTTAAGCTAGCTACTAGGTTACGCGTGGAAAGAGGATCATGACTCATAACTCATTGTCATGGGGCTTATCATATATAAATTTGATGAATATATCATTGTTAAGTTTTCTTGTTCATGTGTCTATGAAACCATGATATATAATATTGATGATGATGATACAACAGAATCTGCAAGCAGGTACACTGCTCGAATCATTGAATTGATTTGGTGATGCATGTCAATCACTGAGTCTCTCAGAGAATATATTTATACATAGGTTACAAAGTGCATTCTCCTACCTAGAATTATGGTAATCAATGGTTGCTGGCCATCATGCATGGGTTGTATATGTATCTTCCGGTTTCAACCAAATTGAATATGGATTAGTATTAACTTACTAGTTCGCTTAAGTAAGTGTCAGAAATTTGAATCTTGTGTATGCGATAAACTCTCAAATAGGATTCTAAATTAATTTTTAACCTGCTGGATAAGAGAATCCAATGAAAAAAAAAATATATCTTTTGGTTTCTTGTTGGAAAGGTAACATAGATAGAGATCCACAAGAATTGAAGAACTAACAACATCCATCGATCGATCAACAATGAATACCATTAATAGTAAACGTTCATAACTAATTAACTTAATTTGGCTTATATAAGTACATGTATAACATATTTACAGCTATTAATTAATAGTAAATGTATGTTCCAGGGTCACTATTGTATAAAGATTTTTTGGACAGCATTGAAACTTTCAACGACAAAGAATTGCTACACCCATGTGTGTGAGCATAGTGAGTTTTAGTTGTCACGCTTTAACCTAGAAATACTTGCATGACATATTTAATATACACAAAATTTGAAAGGACTAATATAATTGATTAACATATTAAGCTTTTGATATTTTATCAGAGATTTATTCATGTTATACATATTAGTGTACTAATTCACATTTTTATTTATTAGTACATTTAATTATGTAACACTGTAACAGTTAAAATAATTACTTTTTAGCCATCGATACGTGAATAATTATTTAAAAATACGGACGTAATTGATGAATAATGATATAAAATAATTTACATTGTGAGTATATTAAAATTAAACTCATATAATAAAAGACATTTAAAAAAAATTGTACACCAATAAACTTTCTTAATTTCCATTATATATGCATAGTTAGATATAAATTAATATAATTTGTATTTCATATTACACAAAATATATATATTTAAATTAACATAAAACATGTATACATAAATAACTCTACTTTGCAATCTTTTATAATTTATATCAAAATAAGAATTTTGTTCATTTTTTATTATTTTTATTGACTTCTCGCCAAGTTTTTTTCCTATGTCATATGAATATGTATTAATTATATAAAAAAATATTAGAGTATTATCAGAATTTATTTTTTTTATTATTTTTAGCTATCAATCCAACTCATTTAGTTTAGTAATCTAATATATTTTAATTTACATTTTTAAATATTGATGATGAATTGATGACAAAAAATAATAAATTTTAATAGTCCTCTAACATTTTTTTAAATACCTATTAACCATAAATAATAAAACTATGAAAGAGTACAAAAAAAATGAAGAATTTTTTATTGTATATTGTTGTTGCTTTTATTGGAGAATAATACTACTTATTTATACTAATTACTAATTTGAATTTTAAAATAAACTAAAACAACTAAAATTTGTAGATAATTTTATTAGAGAAAAATAAGTATAACTAACTTCAAATAAAATAAACATAACAAATTTTGTTTATAAATACATATTAAAAATAAATTAAACTACACATGTATTTATACATAAATATATTGATGACTAATTTTGATGTATAAATAATATTTTTACAATTAAAACATATATAGTTTTTGAATATCCTAAGTAGATATTTAAGAATATGGGAAGAATTTGTGGGTAAAAAGAAGCATGGAAAATGATGCGTTATGTGCATTGTACAGAAAGCTGAGAGAATCAGAAATGAGCATGCAGAGCGGGTATCCATGCTTCCGAAAATGGTGTCACCAACGAGCGAAAGAGACAATGGTTGTGATTTATGAAGTATTACACACCTTTTGCAATGGCTAATTCCAATGGCGACACGTAGAAAATTCATTAATTTCTTTTGGTGGTGACAACCTTTTTCTTGTTTGCGTATACATGTGTTTGTGTTTGTGAAATGGTAAAAGGAAGAGAAGACTGATGTTATGTAGGGAATCCTTCAGCGGAAATTATGACAAATGAAAACAAGACTTCACCGGTCATCACTTGGATATGGAAATGTTGTCTTCCACTTTATATATATAAAAATCATTTATTCATGTAATTTATATGTTTTTTGTTTTATATATATATATATATATATTACTATTATATATAAACTCTAAAACTAACAAACATGGATTTTATAGAGATAAAAAAATGTGTTTTAGAATGTTCAAAAAACTTATTTAAGCCATTAATATTGTATTTGGTTGTATACCGTAAATTATCCATGTTATAAAAATTACTAAAATTGTTAATATAGTAGTTAACTAAGTTATTAGTAGTCACAAAAAAAACTAAGTTATTAGTGAGTCTTATATATATGTATACTACTATATAGTTATATACTTTTAGTTCTAAAATTGTTAATCACTTAACATTGTAGTTCCTGTGTTTAAAAAAAAAACACCCTTAACATTATAGTTAATTACATATTATCATAAAAGCAAAAAGATACATAATATATGTGTTGATATAAATAATTATAATATATATGTATATCTTTGAGGTTAGGTCACAAAATAATAAATTGAGTTTATTTAAGTTCAGTTTCAGTTAATTTAATATATAAATTTAAATTTTTAGGCTCAAGTTTAGCTCACAAATGTATGAACTCAGCTTATCGAATTGATAACGAGTTGAATTTAAACTCAAATTTAAGTTGGCTTGACTCATTTTCAACTCTAATAATATATAATTAAACGTGGACACTTATTATAAGCTAAAATTGTTCTTGCTAAAAAAAATAAAGTCACCGTGTGATCCTTTGAAGTTTGAATATACTGTTGTTCCTATGATGGTATTTAAAATTGACATGTTTGATGATTCAGCTTCGCCTAGGAAAATGCTTTGGAATAGGACCTCTACTTCAGAAATCAGAACTCAGCACAATTTGAAATTGAGTTTGCTTGTTATTAAAGAACTGTGACTTATATACAATTTTTCAAAACATTGTTGACTCTCTTCAATTTACTTAATTATATTATAATTACTATGACATATGAGTACATATGAAAACTATTCATAGTTGTGAGTACATATGAAAACTATTCATTTAAGTTTGAGAAATTATAATATTACTTTTATTTTTGTTTAAAATTTTAAAAGTTTGTAAATTAAATTATTTCTTTTTAATAATTTTAAAATTTAAATTGATTAAATTAAAATAAATTAAATTAAAAAATAAAAATAAAATCAACCTAATCCAAATCGATTAAAATCATACTGTAAATATTTTTTTATTGTATATAATAAAAGATTATTTTTTAATTTTTATTCCGTGGTTTGATTGTATAAAAAGATCATTATATAAAAGGTATTTTATATAATAATAAATGACTAAATATTATTTTATATAAATCTATTTATCTATGGTTCCGTTTACAGATATTGCTCTAAGATATCACAAATGAAATCTACTACAGTCTCAAGCGATTTGTATAGTGAGCCAATTCTTTCATAATTTGCTACAGAATATCGCGGATTACTCTAAATATTTATCTCTTTATAAATCGCTACAGGGTGTTTTTAAACGTAAACTGCAACAAAGTGTAGCAATTCACATGTTAATGAAATTTGAGACATGGTGCAGCAATTTACATATAAATTAAAAAATTACAATTACGTCTGCTATTTTGTAAGATTGTATTTGCGTAAACTTTTTTTTTAATTGTTTTATTTTTGTAAATTATCTTATTATAAACATGTGAAATAAATATGTTAAATGTGATATATTAATTATAATTTAAGAATACTTGCAATTGGGATAATAACCTCATTTATGTCTCTAATGAACTGCCTAACTTCTAATGGACCTAGCTCATAATTAATAATTAAAGACTTAACTAGAAGATGCTTACAATTGGGATAATATCCCATTAACCCCATTTCATTTATATTTCTAATGATCTAGGTAACTTAATGGGCTAATCAGTAACTACTGATTAATGGATTTGGGTGGTAACATTGATCCTTTGTAGATGTAACATTTTTTTTATTATGTGACCATGTGACATCTTCATCTTTGTTATTATCATTATTATTATTATTAGTACTATTGCAACAATATTATATTTATTACAACTATATTAAATATGTACTAAAATATATATTAAAATAAATTAAATTATATATTTATTTATATACATGGTGATTGGTTTCGGCATACAAATAATATTTTTGTATTTATTATATACAATGTTATGTTAAAATTTTTATATTAGATGTGGATATGCTTTCTCCATTATTTTTTATTTTATAGCATTAGTGCTTCATAACTAGACATTAATACGTAAAGCAAGACAATTGTAAACAAGAAAGAACTAAGTGTTAACTGATCTTTATGTGATGAATACATCCATGGCTAACACCATTTTTACCCCTAATAACAATAATACAAAAAAGAAGGAAGGAAAAAAAAAGAAAGAAAGAAAGAAGAAAAGAACATTAAAAAGGCAGAATCTAAGTAGAAACTTTTCTGAAAACCCGTCATCACCCTACCATGTTTTCAACATTTGTTTTTTCACAAGTTGTCTCCATTGTTCTTTTGATTTGTCACATTGATTTCCACTTCATTCATTTCCAAGCTTCCCTTTTCCAAATCCACTTTCTCAAAGTTACCATTTTCTTCCATTCCCTCCTTGTTTGGTACCTCCAAAACCCTCCTTTTCCGGTATTTGCAGTGGAGAACTAATTGGAGTATGGCCAATGGCACTCCAACCACACTTGGTCCCTATATACATCACCATGACATAAAATCGCAACCATTAGTATATTCTTATTCTCATAACAATGCACTGCGCGCTATGCAGAACACCGCGCAGTGCAGTGCCTATTGATACACTAGTATTAACAATTTCTTTTCGGATAATTATATATACATACCGCAACAAATATATCGCGAATCATGAATCCATAAGTCATCCATAGTGAACCAGCCAAGAAAGAGCACAAAGATAATGGTAGAGGCATAAACTCCACACTCTTGGTTTTTATGACTTGTTTCTGCAATAATGATCAAAGTTAAGATAAACATATAAATAAACAGAGTTGTTACTCTGTTTCCTCTGTTTTTGTTCTGCTGTTAAGGTAATTAATAAGAATCACTTACCATGGCAACAAGAGGAGAAGCATACATGGCAACAGAAACACCTAAACCTATGCTTCCAATAAGCAACTTTCTTTGATGAGTGTCATGAAATGCAAAAGCTGAAACTGCAGCAGCTATGCAGAACAGTATAAGAACTGGTATTGTCACCATTGCCACCTTCACCTGAACAAAAAGAAACAAAAAAAATGTAAACTTTTTTGTACCCATTTCATGAATTTCTTCCATGCATGAAGAATGAAGAGTGTTTGCATGGATGAAACTGACCTTTCCCTTAGAAGAAGCAAACCAGAAATAGATGACAACATAGGAGAACTCAAGAACAATCCCAACTCCATTAACAGTAACAAGAGGGAAATTTTCCCACTTGTAACTCACAATTGGCAATCCATACCATGTGAACAAGAGACAATTCAAGAGTCCTATGATGTAGGGAATGCATGAGAAATCCTCAGTGCTTTTCTTCCTTATCACCCTCTTGAAGGTTACACTGCAAGCAATTAAGCAGAAGAAAAAACATTAACATGATATTGTTAATGGAGTATAGAACAATAATTTGGTGTTTATGTAACATTAACATACGTTGGTGCAGCATAAAGTGCTACAGAAGCAGCATTTCCAACAACAGCAACAATCATACGAAGAGTTTCTGACATGTTTTTGTTTAATTTCTTCTTGATTGTTTGTGTGAGATCAGAGAGATAACAAAGAAATGAAATGAATGAAGCTTTGTTATACAAAATAGAAGTAAAGATTTTTGTTACACTGCTTAGAACTTCATTCAAGATGCTCTATTTATAAGGGTCCTTAGGGAGGGTTGTATGTGTGCTGTGTAACGCGTTACAACTTTATGTAATAAAATTGTAATTAACTAATTTCATTTTTTCTTTATAGGATTTCAAAAATGTTATTTTCACGTAAAAATCAACCACTATGTATTCGAACATATGTTTTATATTAATAATTAATTTTGGTGGCTAATTTTAATATATAATTAATATAGTTGATATTAATTATATATATTTTTTTACAAAACTAATGGTTATATTGTATATTTATTATTAACTTTAAGTTTAACTATCAGAGGTTGAATAATAATAAAAATGGGAAAAAATAATTTAATGATAATATAAAACATTTTATATATACATCAGCACTTAAATATGTGAAAACATAATATTGAATAAAGAAGAAGAAGTGCTGTCTACGTCTTTATTAAACATGTGGATGCAAAGTTTTGTTCAAATTGAGAAGCTTTTTCCCCTCAACTTGCTAAATGAAACAGTCTAGTTCCAAATCCTCTCTATAGCCACCTCTTTATTTTTTTTTTCTTTTTTCTTTTTATATATCATATTTATTTATTTATATTTTCTTGCATCTCCAGTATTAGAGGCTTATGGTATGGTACAAGCAAAGTTAATTATATACACAAACACACAATATTATTTGCCATAAACTGATGTGATTGACAATTTTCTTGCGTGTCACTAGCAAATTAAATTTCATGTTATCTGGAATATTTAGGCTTAATCTAAATAACTAACTCAATTCCTTTTATATATATAAATAATGCAATTTAATTAATTTATGGAGTGGCTTTGCTTTTTTCTGTTGGTGAAGCATTATAGATGCTAATAATGCGCTCTAAAACATTACTAAAATGATCTGCTGTTAATGACGTGGCTCCCATTTTCTAGAGATATGGGGAATTATTTGATATGCTACCCGCAGATTAAGTAGTTTATTGATTTATTAATTCTTGTTTTAAACATCCCAATCTTCAAAAAATAAATAAACTATATTTCAGAAAGGAGAAATCAATAAAATAAATTGTAATAATAAGTAAAAAAGAAAAATTGGGAAAAAATTGGAGTGTTTGGGTTAAAGTTTTTCATTTTTCTCATGTGTCCATGGGTGTGACATCCTAGCTAGTATTAGCATAGTAACATTATTATTTTTAATATAAAGGTAAAATTTAAATAAATATAAACTTTATTTATACGAGTCATTGTTACACATTATTATTATTATTATTATTAACATTTATATTTTTTTTCTTTTTTTTAATCTCTAAACTGTGGGTTATTATACTTAAAGATTTCTTTCAAAAATTTATAATAGTCAACTTTTTGGATTTTTTTAATATAAAAAGTTGATTATCAACATTTTTTAAAAAAAATATAAAATGCTAATCAAAACAATATAATGTACATTTAAAATTTTTGACAGTATTGAATTTCACTTTTTAAAAAGAAAAATTGTATAGGATGAATACACTCTAAAGTTTAGAGATAAATTGTACATTCAAATAATTAATGTATCTTGTCAATTTTTAATTAGTGTATCTGACAATGAATTACTTAACTAATTTTTAATGCATCACTTTATACAAGTTAGCAATTATTTTGAAATAAAACGTGCTTCATTATATATACATAATTAAAAAAATCTTAAGAAGATAGATTTATTTGCATTTTTTTCCTCCCCAAAATACAGATATTATTTGACTTGCATAGCACATACTGAATCTGTTTTTCCTTCCAAAGAAAATAATATGGACAATAATGATTATTTTCAATATTCTCATCAACAATAATATAATTATTCTCTAAAGTCTAAACCATATATAATAAAATGTTCTTCAACTCCTGAAGTGTTTTTAATGGTGTGCATTGTTTCACTGAGACACTAAACTCGTCTCTTGAATTGAATTATATGCTAATCCACTGTCTAAAAAAAGTGGAACTAAATTTAATTTTGTTGATTGTGATACCTTAAGATTAAGAGACAAAAAACAATAATAACCACTAAAATTGAGTTAGTGGAAGACTTTCTAATTCAATGCATAAGTTCAGATGAATCCGCCACCAAGATTTACTAATAATGTGATCATATACATATATATATATATATATATATATATATATATATATATATCAATTTTATTTAATTATATATAATAATTTAATTCTATGCATGTATTGTCTTGTCACCAAAATTAGGTTCCTTTACAGCTTATTTGCTAATTGTACCTCTTAATAATAACAACATACGTATATAAAGAGTAGAAAATTCAATAACATTGAAACCAAAATTAAACAACCCAGCAAATAAAAGGGTTTCTGATGCTTTGTTCATTATTGTTTAATTAATTTATTTTTCATGTAATTTTGGGTTCCAAATGGCTAATGGTTCTATTCAAGTAGGCAAAAAGAATCTCAAGTGAATGACTCAGATAGATAAGTTGTGACTTGTGACATAGTTGGCGCCGCTTGTTGCTTTTTTTTCACAATGAAAAACAAGGGTCAATTTTACAGCAGTACATTTTTGACCTCGCAGCCCCAACTAACTACATCTTCTTTAAATTTTTGTGTAGTACATATACATATGGATGGAACAATATAGAAAAGATAAAACATGTTTAAATAATTATAAAATCAATCAAATATGTTAAAATCAACTACTAAAATAAATTACTAAATTAAAATATACATTAAAATTAATTAAATTACACATGAATTTGTATATAAATATACATGATGATAGATTTTAATAGTTAATTTTATTATATAAATAATATTTTTGTAATAAATAGTATAATATATTTTAAAAAAATTTTACAAATCAAAATTATTATTTAATTATTTAATTTTTTGTTTGATATAAAATTATAATAATATGCCGTGTGATTTTTAAATCATTATTTAATATCTTTAAGTTCATCACTATATATAATTAAAAGAATAATTTTTATTTGTGAAAATATTTTTTTAAGATTGGATTTTTTTATCTATCTTTTTCTTATTTTATATTATGTACTTTTCTTTAATTCTTATTAGAATGTAGACCATTCGATTTGGTTGTGTACTATGTACTCTAGTACAGGTGCTTAGTTTGTGCACACATATATTCCGTAAAAAAAGTTATATAAGCTATGTTTTCCCATTATTAAATTAAATTGTTGTGATGCTATAAATGAGCATATTTTAAATTTTCAACAAAAGAAAATAAGATGCATTTAACAAATTAATCTCTTCAATATTTTTTTTAACTTAAAATATATAGACAATAGTTTTTTTGGACATTTTGTCCTCACAAAATAGTACATACTTGTTGGTCCACAGAAATAATGCATACCCTTTTCAAATCACAGTAACTCACTGAATAACTAAAATTGTTATCATATTTTTCAAAAGTTTTATTTTATTTATAGTACATACTCACTGATGAATAACTAAATTGTTACTATAATCCGGTAACTAATTTTTTATTTAGCCAACGATTTAGTGACTAAAATATACTCTTTAGTGTTAATCACCGAATATTTATTTAGCTACCAACTATAAAAAGATTCGATGGATTGTCAAAAAATCAGTCTTTATAGTAATATATACTTTTTTTATCATTTTAAGAATCTTTGAATTTAATTACTTTTGTAAAATAGTTATATCAATCTCTATTTTAAATATTTTTTGTAGTGATGTATGTTAAATTTTTTTTTACCACTTTAAGAACCAATCAAATCCTTGAGCTCAATTATTGTTACAAAATAGTTTTATATACATACCGTCGGCATATACTAATAAATTAAAACTCATAAAATGAAATAAAATAATATTTGCATTATTAATTAGTTTTTCTAGTTATCTCCGGAAGATTCATGTAATCTAATAATTAAACCTAGCTATATGATTTCTTCAAATAACAGGTTTGGTGAGGTGGAATAATAGAAACTCACGATGATGTAGTGATGCATGGACCCAAAAACATTGATCTTTTGTGCCATGTCATGTTTGTGGCTACTGCCTAATTTGGTTTCCATAATAATTGTAAAGTGATCCCATCAAATTCTCTCCATCCATTTATAGTCCACATGTTAACTAACCAGCCCCAACTTTTCATTAATTTGCATCTCAATGCAAACAAAAAACCCTAAATCTTATCTTGCACCCCATCATAAAGTTGACTTTACATGGAACCCCCACAATTACTTTATAATTATTATTAAAGATGAATTGGCAGCCACTGAAGCCACTAACCAATTGAATTCAAAGCTAAGGGACCTGATAGATACGATTCTTTTATTACAAACCAAAGCGTACCCAAAATGTTTGGGGTCCCTTCTTCAATTCGTCCCACATTTTTCTTTTCAAAAAGCTTCGGTTTTTTTTTTTTTTTAATAAATAGACAAGAGAAATATCTTAATATATATTAGTGTGAAATTTGACATTCCAGTTATATACAATGGGTATTTCATCGTTTTCAAAGCGACAATTATTTTAAAACGGAAGAAACAGTTTATACCAATTTATTTTTGAATTACATACTTTTGTATATCATGATATCATATCATATAATTAGTTATTGTTACGGACTTAAACTATGGACTACAATATTCTTGTCCGATTCGATTGGATTCAATTCGAAGGATCCAAGAACCAAATCATACTCAAAAACCTAATTATTAGAACAATTGTATATAGGAATAGAAGTGGGTTAAACTATTCGATAGAGTTTTTGGTTTAGTTCATTTTAAATTCTGTTCAATTCGAATTTTTTTATTAAATAAGTCAGACTTTGATTTTTTTATAAAATCTATTAATTAAAAAAATTAAGTCACAGACTTTAAAAAAATTATGACCCGTCTATTTACAATATAAACCAAATTTATTAAAACAAAAAGTTAACTCAGCCTATTTCTACTCCTACTTATGCAATAAAAGTTCGTGGATTTTGGACAAGATCCTCCATCTAGATTTGATGAAGTTAAGCGTGATTATATCTACAATAATTGAGTAGTAAGGACAACAATCACAAACTTTAAAGGAAGAATCACTATTATCTCGTCATATATATATATTTTTTCCCTTACATTTTTTTAGAACGAAATTGAGTTAGGTATCCTAGTTACTGGTTAGGTATTTCGGAAGAATCATTATAAGAATACTGTTTTTGTCTTAAATAAAGCATGAAGATTTTAGTGTTAGGTTTTGGGATCACAAACCCTAAGAGAATGCAAATGCAAGAAGCAGATAAAGGATCCTATAGAAACCGCACGAACCAAATACATACAAAAATGAATAAACAGTTGTAAGTAATATAAGCTCACTATTAGTATTAATAAGTAGTACCTTATATATATATGGTCGAGTAAGATTTCCACCATAATTAAAAATGTTTGATAAGATAGCTTCTTATTAGTATTTGATTATAAATATAAATATATAATATAATGTTATCACTTATCAATCATATTCTACATCCCTGGTGCTGGGGTTACACGTGGTGGTTCCCTTTGCACACAATTAAACCAACTAATAAATCTGCTATCATTTTGTCCAATAATCGATCTTCAATAATGTTGCACCTCACATATACATCTTCTATGTCCAAAGAAATTGAGTATTGATTCAGCATCGTCGAATCAATCATTTCCAATTCCATGTAATGGTGGTGGGGTTACTCTACTTACTACTGCTCTCTTCTCTTCTTCTTAGTTCTTTTAATTGAGCCATTCCTCAACCCTAATTTATTAATTAAATAATAATTTTTTAAAAATTAAACCCATCATTGAATCAATAGAATTACAAGTTTAAAATTAAAGGTTCAACTAAAATATAAGTTGAATCGAATAGATTAAAATAATATATCTATATATATATATATATATAAAATATAATTTTTTTTAATATAATTTTGTGTATTTTATTATTTTAAATTGATAATTACTAGAAAACGTATCAATTCAACAAATTAATCGAATTTTTAATTGATTTTGTCAATTTTTTTACCAATTCATTATCAATTAATATTTTATCTAAATCAGATGAGTCTGATGATCAATTTTTAATTAAGGTACTACTCTGTCTTTATCCGTTCGGGGCAAATTTTTAACGGGACGGATTCTTGTGTGGGACGCCCTTACTTGTTCCGATATATATATAATATATAATTTTAATATATAATATATGTAATATATGTAAAATTATTAGTAAAATAATTAATAATATTGTATCATATTTAAAATGTTACTTTAATTTATGTTATGTATGTGATAATAATTATATAAATTTTGAAATTTAATTTTATTAATTGAATTTTAATAATTATAGGAACGAATAAGAGCGAGACGGATACCCGTAAAAGCGAGTTAGGATTCAAATTTTTACTATTTGCAAATAAAAACAAAACAAATTTTATACAAATTATTATAAAACTAACAGAACAAAACCGAATAGAGCAAAATTCATCCCTACCTATCCTGTTACCGCTCCTACGATCAATTCAGTACGACTCTCAAAACATTGTTAAATAATAGCTAGGGCCATTAGTTAGGAATTACGACCATTTAGGGAAATTTCGATTAAATTTCTTTTGTCCTTTTTTGAGGTACATTACAAATAAAAACGAAACAAACATTGCGCTTGATTTGTCCCTGGGTCACGTACTTGATTAATTAACGTGCGATTCTCATTCGAAAGAGAGGAATTCAAAGGCGTCCAATTATAAAATAGAACAACAATTATTGTTTTGGTCAATGGTTTTGTAAAACAATTATATACGCACACAATTTTAGGAACAAATAATAATATCTGATTGTAAATATATATATATATATATATATATATATATATATTATAAAATTTTGAATTTAATTTAATAAAATTTCTCCCCTTAAAGTCGGTAATAAACTTTTATTAATCCACATTTCTTAGCTTCTTAGTAAAATATTCAACTCACATACTAATCCAATGTGGCATAAGCATAAGTATTGCTTGGTTCCTAAATAGCATGTTATATGTATATGACCCTTTTCTCCCCAAAACCACTACCCTAAAAATTACTACTCTGGGTATAGCATCACTCAACATTCTAAGAGATATATTAAGTAATGCTATGCACAATCAAAGAAGAGTGAGAAAGATGAATATAACATTTTAAACAATTTTATGCTAACTCACAAAAAAATAGTTCTATACTATAGATTGAACATTCAGTTTGGGCCCATCTGGGTTGAAATTTTTAATAATTTCATGGTTTATTTGGCGAAGGTTCAGAAATAACCAATATTAATTAGTTTAAATTAGTTGATTGATCGGTCTATTTGTCCGTTTCAACAAATTAAGAATTAAAAGTTTAAATTATATTTTGTATATATAATAATTTATTGATCAATAATAAATTATTAAATAAAATTTAAATTTACAATAAATTAATTTTTAACTTATGTCACTAATAGAAAAATAAATACTTATAAAAAGAAGATGGTAGAAACTGCTATGTAATTATTTTTATATAAAATTATTAGTGAAAATTTATTATATAATTTAATATATTTGATTAAATTATTATTTAAAAATTTTTAGCTATAAATTTTATATAAAGTCAATTGTATGTGAATTTTTGCTAAAGAAAAATCACATAAATATTTTCTAAAATATTTAATCAACCTTATATATATTAGTAGTATTTTGTTTTGGGTATAAATTTGGTGTCTGATCTATTGCTTGAAAAAAAAAGTTTATATAATTTCTTATATAAAAAATTTCTGAAAAGCTATATGTATGAATAAATAAATATTAAATTTCTGATGCCAAGTCTATATCCATATAGTGAAGCGTAATTGGAATGTTGAAAGCAAGGGTTACCTAACTCCATTTTCTCAAAAGCTATGTGGTGACTGCACTACTAGTGCTCTTCACTATACCCAGATTATATACTTATCCTGTTTGCAAACATTTTATATGGCTTGCATTTTATGAGAAATCTCTATATTAATTGATTGATGAAGCATTTAATTTTATCAAATCTATCTACGCCATATAATGTGTGGTGGGGAACTTAATTAAGGATTATGCTTTGAATTTAAAAAAAATATCAACCATATCTCATAAGAAAAAAAACTAAAAGATAGTACTGAGGATTTACCAATAGAAATAAAAAAAACTGTAAATGTAACTCTTCAATATTCGCTTTGCTAGTTTTCCGAATAATTTGTTATTATTCTGAATTCAAGTTAATATTTAAATTGATTTCTAAAGTTACACCAATATTTTAATTTAATTCTTAAAATTTTAATTGATTTAATTTGGTCTTCCAACTTTATATTTATGACATATTATTAGTTGTTGATTCTATTTTCGTCACAAAAATGTTAACGGCGTATTGAGATGAACTGACAGCTGATAATTGTGTTGTCATGCTAGATTATAATTTTAAAGGTTTTGTATAGAAAAAAATTAAAGTAAAAAAATTTTAATTATCACATCACATAGGCATTAAAAATCTAACATGATAAAAATAAAATTTAAATTAAGAAATCAAATTAAATAAATTAAAATTTTAAAAACCAAATCGAAGCATAAGTATAACTTCAAAAATTAATTTGAGTATTAATTTTTTAGAATTCTTTTGGTTAATAATAATATAAAACTGTTTATATAAATTATTCTCAAGAAAGAAGTTATTTTGATCCAAATATTAACAATATAAATTTATTTTATACTATTTTTTTAATTTTTTATTCTTTTGTTATTTTATTTTATCTCTCAACCTCATAACTTGAATTTCGTTCGAAAAATTTATTGTTGACTAATAAATTATTTGCTTAAACAAAAAAGTGAGTTAACTATTCGATTAATTAAGTTAGTTAAATTATTTTATATTATTAATAAATAGATTTATTTTTGGTTAAAAAAATGTCAAATCATAATTAATTGTTAAATAACTATCCACATGCATTATTATTTTGTTGAAACTGAAAGGAGAGATTAGTTGAAGAATTCTGCGGGCGAAATAATTGGTGACACGGAGGCTTAAGAGAAGAAGACTTCAAAGCTGCATGTGAGGCAGGAAACAGAAAAATAGAAAACCATGGAACATTGGAATGGGAAACAATGCTTAATTGGTGGGACACATTCTTGTTTCTATTTCAATATTTACATCATGAAAATTAAATGGGTTGAATTTTTTAGAATTTCAAAGAAAAATAGTATTCTTCGGGTTGTTTTTTTTTTTTTTCAAAATGATTATCATGCTATATGCAATCTTCTTCTGATATATATCTGCTTTGATTTGAAAAAGTCTATTTAAAAGGATATCAGGTATATAAATATTATGCATTATCATAAAAATAAAAAAATTCAAAAAATATAATGTATGTAACTTAACTTGATAATTATATTAGTAATTTTTTTTTTATAATTTAAACTTGTAATTTTAAAATCACACAGCCAATAAACTATAGCTTAAATGGTATAGTCTCTTCATACTCATTTAGAGATCGCAGATTTGAGTCACATAGAAATAACTCAACAATTATTCTAAAACTCTTTTTTTTATGAAAGTCTATCTATTTGAAAACAGAAAAAATTCTCCGGCAAAATTTCTTTGATTAAGAACAGAAAATTTGATATATTACACATGATACCTAATAATTATTCTTCACTCAATTTTTTTTCTATGATCATCATGTGATTCTCTCCAAATTATTCTACTTCTAGAATCAAAGTCGTTGCTACTTGCTATAGTTTTTTCATTACTAAAAGTCAAACTCAAGCATGTGTAGGATCATGGCTAATATAAAATTTCATTTTAAGCAATAGAATTTTCGTAGAGTTTTTTTATTCATTAGTGGTGCAATAGGCTATATATACTTAAAAGAATATTTTGTTTTCTTGCTAGAAAATTGTAACAGAAATAATTGTCTTTTGGAATTAAAGTGGATTTAAATTTATTTATAATAGGAATTTGTATTTATATAAACAAGGTGTTAGTATTGTAGGAGGGAATTATGTGAGCTAAATTTTGAGTTCTTCTAACAATATTGGTTTCAATTAAAAATAATTGTTAAAAAAAATAACGTTATTTTCTTCTATACCATAATAGTACTATAGTTGTAACATTTCAATGATAAAAACCTAAATTAGAAAAATAATCCTCTAAAATAAAAAAATTAGTAAAATAAATAAACAGTTTAATATCATTAATTTTATAATTTATATCATATATAATTTTTACTATCTTAATTAAAAAAGACTAAATTTTTGTTTTTTTATTTTATCAACTTCTTCATTGAAAATAAAACTTAATTCCATAGTTTAAATGAAGTAAACGTGTGAAGTTGCGGGAGGAGGAAAGAAAATAATAAAAGTCAAGAAATAATAGTAAGTAGTTGAAATTTGTAGAATTCCCACAGCCGAAAATGCTAATAATATTGAGTAGTAGGCTACTAGGTAGGACAATTTGTGAAAACTCTAGTGTCTAAATAAAAATTGTTTATAAGTTTTCAAGGATCGGTACTTTAATTTGTACGAACATATAATAAGGTCACCCTCTTGGTCACGTGATTCCTATCAGCTTTCTGGTCATCCCCAAGTCACATAGCAGCTTAGCTTATATAAATATTAATTTAATAATTTATATATAAATATTAGCCTAACACCCCCTTACGGTAATGGGTGGTCAACAACTCAATGATTACAAACACCATTATAATTATGTCTTAATCATGCTCTATTAACTATTTAAGTCTAATACTTTAATGGATTGTGACGCGTTACGTGAGAAAGCAATTTCACGTTGATATGATTAATTAGGATTATTAATCATTATTTAATTTATTGCTCTTAGCAAACATATATATAGGCCACGTGGAATTCTTCAATTAATCTAGATATCAGCTTATATTTATAATTTCTTAATTATTATAAAAAAGAATATAAATAATTAATTATTTTATTTTTCAAAATAAAAAATAATATAAAACAAAACTACTTCTATTTTCTACGAGATACAAACTAAAATTAAAGAAGGATTAGCAGTTTTTTATTGCTTCAGAAAAGCAAGTTCTAGAAGGCAAGCAATAATAAGTAGTAATTAATTTATGTATTTATTAATTACTATTCCATGGTGCAAGTTGCTCCAGATTACTCAGATTTAGTTAGGGTTCAACACTTTGGTTAGGTGTGATACTGTATTATTAATTAATATTATTATGGGCATGTTAAGAAATATTGCAAAAGGAGGACCCTCAAGTTTGGAAAATTAATAGTCACGTTTGTTTCCGAAATCACAAAAATGGACTCAAGAGCATGAAAATGATGGTGAGTAGTTATTAGGAGTTGATTGAATTGATTAATGAATGTATAATGAATGACACGTACCTTTTGAATCAGGATTCCATTTAATTTTTGTCTCATGTTGAAAAGCCACACTTATATGGAGTGTGGACCCTTTTATTTTATTTTATTTTATTTTGGGGGTCCTGAATTTGATGGAGGAGTATCTATATGGCTCCCTAGGCAGTGGAACACATTAAAATATCTTATCCGGAAATGGTTGATTTTGCGTCAACCCAATGTGGCATCAGAATAATAATGTTACTATTATCTCTCCTCACAGTTTGTAAGAATTTTATGGGGATGGGGTTTACTGCGCTAAAGCGAGCAACATAGTAGCATGGAAGAAATTGAATGTCATAATAATAATATGTATTTTTTAAATAAATTTAACTAGGAGTTCAATTAGGCTCATTTTGTTTATATGGAAAAAATATTAATTTTTTTTGGTTGAAAATGAGTTTATTTAGTATAATTATATGTAAATGAATTTTGTACGTAGAGAATCAACACATAGATTACATTTTAGAGACGTATCATCATTCTGGTAGTATATATGATGTGTGTTAAATACGTGTTAATATTTTGGCCAATACCTATAACATCTTTTTTATACATTTACAATATTGTAATATATTTTAAATATCAATATTCAACTAAAATACCATCTTTATTTTTATATTAAAAATAATTTTGATTCAATTAGGTAGATAATTTTTTTTCAACAGCTAATGTCAACTAAACGTTTTCAATTTTAAATCTTAAATTTAAATTCTAAATTTTAAATTATAATTCTTTAAAAAAAATAAAAATTAAAAATAATTTTATAATAAAAAATTGACTATTTTTTTATATATTTTTTTTAATTAGAGGATATCTTTATTAAGTGATCTCATCTTAAACACCTATACTAAACAAAGAGTGATTTATTTTTTACTGATTAAATAAATCTTAACTCATTATTTATTATATTTTATAGATTTAATTATTTTGTCAGTCTTTATAATTTTACTGAATTTTTAATTAGGTTTTTATACTTTTTTTAGATTGAGTCTTTATACCATAAAAGATTTTATAATTAAGTCCCTATCGTAAAAAAAATACCAAAACTAAAAGAATATTCTGTTAAACAAAATAAATATGCCTAACACTTGACTGAATATTATGTATAGTTTAACAAAATATTCTATTAATTTCAATATTTTTATCACGGTAAGCCAGTAAAGATTTAGTTACAAAATATAATATGATATAGAGACCAGGGGCGGAGCTAGATAAAATATTGGAGGGGGGCAAAAAATATTTACACAATAAAATAAGACTAAAATAAAATTTTAAGGGGGGGCTAAACTGAAATTTACATATAATTTACATGTAAAAAATTAAAATTAGGGGGGCCATTGCCCCCCTTTGCTTGTACCTAGTTCCGCCCCTGATAGAGACTCAACTAAAAAAAAATATATATATATATATAAATTTAATTAAAAATTCGATAAAACTATAACGACAGACAGAATAATTAAACCTATTTTATATCAACAATTTAGATTTATGATTTAAGATTAAGATTGTTTAACATTTTGGTTTTTGTCTTTAATTATAATTTATTTTCAAAAAATACTACTACTTTTTTTTTTTGAAAACGCATTAGCATTCACCTTATAAATACATTACATAAAAGAAAAAAAAATTGTTAGCGTTATATTTTAATATGAAAAAATAAATATTTTTATATGGTGTACATAAAAATTTCTCAAAACTATTTTTTTATAAAATATATTTGGTTTGTGTGTACGTTTAATGATACTTTATACAAATATCTAACAATTATATATTATTATATTAGTAAAAATATCAAAATTAAAACACAATAAGAGTTATTAAAAATGAAAATTAAAGTGAAAATTGTATAGAGATGAGATCCAGTTGGAAGGCAACAAAAAAACAAAGAAGCCGCAGGAGTTGTCAGTACCAAACTCTCTCAAAACTTCTAAAAATAAAAACATAAAAGGTTCACTTTTTCAGATCTCACATGGGCGTCTCTACTTCTCTCTCTACCTCCATTTACATTCTATTATTGACGCACCAATTGGTACCATATATCATTGTACCAACAACTCAACAAATACATCAAATTAAAATAAAGAAGCTTCATGGAACCAAAGATTTTTCTTAACAACTTTGGAATTCCTCTATTTAGCTGCTGTTTTTGAAATTCCTCTATTTATGCTTCCACTTGATGCTAGCTCATAGTCATAGTCATAGACACTATCATTAATTAGCTGTCTACTACTATGTAACAAGTAACAACAATATATGTATAAAGGGGATCTGTACCATATATATATGTACCATTTAACCAACTCATCCTTTGAATTTTGACTATGATTTTGAGAATCGAATCAACTAGTCCAGTCAAGGTAATAAAAAATCAACTCGCTAAATCGATTTGATTCAAGTGAAAAATCGATTAATAAGTCGAACCAATATGATTTGTTAACGGTTTAATCAATTTAGAATCGTAAAATATAAATTTTTTTTAAAATGATAAAATATATTTTTATCTTTAAAGTTTGTCAGAAATTTAAAAAATATATGTAAGTTTTATTTTATTTAATTTTGTTCAAAATATTATTAATTTGTATCAAATATATACATAACAGTTAAATTTTTAACAAATTTAAAACTAATTCACCAATAATATATGACAATTTTAGTTGTTAATTTTTAGACGTTTTTAGTGTGATGTGTATTTTTTTTAATTTGAGTTTATCCTTGACGACATTGCCAAAGGAAATAATTCACAAATCAAATATTTTTTTTCCAACTTGGGTCGAGTTCTAACAACGATCTAAAAAAAATACATGTCTAATTTACTTGTGTTGATAGTTGTTTTTATAAAATTTTTGTTGAATTTAATCTTTTTTTTAATTAGTCGTTAAGAATATATTTAATACAAATAAAAAATTTTATATATAAATATATTATTTTATTATATCATGTTTAGTTCCAATGAAATATGATTGAATCTTTAAATTTTTTAACTTCAAATTTTACCGATTCAATGACCGGTTTAATTCTGAGAATCTTAATTTGACCTAGTTGGCAGATTAAACAAAAAGATAATTAAATTAAAATTAAAAAAAAAAAGAAGAGGGAGTTACACTAGATGGTGGCTAAGTTGGTATGTATATGTTGTATATAGTAATATCCAGCTGTATCTGTGTCACTGCCTTGTAGTTACTTACTCACAATCAACCAAAGTGGGCGCACAGTGTTTCTCATGCGCGCATAATCTCATTATTCACTTGACTTGAGTGCTTCTATCTTTATACCAACCCATATAATAATACAACACTTCCTTCCTAGTATATCTCATTCCCTATGCATGCAATCTTTTAAGTCTTTCGTGCTGCTAAGGTTTTTCCTTGGTCCATGTTTCTTATCTTTTTATGTGTATATATAAAACATGCAGTACGCTCATCTATCTATTTCTTTATCATGACATGCTACGCAATGAAATCATGATAACATTCTTTTATATATCCACATGATCACATTCTTCTCGCTATATTTATGTTGTGTTGTGTGGTAGATATTATTGCTAGCTCTACCATCATCATGATGTATGTGTTATATATTCAAATCAAGTGTCACACTCATAATGTAATCTTTTCTCCTATTTTGGGATCCAAGCTTAAGAAAATATATATTGAAGAATAGAAAAAAAAATACAGCAGGTTGTTTTAATGGGGAAAAAATAATTATTGTTAATTAACATACGTAATAATAAGCATATTTAATTTTAGGTTTAATTGTTCTTTTGATTTTTATAATTTTATTAATAAATTTATAATTAAATTTTATATTATTTTTTAATTAGATTCTTACATTGTTTTTTATATTATAATTAGGTTATTTTTATGTTAAAAATATTAAAATTTACAAAATCTTTCTCTCAAAAACATATAATCAAAGATCTAAATAGGTTTTAAATTATAGGTACTTTCAATTTACAGATAAATATTTAGTTAATTCTAATATTTTTTATACTAAGAAAAACTTAATTACAAAATTAAAAACAGTGTAATAAAAATTCAATTGAAAAAAAGAATATAAAGACTTAATTATAAAATTGGTAAAATTACAAGAATCAACAGAATAATTAAACTTTAATTTTATATTGTCAATTAAATAAAATAAAATTTTAAAATTATTTTACTAAGCCATGCAAAATCATCTTGCACTATTTAAGTGTTTAATTATTTTAATTTTCATCGTGCCTAAAACAGGTGAATCACGTTTTCTTACAACGCAAGCCAAAGCTTAATTATATACAAGAGAACTACTACACTTATTGTAAACATTGGATTACTTCTAAACATTGAATAATAACTCCTTTTGAAATACTATTTTTTTATTGAATTTTGTTAGATGCTTATATTTTATATAGAAAGTATCAGGAAAAAAAAAGACAATACCAAATTTTAAATTCAATCCCCGTTTTTCGAGTTAAACAGACTACGTATATCGTAATATTTTGTTTTTAAAAATTCATAGGAATGATTTGTTTTCAATAATATGAAATATTTTATACATATAACTTGTAAATTTCTATTTATAGTACAAAGAAAATTGTTTTATATCAACATTTATATAATTTAATTATATTAAAATTATATTTTTCATGTAAAAAATAAAGGTAAATCCATTTTTTTTACGCAAGCTGTGATATGCATTGATTGATACACCCGACATTATAAATTTATAATTATATCATTCTATCCTCTTTAATTTTTCTTCTGCCTTTGGAAAAATTGCGGTGAAATATACATATTTTGTTGAATTGTTGTGTTTATATATTTATATATTTTGAATATGATATTTATTAATATCTATTTGATTCGTATATTTATTATGTTCAACTGTGTTTTAATAAAAAATAAAAAATTCTTTTCTAAAACACGTTTAACTAAACACACTTAAATATCATCACATATCGTCGTGTTTAATTTTATTTATTTTTAACATGTATATATTCTTGAAATAAATTTAAAAATAATATATATTATTATTTATTATAATAAAAAGTATTTTAAACATTTTTATATAATTAAAATAAGATATTAATAACAATTAAAAAATTAATTTATATTTTAATAATAATAAAATATTAAAATATTATTATAATTTATTTAAAAAATATTTTATATATTATATATATATATATATATTTTCGTATCTTATAAAATTTTAAAATTCGTATATAAATATATCCAATAAAAAATGTTATTTATCTTTTTAAATTTTTAATCTTTAATTAATCTTTTTAATTTAAATATCTATTTTTATAAGAAATTATTTGTAAAATAGTTAGTTGTACTAATATCCAATATTGTGCCAATACCCGTGTATCATAAGAAAAAAGCAAAAGAGATGCTATTATCGTACATGCAATGCATGTCAAACATTGATTTTCAATTGGTCTACTCCATGTCTTAACCAACCAACTAGGGGACAAAAATTCATTTGCAAATATGGATTATTGGCGTAACAAACGGCTATACTTGTGGCCTATGTATAGAATAATGGGAATTCTTTTTATTGACTAATTGAAAATGTCGCCTAAGATATTTTATTTACTTTTGTTTTTTTTTTCCATCCCTCAGATGTTTTCTTAAGTCAACATATATTCAAACTCAATTTGCGCCCGCCTTCTTGCGTCAACAAATTCATGCTACGCATTTTTTGTTTGTTTAATTTTGTATTTTATTAAGAAAAAATTCATCTTAAATTGGATTTTAATGTACTTATTGTATGTTTGGAATTTAAATTTGTTTGGACCATTATAATTCGACCTATACATACTTAGATTAGGTTGCCAATTCAGTCTTTATTTATTTTTTCGAATGGTAATATGACTCCTCACGAAAAAGAGAATTCACTTCAGCTCCTGTTTTTTATTTTTATGATACAATGCGGTCTCTATGGGTATTTTTTCATTAATTCCGAACAAAAAACACTAATCTATCAGACTGTCACAATAATCGTATGTGCTGGCACCTCTCCTTACTAAAGTGAATATTCGCTGCATACGTGTACACCTCAAAATGGTCAGAGGTGCAAAGATGTCGTCGTTTCCCCTGTCCTGTTCCTCTCATACGTTATTGAATGAGGCCAATTTCCAATCTCCCATGTCGACTCCACCCGCACCTTCGCCCGCCCACCAATCTCCAATTTCCGGGTCACCGCCGTAGGACTCGGATCCTCCGATCGCATCTACCTCGGCGTTAATCTTGAATTACCCGACCTCCCCTTCCACCACCCCATCCATCTCGAACAGTTCCTCGTAACCAACCTCCTCCTAACGGCGAGACCTCCTTTACCTCCTTCGTCGTCTCCGCCAAACTTGGGCCATTTCCGCCAGTTTTTGCAGGAGCTTCATGACTCAAAGAACACCCAAATCCTCATATATAACCTCTGACAACAATGACCAATTCAATCCCCTCTCTGACTTCTTCTCAGACCGTTTCGGTCCCCTAATCTCTTCCTGAAGGCTCTCTTTTTCTCTTGGATCCCCAAAACAACGAGTTGAAGCTCACAACCCAAACCCGAATTAACAGCGATGATGAAGATGAGAATTTGAGATCCAATAATAGTGTTGTTTGTAATAGACATAGTATGGTCGTTGATGATGAAAAGTTAAAGATTGCGGCTTTGGAGGCTGCGAATGCGTCAAATGCATCCTTTGGTGGCGTTTGTGGTAGGTGGCGGTAGTGGGTATGATGAGATCGTGGGTACAGTGCTGGTGGAGAAAGAGGGTGCTCCGATGAGATAGGAAGAGACAATGAAATTGTTGATGTGTTCCATTTCAGCCACATGCCGCTTCCAAGCATTGCTTTGCTATTCGATTCCGATGATGTTTGACTATTGGCACGATTTTTAGATTTAAATTGTGATTATTGTTATTGGTTTTTTATGGATCATGGTGCTCATTTATGGCTATGAATCAGTGAGTTATAAATGGATGAGAGGAAGAAGACAGGGGTAGCAACTACGTTTTTGTGGACACGGAAGAGAATAACTAATTCTCTGACCATTTCGTGCCAGCACACCACCTTGTGTCACAGAAATAGGAAACATGGGCCAAAGTGGATTTTTTTTTCATGAGAAATCGCATTGTCATTAGAAAAAATAGACAGAGATCAAGTTGGTAGTTCACTCTACATATAAATTGGTTTATAAGAAACAAACAAAGATCTTTATTAATAAAAATAAGTGGCTATAGTTTTAAATAGATTTACTCATAAACTCGGATAACAATCAAAACTCAGAAGCAGTTATTCATAAATCAAGTTAACAATCTAACTGCTTATAGCACAAATATAGATGATTAGTTTTTTATGCACATAATATTTTTTATAATCATCAATTTGTTATTATTTTAAATTTAAGTCGTTTTGTTTAGTTAAGATTAAATTTAAATTTTATCATATTATTTAATTAATTATAATTTTAAAGGATAAGTATTGTTTTGATTCCTAAAATTTGGAATCAAGATCAAAATTGTCCTTAACATTTTCTTTATTCAAAGTGATCATCAACGTTGCATTTCGAATTAAAATCATCATCTCAAAATTTTTCGGACAAAAATATCCTTATCTTTATTCTGAATTCAACCCAGCCATCCATCACCACCATTCTTATTCCCATCAAATACCAACATTCAAATTTAGGAACACAATATTTAACAATAACACAACATTCAAATTTAACAACTCTACATTTTATCCATTACCACCAACAACACATCATTTTAATTCAAGAATAATAACACCACGAACAATATCATTCATTACAACCTAATCTTTTAAATTCAATAACAACTAACACAATACTTATACTTTTTTGAAAGAAAGAAAGAAAAAAATAGGATAGAGAGACAAGAGATAGAGACACAATGAGTTCAATAAGGAAGGAAGAGAAGAAGAAGAAAGAAAAGAGAGAAAAGGAGAGTTGGATAGTGATGTTTAGGAAATTTACTATCGCTGTCGCTAGTTGAGTCGTTGGAAAGAGAGATTGAGAAGAGAGGGAATGTGAGCCTGCTGGAAAGGAAAGGAAGAGGAGATATGCGTTATGTTTTTCATCTATTGTCTGCACTACTGAAACCTCCATTGTTTCTTTTGGTCTTGTTATATCGAAAATAATATTTTCGATAAAGATGTTATTGAATTCTTTGACAAGCCAATGTTCGACAAGTTAGACTTCGATCATTGCCAAGTGCCAAAATATTAGAATCGATGAACCTCCAAATATATATTAGAATTAACTTTGGATTGGAGGTACTCCGTTAGGTACTCTCTGTTAATCGATTGACGCAAATGTGGAAATCGAAGAGGCAAACTCAACGGATGTCAGCTGATCAAAGAAGAGGTTACTGGTGTCGAAGATGGTAGACAGAAAACCGAATCGAAGGCAAAAGTTTCAATCTCTAAAGCAACTTGTTAGTTGAAAAAAGAAGTGAAGATTAACTACATAGGATTCATCAAAGATGGTCAATCGATGAAGGAGAGGATTTTGATCGATTATGACTCATCAAGAAAGAGTGAAGCAATCGAAGAAGTGAAAAAGTTAATAAGTGAAGATGGTTAGTGGCAGTTACAGATGGCACTCAAGGAGAGCGGGAACATTTATTCAAGAATTAACGCACGTGAAAGTTATATCTGAATTTGATTGAAAACTTCTATAAATACGTGAAAAATTGAAGGAACAAAGGTTGGAATATTTTCAGAGAAAATACTCACACTCACTCACATTCCAGCGACTTTCTGAGTCAGTCAAGAGTCTTTTTCTTTGAAAAGTACCTTCCATGTCTTTACTTTTCATTTAAATTTCCTGCTACTTTCTTTTTCATGCAATTTATCTTCTTTGCAATGTCATTTCGATTCGTTTAAATTCAACAACTTTTATCTTTTCCGGTCTTTACCTTTCAATTTGTCCTTTATTTTTCCAAACGCTTTTCCTTTATTTAATTTGATTTTTCTTTTATTCAAGACATTTAAATTTTATTGTTCACTTTGAATTTCTGCAAAACTTGGTTCCTTCTACTTCGTCACTGTCAAAGGCATGGATTTTGAAGCAAAATAAAACTGGTACTCACAAAGAGAAGTAGGTTTCGCTCCCAGACCATTAGATATCGAATCACTATCGATTTGCTAAAAATTGACAAAATAAATTGGCACGTCCGATGGAACAGTTTTAAAATTTAATTGCATCAAAATTTGTTGTTTTCAACTGTTGCATTGTACATGCAGTGTTGATATTTAGTGCATGCGATTAACAAGTGGTAGAATCGTTACCATGTCTGACGAAATTTCAAATGGCAATGCAGAAATAATTAATAATGCCCCAATAACTGCAACACAAACTTCTGCAAATTTGATTCCACATGCAGAGTATAATTCTAGAGATAATATTACAGTTATTGATGCAAATGTTGATGGTAGTGGGCAAAATCCACGTCCTAGGATCACCCCAGTGCAGAATCAACCGCAAATAACTGCAGGCTGGCCCCCATTTGGCCTTCCTCCTGGTTGTACGCCTTCTATGAGCAGTTACACATTTTCGGTCAGATATAAAAATGTGCCAGGTACGGTTTCTAACCAACCTTATTTTTCATATCCTTCTTTTTTCTGTCATTATCAAGTGGGCTCTTCGTCGAATAATTCAGGACTGATGGTTGAGTTTTGACAATATATTGATGAAAGTCATCATGATTTAGTCAATCTGTTGACTCACCGGATGACTACTATTTTGAATCCTATCCTGGTTGACAATGAGTCAAAATATGATCGACTGCTTAAACAAGTCGAGAGAATTACCCGAATTATCGATTATGATAAGGGACAGTCTATTCCCCAAGATTTGGTAGTAGACCAGGAGAACATAAGATATAATGAGGAGAATATATTTAACAATCCTGAAAGAGAAAAAAAATTCTTTATCTCGTTTGACGAGATCAAAATGCTGGTGAAGTTTTGAATAGACTTCACACACAGCGTGGATAATATTACCGGGTAACAAGGGTTGTTGAGGATGTCCTCAATAGAAAGGGTATCAATGTGGCTCTCATGCATCGACCATATTTTATTTTTGATTTTCCTTCTGCAGTGCAAATGACAGAAGTGCCAATGGGTGTAAAAAATCCCAAAATAATTACAAAATTTGCAGGAGAGGCTGGAGAGTCAACTGTCGAGCATATAGCTCGCTATCTGGTCGAATTAGAAAATTTGGCAAATAATGAAAATTTGAGAATGAAGTTTTTCCTTATTCATTAACAAAAAATGCTTTCACTTGGTTTTCAAATCTGAGACCCAGTTCGATTTTAACGTGGGCACAATTGAAAAATGCTTTTCATGCTCAATTTTATAGAGCAGAATTGAATGTCTCATTGACAGATTTGCTTGCAATAGAACGAGATGATGAAAAATCGATAGATGACTATATAATTCGATTAAAAAATGCTCACAATCGATGTTATGTGTTGATCCCTGAAAGTGAGATCGTCAAAATAGCCATCAAAGGTCTTGGTTTGTATATGCGTCGAACATTACTCAATATGCATATTTGTGATTTAGCCTATTTGGTTGAGAGAGTTTGACAAGTTGAAAAAATAAAAGAAGAAAAGAAGAAAGAAAGAGAAATGGTTGAATATGAGTTTGTCGAAAACAATATTCAATGATGATAAGTATTTTTTCTTTTATCCATCTAGCAAAAAAAATCTTCAAAAATAATATTTTCGACAAATTATTGTTGAATTTTTCGACAAACCACTGTTCGACAAATTTGAACTTTGTCAAGTTACAGGTGCATATTAGAACACTTTGAAAGGAATGGCGTACTCTATAAAGGTATGTACAAATATGTCTGTAAAAAGAAGTTCTTGAAAAGCGGTTATTGGCAGTTATTAGATATAACTATGGAAAAGAAAAAAAAATCTTTATTCAACTTTGAAACTCTATAAAGTTGATCACATTTCAGATAAGAAAAAGCTTCTCTGTTCACTTTGAAAATTGTGAAGTTGAAAATTTGAAAAAAAAAATTCTTGATTATGATATTTTCGAATCATCAAATATGACAACTCTCTGACCACAATGATCCGAGAAGAAAAAGAAAAATTACCATGATTTGGGTGATATGTTGTTATACAAAAATTTGATGAAGTATAGAAAATGAATACAACTGAAAATATTCAACAAAATGTCGAATATCCAATAGTTCGACAAACAACCACTTTGCCTCAAGAGGTCGAAAACAAAAACTTGGGGGCATTTCTTATATCGAAGATAATTTTTCTTTGATAAATAAAAAAAATTATTATCCTTGGCTCTTCAAGAATGTCATGATGCTTCACTAATATTTTGTCATGCACTACGTGAAAATATTTGTGAAAATTTGTACAATATATGAAATTGATCAAATAATTATTTGGGGGTTAGTTTCAAATTGATCAAGCCATTGAAGATCAGTTTTGACAAAGAAGAGCTATTGGGGTTGGATGGATCAAGAATTGGCAAGAGTTTGGTGATGAAAAAAATGAGAGAATATCAACAGCAATAGGCTCGATGTAGTTATTTTGGTCAAAGCCGTGATAGAAATACCATCTTTTCGAGATCGAATTGGTGATAACCAAAGTGGTCGATAATTGCATCGTGTTCCTTCTACTTCAACTGATCGAGGTAAAACAGTTGAAACTCCATTCCTAAAAATGGATTAACTATATCGAGAAAAATTTTGAGGAAGAAGATGAAGAAATGACTGGTATAGCTCTCGAAAATATTGAATAATAGTAAGTATTTATATTTTCTTCCTTCTAATCAAAAAAATAAATACTTAGGGACATTTGTTATATCAAGAATAATATTTTCGATAAAGATGTTATTGAATTCTTTGACAAGCCAATGTTCGACAAATTAGACTTCGATTATTACCAAGTGCCAAAATATTAGAATCGATGAACCTCCAAATATATGTTAGAATTAACTTTGGATTAGAGCCAATGAGGTACTCCGTTAGATACTCTCTGTTAATCGATTGACGCAAATGTGGAAATCGAAGAGACAGATTCGACGGATGTCAACTGATCGAAAAAGAGGCCACTGGTGTCGAAGATGGTAGATAGAAAACCGAATTGAAGGCAAAAGTTTCAATTTCTAAAGCAATTTGTTATTTGAAAAAAAAAGAAGTGAAGATTAACTACATAGGATTCATCGAAGATGGTCAATCGATGAAGTAGAGGATTTTGATCGATTATGACTCATCAAAAAAGAGTGAAGTAATCGAAGAAGTGAAAAAGTTAATAAGTGAAGATGGTTAATGGCAGTTACAGACGGCACTCAAGGAGAGCGGGAACAGTTATTCAAGGATTAACACACGTGGAAGTTATATTTGAATTTGATTGAAGACTTCTATAAATACATGAAAGATCGAAGGAACAAAGGTTGGAATCTTTTCAGAGAAAACAGTCACACTCACTCACATCCCAGCGACTTTCTGAGTCAGTCAAGAGTCTTTTTCTTTGAAGAGTTTCTTCTACGTCTTTACTTTTCATTTAAATTCCCTACAACTTTTCTTTTCATGCAATTTATCTTCTTTGCAATGTCATTTGGATTCCTTTAAATTCAGGAACTTTTTTCCTTTCCAATCTTTACCTTTCAATTTGTCCTTTATTTTTCCAAACACTTTTCCTTTATTTAATTTGATTTTTCTTTTATTCAAAACATTTAAATTTTATTGTTCACTTTGAATTTTTGCAAAGCTTGGTTCCTTCTATTTTACTGTCAAAGGCATGGATTTTGATGTAAAATAAAACTAGTACTCACAAAGAGGAGTAGGTTTCGCTCCCAAACCATTAGATGTCAAACCATCATTGATTTGTTAAGAATCGACAAAACAGCTCTCTCTGTATTTGCTATATATGTTGATAGTGATAGCGACACTCAACTCCGAAAGTGTCATTCCCTCTCTTTCTCTCTTTTTCTTCTTCCATCAAACTCTCATTCACTCTCTGTGCTTTTTTGTTCTTCTAAATGTGTATGAGAGTGAGAAGAGTATGATGGGTGGTTTGATAATAAGGTTGATGGAAATGGAAATAGTATAAAACGGTTAAAAGAATAATTTTAAAAATAAGTTTAATATTGAGAACTATTTTAAATAAAAATAATTAAAAATTAAAAATAATTTTAATTTTAATTTCAAATTTTAAAAATTTAAACAATATTTATTTCTAATTTTAACTACTTTTAGTAAGATTTTAACTGATTTATTTATATATAATAAATTATGGTATAACTCATATTTGAGTTTAATCAACTTTTTATTTAAAATCTCTTTATCAATTACGAATCACGTTTTCTGTAAAATTATGGAATGAACTACTTCAAATATAGTATAACTAAATGGCCATAGCTTGCTCAATTCACAGATTTTTATATGAAAACAGCTTGATACGATTAACATTATTCATTAAAAAGGAAGAAACATGATATAAAGTAAATGATGAAACGATGGAATACGAATCGCCGCAAAGTAACCTAATTAGGGGCAATATCATTGCTTGCATATATAGGGTGAGCCACAAACCAATTTAGGTTAGTTGAATAGTCAGTTTATTTATTTAAATAAGTAAGTATTGAAAATTTGAATCTCGTCTTATCTATGTAGTAATTTATTAGTCAATAACAACAAATTCTTAAATGAAACTCAAACTCACAATAAATTAGTCATCTTTAATCTATCCGACTAAAAAATACTATGAACAATAAAAAATATATAGGATGAACTAAAATTAATAATTGACCAACTCAAAACAAACTACGTTGCTATATTTTTTGGTAACGGCTAAGTTGCTATATATATATTTACTTGCTGGTACGTGCTATTATATATATAATAGTTAAAATTTTGATTTAATAATTAATTTTTTATTATTATTATTTTAAATAAATTAGTTAATTTAAAAAACTTTTTATTAAATCGAACAATTTTACAATTTAAATCTTATTACAATTTTATATTCTATCCGTTTAACTTGCACTTCTAACTTTACTTAAAATTTCGATTTAATTTATCCATGACTTTCACTCATTTTAACAAGTTTTATGTAAAAAGATTTGAAATTCTTTAGCTATAGCCTCTACTATAGCACAAGTTGCCCACAAACAACGGTTGATGAGCTTTTGTAAGAAAGGTTGTATGTAACATTCTTTTAATCAATGATTTAAATTTTTTTTTTAATAACACAATGATGTACAGAGATGAAAAACGTGTTACGGTTCAACTTTAATTTGGAATCTCAAACAGACTGCCATTACCTTATCAATTTGTGCTAATTATGTTGGCAAGGCACAAAAAAAAATGTGCGAAATGACGTGGGAAAAATAACATATACAAGGAGTAGTGCACACAGCAATATAATTTTAATTAATTTAATGTGTGGAAAACTGAGAGAGAGACTAAAAACCATAAGACCAGGTTTGGAAAAACATTACTATATATGAAAAAAATAATATAAGGAGTATAGATAAAGAATTCCATGACAAAGATAAGGACTTAAAAAAAAAGTTAAATATAATTTTGGTGTTAAGGTGGAGTTGAAAATATTTTTGTTTTTGGTCTTTTCTTTTTGTTAAAAAATAGTCCAAAAAATTTAACTTAATTTTAAAATTGTCTTTTATACCAAAATTTTTATTTTTATTACTAAACTACTCCTAACTAAAAAAATATAAAAAAAAAAGAAAAAAAGGTTAAAGGGAATCACACTTTCGGAAAGGAGGAGCGGGATTCAGGGAAGAAAAGGGGAAGGGAAGGTGGGGAAGGGAAGGAGAATCCTCGTTGCCGCTGCTGCTCTTTGTCGTTCGGTCCTCGCCGCTGAATTTCGTCGCCAGATGTCGTCGCTGCTTCTCTTCCTTGCTCGACGTCAACGCAGCAGATCCGAGAGGGTGAACGTCGTGCGCCGCTCGCCATTTTTGCTGCTCCTTCTCGTTCAGTCGTTGTCATCGCTGCTTCTTGCCGGCCGTTTCTTCTCCTCGGCCGTTTCTGCTCCTCGCCATTTCTGCTACTCGCCGTTTTTGTTATTTATGTTGTTGAATTTGTTTATTTTTAGATTTGTTTTTTGATTTTGTTAATTAAATTGAGTTCCGATTATGCTCCTCACCGTTTGTTGATTTTGTTGATTTCTGCTGATTATGTTTCTAATTTCATTTTGTTTCTAGTTGCTCTGCTTCTAGTTCTGGTTTTGCTTCTAGTTCAATTTCATTCTGCTCCGATTTTTGGTTGTTGTGTTTTTGGTTTTGGTTTTGCTTCTAATTCCATTGTTTATGCTTATGCTTCTGGTTGCTTTTTTTTTTAATGTTTAAATCATTGTTGCATTTGTTGTTGTTACCGATGTTTTGATGAAGATGATGGTGGTGGTGATAGGTTTTTGGTTCAGCTTCACCTTCTGTTCTATTTCTGGTTAATTTTGGAGAAGAAGGATGAAAGGTATTTTCGTCCGAATGACGATTTTAAAACTAAGTTAAATCTTTGGGATAATTTTGTAGCCAAAAAAAGGCTAGGAACGAAAAAAATTTTCAATGCCTACCTTAAAAAGCAAAATCGTACTTAACCCTAAAAAAAATTATAAAATGTATTACTACTCTTAAACAAAGATAATTACAACGAAAAAACCTACAAGGCTACAACAAGGTAAAATATAGCCTAGCCAAAATAGGAAAAATTTTTTTTAATATAAATTTAAAATTTGATATTTTCCAATAAAATGGTCTAATTAACTAGGTAAAATAATATATTTATACAGACTATTCCTTTTCACAACTTATTACGAAGAGAAAATACATTTAACACTTGATATAATTTACAGACGGTAAAAAAAATAACTATTGATTTAGAAGATTTTTCACAGATTGCAAAAGAGTTTATTTTTAATTCATATTTTAATCCTCTTAATGTGCTTCGAATTTTATCACATTATTTATGAGATTGAAGATGAGAAAGAAAATTTAGTAATCAATAATAAAATAAAGAAAGTTTTAAATAATCTTTTTTTAAATAAATTTTAATATTTTTTTTCTAATACTTTTAGTATTCTCTAGTACTTTTAATATTCTTTAGTGCTTTTTTAACTATAATTTTTTTATTATTGATGATTCTAATATAATTTTTATGTTAGTTTTTTTTATTTAATTTAATGTTTCTAATAGGATTAATAGAATTACAAAAGAAAACAAAAAAACTCCATAAAAAAAAGAAATAATAAAAACTGTAAAAAAAATTCATATAAACAAAAAATAATAAGAGATATCCATAAAAAATAAGAACATGAATAAATTCCATATAAATTCTCTGTACTTTTGGTGCTGCCACCACAAACATATAAATTCCATCAATGGCCATAAAGGTATTTTTTTTTTTCATAATTTCACACCAAAAGTACGAGTGTTAAAATATATTTTTGGTAAACTAAATGAGAACTCACGGAATAAAAAAAGGCTAAAATCTCAGTCAAGAGAAATATTTTACCAAAAATAATAATAATAAAGAAGCAAAATACTTAACTGAGTTAACCCCCCCCCCCCCCCCCCTCCCAAAGAAAAAAAAAAAGAAATGTGGCATTAAAGAGAAAAACATAGTATACATTATTGTTGGGTTTTATTACATGAGTTTGTAACTCAAAATTAGTGATGTTAGGATTAATAAATGATCAATTGTATATATCTGAGAAGATCCACATATATATACTCATTGTCTTAGCTAAATTATAAGATCTAGGAACATATATGCATAAAGGTAAAAAATGGAGAGAAAATGTGATTAAGGGCCACAATAATTAACAATGAACAACCTAAACATATTACTTGATTTTTCTCGAAAACAGTTAATAAATGAACATTGATTTCCAACTTTCGTGGACCCAGAGGGATGACTAAGTAAACAAACCTTGTTTTTGTTCCCTGCTTAGTGGGATTCCGATACGTTAAAAAGATTTCAAACTTTTCCATATAGACATTCTGCTTTAATTTCAATAATTTGGAACCACGAATTGAATAATATTCATTATTTTGAGTTTCATTGTTGCTAATGCTAAATAATTTACATTCTATAAACTATATATATATTCACCGAATTCGCATCATATATAGAATATATATATTCTGTTCTACATGCTACTACAGGTATGCAAACCAATTCATCACTAAGATAATCGAAAGCAAAAGAATAAGAGATATTCTCTCTCATTTTTGAATAATTGCATGTTAATATGAATAAAAAAAAGTATACAATTGTATCTAGATGTATTGATTGTATTAAGATGTAATGACATATTGGCATTTTTATGTAAAATTATTGTATCTAGGAGTGTTTATTGTTCTTACGGCTTCTTATTTTATTTAACGTTAAAACTGAATGAAGTGAGTTTTTTTTCTTTCTTTTTTAAATCCATATTAATCAAATCCATTTAGATGTGTTATTTCTCGTGAAAATGTAAGATGAACTCGGATTATTTGTGAGCTTGATTTTTTGGATATTTTTTGGCCGTTAAGAACTGTTTTTCTGCTTATGTCAGGGATGATGGTGATCTAATCTTCAAAATCTGAATATGCTTCTTTTTTTATGGAAGGTAAATTTTAGTCTCATCTTGTAAAAAAATAACGAAATTGTAAATACTAAATAGTCTAGCAAAATCAGATTCTTTAGAATGCTACGATTATGTAAAATTACTATCTCCAAAATTTAATATTGGAAATACTTTTCAGCAAAATTTGTTAGCTCTGAGTTATATGTTGTTTCTTTTTTTTTCTCTCTCGTTTAATCACAAAAAAATACATTATTTCTAATGATAGCTTATTTAGTAGTAAAATCTATTATTTCACAGCTATATAGATTCTTGATGCATCTAGATTACGATTATAATCCATATATATCTAGGTTACGGTTATAATCTTCATGGAAAAGCATGTATCAATCTCCCGTCTTGATAGACAAATAAGAAAAATTAATCTACAAATATTTAGACATCCAAAAATTAAAAAAACATCTAAAATTTAAAATTTGTGTTGGCTAATTATTAGTAGTTGATTTTTATTATTTTTTAAATTTATCCATTCCCAACCACTATATATACTAGGTTTATTTATGAGTCAACGGACTAGTGAATATATAGTCAAAATTGTTTCTTTTCCTAAGTGATTTCCAACCTAATTAATCCTGTCTTACCAATTTGAAGAGGTATAGTCAACTGTAATGAAGTCAACTAATGAAGTGCACACATTTAATTAACTACAATTCTATTTGAGCTCAAATGTAGAACCTTAACCATATATATCTCACGTAACTCGGTAATTAATTAAACATATGATTAGGTCAATAATTATATGTTAGAGAGACAAAAAAAAAATAGCCTAAATTTATCTTATTTAACATTCATTAATTATTGTCTTATTTAGTATTTATTAATTATAACAACAATTAATGAATGCTAAATAAGGCAAGTTCTGACTATTTTTGGCTGATTTTCTTTGGTTACCAAATATTTCCGATTTGATATATATATATATGGGTAATGTTAGGTAAACAAAAAATACAGCCAGAACTTGTCTTATTTAGCATTCATTAATTGTCGCAACAATTAATAAATGTTAAATAAGGCAAATTATGGCTGTTTTTGGCTAATTTTCTTTAGTTACCAAACATTTCCGTGTATATATAATATATATATATATATATATATATATATATATATATATATATATATATATATATATATATATATATATATATACCTTTCTATTTGGTGATTATTTTCCACTCTTTTTTAGCTTCTTTCTTGTTATTTGTCATTGTCGTACGTCGAAGAATTCTAAAACATGGAGAACAAGCTTTATGCCTAATTAGCTGGTAATGTATGCCTCTTTGCACCTTACATTCGAATCGATTTGTCACTGTTAACTGTTTTTTGAACCTTCATTATTTCCAACATTTTTCATATTTTTCTTCTATGCTTTGTGATCTTAACTGTAAAGCAAGCATATCTTTGCTTCAATTTGTATCTTTCCTTTAGTGGGACACAAAAGCACATCAAAATATATATATATATATATCTTTATTATTAAGAGTAAATACAAATTCATCCCTAAACTATCACTCTTTTTTAAATTGATTCTGAAAAAAAAAATTAATTAAATTTATCCTTTGAAAATTTTAAATTAATCATACTAGTCTTTTTATTATTTTTGTTATTAATGGTCTCAAAATTTACTGAAATAGCATGCTAAGTGACATCAACATTTTAATTAACTGCTAATATGATAAGTTTATGAAATTAAATCAAATCAATTTTAAATTAAAAAACTTTAATGCCTCAAAGTCCTTATCAATTTGGAACTCAGTTGATCGAATTTTATAAACTTATTGTATTAACAATAATTAAGACTGTTAGATGTGTGCTCGAATCAGTGTAGTATTACTTAACATGTTACATCAGTAAATTTTAGTAGAATCAGTAATGAAAGTGACAGATGGACTAATATAAATAATTTAAAATATTTGAAAGACGAATTTGTTTAAAAAAAATTTCGAGAACCAATTTAAAAAATAAATAACTTTTTAGGGATAAAAGAAACTTAATATATATTTGAGGAGTGTTAGGGGCCAGCAAGTTTTATGATCTGTAACTATTAATTAACTATTATTGATGTTTTTAATGGTGTAAAATTTTATCCAATAATCTAAGATTACTCACTTTTCTTTTGCTGATTAAATACTAACCAAATTTTAATAAAAAAGACTTCTTATACTTTTTCTATATATAATATTCAATAAGAGTAATCTTTAGAATTAAATCATTGAAGGACCAATCTAGTAACATAAATCTTTAGAAGGCCAATATACATATGTTAACTACTACTAAATTTTATATTATTATATATAAAAAAATACAATGGAAGGAGTGAATATATTAAAGTGGCAAATAAATATAAGGCATTTGTTCAAATGAAGATGCTAAAAATATTATTTTATAAAGATTTTTATGATAAAAATGTATTTTGTTTATTTATTCATACTTTAAAATAAATATATCTTCATATAAAGACAATTATAGAATTTTCATAATAGTATCCATCTAAATATAATATGTCGATCGCTTTCACGGTTATGTATTGGTAGATCCATATTTCACAAATCGTCAATTAGTTTGCACGTATGTGTAGTTATATATATATATATATATATATAATCGAAAAAGCTCTACATCCATATAAAAATTACATGAATGTTATTCAAGTACTTTTCACTACACGCATTTTACACTCGTTTGTTTTACACGCACCTCATATAACGTATATAACGTAATTCTTTTTTTGCGTGATTAACCTTTCTCAACGTAAATCTTGTTCTCTTCTCGCGTTTTTTTTCTTTCTTTCTTTCTTCTTCTTCTCTATTCACGTTCTTGTTCTTGTTCTTGTTCTTCTTCCTCTTCTCCTTCCTCTTCTCCTTCTTCTTCTTCAACCTAATTAAATTCGTTGTTCTCCTCTATTCGCATTTTTCTTCTCTGCATTATAGATCTAGATTGACTTCAACATAATTAGCTTCGTTCTTCTTCTTCGTTTTCTTCTTCGTTTTCTTCGTCGATCTGCACTTCTGAATTGAAACAATGAATGAATCAACTTTAAATCGGTTGAATGAGTGCGATTTGGATAATTCTTCCGAAACACATCAATTTGATGAGGTTTGGATTATTGAATTTTGAATCTAATTTAATGGAATACAATTGCTAATTTTATTTGAATTGAATTGAATGGACTGAGCTGATATGTATCTGAATTGAATTGAATTGCATTGATAATATGTAAATTGTAGACAGAGTTGTTTCGAATTTGGTTTTGTATAATGGTTTCATTCACTGTGAGTAATTGTTCAGTTCAGTAAGTACTATAGAGTTGTTTTACCATGTCCATGCGTTTGGTTCGGTATGCAGAAAGGAGTCTAAAAAAAATTAGACGAATATATTCGGTTTTGTTCCCTAAGCACTATATAATTATTTCACCGTAATTAAAATTTTGATTCACCGAATTTAAGATTTCGGTTCACCGTGTAGACCAGCTGTGTTGTGGATGAAAAATTTGTCGCAAAGGTGGGAATAATTTTCAAGACACTAGAAGAAGCTAAAAAGTTCTACAAATATTATTCCAAACTTGCCGATTTTTCTACAAAAATAAAGAACACGACTCGGGACGGAGACAAGATTAAGAATCAACTAATTGTATGCACCAGAGAGGGGAGGTGGAAATCCGAGATATCTCCAACTTTGAAGATAAACCCTTCAGCTGGGTTAAATTGTCCGGCTAGAATTTGCGTACACATAATGAAGGATGTTAGTCTTTGGACAATTTCCAAAGTTGTTTTGAATCACTTACATCCTTGTTGTCCAGACCAGGCTGAGATGCTCAAACAACACAAGGAGCTTAGCATGTTCGTGCATCGCACCATCGAAACCCATGAAGAAGCCGGAATCAGACCAAGAAAAACTTACCAATCATTTGTGGTAGCCGCTGATAGCCACCGTGAGCTAGGTTTTATAGAAAAAGACGTTAGGAATTATATCACAAGGGAAGTACGGAATATTTCCGAAGAAGACGATGCCAAAGAATTTGGGAAGTACCTAGTAAGAATGAAAGAGAAGAACTAAACTGTATTCTTTGAGCTCAACTTTGAAGGCGATCACTGCATTAAATATGCATTCTGGGCCGATGCAAGAAGCAGGGCTGCATTTGAGTATTTCAGAGACGTGGTTTCATTTGACACCACCTATAACACAAACAGGTATTCGATTCATTCAAATATATTTTTATGTTCAGTGCATGTATATATTTCAGTTCACCACGGTCTGCTTGTTATTGATGCAAGTACAATTTGGTTTTAGGTTCTTTTGTGGGCGTAAATCACCACGGCCAGTCGACACTTCTCAGATGCGCTGATGAAAAATGAGGACATCCAATCATTCAAATGGCTATTTGAGTGTTGGCTACGTTGCATAGGAGGGAAGGCACCAAAAGATATTCTTACCGATCAATGCACATCGATTCAAAGGACAATTGAGCTGTGCATGCCAATAACAATTCATCGCTGGTGCATCTAGCATATTTTGAAGAAGATCCCATGAAAATTAAACGGCTACAAGGGACACAACGAAATTAAACAAGAGATGAGCCATGTTGTTTGGAACTCGTACACAAAAGAAGTATTTGACAGAAATTGGATCGATTTCCTCAGAAAGTACGGCCTCGGAGGCAACAAGTGGCTTTCAGGTAATTGAGATTTCAATTCGAATTATTTTCATGCTCATATCTTTTTTTTTCCAAAGCATGTACTATTTTTGGTTCACCACAGCTTATGGGTTCGGTTTGTTTTGCAGAGCTGTACGAGGATCGGCATATATGGATTCTAGTTTATTTGGATCACCACTTCTGGGCCAAGATGAGAAGCACACAAAGGAGCGAGAGCATGCATTCATTTTTCAACAAGTTCATCACACGGAATAGCTCCTTGAGACAATTTGTGAAGCAATACGACAATTACCTAGCAAGCAGAGAGCAAGCAGAGAGAGAATTCGATGCTGCAGATTTTCACACTGTGATACCGTGTGCAACAAAATCAGCAATAGAGGCACAGTTTCAGCATCTATATACCCATGAGAAGTTCAGGGAAGTTCAAGCTCAACTTAGAAGTAAAGTAAACTGTATCACAAGATCAATGCATTCCACCATAGGTTTCACAACATATGAAGTCATAGAACATGTTTCCAACTCCACATTCAATAAGTTTGTCGTCACCTACGACGTAGTATCACGAGATGTAAAGTGCCATTGCTTGCTGTTTGAGTCTACGGGCATATTGTGCCGCCATTCCCTAAGCGTCCTGAGCTTCTAGCGAGTGGATAACATGTCACAGAAATACATATTAGAACGCAGGAGTAAGAACATAAAGAGGAGGCAAACACACATCAAGAGCAGTCAAGATGAACCTTTACTGGAGCCGAGAAGTAAGAGATTTGACGAATTGGTATCTCGGTCGTACAATATATGTGAATTTGCATCCGAGTCTGAAGAGTTGACCGAAATTCTGCACCGAGCATTTGACAAGGTCATGGCGGAGATGGAAGAATATCAAGAGAGAAGCAAAGGAAAAAGTTTGTTAACGCACGAAGAAGCAACATTAAGCAATGTGAATGACCTTCAAAACCCATCACGTGTCAAAATAGGAGGTCAGTCCAAGAACAGACATGGATCAAACCTGGAAAATAAGATCTCAAATGCCATGAAAAAAAAGAAAAAGACAGCTCCAAACGAGGTAAAATTGACTTGCTTTTGATTAGTTAAAAATTCAATTGTTCATTTTGCTAATATACAATTAATTATGTCTTTTGTAGTTGAACCTTTTAGACTCCAGATCATCGATTCAGTCAAGCTCCACTCTTTACAATGCACCAGATATGAATTATCCAAAAGAGGATTGTATAAGTTTTAGTTTTTATTAATGTAAATTTTTGTTCACCCATGAGCGAATTTTGGTTCACCATGGTTATAGCTGGGTTAATTTTTGACTGTTGTTAGTCTTTTGTGAAATTCTATATTGATATATGCAGTTTTCTATTCGTCTAGTGTACTAATTTCTATATTGAATAATTAGAATTTGTTTTGAGAAACGGGAATCAGGTGTATTGCTAGTTACATTTTCCGTGTGATTAATTAAATAAAAATTATTAAAAAAAATCTAAAAGAGTAACATAAATATTTTTAACTTACATTGGTGGAGTTTTAAAACTCTTTCTTGGATGGATTTTGAGGGTTTAGGGGTTTAGGGTTTTGGGTTCAGGGTTCAGGGTTCAGTGTTCAGGGTTTAGGGTTTAGGGTTTAAGGTTTAGGGCTTAGGGTTTAGGGGTTCAGGGTTCAGGGTTCAGGGGTTCAGGATTCGGGGTTCAGGGTTCAGAGATTAAGGGTTCAAGGTTCAGGGTTCAGGGTTTAGGGTTAGGTGTTTAGGGTTTAGGGGTTCATGGTTCAGGGTTCAGGGTTTCGGGTTTAGGGTTTAGTGTTTAGGGTTTTAGGGGCTAGGGTCTTAGAGTTTTAGGGAGTTTAGGGTTTAGGGGTATAGGATTCAGGGTTTAGGGTTTATGGTTAGGGTTTTAGGGTTTTAGGATTTTAGGGGTTCAGGGTTCAGTGTTCAGGGTTCAGGGTTTAGTGTTTAGGATTTAGGGTTTAGTGTTTAGGGTTTAGGGGTTCAAGGTTCAGGGTTTAGAGTTTAGGGTTTAGGGTTCAGGGTTTAGGGATTCAGTGTGTGTTTGCAACTTTCGGTTCGTCCAGTGTATTAATTTCAATTCACTGTATTTTTTTGGTGTTCGTAATGTATTGATAAATACAGTGATTGCAATAACTGAGAACCTGGAATAAAACAGTAGCCAGATAGTTCCAACAGACATATAAATTAACATCTCAGATGAGTAATCCATCTTGAATCAAATATAAATATAAATATTAACATGAACATTTAGATTAATATTGACATACATACATTTGAAGTAAGCATTTTTTGCTTTTTAAACAAGTTAAACAAAATATTGTTAATTACAACCAGTCAATCATAGTATATGCTATTTACTATCTAAATCCCCAGATGTGAATTTACAATAAAGGCTAGAGAGGGCAACAGATAGCTTCGGAAGTCTTATTGCTTCAGATTCCCAAATCACTTGGTCTCTGATTTTGTGCATTTCATGCAACAGAATGTGTGGACCATATTGGTACCTGAAGCTATCAATCTCTTCCTACATTTCAATTGGAACTAATTAGTTACATAAGAAATGAACCCAACTGAGATAAGAAAAGAAAAAAGTTTATAAATTTAGAAAGTACTAACTTGTGTCCAAGCTCTATATTTATATCTCTTTTGTGGATCAATTGTTTCGAGCCATTTCATGATGTATATTCCACAATAATAGCTAAGCAAAAATTGAGTATAATACGATTAATAGTATACAAAATAAAACATATTAAAAATAGCACTATAGAAGCGAAAGATTCTTACTCTATACGTTGACCATTTAGTAAGATATACTCTGCTTCTACTCCTAGTCCATCCTTCATTAAGGGTTCCACCCCAGCATAAACCCTCATATGAGAAATTATTAATCCCTGAAAGGTATGCAAAGATTGAAAAAAATAAATCAACAACACTCAACCGAACTCATTTCATGTACTGAATAATTTGAATAGTTTACAAGAAAATAACTTACAACAAATTTGTTCAGTTTCACTCTTAATTCAGGTATATCTTCTGGCAGCTTATTGACACGGTCAAGCACATAGAATTTCTTTTTGTTGATATCAACAATCCACAACCACCAATGCACTCCATTGCAAATTGGCACAAATAGCTGAAGTTTAGGAAAATAATAAAATATTTCAGTCGAAACAAAAGCAAACAAGAGAATTATTGAAGAATTTTTAGAAATTACAACTTACAATTGGATGCGATGTAAGTTTTCTTTTGTCTAGAAACTGGCGGTGGTAGGCATACTGTTCAATATCAAACCGGTAGGCCTTGTTTGTCCTTTTATCAGTGGAGGACTTGCCATGTGTTCCCAACATAAAATTTTGCAAAACGAATATCAGTTAAATCACATTTGCACTGAACCAAACACAATTCATGCACTGAACTGAACACAATTCATGTGCTGAATAATACTTGAAAAATATTTAATTATAAAGAGAAAAGTTTTCTTCATGCAAAGGAACTCAACAAAACACATAACAATCAAGTGAATCAATATTAACATTCCCACTGAACCGAACAGCAATCAGCAGTGAATAAGAAATTTAGCTTACCACAATATCCAGCGGCACAATATATATTTGTTCCTGATACCGGAAAACTTTTATTGGTTGAGAATCATGCTGTATATACCAACCACCTACATGATGAAAATTTATGAGATATACTATATAAGAGTGTTTAGAAAAATCATTAACGTTATTGCAATTGGCAAAAAATTTACTATGGTATGCACGTGTTCTTTGGGCATTAGAGACATAAAATATTCTCTTAACCCCTCATAAGGTGCCTCATGTTTTAAGACGAATATTGCATCATATTCATTCCTGCCATCTCTTGTCTGTTTCACATGTGTCATCCAATGATAACACTTTTCAATCAACTCGTTCGTAATTTTTATCTTTTTCTCCGGGGTTTTGAAAACTTCAGTAGCTAGTAAGGTTGGTTCTGAAGTTGTTGCTTCAGCAAACTTTAATGCTGCTGTCATTCCAGTATCTACCACCACCTCTTCCAGGATTTCAAGCTATGAAACACTCGATTGAGAGTACTGAGTTGGTTGAGATGCTGGTGGACTTATCCCAAGGCTAAAGGAAGGCTTTTCATCTTTCCTTTGCCTAGGTTGAGCAGCACTGCAAGATGATAGATTTTTAACAATGATATTAAACAAAAATGATATTAATCATTATAGTGAACCGAAATCCAAACTAATAGTGAACCTAAATCCAAACCTATAGTGAACCGAAATGATATTAAAGAATTTTATGCTTACACATTAACAGGAGCTTCTTGTTCTGATTGCCGTGCCACCGGAGGTTCTTGGGATTGTTGCTGTTGTTCTTCGACAGGGCTGTTGCACAGTTCAATAACAACCTAGAATTATTATCCTATACCATTAAAATTAATAACAAGAATTTTTATGTGAAACTTACTCTTCATCAGAAACTTCATAGACATAGTCATCTTTGATTAACTCTTCAATTACAGAACTCGTAAGAGACACCGTAAAATCCTGCTTTTCGGATCTAGAGGGTAGCTGTAAGAAACAGAAGAGAGTCCAAAGACAAGAACACATTGAATTCATTTTTTGTTTCAACTGAACCATAATTAAACCATGTATAAGCAGTAAACATTATCAGTATTTATATAAGCAATAAAACTTACACATCAACAGGTGCTTCTTATTCAGATTGTTGCGCTGTTAGTTCTTCGCAGGACTGTTGTTGCTGTTCTAGAGGTTTGCTACATTAAATGGTAAACATTTCAATGATTATCTCAAACTATTATCATATTTAACAATGATGTTTAACGAAAATGATATTAATCATTATAATGAACTGAAATCCAAACTAATAGTGAACCTAAATCCAAACTTATAGTGAACCGAAATGATATTAAAAAAAATAATATTGAAGAATTTTATGCTTACACATTAACAGGTGCTTTTTTTTTCTGATTGTCGTGCCACCGGAGGTTCTTGGGATTGTTGCTGTTGTTGTTTGGTAGGGCTGTTGCATTAAATAGAAAACAGTTCAATAACAACCCAGAATTATTATCCTATACCATTAAAATTAATAAAAAAAAATTTATGTGAAACTTACTCTTCATAAAAAAATTTATATACATAGTCATCTTTGATTAAGTCTTCAATTACAGAACTCGTAAGAGACACCGTAACACCCTGCTTTTCGGTTCTGGAGGGCAGCTGTAAGAAACAAAAGAGAAGTCCAAAAACAAGAACACATTGAATTCATTTCTGGTTTCAACTGAACCATAATTAAACCATGCATAAGCAGTAAACATTATCAGTATTTATATAAGCAGTAAAACTTACACATCAACAGGAGGGACATAGATGAAGTCATCTCTAATCAACTCTTCCTGAACAGAACTTGGAAGAGACAATATAAGAGGAGGTCTAAGGAATGTAAACAAGGATAAAGTTAATGTTGAATAATTAGAATTTGTTTTGAAAAATAGGAATTTGCACATTGAAAAACTCACATTTCCAAAGGTTGAGAATGAGTTTCTTGTCGAAACTCAACGATTTGTAGCTCAGAATCAGGTATAACTCTAGTGACATTTAAACAGATTTTTCTTATGATTAATTAAACAAAAATTATTACCTAAATCTAAAGAGTAACATAAATATTTTTAACTTACAATGGTAGAGTTTTAAAACTCTTTCTTGGGTAGATTTTCTTTTTTCTAAAATATTTTATCGGGCTTTCTGAGGTATTTTTCCTAAAAAAAGATAACAAATTAAAATTAGAAACTAAGATTAAAAGCAGAGGTCTAGAAATACATTAAATTCATTTTTGGGCAATCACTGAACTAAAAGTACAATATGCAGTGAACTAATTTACCTGGTATTGCTTGTGGCATTTACAGAAGGTGTAGAGCTTCCTTGAGTCTATAAGAGTTGCTGGCTATCCAGATTTACAGTTGGCACTCTAAGCAAGATAAATAAATATTAGTAATTGAATCTAGAGGAATTAGAAAAGGTTGTAGCAAAAGTAAGCAAAGAAAGAAAAAGAACTCGGGAATAATAAATTGAATCTTACGTCTGAGAGAATTCATTTTATGCCTTTGGAGAGTCAAACTGATCCGAAGCAATGTTTGCTGACTGAGCTCCATCATTTCTTTTCTTTGATCTCTTTTCTCTTATCGTCTCCAATGCTTGTTTTCTTCTTTCCGCAGCGTTGTCTTTTGCTTGTTCAGTTTTGAAAGTTCATAAAATAAGTATCAAGAAACCTAAAATGTAAGTATCAATAAAAGAAAATATGATTCGAGAAACTTACTCCTTGTCAGATTGGACTTGTGTTTTTTGCCACCCTTTGCGGTTGTTTTCTTTTTATTACGGGTGTTTTCTTGATTTCATTTTCTCTGAAAGACAGAAAAACACATCGAATTTATACTGGAAAAAAATATAAGCAAGAACAAGACACTAACAATTAAGTCAACCAAACTGACAGACACCACCGAACCGAACTAAATTAAAGCGGTAAAACGAAAATTAGAAGCTCACCAAACCAAAATTAATTCACTTGCTGAACAAAACGTGATACATATGCAATCAACAAAATGTCTCACAAAAATTACCCAATACTTACTGGGTTTCAGATTCACTTGTGCTCTCTGAATCTATCGGCACAGGTTTTATTTTTTTGGTTTGTTTTTTAACCACCTTTGGTGGTTGTTTTTTTTTCCGATTTTTTTGATTTCTTCTTCTCTGCAATACATAAGAACAAGCGCATAAGAATAAATTTAACAAAATACAAGTTAAATGAAATCAATATGAAAATTAAACTTACTGGTTTTCGGATTCAGATTCGAAAAATCTTTCCTCTTCCGAAGAAGAATCCAGCTCGACAATTTTCTTTTTTATTTTCTTTCCTTTGTCTTTCTTGTCCAACTTACTTGTTTTTGTTTTTTATTTATTTGTTTCCTTTCTGTACAGAAGTTTCTAAAATAGAAACAAGGACTCAATTATTTAATCATCAAGAAAAATATTTCTGAATAAACAAGGATTCAAATGAAAATACATTAACAATCCAGTGAACCAAATGAAGCAATCCCACCAAACCAAAAAATATTCATATGGTGAATAGTACATAACAAATATTTAATCATCAAGAAAAATGTTTCCTAATGCATAAACATTCAAATGAACAAACTAACATTTGCAAGTAGGACAAATAAATTAATTATAACCTAAAACAGAAGTTTATTTAATTAGTAGAGTATTTTAAAAGCATTTAAAACCAAATTTTAGTAGAGTATTTACCAATGGTTCTGTTGCTTCGGCAGAAATCCGTTCAAGCATCATTTGCTTTGTCCAATGGGCCACCCACGGTGCTGAGGGAGCATCAGGTGCGAACGGGTGGGGGAACTTAGTTTCGTAGAAGTATATCAACATCAATACAAAAATACAACCATCAAAAGACTGTTTCCTCCCCTTTATCTTATTTTCAGCTCCTTTCATCAAGAAGTTGAGCACATATTTTGCCCAATCCCATTTCCAAATGTTGTCCACATGAAAGATCAGTGGCTTATGGATTGGGGAGGCCACACTTACCTTTGTGGGGAGCAAGAAGCACTTTTGTATGAAGATAACAAAAGTCCTCTTGAATTTTTTTCCGATTTTCCTCCCCTTCTATACTCATATCTAGCACATTCCTTGTCAAAGTCGCCAAGGAAATATTTTTGATGCTATCAAATATTTCTTTGTCTTTTGGATTCAGGTTGTTGTAATCAACCTTATCAGGGAAACGATTTCCTACAATATTTTAATAGCAAAAATCATTAAAAAAGGCTCAGTTTAATTTTCTGGACACCAATGAACCGAAAATAAGCAGTAAGTGCAAAGTGTATTACCTCCGTTGGTTATGTCCAAGGCAACTGCTACTTTCTGAGGAGTTATGTATATTTTTTTCTAGAGAGTTTTCAAGCATCCTTTCTCTTCATCAAAGTGATCAAGCAATTCTTTCAACAGGGTATTAGATATATTCATTTCTGAGACATTTGCCAAGGCACCAAATCCCATTTCTTCCACTATATCTTTCTTTTCTTGACTCATATCCCTGTACACTGTTGTTATTGCCTTTGTTTGGCATCTGTAATAATGAGTTTTTTGCAAGTTTTGAAACAGAATGTGAGGATATATTTATAATACAAAATAGATATTATTCAAATGAAAGCGCAAAAATATATTTAATCTGCTTACATTATAGTGCGGCTTCTCCTTCATTGTTGCCATTGTCTTGTTTTGTTTTGCTGTAATGAAAAATTTTGGTCAATACTTCACTCAATACATCAACAAGCACAAGCATGTATATCTTAATCAAGTCAATTAAAATGCCACAGGCCACCGAACCGAACAACATTCATTTTGTCAACCAAAATCACAAAGACCATCAAACCGAACAATGTTCATGTGGTTAATAAATGGTGATCAACTTTCAATCAACAAGAATAGTATTCCTCCATGCAAAAGAAGTACTGAAGATAGTAACAACCAATTTCAAAGCTCTAGTTAAACTATCCACACCGATAAGAACAAGCATGTATATCTTAATCAAATCAACATCTTCCAAAAGAAAAGTTTTTCAAATTTCATGAATTAGGTGTTCTTTCAAAATGACATTTGCAAATTGACTTCTTTAAAAACTCTTACTGAAACTTGATATCTTTCTTTAAGTATCAAGGTTAACTACCATTCGTGCTGAAATCTATCCAATATAATGAGACAATTTTAGAGTAGTATGGCTTATCAAAGTGAAAGAGTTGTCTCTAATGTCAATTGTCCTAAACAAAACTCAATTACATCAAGTCTCGAGATATTATCAATTTTTCTGCTGAAATTGCTGACAATTGTAACTCATGCTTAAAAAAATTGTAGAAAGGGAGAAAGACAAAGTTATTCAAGAGTGATACATTTTGACAATACACTTTTTGCTTCTCAAAGGGATCCAAAGTGAATATTCTTACTAGCATTATATAGAACAGCCTTAAAGAAACTCATTCATGCACATAATCAAATATTATAAATAATGAAACAGCTAGAAAATGATTTGCCACATGCTATCACAAAAGGAACCCACCGAACCGAAAATATTCACTTGGTGAATCAAAATTACAAAAGCCACCGAACTGAACAAATCTCAAAGCCCTAGTTACACTATCCACTGAATTGAATGAAAATAACAACAAATTTCATTCCAAGGCCTACTTATACTGTAAAAATGCATTCACAATAGTTCGATCTACTTAACAAAGCAAATCAATCTAGTAAACCTAAAATACAACTAGGAGAAGCGTGACATTGTAAGATTTCAAATGAACAGTAGTTTTCTCATACCTTTGGTAGTCTCTGTTGCAATTTTTGTTCGTTTCTGGTTGTTGTTTGCGAAATCTTCTCCCGATTCCTTTCCAGTAGTGGTTTCTGCAGAGAACGTGATTAAAGTTTGAGTGATGTTGAGAGAGATTCGAAGAGAATGAGTCGTTTCGTGTATTGGTTTCGTGTTGAAGAAGATGTAACATTTTTTCATAATGCAGCGCGAATAAAAAAGGAGGGTTTCGTTGGTCTCTGGCGCGTGTTTTCACTCGTCATTTAATGCGCCTGATTCTATTTGGGCTTGGGCCAACTTGGTTACATAATTATATGGATGTGTAGTAGCCTGTAAGACCCCAAATTTTTACAAAATTAAATAATAAATTTGTTTATGATTTATTATATTTAATTAAGATTATATTTTAAGAGATTTTATATATAAGTTAAGCAATTTTTTATTTATGATTTAAAACTTTAGTAATTGAAAAATAATAAGAATTTTATATGCTTTAAGTTGAATAATTAGGTTTTTGACTTTATTTCATGATTATAAAGAAAATTAATTTTTATTATCTCTAATTATTGAATTGGAGTATTTATTTAAAAATAAATTTTAAATTGATAATTAAATAGTATTTTTATAGATATTATTATTAGATTAAGTTTAGTTTTTAATTAATACTCTATATAAACCCTAAATCCCCAAAACACAACCCTAACCCTAATTTTCCTAAACTAGCCGCCATTTGCCCTTTCCTTTCTTCCTAATCTATTTCTTTGTTATTAACCCAATACACAACAGTAGCAAAGAAAAAAAAGGGAAAGGGATAGCATATAGAAGAGAAAACCGAGGGAGAAAAAGAGAAGAGGAAGGTTGCGCCGGTGCCACTGGGTCCCACCACCGCTGCCTCATTGTAGTCGTCCTCACGAGCTGCCACTGCCAGCCTGGAGCACCCCGCCCGTGTCCCGCCGCATCGCCATCTTGCCGCGTCTAGCTTGCCGCCGATATATCCACGAACCGCCATCGAGGAAGGAGAGAAAGCAAGCGCGAGGGAGCCGTTCTGTCGCCGAGAAGAAAGACAACGCGTGAGAGGGAGATCTCCGGCGCCGAACTTGTCTGATCTGTCGCCGCTATGGAATCGCGAATGGAGGACTGCCGTCGGATCTGTCAACGCTGCCATGCACGCCATCGCTGGGAGATGACCAGAACACGATGGAAGGGATGGAAGCCGTACCGTCGCTATTGTTAGGTTTGTCGTTATCGCTGTTGTGTTCTGCCTCTATTGCTGCTGAGCTGCCCGCTGCCGCCATAGCCCTGTTGCTGGAAACTGCTGCTGGAGCCGCCATCTTCTTGGTAAGTTGTAGCCTTATTCTGGTTTTCCCTTATTGTCGGTTAAAATCCTGGTTACTATAAGAGTTGTTGCTGAGGTTGTTTGTGCCAGGGATTGTTTATCACGAGTTGCTCTGTCGTACGCCGCCGTCGGAGCTACCATTCCACTGCTGTCACCTTTGCTCTGAGCCGTTGTTGTAGCGAGTATTGTTGTCATTGCGCCTACTCGGTTTAGTCGCTCCTCTTTAGTACGGTAAGCTTTTCCTTATTTTAATTTCGAACTCTGTCAATCACTGTTCTATTATATGTTGTTAAGATTTCTGCGACGTTAATGCTTTAGGATTGAGATCTGGTTGCTGTAAGTTGGTGAATTTAAGTTACTACTGTGGGTGTGGATACTGTGGAGCTGTGGTTGCGGCTGTTACCAATGTCAGGCCGAGAGGGGAAAAAGTTCTAGTGACATGTTTGGTTTATAGTTTCGACTTATTGAGGTAGGGGTTTTCTTAAAATTTGTTTTATCTTATAGAGTTGTTATAAAGAGATATTAATGTGAGAAACATATATCTGTGATTATGACTGTCCTATGAATGTGGTTGTTTGCTAGATTGAATGACTGATTGCTTGATTGCTTGATTGCTTGAGTGGTGTGTGATTGTTGAAAAGAAATTAGTTTGAAAAGTTATTTAGTTGATTATTATGAAAAGTGGTTTTCCTTGGTTTTGAAGTTAATTTGATAATATAAGTGAATTGGATTTAGAAATGATTTGAGATATGAAAATGAATTAATTTTGGAAGCGGTTTAATTTTGAAATTAGTTTGATTTTATAAATGATTTAATATTTGAGCTGGTTTAATTTTGAAAAAAGATTTATTATTGGAAATGGTTGGATTTGAAAATAACTTGATGTTAGAACTGTTTTTGAAAAATGATTGAGATTTGGAAATGATTGAGAAAGGGTTTGAGGAATGTTTGGATGGGACCCAAAAAGGGTGGCAGAATCTGAGTTTTAGAGGAGATGCTGTCGAAATTTTATAAAATAGGAAGTTCCGTTTGAAGTAATTATTTGAAAAGATTTGGTTTTAAATATTATATGTTTTAAGATTGATTTATTTAGAAAAGAAAGAATTATGTTTTGAATTGGGACTGTTGATGAACGGAATGGAAAGAAGGATGATGAGGATTGACTTTGAAATATGATTCTTGAATGAATTTGGAAATGAGATATGGATTGATGAATGATGATGATATTGAGAATGACTTAGATATTGATGAATGTTAAATGAATTATTCATATGGCTTATGAATTTGAATTATCTGAGATACGATTTTTCCTGGATAGACGCAGTGGCTTGCCACCACTTGCTCCAAGTTAAGACTCGATACTCTGTTGACCCTACGACGTAAGGGTGACCGGGCACTTATAAATTCCCGGGAATGGTACCCCCATTGAGCGATTTGATATATATATATATATGAGAAAAAGTTATACATAGACTCATGGAAATGCGCGTCGGGGGACAGTCCAAGGGTTTAGCAAACCGGACTTGTCGAATTGGCTCTATAACCGACAGATGAGCTCATTAGTCATAGGACAGGCATGCACCATATGCATTTGTATGCGTTGCTTGGGCTTGAATTTGTTTTAGTTTGCCTAATTGCTTAATTGTTATTAACTACTATCTGAGCTATTTGCTTTAACTGCTATCTATACATGTGTTTTCCTTGTCAGTTTTGCCTGTGTTTGTTCCTAATGTGGTACTTTGAGATTGAGTATTGGTGATGAAATGATGATTGTGTTGATTGATTATGTGATAGGCTGAAGACAGTGATTGGTTTCTGATTTGAATAATTTCTGAATGAGGTATTAGTAATGTATGAAAAATCAAGCTGGTTCAACATAGACTTAATGAACCTATGCTTGGAACAGGTTGGTTATTCATACCGTCTAGGAAATTGATTAAGATTTTCTTATAAAAAAAGAAAGGTTTTGGATTTCTAAAAGATTAAATATTGTTTCTTTGAAAAGGTTTTGAATGATTAGCTATTGGTTTTTAAAAGATTCATAAGACAACAATAATCACTGAGTTTGAAAACATTTTTTTTATTAAATATCTTCTTATGACAATTCTGAAACTTCGTGGTGAGACCGTGTGGTTAGGTTCTCACCCCCTACAACTTTAACTTTTCAAGAATCAGATGAAGGAGCATTATGAAGAGCTGCGTTTTAGATTTTATATGATATTGTATTAATTAGATAATTTTTCTTCCCTCGTCTTTGTTATTAAAATTTTGTAAGAGGGATAGGAGTTGTATGTTTTATATGTATATTACATTGTAAGCTATTATGTAAGAAGTCTTGTATATGAATCTATGCCTGTTTGTTTTTTTAAGATAAAATTTTTATTTCCGATTTTCAAAGAAATCAGCGATACGGTGTCGAGTCAAAGGCTCCTATTTTATTATAAAGTATATGAAGTCGTCGTAATACTTCTTGCTATCAGAGTAGCGCAGCCGGAAGCGTGACATTCTGATAGTGAGGGTGTTACACAGCCCTAATATATAATTATATATAGTTTAATTTTGTGCACCTAACATAGTAAAATATTTGAAAAAGTATAGGTAGACAATGAAAATATTAAACAATATGAACAATAAATATATTGAATGTTTAATTCAGTAGATGTGCAGATAATTATCTTAATATTAAGATTTAGGTGGGTAATTTGAGGTGTAGTGTATTTTTACTTTATCGAACTAATTTTAGAATTCATTGTTCACAAAAGCTATTATCTACCTAACAAAATCTAAAATATTTTACGTAATCATTTTGTTATTATCCATATTCTTTTAAATAATTATTCATATAAAAATTAAAAAAATAATTATTTTTATTAATGTGATAATATTTAATTAGATACGCATGTAAATATTTTTAAAAGGAAGAGTATATGCAAATGAAATTAAATATATGTTATACAATTGAAAAAACGAGTGTATAACTACTTGAGGATGCATGTATCGTGCAATACATGATGTGAGTCATGTAACTCATTGTGATGAAGTAATAATAAATATCATAAAATGTATCAAGTATCAAATTGTTAAATATAAGTCTATTCCTTTTACTCTATCTAACATCTTATATTTTGTTCTTAAAACACCTAAAATTTGATCGAATATATTTTATTTATTTTAAATAAAATAGAAATTTAACAGAAAATACATATAAGTTTGTATGTTGCTCACGCTTTAAACATAAAAAACAAAAAACTTATATAAAACGAAAGAACTATATATAAAATTATTTATAATTCTATTTGCAATAACTTAGATAAAAATGATTTTACAAGACAAACAAAAATGCTCTAAAATGAATATGAACACTGGCATCCACCTTTTCCTTGTATTCCCGCTAAAGTGGGGGACAAGAAACTTTTTACTTACGTCATTTTTATTTTCGTTTTTTAACATTTTATACCCACAAACCACGAAAAAATCTGTATTGCTATAAAGTATAGAAAAAATTTTAAATATTTTTAAAATATTAGTGTTTTAATTATTTTAATTATTAATTTTAATTAATATATTATATATTTTTTATAATTGAGATCGACCATTAAAAATAATAGAATATCGATATTCAAAAAACTTTCGAAATTCTTCCGTTATAAACATTTACCTAATGTCACTCACTTCGATGGGTCATGTTAATTAATTCCATTTTCTTGATCAATTAGTCTTTTCCACCATATATATATGTGTAGTGCAAGAACAAGTTTCGACGTAACACTCCAATCAAAAAGACCTTTCAATTTTCAACTCCTAATAAGTCTCTTCATCAACTTGCTAATAATTTTAGAGAAAGTATAGGAAGTCAATGCAGTATCTATACAATGTATATAATGGGGATATAGAAATGTTCGATTCAATAGGATATCAGATGTTTATTATTTTTAGTATTCGAATGGTTATTCTGAATAGTATGAGTGTATTGTGTTTGAAAAATTAGTCTGAATGTTTATTTTTTAATTCGTATTGGACAAAATAAATAGCCCATTGTATATATTGTATAAATATTTCATTGATTTCCTAACAGAATTCATAACTTTATTAATTATTGTTAGGAAAAATATAGATAACCAACAATATTTTTAAATAATATGTGAATAATATAAATTAATAGAGTTAGAAGAGTAAATTAATTTTAAATTTAATTAGTAACATTAAATTAAGATATAGTATATTATTATTTGATTGATAATTGTTCATATTATTCAAAATAATCATTGTTTACCTACTACTATTGCTGTTCTGATCCTTAAACTAATACTACATACATCAACATTATATTACAGTCAAATCAAACAAAGTCTTATATACACTTTAACCATACACTACTACAAATTAATATGATTAATTAATATTTTCATTAAAAGACGTCACAAAATTCATCACTGTGCTTATATGATAATAACTAACTAAATTCACGGTAGAAATGATGTGGAAGAGAACGAAAAACGTTTTTTCTTATGCGGTTACACTCATAAGTTCATAGGCAAGTCTTAAATATTTTATTAGAAATTTGGTCAGCTTTTAACTCTTGTTGGCCAAAGGAAGAAAAAAAATGCAATACTTTAATTTATAGTTGTTAGTCAAATCCAAATTGACGTCAAGTGATATGGAGACAAGATAAAATGTTCAAGTGACCTGTATATCATTTTAAATTTGGGTTGGTACTTTGATCACACCATGATGCATCAGATCCAACCTTGGACTAAAATTAAATAAAGTAGGAGATAGATGCATGCCACCTTCGGGTATATGCTCTAATACTTCATCTCCCAATGAGATATCAATTCTTGATGCCTAAAATAAATATTAAATAATATTATTCAATTCCCACTATACTTGCCTTCTCCACATATTCTCTACTACTTTTAATTTATATACATAATTGGTAAGAATGTTAAAAAGTCTCCACGCTAATGTATTTAAGCATATCCCTATATAGGAGTTGATAGCTTAATTAACAAAAATATTTTATTTAACTTGTAAGGTCACAATTTGAATTGTAAAGACTCCTATTTGAGAAATACTCATTCTATTAACCATGTCAACTAATAAAAGTAATGTGCTAGTGGTAGGAGATTTGAGTAATATATATAGAATTCTATGTTTATATAAAAATTAAGAAAATATTATATAACCAACAAATATTATTATTATTTGATTAAATTATTATTTTATTTTATATAAAGACATTTTCATATATAAATAGTTAGTTTTTACTACGGTCACTGTTATCTTTATTACCTGTAGACCCAATCCCATTTGAATATTCAATTCCTACTGCGACATTTGCCTAAGTAGTTTATTTTCTCACCTAACAAGATTTAAGATAGCAGCAATACTCACTCGGTGGATGGTATCTATCACAATCATTAATTAGTTTTAACAAACTAATAAGAAAATGAAAGGGTAAAGATAACGAGATTAGACAACAGTATCTATTCCACCGAGATGAGAATAATATGTAGATATGAAGATTTTTTTGGTAGAACCACATCTCACAAAGTCTTATTACAAAGCCAGGAGTACTTTTTTTTTTGTTTTTATCAAAGAGCTTCGCTTTTTTTTTTTTCACATTATCCTCTAACACAGCAGATCAAAATTGAGTGAACACCCAACTTAACCTGACAATTACTTTAAAGGGGTTATGAGATTTTTAATAAAAAAAATATTTTTCGACTTTTGATATTTATTTTTATGGAATTAATTAGTTCTATACAAAAAAATAAAACATTAACAATTTTTTTTTTTTGCATACGGGTTAATCAGTCCTATAAAAGTAAAGCTAACTAATGGGTTGCTGCATGCAGCAAGACGGGATTCAAACCCCCGACCTTGCTTAAGCGGACTAGTGAGCTAACCACTAGACCAACCCAACTTGGTTCTTTCACAGTTATTTAAACAAACAAACTAATAAACTAATCACTAATCCAATTCAAGTTAGTTAAAAACTTTGCTTATTTTTTGGAGTCATGGGCTAAGCCCAACAAGAAAAAAGGACACAACCCGCCCAGGAAACCCACCCGGACTCTTTTGCCCCGCCCAAAAAGCGTATCTCTTTTGGTTAAGGCCAAGAAAAAGTATTTAAAATACTGAAACGGACAAAACACTACTCCAACAAAAAAAAAAAATTATAGACTTAAACGGACAAGACACTCCAATAGAAAGCCAATATTATTTACCAAAAAAAAAAGAAAGCCAATATTATATCAGCTAATTAATTTTTATTTTAAAGTTTAAAGCCTCAACCTTAAATTATAGACTTTAAATTTTAAATTATAAATATTAAAAATTGGTTTCCAATATTTATTGGGAGAAGAATCCATTGCATATATTGTATTATAACTTGGAATATTACTAATTATAATCTCATCAAAAAGGTTATCAAAGCCATAGCACAATGACAATTCAATTGCCTGTGAGTAAACCACACACCCAGGTCCGTTCATCAATAGAATCAACCCGTTCCCCCCCTCCCCAAATAGTGTGTAAGAGTTGTGTAATTAAAAATAAAAATAAAAAATAATAATCGAGACACATTACATGTAACATGTATCTGTCATTATTATGTACCTTATATGCAATTTCAAAGTCTATGGTATACAAATTACATGACGAATATACGATTAATTATGATTTTGTGTGGACCAGTGACACAAATTGATTAACACATCAAACTACTGTATGGCTAATGAGACATAACAAATATTTAATTTGTGTAAGGGAAGCGAGAGGCATATACATAGTAATAATAGTAATAATAATAATAATAATACATTATTAATGGATTTTATACAACGTAACGACGAAGATAATCCAATCGAGCTGGGTGCTTGAGCTTCATGAGAGCCTTGACTTCATGCTTTCTTACCATTTCCCTAGAAATGTTCAAGTTCCCAGCTATTTCCCCCAATGTTCTATCTCCCTTACCATCCAGTCCAAATCTTTGTCTTATCACCAAGCTCTCCTTTGGCTTCAGGGAATCAAGCTATACACATTGAAAGAAGCGACCATTAGATTTACATGTATCATTAGATGGAGTCTATCATTATAGTAACTACAGTGGTTATACAATTTTGATACTACTTAAAAGTGTTACTAAAATTAAGGTGATACTTTTTATTTTATTTTTTAAATTTAAAATATTTTAAAATTTAAAAAACATTAATTTTAACAAATAATAATGGTCACTATAACTAAACTAATAAGAACTGTTATGCACTTAGATGGTATGATAGGGTGTGGAAATTAATGACTTTTGATTATAATGGCAGCATAGTTGAATGTTAGTGATAATACATAGAATTAATCTCCTAAAAACTATTAGAATTATTCATCTCTAAAAATTAACTAAAAAAATAAAGATTGTTTTAAATTTATATATTATCTAGAGGAATTTAGATTATCTAAAACAAGGAGATTGATAAAACAATAAAATAAAAAATTAATCATAATTGAATTTATAACTTTCATTATACCTAAATCTTAGGAGCTGATTGGTTTAAGCATTTTTATTTTCATTTTCGATGAAAATAAAAATAAGACATGTAAATATAATTGATTAAACATTTTAAAAATATTTTCAACAAAAACATTTTTGAAAAACAGAACAAAGTTAAAACGCTATTTTCGTATTTGCAGTCTTTTCAGTTTTAACTTTTGAAAACGTTTTTAAGCCAAAACATGGTGTTTTTTATTTTGGGATAACTTTAATTATTCTGTTAGTCTTTATAATTTTATAAAATTTTTAATTAAGTTCTTATACTTTTTTTTTTTTATAATTGAGTCATTGCATCAAAAAAAATTTTAATTAGGTCCTTAACTTTTTTTTTCTTTTATTTGGATCCCTACACTATATTATTTTTTTAGTTAGGTCTCTATAAAATTAAGTCAATTACTGTCAAAAAGAACTTAATTGAAGAAAAAAATTGATGCAGAGACCTAATTATATATATATATATATATATATATATATATATATATATATATATATAAACTAATTAAAAATTTTGCGAAACTACATTACCAATAAAATAATTAAACATTTGGGATAAAGGCTCAAATCTTTCCTACTAGTTTTTATGTTTTTTTGTCACGCCACATTCACCCAATGTTCTTTTCCATCTTCTGCTCCTTTTACTGTATGTTTTGTTATTAAGATATTCATTATTTACCTCTAATTTAATTTTTTATTTTAGGCTTAATTTTTGTATTATTGAGTATATAGACAAGATAATTAAAAAAATAGAGCTTCAACTATGAATTAAGACACATATTGATTGAGTTTTTTTATTTTATTCAGTACTGAATACGTACTCTTCGAATTAACATGTATTTGTTAAATTTTTAAATTTTGACCTTTATTTTTTCGTTTAAAAAATAATTTGTTATAAAAACAATTTTTTAAATCGACAATCAGTTATGAAACTATTAATAATTAAAAAATACATAAAAATTTAAAAATATTGACAAGAAAGTTGGCTTTCTGTTTTAAAATTTTTTAACTTTAATGTTTATTTATTTATTATTTTATTAATAAATTATTTGTTAAAAAATTATTTACATCAATAAAATTTGATATTAATAATTAATTCATTTGGTGTAAAACTAATTTTAATTTCAATTTTTTTTCAATTAATATTTTTTATTGTTATATAGTGCCATAAAAAATATAAAACTAACTATATGTATGAGATACTACATTTTTTCTAAAATAGTATAATAAGATAGTAATTTATTTTATATTGATACTATATAAAAATTAATTGTTAATTTAATAAAAATTTAAATAACTAAAATCATAATTTAATAAAAATATAATTTTGTAATTTTAAACTATTAAAAATATATTTTAAAAATAAACTAACCAAATATATCTTTATTATTTTTGATACTTAGAAATGAATCTTCTTTTCAGTACTAATAATGTTTTTTAAAATGACTAACTCCTTGCTTTATTCGTTAAGAGATGTGAGGAGTGTTAACTAACTCATAAAACAATTAAAAAGTTGGAAGAGTTTAAGTTGTTGGCACATACCACATCGTCAAGAGCAAGCCTTAGTAGAGCATGTTGCCTTCTATTATCACCGTTGACACCATCATCGTCAGTAATCCCATTTATAAACTCCTCTTGTGTGGTTGAATGCCGCGCATTCAAGGAAAGAATGGATTTTGATGCCTTCATTACATCATAGTATCGTTCTGGGGAGATTTGAGCTCTCTCCATTATTTCTTCATCTGTTGGCTGCCTCTGAAGCTCAAACGTCAACTCCAGTTTAGCTCTTTGGATATCTGCCCTAACCTGTTCAAAAACAAGTTATCAGAGTTTACGCAATCACAAGTTGATAAGAAGAAATTCAAGAATCATAAATTTAGCCTACATTATTGCTAATGAAAAATAATCTAGGTAACATACTGATTCAAGTCCAAAAGGAACACGTGTGAAGCTTGAGAGGGTCATTGAACGAATGATGGAATGTCTTATCCAAAACAATCCATAGGTGGATAGCCGGAATCTTCTGTTCGGCTCGAAACGATCAATTGATGTAATGAGACCTTTAACTCCTGCCTGACACAGATCTTGAAACCGTGGGCTATTGCCAAAATCTGAAAAATATTTGTTGATCACAAATAACACAAGCCGGAGGTTGTGCTGCAATAGATTCAACCAAGATTCTCAATATCCAAATCATATTATTAAACCATGCTGCAAAAGATTTGAAAAAAAAAAAAAGAAAAAACTTAAATTACCTTGATGAGCTTGTTTCTTGCAGCTCGGCCGACCTCTATAGTTTTCTTCACTTGAGAAACGTTCATATTTGTTGCGTCAGCTAATTCAGCCTCTGTAGGTTCTCTACCTAGCTCCTTCTGCAAATCCTCTTTCACTTGAAGAAGTGCCTGAAAATAACAATAATGCTTTTTAATGTATATTCATCTAAGAAAAGAAAGACAATAACTTTGTTGACTAAACTACTTAATTACCTTCATAGGTTGCATCAACTTGAACAACCAAGTATGCTCTGAAGAAGGAAGAACCGGAGGTATTTTCATTTTCTTCCAGTCCAAACTAACAAGATCTGTAGATGCTGAATATTCCCTAACAAGTTCCTCAATCTTCTCACTGTTATCCTTAACAGTTCTTTTCTTTAGAGTGGGAATGTTGTTTTTCAAAGCAATCCTCTTATCAAGACTTAGTCGTTTTGCCTTGGAATTTCTATTTCTAATCACCCTGGTCCTATCATTATTGTTTAACTCCCCTTCTTTATCAGCAATCTTCTTCCCCCGACGCAACACTCTCTTGGTCTTAGGATCTACATATTCTGCATTGTGAGTTTCGGATGCAGAGCTAAGTTTGTATATGTTTTCAAGTATGGCAGCAGCCTCGTTGTAGTCGACATCCAACAGCGCAGATTCCTCTGTAGAGATAGTTCTCCCTCGCTTGGGTGATTTGTTAGTCTTTCCCATCCGTTTCTTATTATTACTTTTCTCCATTTCAACGTGGATAGGAACTTTTTCTTTCGTCGCAATCAGTGCCGAATCATTGTGCTTATCTCCTTTAAATGCTACGATTAAAGGCCTCTTCAGGGTAGATCCATGAGTGCTAAACTTTGTATTTAATCCTAATGGTGTCCTGGCAGCTGAGCTAGAAACAGTCACAACTCCCATATATACCACCACCGCGTTACAAAAGCTTTGTGAGAGAAAATGACAATTTTTCAACGCCCAGATTCTACAACAACATAAGAGCAAAATGCACTACTATGAATTTTAAAGGAAAGAACATAAGAATCTCTTAATTAATCGTCAATGTACTTTTATTATTAATTTAACAAGAATATTAAACAGAGAACTAAAAATTGATTAAAAAAATTAGAATCCTCACATGGTACATGCTATTTCTCACTCAAAAACACAATAATACTGCGTGCTTACAACATTCTAGAAGTAAAACAATTTTAATTACTTACCAGATAACAGATTTTTTATATATTAAAAAATATTCATCGAACTCTTTTCAACTTTCATTTTCTTCTTATCTTTTGTATAGAGAACATTTATATAAATTTTAATCTGTAGATTATTAGTAAATCTTCATAGGCTCATTTAGATTTTATGTTCTTACCTTTTGAGTACTGAGTACATTTATATGAATGGTATTTTATTCGTTCAAAGACAAATTACAATAAAGAATATGCAATTTTAAAATCTAGAATCATTTTTTAGAGGTATTTTAGGAGTAATTCTGCAGCTTTTAGCGGTAATTCGAGCAGCTTATAATCTCTGGAACTCTTATCAAAGAATACGGTTAAGAACTACAAACGATGGTACAAAATGAAAGATTGATATCTATGTTTTTAGTCAAGTAAATTGAGATAATACTTTATGAACTAACCAGATTTCTTGCAGTCAAAATCATCTTAATGTCTTACTATTTTTTGAAATGAAATAGTCATTTCTATAAAGATTGTTAATCAAACATATCTAAAAACTAAAAAAATGATATAAATCAATGATCAAGTGTGTAACAGCAGTAGTATACCTTTGATGCGCAGGAAGTAGCAGAATCAAATCCAAAGTAGATTTTCTAAACCAAAGAAGATCACTCAGAACTTTGAGAACCTAAGAATGTGAGAGAGAAGAATCTATGGTTGTTGATGACTCTGTATTATAAAAGAAAATGCAAAATACGAGAATTATTACGTCCACAAATTTTGCTTCTCCAAAAATTAACATGAATTTGCTGAATTTGCTGGCAGAAAAAAGATGAAGAAGTGACAACATGGCATTTTTGGAGTGGGAGATCAGATATTTCTGAAAATAATTGTGGATGACATTGTTTGGCACGTGGTTGGTTCTTAGCTTTGAAACTGAAAACTTTCGCTTGAGGTTCTGTCTTAAATACGTAGCACGTTAATAACCATGATAATGTGTTATACTGTGTTTTATTAGGTTTTTTTATCATTAAACTTCATTTTTATATATACATATCTATACTATATCATGTAAAAAATATAATTTAAGGATTAAAAATTTATATCAAAATAAAATTATTTTATTATTTAAAAATATTAAATTTAATTTTTTATTATAAATATTTTAGAATTATTTTTAAAAATTTATATAATGCAATTACGCATTATAAGATGTAAAAACGGATAAATATTTCATTATATTTGAGTTTGTGACGGAATAATATTGAGTTATAAATGAATTAGAAATTAAGAGCGCATGTTTTTTAATGGAGATCATAATTTTGGAAAAATAGAGTAGGCCGAAAGATAAAGAAATGTGTTTCTAGAATTTAATTTCATGTACCTTCGATTATTGGCATCTCTGATCCTATCTTTAAAGAAGATGTGTTAGTTATTGTAATATGATATAAATTATAAAAAAATTAATTATTTTTTAATTAATATAATGAATATTTTTAAATATTTAAGTAATTAATGAATATTAATATGTCTAATTGAAAAATTAAATTCATTTATATTTTTAATACCAAAATAATTATATGTCATGTATATTATGTATCAAAATTGAAGAATTTGTATGTTAATTCAATATATAATTCTTAAAAACAAGTATTTTAAAGCACTCTAAGGTACTCAACCGAGAAAAATTTTAAAAATTTTGATGTAATAAATTAATTGAGAGCTATAATTTTATTTTTTTTATAAAAAAAGTGATATGTAAATCTTTAAAAGAAAAAATACCTTTGTTATTCTACCTAATCTAATAAATCATGGAGATCTAGTTAGTAAGGAATATAATTATTATACTTGGGATTGTAAGTGAAGACAGTTTATTAATTATTCAAGATCCTTCGCAACTCATAGGTGTTGGTGATCTATCTGTTGGAAATCTTTGGTAACCCACGGCAACAATTGTTTGAACTTTCAATATCCAACTCATAAAAGTTGAATGGTTAGACATGCAGCATTATTGAAGGAGAAGAAGGATGATATATATATATATATATATATATATATATATATATATATATATATATATATATATATATATATAGATAGAGGTCTAAATTTTAAATTATAAATTTTTAATATTAAATTTTATATTTTAAATTAGTTTTATTTTATTTTATTTTTAAATATTTTAGTTAAGTTATAAATGTCTTAATTATTTTTAGTTTTATTTTGTTTATATTTAATTTTAAATAATAAATATCAATTACAATATTGATTGAAGAATATTGACTCTACCTATTTTCTTTTAAGAAAAATACGATAGGTTGAATGTTTTTCTATTAATATAGACATGTTGATCCAATAAGAACATTTATCTATGACCTCAGACTAAAATGACTTTGTGATCGAGGTCTTAACACAGTGGCAATTTGTTTTTCTCTAAACAACCACATCCAAATTCAAAACTTGGTTGATAACTTATTTAAGCCAAAAGAAAAGAGAAACTGGAGTAAAAACTCAAAATGACCTTTAAAAAAGATGTTGCTTCACCACAAACTTCGAAAATTGACCTCACTCAACCAACTTATTTTTAGCCAAAATTTGTGGAATAAGTTATATTGTTTTTGTTTTTTTTTATCAACAATTATTATTCATAGCTTTTGCATTATAATAAACTGAACCTGTAATTAGAAAAATATAGGTCACTCCAGCAGCAAGACAACACAAGTTGCCCCCTAAGAGCAAAGTCACTCCAACTCCAAATTCAGAAAGTGTTAACCCTATGCAAAGAGCAAGTTTAGATACAACTTTAAAGTTGGCAGAATTTATGAAATTTGTTCCTACACCAAGATTCAAACCTCCAAAAAAGAAGAATTGATGGATGATTTCTTTTTTTAGAAAATGATTGTAGTCTTTATATTATCATGTGGTTATGCTTATTTTAAACTTCATGTTTGGTGACATATGGTTAGTCAATTGTTACTAAATGTAATGACTTAATATTTACAGATGCAAATTGTATATTTCAGTTTATCAATGTTGTTCTTGCTATTTTTTTAAAGTTTGTTTTTACAAATGGATTTGGTAAAAAATCCAATATATTAGGGGTGGTAAAGTGGGCCGGTCCATCTCAATTCGTCCCGTCTTGCCCCGCTAACTAAAATGGATTTAAAATGTTAGTTTGTACCCCGTTTTATAGTGGATTGGCGGGTTGGCGGATTAGTCCGCTTGATTTTTTAAAATAAAATTTATTAAAACTAATAAAAAAATAATAAAAAAATCAAATATAAATAAAAAATAGTCAAATTATAATATATTTTTTATTATTTTTTCAATTTTTAACCTCAATGAAATTGTTTAAAATAATATTTGTTAATAGAACCTCTTTATTTTAAAAAATAAGTCACATAATTTGAACATATATACAAAATTGTGAAATAAAATAAATAAAGTTAATAACTAAAAGAAGAATAAAAATAAAAAATAAAAAAATTTAAAAATTATATAATTATTAATTTTGTAACCGTAATTACTCTTTTATTTAATAAAAAATAAAATAAAATAAAATTCTTTGGCCTAGCGCGCTGACTCGTCTCGCAAATTTGATGGTGTGGGTTTAGCGAATTTTTTTTATTTGGCGGGTTCTAAATTCTAGTCCAACCCGCCTTTTTAGCGAGTTTGGCGGGTCGGCCCAATGGATTCGACCCATTTTACCACTCCTACAATATACAATATTAATAGTATGATTTTATATTTATTTTTTTGTGAAAAGACAAATTAACAACAGAATACATTGACAAAATTTCATTTTACATTTTTTTTTGGAAATTACATAAGTAACCAATCATCAATCACCATTTAGCCACACTTAGGCCATACACAACACTCATAGATACCAGCAAACAAATAAACATACTCAAAATACTAATCCATATTTTCAAAATCCTAAGATCAACTTCTAGTTTGTTATTCCTCCAAGCTAAACTCATGTTCCAATGGTCTACATTCTTTTCACAAGCAAATCTCCCAAATGTACTGCCATCTGTCCTGAAAAGTGTTAATGATTGATTTTTTTTTTCCAATCCACACATGACACATGTAACAACTTGGCGGCCAGGGATGCCATTATGCCAAGTTTATGAAATGACAGAAATAACCCCCATGAAGGGTTTGACCTGGTTTTAGGCGCATGATACAGGCTTGCGTGCAAATTAGTCAGTAACTATTGCACATTCCACACGCCCCTACATGCAAAGGAGGGTCGTTGGGTCTAGAAGGCCCACAACAATCTAAACCCTGTATTTAACGGCCCGTATAATTTGCGGCTTTCCAAACCTTTTGTTTTTCTAGGTTGCTTCCTCGCAGTTCCTACGTACCATACATTTAATTTATACACAAGACTTCTTAAGATTGTGAAAAAAAGAAAAAGAAAAAAATTTCATGCATGCCAACTGATACTTATATGTGGTTTTAGTTCCTTTTTTCATGGACAGGGGATTGTGTTTCCACTCCTGGGACATTGTTGCCAATTATAAACAAATCTGACTTGGTCTAGTTCTAGATTATTCTTTTAGGTAGGAGTCTAATTCAGATTGGTTCCTTGAATTTGAATCGTTCAAAGGGGATGGACGGTGTTACGTACTTAATGCATTAATATGTACTGCTATACTAGTATACTATATTATAAAATTTGACCACGAGTACTTATAAGCTAAAGTCACGTTTTATGATTTTACTTAATTAATTTCTAGAAATAACTAATTTTTATTCAAACATTTAGACTCCTCAGTCAGAAAAAAAAAAGGAACACATTTAGAATCCTTAAGATAAATAAATAATAATCAGCTGATTATAAGTGAATAGGGGATTGAGTGCAACTGTGCAAGGGAAAAGTGACTAGTCTTGCATGGCATAATATATATGCTTCATCTAATAATATAATTATGAAAGTCATTTTCACCTTATCAATTTAATTTTTCTTTTTTATTTTAGAAAAATTTAACCTTATTTTTTCATATTAATTATACGGCAAAGATCATTCGTCAGAAGCTTCACGTTTGACCAATGTAGTCATCCGAATAAGGTGAGACAATGGAGCAATTTAATAAGGTGATTAAGACTTGGATTATGTTTCAGATTCATATTATTGTGCAGAATCTTGTGTAACCAATAATACTAGCTAGCTAGACATTAGAAAATAGAGCTAAGCAAATAACTAGCCAAGAATTAATTAAACTTCTGTTCGTACTAGGAGTGGAGATCACGAACGGGAGAAATTAAAAGTTAGAGATTCTAATTTTAGTGAGTGCAAAATCAGATCGAAAGACAATTTATAAGACATTTTGATATTTAAATTAGTAATATATTTTGATAGTATGATTTTATTCAGAGTTTATTTGTCGAATTCTCTTTTTTTTTTATGGAAAATTCTAGGGGGCCAGCAGTTTTATTGAATTTTGGCCAGCATATAACCAGCAGAGGAAGGTGAGCCATTGGATGAAATCTCACACCAATCTCACACCATCAAATCATCATTGATGGCTAGTTGATGGCTAACAATCACAAAAATTGTTGGCCCCTAGCATTGCTCTTTTTTTATTATTGTTTTATGAAATTGTCGTTTTTCCCACATTGACTGTCTTTATGTCGTGCTCTTAATGTCATGTTTTGGCGATTTCATAACTTAATTGCGTAATTATTACGTTGTATCTAATGTTATCTCATAACATCGGATTCTTATTATTTCATTATGTCATTATTTGTCTAGAACAGTGCGCCCAATTTGGACTCATGACTTTGATGACTTCATTGAGAGTACTTGAGTTTGTGAAGTTAGACTTAGGAAATGTCTTTTAATTGAAATTCTGAAGGGTTCGTAAAAATAACTGAACAATTTACTTTAGCTCTCTTGACACGGTTATAATTCTTTTCGTTTTACGAACCGTCAAGCCATTAATCAAAGTTATATTAATTTCTAATTTAATAATCTTTACTTTAATTTTACTTACCCAAAAAAATTTCTTCTTCTTTCTTTAAGGGATTCTTCTTCTTTTATTTTTTTTCTTCCCCTTTCTATTTTGCCATTTCAAAAGTGAGATACTAGCTTCCTACAAGTATTTCCAGAATACTTTTTCAGATGCATTTCAAATTTTAGCAAACAAATTTTTGGTAAGGATTCTTTGTCTTTTTTTCTTTTCCTTTTTCGATCAACTTGCTAACGTACATTTTTTATTTGGTGCTTTGCATGTAACTTTTCTTTTACCATTTTGTGCATTTCTTATGTGCTTTCAGTCGCTGTTTTATGCACTTTTCACAATTCTAGTATTTATATTTGCTACTTTCTGAATTTTTCAACCAAGTCTCAGGTGTTGTGACCACAAGTCCTTCAATCCCTGTGGCAGCAATACTAAGACCTGCAACAACAGCTCCAATGGCACACTAAATTAGGTCAAGTCTTGTAACCAGAAGAACTCCATTTAAACCTTCAATCAAAGTTCTATCCATAATCCACCAAAAAGTTTAACATAATTCATCAAAGATGAGGTCTAAGAAAAATATATTCAGACCACCAGCTCCACTTTGCTCCTGTCTACTCCCACCTCTAATTCAACTGGGACCACCACAGTCTCAAGTTCAAAGTGCTTCACACCCACATCAATCTACGGTTGGCCCATATCCACCTTAACTTCAAGTCATCCCAGGATCAAGTACAACAGCTATCAAAGAGACATTGGAAGCAGCAAGTATTGCCACAATAAGATTGTTCAAATTTATCCTTAATCTATCCTCCATCAATCCAAAAAAGTGAAGAAGTATGTGATTTTGGCCATCCCATTATGTCTTATAATAACTTTTAAGAAATTTAAAATGTGCATTTTAATTAGTAGACTTATTTTTGCATATTTGCATATTAAGATCTATATTATGTGTTTGAGGCTTACTTTTGTGATGTTAAACTTCATAAAATTATGCACTTCAGAAGACTTGTTCTTTTTGGGAAGCTTTCATTTATGAAGTTTAGGATACTTTGCCTATGACAAACTTGTTTATGTTATTAAATATCAACTTTTGAAGTTTATGTATGTAATTTTTAAGTCTATTTTTTCAATGTTTCAATATTTCTTTAGATATTGACAACATAATTTGAATATCATACTAATATTATAGTTTGAATTGCATTTAGATTACAGGATACATAATAGTCTAAATGGCATATTTCAATACACAACAAAAATCTAGAACAACCCATTTTCTATTTTGATTTCTGTTTCTCAAGCATTACATACATAAAAAGCAACATAAACAACACATACAATTATCCTAATACACCAAGCTAATGAATTTTTCTTCTTCTCTAAAGCAATAATCTTCTCCTCCAAAACAACTATCCTATGATCCAGACATCTAGTTTCTCTTCCTCTTCAACAACTTTGACATCTTTTTTACCCAAGTGCATTTTATGGGAGATACAACCATTGCTTCCAATTCTAGCAAGATGCTCATTGACTCAAATAAAAAATTTGCAATGCGGTTGCTTTTCCTGTCAAAATTTTTAAAATTATCTACTATCTAAAACCATTTCAAATCAAACCAAAACAAATTTTTTAACTTACCTTATAGAATGCGTAACCCAAGAAGATTTTGTTAGGGTTGCTAATGATCCTCGACAAATATTATTGCACAAACTCCACAGAAGCACCTCGGGATAACGCCGTCGTTTAGGTCTCCAGCATACACAACACATGGAACTGAGTTTGAGGCTGAATTTTGTTATCTTACTCTATTTACGCTTCTTCTTGAGGTTGATGATACTCCATTGGTGGCTATTGTTGATGTAGCTAGAACTCCTCACCACCAGCCTACACAAACAAATGCAATCAATTTAATGATTAGGGCTGCCACTCAGAACCATGTAGTTTTGAGAGAGAGAAACTTATTTGTCCAATTTTAAAAACCATTCTTCCACTTATATGCCACTTGTGCATCTGTAACGCCAGGTCATTAGAACGGGAGTCACGTCAGACTTTTTTGTTAGATATGATGGAGCCATTTAAACGAATGGACTAATATGTCCAACTTTGAAAGAGGTAAGGAGTTTAAAAGTATTTTTAAATGGTCAAAAAGTCACCAAAAAATGGTCAAAAATAAAAATATTCGCAGGACAAAAAGTCAGTAACCTATTTATCTTTTTTTTTTTAAATTTTAATTAAAAAAATTTAATTAAATTTAATTACAAAGATAATTTATTCACCTAATATTTTTTTTACTATGTCCTATTTTTATACTGTTTGTTCGCCGTATATTCAACCTTAGTTCTTATCATTAAAAATAGGTATATAGTTCTTATCATTGTTAATTATGTTGGATTGCGTAGATGCTAAAAATTAAAAAATATTAAATATAAATTGAAATGTAATAAACTAATAATTAAGAATTTTCTTTAGACAGAGGTATATTATTATTAGGAATGTAAAGTTAAGTATCTAGATTCCTAAGTAATAAGAAAGGATAATGCTAAGATGAAGAAGAAAGTTGGGAAAAAAAGTGATGAAGATTGTTTGTTTTAGAATAATAAAAAAAAAAGAATATTATAAAAATAAATGTACATAATGCATATTCTCTTTAAAAATTTAGTTATTATCTTTATTTTTTACATAAATACATAATAATTAATTTAATGATTAATTTTTAATATATATTTAATATTTTTGAATTGATTTATATGTAGTTAGGTTTTTTATTAATGTCTTACCAAAAATAGCAAGAAAAAAAACCCTAATTATGGAAGGTAAGAGTGACGGGTGTAGACGTGGCAGGATGACGTGGCATGAGAAGCTGGTTGGGTTCGAAACGTAAAATGCAAGCAGCAAGAGTAGCACAGTAGTGGCCCTAGACTCTCCTAGTAACGACGCGGAACATTGTTTGAAGATTCCTAGTCTCCTCGGTGCATAAACTTTGACCTTCTTTTCTTCATATTTTTAAACCTCCACAACTACATTATAATACTCTCTTGTAACTTATTTATTTGTTGTTTTAAGTTTTAACTGCGGATGGGAGACTTAAGATAAGAGTAATGATTTGATGCAAGAAAAAGAAATGAATGATATATGATATGAGGGGTCAACGAGAAATAAAATAAGGGTGTTAATATGTGCGTAGAAGTGGTCATATCCTTGTGCCATTCTATGACCAAAGACTAGTCCGAGCAAAGAAAATCTCTCTCACTCGTCTCTTTTTCTTTCTTTTTCTCTTGGTCAAATTAAACTTTCTTCATTTCCATTACCTATTTTCTCTGTTTTCCCACACTTTATTTTTCTCCTATATACATATATCATCTCCATGCTCATTGTTGTTACTTAAAAACGAAGAGCCATTTATTCTGTGGCATAATAATAATAATGGAGAAGATGATGATGATGGGATTGGGAGAAACGAAGAAGTTGAGAGAGGAGCTAGTACAAGGTTTGGAACTGGCGAGACAGCTCCAAATCCATCTTCACGTGGCTTCCACTCCCCATGAAACCCGTGACTTGTTGATCCAAAACATTATCTCTGCTTTTGAAAACGCCCTCCACATCCTCAAATGGACACCGCCACCCGCAATCTCACCTGCAATCAGAATGTCCCAAGAGTCTCCACCTTTGAGCGGCGGCAGCCCCCGCAGTGAAGACTCCGATAGAGATTTAAGGGATCACGATCCCAATGCTTCCAAAAAAAGGTACACAAATTATACTAACAGTAGCATTTAACAAATTACACGTGGCATGCGTGAATAACATGATGCAAGTTAGTTTTCCAGGAAGAGTTTGCCAAGATGGACAAAACAGATTCGAGTTGGTCCGGGAATGGGAGTGGAAGGGCCTCTTGACGATGGATACAGTTGGAGAAAATACGGCCAGAAAGACATTCTTGGAGCCACCTATCCAAGGTATAGTAAATTAAACTCCACTGTAACATTTTTTATATACCACTATTTTATAATCTTAGTAAATTTAGAATTAAATATTTTATAAAGTTTGTGTACATACGTGTATGCAGAGGGTACTATAGGTGCACACACAGAAATGTTCAAGGATGCTTGGCAACAAAGCAAGTGCAAAGATCCGATGAAGACCCCAACATGTTCGAAATCACATACCGAGGATCACACACATGCACCATGGCTTCATCATCATCCAACAGTGCTTCACTTCCTGCACCCACAACTAGTCCAAGGAACACAAACAATAATGTTCTGCAAAGCCTTGACCAACAACCACCTATGATGAATGAATTACTCTTGAACCTCAGAGCAGGGTTGAGGGTCCAAACAGAGAATCTGGATAACTGTTCTTCCTTCAACTTCCCTAGTAATTCAAACCATGTTTTCTCATCACAAACACCACCACCACAACCTCAACCTATGCTTGGTGATAATAATTTTCCTTCCTATATGTCCCCTGCTACTTCTGGGATAAGCCAATTCTCAATGACTTCTGGGAATCAGATCAATGATATGATCTCTGCTTCAAATTCAAACTCACCAACCGTTGGATTAGACTTTCCCTTTGACCAATTTGATTTGGACGGTCATAACAACTTCACATTCGGTAACCCACAATTTTTTCCTTAGTTTAAGTTTTTAGAAGAAATGATTTTGACTATTCACAATTCTGAGAAGTAGTGAATAAAAATTAAGAAATTAAAATAATAGAGTTGTATTTTAATTTCTTTCTTTTATCTGCTATGAAGTTGCAGACTTTTCTGGCTTCTAGGAAGGAAAAACTTTGTATTTCCATGTATTTGTTTTTAAGAATCTTTAACTACTTGTACCTTAGGAATATAATGTGAAATATAATTCTAATATTATTTTGTTCTAAGGTAACTTTTCGTTTCTTTTCATAGGCAACTCAAGGTATCAACTTAGTTATTTTGTATTTTAAAGATATTTTTTAACATAATAATAATTAAAAAAATTGAATAAATTTAATGTATTGAAAGTATAAAAAAACTATTTTTAATAAAATCATTTTTATAGTATTTTTAAAATATATCTTTAGAATACATATAAAATTTTTTATTTTTTTAAATGTACTTTTATCTTTTTTTTTAATTTTGACTTCGACTTTGAATAGAAGAATTTTAGCTTTACTAGAAAAAAGACAATAATGCATTAGTATTTCTTTCCAAATTTTGTCAATTTAGTGTTTTGATGTTCTTAATTAAGGTTTCAAGAAAGAATCAGCCTAATTTTTTTATGATTCGTAAAAATGTATGAAATTTGTGCTACTTAATTATGCTGATAAATAAGGAAGAGGGGATTATATGATAAATTTTGTGAATAAAACGTTACTATTATTTTAAAAATAAATAAACAAATGAATAATTATTACTATCATAGACCTTTAACTGGAAGTTTGTCGTTGAACTGGTCTCATTTTACTTATTTCAAAAGGAAATCAATCTTTATTATCGGTCAATTAATTAAGTCCCCAAACTGTTCCTTTTCCACCATGAATGGGGGTTGACCATGAATGGAATTAAGGCTCAATATTGCTAACAAGTTCAATGATATATGGGCTTCAAATTTGATGTGTTGTTCTGAACTATACCACTCATGAAATCCAATAGAGTGGGCCTTGGATTTGCTATCTTCATAATCTTTTCTTTTTTCTTTTTTGTCCTGGTTATAAGTTGATTATTGAAGCGGCTCTTCTCTGTTTAGTTTGGTATGACTTTATAAAAAAATAAATTCAGGTTTAAACTATTTTAAGAGTTTAATTGGTCTTTCAGGGTCAACTTAGACATATAAACACACAGGTTGATGTCCAAAAACAAAAGTACAAGGGTTGTTATCAAAAGTTTAGGGTGGTCAAAATTTTTTGAAAGTGAAAAAAAAAATGAAACATCTAATCAATTTTAAATCAAAATTATAAGATTAACGTATAATAAAAGTTATAAATTTAACCGTAATTAATCTTTTATTATTATTTTACAGATATTTTTATTTTAAAGAATTTTTTTATATATATAAAAAATAAATTATTATTTTTATCCACAAATATTTAATTTAAAACGTTGAAAAAAAATTTATATTTATAAAAAATTAATTTCATTTAACAAAATTACTCAAATATCAAAAAATAATTCAAAATTTTTAAACTACTCCTCTTGAGTCTTGACCTAACTTACTTCACTGTTAATTTATAATCTCCAACTTTTGATTGTCACTATTTCAATCACAACCCTTCGCTATCATTATCCAAATCCTTCCTTGCCGCCTCTTTCATGTCATCAATTTTTACCTTTTCCATACCACACTAACATTCACATTCACAAAATCCTCATTCTTCTTTGTGGTAGAAGTACTCTTCTTTAGAGCTGACAATACTAATTTTATTCAATACTATTCAATCTATTCCAAATACGTTTAGGTAGGGTTGGTAATCTGACTCGTAACGGGTTGAGTTGAGCTATGAATAGAATTTGGTGCGAGTTTATGCTTAATTCTTCTCTATTAATCCGTATTTCTGATATATTATATTGCACAATTAAAAATTATTATACATGCATATAAAGTTGATGGAAATCGAATCTACATCTTCTCCCTTTTATAATTTTAATATGAATTTTATTATTATAATTTTATTTTTAATTTTAATATGAACTTAATTTTATATTTTCTATTTTATTAGTATATTTATGAAATATGAAATGATTAAATATTGAGTTTGATTAAAAATATTGATTTGTTGTAGGTAGAATCGAGTAGGACCAGATGTAAAACTTTAAAGTGCGAATAGGATTAAGGTTAAGAAATTCTCAATCTACCAATAAAATAGGGTTGAGTTTTAGAGAGAATTTAAACTTGCTAATAGAATTATGATATGGAGTTTAAACTCTATTCTGCTTTATTTATTCTCAGTTCCACTTTTTTCTTCCTAGCTCTCTCCATCACATGTGGCTTCAAATACACGCCACCCCACACGTAAACCCTCTCAAAAATTAGTGTCATTTGCGTGGTTTTCAATTGAAGTTGAGAAATTATGAACACTAAATGAATATGCAACTCTAGCCATGCTTGAAAAATTCTCACTTGGTATGATTACTAACCCTAATTGTCTTGGATTAATCCTAAAATGGACAAAACTTGAAAACTATAAGCAAAAAAAAATTCTTGGCCCTACCAATTCAAAAATGGTTCGTCGTGGTGAGAAGAGTGTGGTGACATTTTTTGTTAGGAGAAGCGAATAAAAGATGAAGTCGTAGAAGAACCAATGAGAACTCTGTAACAGTATGACGGTGGTAATAAAGAGAAATAGACGACCATTGGTGGTGGTGGGGTGACTGCGACAATGGTGGTGGTGGCCTAGTGATAGCTAGGAATAAGAATTAGATGAGGAAAGATATTTAAGTGATGGTGGCAAAGGATTTGAGATTGGGGTGATAGTGATGAAGGGTTAAGAATTAGGAGTTAGTGTAGGTTAGGTTAGGAGGAATATTTTAGAATTTTTTAAAAAAATTTAGGATTTCAATAGCTTTATCAATTGAAATCCATCTTTCATGTATACACAACCATTTTTATTTTTTGTTAGTAAATTTGTTAACATTATTCTAAATATTTATAGGTAGAAATGATAAGTTTATTTATATAAAAGTGAGTCTACTAGTTAAGCCTAAAAGTTAGTTTCATCTAAGATATAAGAAACAAGAGTGGCAAACAGAAAAATTGGCTCCTGCTCCGCCAATAAATGAAGTGGGCCGAATAGGCGGTCCAAAGTTTTAGCTTGTGCCTTCTTTTTGGCGTGCTGCTCACCATATTCTTTTAATTTTTTTATCAAATTATTTAAAATAAAAAATAAAATTTATAACTTCATAATCAATTAGGTTTACGAAATATTTGATAAAATTCATAAACTTAAAAAAAATTAATTTAAAAATAAAATATATATTTAATTTTTTTACTTTATGTAAAAAATATATATATACAATCGGATGCTAATTAATTCAGTCCGTTCTGTCAAAGTCTACAAGTTAAACGAAAAGAGTTTACGCGGATATTTTTTTATGGACTCAATTTTTAGGTTCGATCTTTGTTTTATGGATTAAATAAGCTGGTTCGATGAACTTTTGCTAAGTCTAACAAGAACAGAAATTAGAATATTTTGTACTTATTCTATTAATTAATGAAATTCATCTAAAAAGACAAAAACTTACTCTCGATTATTTATTATTTTTCTTAAACAGCTAAATCAATAATAGAGATGTAAATATGATAATGACATTGTTCAAATCAACATGAGAGAATCCATATTCCTTTAATTTTATTCTTTTTCAGTCCAATGTATGTAATCTTTTTTTGTAATATTTATTTATTGAAGTTAATTAAAGAACAGTCACGCAAATTTAATTTCACCAAAATTTTCTGTATATGCTAACAATTCACTCTACGGTATGTGCTAACACTGCTTCTGTATTTCAATTTTGGAACAAAAATAAAGAATTGACGAAATGAAATTAAAGCTGGTTAACACAGTAGTACAGTGGTGAAGAATTACAAGAGAGTCATCACTCTACACTGGTTATATTAAAGTACACTAACTAATACATAAACTACAATCTAGCAATGAATTTTAATAATAATCCCTACTGTAGCCTCATGTTAAAGGGAAGAAAATGGGAAAAAGAATTAAAATAAAATTGCATGTAAACTAATAATAAATGACTCTTTTCCCACGTTCTCTGTTCATTAGTACAGCTACGTACATAAACACAGTAAAAAAGATAGTAAAAAATAGACAGGAGATGTTGGTTTGGAAAATAATAATGGACCCGTTTGAAAAGTAACAATTCAATAGTGCATATAATAATAATAATAATAATAATCTCGCTAGCAGAATGTTTGCTGGATTTGTTGGGCTAGTTCGTCCGCACTGAGTTGGCATTCAATTCCAATCTATACAAACAACAATACCATATATATTGTCATTAATGAAAACCTATACAAACTCAATCATAAGCTTCAAAAATAACATTTCTTTGAATTAAAACCAATTTAATTTATTATGTCTTTTCATATAATTAAGGACAAATGTCTGCAAGGATTCATAACGTATCCACCCCTTGTCTCCCCGACATATATAGTGAAAAAAAATAAATAAATAAAATTACACAGTCATTATTAATCGGTATCCTATCCTATCTCAATACATGCGTTATGTTATTTATATGTTAATGTAATAAATATTGCATCATATGGAGACATAATAAAAGTGTTGGGTGTTACTAGGGAACTGTACAAACCTACTATTACCATCAAAAGAAAAATTTGTTGTTACTTCATTAGTTTTTATTACCGTGACCAATATTTAGTTCTATGTATACTTTTTTTTTTAATCATTAATTGAGGTAGAGTAGTAAGAGCGTCAAAGCTAACACTTTTACACTGGAATATGTAAAATAATTTTTACTATTAAAGAATTGAATGTTTAGGAAGACATAAGATAAAGGTTTATGCAAAACACTAAGTATTTATGTTTGTGTTTGAAATGAATACAAAAATTAATAATAGGAGAATAACGGTTTTTTTAAACAATTTAAATAATAAGTTAAAAAAATAAAGTTAAATTTTATTTTAAAAATTAAATATAATTTTTATTTTTGTTTGTAAATCTAAAATGCAATCTATTATTTATGTTGTTCTTATCTTTCACTGTTCACCTAGTAGGATTATTTCCTAAATTGGATGTATGTGAAATGACTGTGAGTCCTTTCTTTTTCTTCATGATTATTTCCATAATATATAGTCATATGAGTTGCTTTACCTTCATTGCATTATATCTCTTACTAGTAATAACGCTACCACTTTTTTTCTTAAGGGATGGACCACTTTTAAGTTTTAACTAAATGCAAAACAATTAGATAGAAAGAAAGATATAATATTAAATTATATTATTTAAAAAAGAAAAAAGAAAACGTACCTTGATAGTGAATGAGTTAAGCATGGTTTCATCAGCAGTGCTGATATTAACTTGAAGAATTTCAAGCGCAAGATCTTCAAGCGCTGAAATGATCTTCAATGCTTGCCCGGGAATTCGCTGCGACACCGTTTTCAGAAGAAGGTGAGGACCCGAGAACTTGACCTCAACCTCAGCCATGGCAGATTTTGAATTCGCAACGAGCTCGTTGATGTCATCATTGATGGAGGAGGCGGAAGACGTGGTTGGAGATGGCTCAAGAGAGTTCGATATCGACGCCGCCGGTGAAATGTAACTGCTTGCTGCTGCGGCCGCGGTGGCGGCGGGCTGCAACAGCCTGCAGGGCGCCGGCGGCCTGTATGGGCTACCTGGTTGAGGAGTCCTTGGGCTTATGGGCAGGCTTAGCCTAGGGCTCAAGGGTGGTTTCCGTGGGCTGAGTGGTAGTGATAGTGAAGTCCTTGGGCTTGAGACGAGCCTAGGGCTTAGAACATGATCAGTGTAAACTTTTCTTTGTTTCTTTGCTTCAAGTGCTTGAAGAACTTGTTGCAACTCGTTGATGTAATCAACCACCCCTCCAATTATGGATGCTTGATCACCCTTATTATGAACCACCAATCATAGATAGATAGAGTCAATTATTGATTCCTTTTATCAAATCACTCAAAAATGAGAAAAAAGGAAAAAAAAAAAAGTGGAAACTCAGGTATAGAACTTGTTGATAGTTGCAAAATGTTAAATGATTTGATAAGTTTGTTTAAATTATCATCTAACGAGTCTCAATTATTAATTTCACATGAAATTAGAGTTTTCACTTAAAAAAAATTGTACGAATGATTATATTTCTAAGACTGCTTACTCGTTTGACGTAAAAGCAAGGCATGAGGGATCTGAGGACGGACAAATGCTCGTTCATCTGCTTTCTACGGTTGCGCTCGACCGTGATATGAGACATCCTTTGTTGTCCATCCTCGGCGGCATTGGGAGAAGGCGGTGGTGGCGGAACAAGTAGTTTCCGTCGTTTAGTTGGAGGCGAGGGCAGTGATGATGATTCAAGTAGGGTGGGAAATTGTCCGGTGTTGGTGGGAGGGAAGTCATCGAGGCTTTCCAAGATGGCGAAGAGATCGTCTCCACCAAAGTCTTTGTCTTGGAAGATATCTGATAAGTTGTTATCATCCATGATCCCCCGCCAAAGATGGTAATAAGAGAAAGAAGTGAGGTTTGTGAAGATGAAGAGAGAAAAAAGGGGTGATTTTATTGAGGGAGTGGTAGTAGTGATAGGGACTTAACAATGGGAATGGTCCGTTGGATCTCACAGGGGAATCATGAAGGAGGGCAGGAGTCCCAAGAACACTACTGATATCAATCAGAATCAGACTGCTATGCAGGATATCAAAAACTACTACTAGTGATGATGAACAATTGAATTCAGAAAGCTAAGAGAACCGTTGGACGAGAGTAACTGGATAACTGATTGAGTGAAAGATGTTAAATCTTTTTATATATGTTTGTCACACTTGAGGGCCTAATAAGGGTTTTATCAAATTAGTGTTACTATTATTTGAACTTTTACACTAACAAAATCAGATTATAAAAAACATAATTTAAATCTCATTTTAATTAAACAAAATATTTCAAGTTTTAAAATGATATAACATTTCGTGTCAAATTCTCAATAACGTTTGTTTAGACGGAAACGAATAAATTAACCAGTCGACTAATTTAATTTAATTAAAATTTGAATAATCATATTTATTAAATTATTTTACCATTTTTAATTATCATTTTCATTTATGCTAAGATATTTTTATTTAAAATTATAAAAATCGTACGAGTAATTAAAAATATAATTCGGTGTGAATGTTTTTTTTAATTTATTAAAAATATAATTATTTATGCGTCTTTTTTTATTAATTTAAATTTTTAAGAGAAGTAGTTTCATTGTGTAGTATTAGAATTTTTATAATAAAAAAATCTTAAACTCAATTCTTGTTATCCTTTAAAAAAATAGTATAAGATAAAAAAAATCTATCCAAAAATTCAAACAAACTAAAAATACGGCTCTTATTTAAAAAATTACGTTAGAGATATAATTATTTATACGTCTTCTTTTCTGAGTTTAAACTTTAAAACCAAATTCCATAACGAATCCATGTGTGCAAATTGTTTTACAATATAACTGCAATCTTATATTGATTTATCAAAAGTACTATGTGCATTAAAAAAAGCAGTCACCAAATTACTTATTATTTATTTGTGTATAAATATATATATTAATAAATTTATTTTTAATATATATTTTATATTGATACTTAATTGGGTAATTGATTATATATATTATGGTTGATTTATATATGCATTTGTATGTATACATAGAAAGACTTTTTATAATTAGTTGGGAGAGTCGATTTAACTCCAAAAAAATGAAAATTTTTTATAAATGATCGAGAGTATATTTAACAACCTAATATTCATAACCACATACAAACAAAGTTTTCATGATGTATAGCATACATATAATTATGGTGCACTACACGAGAATAGGTCGATGCAACCAACAAGAAGAATTAGGTATAATGAGAAACATTTAAATCATAAAAAAAATAGGTATATACATTGCCCCTTAGAAGCAATGCAAGTGTAAGTTATTAATCATCACCAATGAGAGAATTGTTTTTGGCAATTAGGTACACGAGAGAGAGAGAGAGAGAGAGAGAATGGAGGTCGATGATGATATCTATCGTGTTGCAATCGCCATTCATAATAATAAATACTTCTGCTCTTATTCATTAATATTTCACTGACATGTTTTTAATTTTTTGGGAATGAACAGTAGTATGTAGTAAAAGATTTAAAAAACTTGATGAATTAATGTCCCTTCAATTTATTTTTACTGATGATGCACTCAATTTACACACTACTACTACTGAATTGATAGACACTTTGCATATCATTAATAATACTTCATTGATTATACTTAATTTATTAGTAAATCGAGTACTATTAATTATTAATGAATTTTTCATTAAAAATCATCACAGGTGTTTTTGTTACATGAAGAATTGATCCATCAGTTTTAATTGGCTACTTCGACGTACCTATTCCTTATAATAATTTCTCCCAAGTTGAAGTTCATTTTACTTACTATATATATGCATGTTTGAATAAGGAACTGTTAACGCGTATAGACTGTTAAACAATCTCTTTCATGTGTGTCTCGTTATCATAATATTATTTATTGTAAAATTACTTTTTCTAAAAATTTAAACTAATAATAAGAGATATATATCTAATTACTTAATACTAGCCATTTAGTTAATAACACAACTCGAAATATGTAACTATATCTTAAATTTGTCTATAACTCAAATTTGAAAAATAAGATAAATTTGATAACCCCATTTTATTTATTTAGAACTTAGATAGGTATTTGTTGTGTAGCCATTTAATTATCCCATTTGGAACCTTATTATAAACCTTTCTAGGTGACAACGACCGCTCTTGTTATCCACGGTATGAATTCGGCGGGATTAATATGTGGATCCTAATGGTCTGCGATTGGGGAAAGATATCTATATAATATAATAATATAATATTTCATGAATTTAAATTTAAAAAAAAAAAAGATGATCGATATTTTTTATTGTATTTGTTTTGCACTAACTCTAGCTAGCTAACTTTTTTTCATTAAAATGTTGACTTTCTAATATTTTTTTTAAAAAATTATATTAGGTAGGTATACATTAAAATTAGCTATTGATATAATATACATATTAAAATATAAAATATATATTAAAAATAAATTAAATAATACATATATTTATACATAAATATATGATAATTAATTTGATAGTTAATTCTAATGTATAAATAATATTTTTATTTTTCAAATTAAGCATAAAAGAATGTGTATTATTGGGCTATAAAAGTTTTTAATATTAACATTTTATTATATACTAATCATATTAGGTGTATAGTTGATAAGCGGATAATTTATACGCTTTTTGATATTATTTTTAGGTAATTTTTAGTAGGATCTAGCTACTTTTAGGGATATTTTCATTAGTTTTTATGTAAAATTCATATTTCTGAACTTTACTATGAGTTTGTGTGTTTTTCTATGATTTCAGGTATTTTCTTCCTGAAATTGAGGGACCTGAGCAAAACTCTGATAAGAAGGCTGATAAAGGACTGCTGATGTTGTTGGATTCTGACTTCCCTGCACTCGAAATTGATTTTCTGGAGCTACAATACTCCAAATGGCGCGCTCTCAACGGCGTTGGAAAGTAGACATCCGGAGCTTTCCAACAATATATAATAGTCCATACTTTATTCAAGATCAGACGACGTAAACTGGCACTCAACGCCAGTTCCATGCTGCATTCTGGAGTCAAACGCCAGAAACACGTCACGAACCAGAGTTGAACGCCAAAAACATGTTACAACTTGGCGTTCAACTCCAAAAGAAGCCTCTGCATGTGTAAAGCTCAAGCTCAGCCCAAGCACACACCAAGTGGACCCCGGAAGTAGATTTCTGCATCAATTACTTACTTCTGTAAACCCTAGTAGCTAGTCTAGTATAAATAAGACATTTTATTATTGTATTAGACATGCTGGATCCTGGATTGTATTTTTGATCCTGTGATCACGTTTTAGGGGCTGGCCATTCGGCCATGCCTGGACCTTCATCACTTATGTATTTTCAATGGTGGAGTTTCTACACACCATAGATTAAGGGTGTGGAGCTCTGCTGTACCTTAAGTTTTAATGCAATTACTACTATTTTCTATTCAATTCAGTTTATTCCTGTACTAAGATATTCGTTGCACTTCACCATGACGAATGTGATGATCCGTGACACTCATCATCATTCTCACCTATGAACGCGTGACTGACAACCACCCCCATTCTACCTTAGACCGAGCATATATCTCTTGGATTCCTTAATCAGAGTCTTCGTGGTATAAGCTAGAATTGATGGCGGCATTCATGAGAATCCAGAAAGTCTAAACCTTGTCTGTGGTATTCCGAGTAGGATTCAGGGATTGAATGACTGTGACGAGCTTCAAACTCGCGATTGTTGGGCGTGATGACAAACGCAAAAGAATCAATGGATTCTATTCTGACATGATCGAGAACCGACAGATGATTAGCCGTGCCGTGACAGAGCATTTGGACCTTTTTCACTGAGAGGATGGGATGTAGCCATTGACAATGGTGATACCCTACATACAGCTTGCCATGGAAAGGAGTAAGAAGGATTGGATGAAGGCAGTAGGAAAGCAGAGATTCAAAAGGAGCACAGTATATTCATACGCCTATTTGAAATTTTCACCAATGATTTACATAAGTATTTCTATCTTTATTTTCTGTTTATTTATTATTATTATTCGAAAACTCCATAACCAATTATTATCCGCCTAACTGAGATTTATAAGATGACCATAGCTTGCTTCATACCAATAATCTCCGTGGGATCGACCCTTACTCACGTAAGGTTTATTACTTGGACGACCCAGTGCACTTGCTGGTTAGTTGTGCGAAGTTGTGAAGTTATGTTTGGACCATGGTATCATGCACCAAGTTTTTGGCGCCATTACCAGGGAGAGAACGAACATGAATGCCATTATCAGAAATCACAATTTTGCCTATCAATAGTATAATCAGCTAACAAAATCATCAGACACTAATATAAAATATATATTGAAATATAAAATACACATTAAAAATAATGTAAATATCACATATATTTATATACAAATATATAGTAGATGATTTTGGTGGTTTATTTTTGAAAGAATGGTTCAATGAGTGTTATTGAGAGCAAAAAGAATAGAGGAACCTTGCAACGAAAATCAGAAAGAGAGAAGAGTTGAACATAATCTATTATTGATGTCATATGAAGTTAGTTACAAAATGAGATGAATCTTTGTTATTTATACACTGTAAATAACATCTGATATACTTCTATTTTCTATACCCCTCAAACTAAAGGAGGTTTTCAAAAACACCACCCTTAGTTTGGACATAAACTCATTGAATATAGGTGTTAGAAGAATTTTTGTAAAAACATCAGCAACTTGAGCATAAGAGGGAATATGAACGACATGAAGCTAGCCTTTAGAAATTCTATCTAGAATGAAGTGAAGATCTACTTCAAAGTATTTGCTCCTGCTATGAAGCACATGATTCTCTGCTAAAAGTACAACTTCAAAATTATCACAGAAAATTGTGGGGGCAATAAGTGAACGAACTCGAATTTCTTCAAAAAGCTTCTAAATCCATATAAGTTATGTTGTTGTCTCAGCCAAGCAATGATACTCTACCTCTGTTAAGGATCTACTAACTACTTGTTGCTTACGGCTACTCCAAAAGATTGGATTACTACCTAGAAAAACATAATAGCCGCTTGGAGATTGTCGATCATCAACATTTGTGACCCCAATCAACATCTGCAAAGGCCAATAGACAAAAATCATAACACTTTATCAATTGTATTCCATGATTTTTCATACCAGTTAGATAGCGTAGAATTCTCTTAATGATTTTCCAATGATGTTCTTGTGGTTGATGCATAAATTTACTAACCTGATTCATTGAATATGAGATTTTAAGATGGGTGAGAATGACATATTGAAGACCATCTACAATTGATTTATATAGGTATAGGATTTTCAAACAAATCAGTACCTTGTAAAGTCAATTTTGAAGAGGGCATCATAGGGGTAGGCATGAGATTAGAGTGACTTATAGTGATGTTTTGTAATAATTCATTGATATACTTAGCCTGTGAAATATGTAAATCACCATTTGATAGAAAGTTGAATTCTAAACTTAAAACATAATGCAACGCTCCCAAAATCTTTAAAGAGAATAATGAATTTAACTGATTGATAAGTATTTGAATTTCATCATTGTTATCTCTTGTAATTACTATATCATCAACATATGCAAGTAAGAATATAGTAGAATGAGCAGTAAATCTAACAAATAATATTGAGTCTGATTTAGTATTATTAAAATCAAACTTGTGAAAAGTGGTACACAATTTATTGAACCATGTACGAGGTGCTTGTTTCAAGTCATATATAGCTTTATCTAATTTACAAACAAGAGAAAAGTCCGATGAGATAAAATCTGGTAGTTGTGACATGTAGACATTCTCAAGCAAATTTTCATTTAGAAATGCGCTATTGAAGTCAAACTAGCACAAAATCCATCCTTTAGCCAGTGCAATAGAGAGTATAATTCTAATAGTAATGGCCTGTATCACAGGACTAAAAATCTGGAATAATCAATTTCCTTAACTTGGTGGCATATCTTTGTTGCTAAACGAGTTTTACACTTTTTGACAGTGTTATTAGGAGCTTATTTCATAGAAAAATTCCACTTATATCCCACAATAATTACATTAGGTGAGAAATGAACTAAGGAGTGAAACTTCACCCCATCCCCTAACAATTTTACGAAACCCTTTTTCACCCCTTAAGAAAGTATAATCTCATCGCGACCCTTATCATCACTTTCGTTAGACATCAAAGCCCTTTCATCAAAGTTTCTGTTCATAGGAGGCAGAGACAAATCTACGTGGATGGTAACATTTCTACGTGTAAGAGATCGTACCTATGTGTCATTGGATACATTGTGTGGGAGAAATCGACCCCTAAGCAAAACGCTAACATTAGTGAAGTGTTATATAGCAAAAAATGTTACGTTTGATATCAGAAGCATTATATAGCCAAACTCTTCCATTCATCTCCCTTCTTCATGCTACAAATTATAGAAAACCCTAAGGCATCACCTTCTTTTGGCCAGTATCTAGCAAGAGACACAGTGACAAAGAACGAACGGCGACGTGATAGTGTAGTGTCAGGGAAGGGCTGATGTTATCGTGACACTGTGGTAACGTGTTGTTCGAGCAACAAGAGGTAGGCTATTTGCTCTATTTTTTAGCATTTTTCTATGTTTGGTTGTGGTCCTGCTAGCTGGTCCTCCCTTTGTAAATTTATTGCATGCAATTTAGAGTTAGTGACTTGCTTGTTATTAGGGCAACAAATATGTTTTGTTTTTATGGTTAAGGGTAAAAATCAAGTAATGGAAATAAATTAGCAATTTCTAATTAACGTTGAGTCAAGTATCATGAGTTAGTTAAAAATTGATTTTATTAGAGTTTAGTTTAATTTACTATTACTATGTTGTAGATGGCTTATGAAATTGTGTATGTGTTTCACCATGGAGGATGGTTTGAAAAAAATGAGGATGGTGTGCTCAACTATATGAATGGTAAGGTTCACAAGTTTCCTAAGTTGGATATAGACTTGGTGAAGTTTAGAGACTTGGTGAAAATGCTTAAGGGGTTGGGTTACTAAACTTACAAGGAGATCTATTGGTTAGATCCCATTGCAAGGGATATTGAGTTTGGACTCCACATTTTGAAAGGAGACAAAGAGATTAAGGAGATGTGTAATAACAAAATGGCTAACATGGAGATTGATAAGCTGTATATCTATTGTGATTATGTTGTAAGTAATTCAAAGTTGTTGGAGGCTGCTACTAATATGGGAATAGATACTGACTCATTTAGTGATGATGGTTATGAGAGTGAAGAGGATAAATCTTACAAGCCTCCTCCACCTGGTTTTGAATCTGATAATAATAGTAGTTGTAAGGTTTCAACTCCAAGGAAGAAGAAATTAACAACAAAGAAGAAAGATTTAACTCTAGAAGAGAAGAATATTACTGCAAATAAGAGAAATGTCACTCCAAAAAAGAAGAATGTAACTCCAAAGAAGAAGAATGTCACAAAAAAAGAGGTTGTAGGTCTCTCTCCCAGGACTCGAAAGAAGAAGGCAGCAAAAAGATATGTGGACAAGACTAAAAAACATATTTTAACTCAACCAGATGTTATGGATTGGCAGAATCTTGGGACTACAACAGCAGAAAGCCCGAATGATGATTGTGGAGGTCCAAATATCAGTATAGAAAGTCTATGAGATGTTAACGGAGATAAACCCAACTCAGACCCAATTGTTGAGGAGGTGGATAGTGATAATGATAATCCTTATGTATATGCATCTGAAGCTTTTAACTCTCCTATTTCATCTGATGATGAGGGAAGACCAAGGCATCCAGAGTATGATGATAAAACTGATTATGGAAATATTTAATTTGAGGTAGGACAATTGTTTGACACAATGGCTCAGTTCAAATTAGCTCTGAAGGGCATGTTTGTATCTGAAGGAAAGGAGTTGTAGTACTTGAAAAATGAATCATTGAGAATTAAGGCTAAGTGTGCTGAAGATGGTTACCCTTGGCTGATTTTTACCTCGCAGAATAGCCATGAGCTTTGTTTTTAAGTGAAGACTTATCAAAAAGAGCACACATGTGGAAGAAACTTGACAAGTAACATGACCACTAGAGCGTGGGTAACTAGCAAGTTGGTAAAGAGGATGGCAACACAGCCAATGCTAACCCCCAAAGAACCAATGGAGCACATGAAGTAGGACTATAATGTGCATATAAATGAAAAATGATAACTAGAGTATTAAAGACAGCAAGAGAAGAAGTAATAGGAAATGAAAGGGAACAATATGCCAAGATTCGGGACTATTTGAATGAGATCATTCGAAGCAACCCAGGTTCAACAATTTTGGTGGCATTAATCCCACAGCTCGAAGCACCACCACTATTTGATAAGCTAGATACATGCAAGCATGGGTTTAAGCTGGTTGTTGTCCCTTTATTGGTTTATATGGTTGCTTCTTCAAGAGATATTTTGGTGGTCAGCTTTTGTCTGTAGTTGGTCAAGATGCAAATAATCACTTTTTGTGACTGTATTTGCTGTGGTAGGCACTGAGTGGATCGAGACATGGAAATGGTTTCTGCATTGTCTAGAACATGATTTAGGGTCATTTATAGAGTTTGGTTGGAATTTTATTAGTGGCCAACAAAAGGTAATTATTACTAAAGTTGTTTATGTTTATTTGTTAATTTCATTATTCCTTTATTGTCTCGTATAGGTATGTTTGTTAATTTTATTATTATTGTTTTGTTGTCTCATATAGGATTTGCTAAGTGCCATGGAATCAGTGATGCCTTAGGCTCACCATAGAAATTGTGTCCTCCATATTTGGAAGAATTTTGTGAAGTAGTGGAAAGACAAGCAATCAAAAGGGCTTGTTTGGCAATGTGTATAGAGTACAACTCATGCAGAGTTTAAAGCTATAATGGATAAACTGAATGGGATTAATCTGCTAGCCTGGGAGTATATGTCAAAATTTGAACCTGCTGTGTGGACCAAGAGTCATTTTTCACACTAACCTAAGGTTGACAATATCACAAATAATATGTGTGAAGTCTGGAATGCGAAGATTGTGGATTATTGAAGTAAGCCTATTTTTACCATGTGTGAAAACCTAAGATATTATCTTATGAGAAAGATGACCTTCCATAAGAAGAAGTTGATGAACTATACTGGAAAGTTGGCTCCAGTTCAACAGCAGAGGCTAGATAAGATTATTAAACTAGAAAGTAACAAATAGAATGCTGAATGGACAGGTGATGATGATAGAGTCATATTTGAGGTTCAAATGCGGAATCACAAAATTGGTGTTAACTTTAGGAAAAAAACATGCACCTGTAATGCATGACAATTAACAGGTATGAAATTAAAATTTTGTAACTAAGATTCATTATGCATGAATATGAATTGTAATTTAAACTATTGATATTTTTTAATGCATATACTATGATTGCTTAGGTTTGTCATGCAAGCATGCTGTAGCTGCTATTTCTAGACTCCGTAAATTAAATCTTAAACTGAAAGACTTTGTTCATGAGTGGCTTATCATGGATGCCATTCAGAAGACTTATGAAATCACCATCAAGCCTGTGAATAGTGAGCAATACTGACAAGAGACATCACTAGCTGACTGCAAGCCATAAGCACCATTGATCAAGAGACCTCCTAGACGTCTAGTATTAAGAAGAAAAGTGGATAAAGTATCTGTGAGTCAGTTGGCTAAGAACAATGGCACAAAGGTGAAGAGGTCATTCTAGGTTACATACAGTAAGTGTGAAAAAAAAAGCTCACTATTAAAAAACATGCAAAAGAGCTCCAAGGAATCCCAACTGTAAACAGAAGAGAAAGAAACAAAGAACTATTGAGACTACTATCAATCTAATAGGACAACAACAACCAATCCAATAGGTACCATGTAGACCTAAGTTTATAGAGTTTGTGGTTTTAATTGTCTTTCTCATAAAATTCACAACGTTTTAAGAGTCCCTTATCAAAATCTTAAGGGGTTTAGTAGTCTGAAAAATGTAGATTAGGATTTAATTGTCTTTATTTTATCTGTTTGCAACATCTTGATGTGCTTCCAGCTAGAAATGTTTGAGGTCCAAATGTAGTTAATCTAGATGTGACAAATGGTGCACCACTAGCGAGTGAAGCAATTGATCTTATTGTAAGATCTTCTTGTATATACTTTTGAGTTTGGAACTTTACAAAAATATTAAACCTAAAGTTTAAAATTGATTGTGCATATAGGCTAAAGCTAAGAAGTAGAAGAAGAAACAACCAAAAAAGGAAATTACAATACCACAACAACAAACAACGAGAAGGTGAGATCTCTCAATCTGCACCACCAACTGAGGTATTGGAATATAATATATCAATCTCATAGTATTTGTGAATTTAATAATTGAAATTTGTCATTGATTTGAATTATTTACCAGGTTCAAGAGGTCATTGTTAATCCTCAACCCAATTTCACAACTTACAATGATATACCACCAGGAATCACACCAATAGCAAGACCATGGAGAGCAAAATAGCCTATTGTGAGGCCATGCTTGTCCAATTTGAGTTTTCATTGTGTCACACCAGCATCCAAACCATCACCTTTTAAACCAAGTAACAACAATAGAATTTTTTCAGAGGTATTGAGAGCTATAAGCTCTACACAGTAGCAAGGCTTTTCCAATTTATCCCAACTCTAGGTCTCAATGAATCTTCAAGCTTAAAGGCACCATCTAACTCCACTGCACCAGAAGTTTTCAATCCTCTAAGGAAGAAGTGAAGGCTAGGACTTGCTTAATATAAGTTTTTATTTTGCTATTCCAAGGATGATGTAGTTATTTGTGTTTATTTTGGATTGTTAGTTATGACTTTTGTTGCCATGTCCATTTATGGTCATGCTTATTAGACATGACATAACACTATAGATGGTTATTTTGGTATGTTTTAGGGTTTGTGACAATGCACTAAAATTGCCAAAAACTAATAGCTAATGATGTATTGTGCTTTTGGATTATCTATCAATGTTAACAGGTTTAAAATATTAGTCTATTGAGCAAGTTGAAGCAAAATTTAATGACTCCATACATAATTCAACTAAAATTACATAACATTGTATGTTGCTTCAATAAGTCTCCATCAAAATTACAAAATCTTAAATTAATTGCTTAAACAATAGCACTAAATGCTATGCATCAAAATAGTTCCACAGAACTCATACAATTGACACAACACAAACTTCACAGTAGTAGCATAGAAGATTATAAATCCTAAGACACTCCAAAATTCTAACAATGAAACTCTTGTTTTAATCTGCACTCCATTTTGTAGCCGCAATTCTAATTTCATCAGTCTCTCTTCTATCTTTGATAATTTACTTTGCACATCAGTTTCTTGCTCTCCCGTGCCAACACCGTCCAATTTGAAATTAATATTTTTTGCAATCATCCCATCAAGCCATTTGAAGTATTTACAGTGTTGTTGTGGAATCTACAAATAACAAAAAAAATAATATTATAACATAATACAAGTACCAAAAATTAGATTCAGATAAATGCTTACTTACCTTAAAGTAGTAGCAGCCCAAAAACAACCTACTAGAGTTTAATCTAGTTCCAGTTTCGAACAGGATTGCATAACGTCCACAATTGCAATGTAGATGTTCGAACTTTTTCTTCCTTTCCATTTCGATGGTGTCCATTTTAGCTTCTCCACAACGCATCAATCTTTCAATAGTTCTCCATGAACACCTAATTGAAGCTGACAATTGCTTTGTGAAGCTCATCTTCCTTGTTAGGATTTCCAATGCTTTCAGTAACGAAGAGAGTGAGTGAATTTAGTCCCTTTTCATCACAATAAAATACCAACATTTTGTTGAGTGTGTAGGTGGCAAATTGTCCCATAAAAACTGTAGCTGACATGTAGCAACGTTACTTGACACGTAGGAACGTTGCTGCTTCTTGTTGCCAGAGAGTTTCGCACAAGAGCCAGATTGTCTAGCAGAAGTGATGGACAGAGGTCATGATGACATTGTACTTTCCTTAAGAGGCAGATAGAGATTTTGCACATTTTTCTAGAGCCGGAGTGAGGTTTTACTCTGAACTAAGTGTCAGGTTTGATTGTGCATTAATGCATTATACTTCTCTTACATAGTCTTATACCAATATAAACAATTAATAGACTGAGGGATGTTCCCTAGAACATTGTTAATTAAATCTGATTTAGAGAGAGTGGTAGCTAAGACTCTAGGTTTGAGTCTTCCAGTTCTACATATTGTATGCATAGGGTGAATATTTTGAGAAGAGGGTAAAGATGAGTGAGTCTGAGATGTGGTTGGCAATTGAATTTCAATGCTAGAAATAGGAATGGCAGATAGGGGTAGGATGATCTTGGACAAATGAAGTATTAGTAGCTAGTGGTAGAGAGAGTAAAATTGTTATTAGTAGCTATAGAAATAGGTTGATTTTGGATAGATGAAATGTTAGTAGTGGTAGAAAGAGTAGAATTGGAATTAGTAATTGTAAAAGGAGAGGTTGTAATATGAGATACAGTTTCTGGAATATAAGATATAAGTGAAAGAGTAACTAATTTTGTAGTACATGAATAAAAAAAGTTAGTGCATTTTCAAACATAGCAGAATAAGAAAACAATTTTTCATCAAAAATAAGATTTTTAGCAACTATAATTTTTTTCTTGTTTATTTAGACATTTAAACCTTTTGATTGTGGATCATAGCTTAAGAACTTCATATCTGTAATTCATTTCATGTTTATTGAAAGGTCTAATGTGAAGATATTAGGCACAACTAAAGATCCTTAATATAGAGTAATCAAGTTTGTAACCATGTAGCATTTTAAAGGGCGATTTCAATTTTAGCAATTTAGTTGGAAGTTTATTAATTAAGAAAGTAACAGTAAAATAAGCATCTTTTCAATGAATCAATGTCATTTTAGCAGTAGCAAAGCATATAAAGCCTATCTCAGTGATATGTTTATGCTTCCTTTCAATCATTCCTTACTGCTAATGTGTATGAGTGCAAGCTAATCGATGGGATATACCATTAGATTGTACAAAGATTTTAAAATCATGAGACAAAAATTCTTTAGCATTATCAATTTGGATAAATTTGATGAAATGTCCAGTTCATCTCTCTATAAGACACTTGTATTGTTTAAAGCTTTCAAAAACTTGTCACTTTGAAGTTAACAAACATAAATAGCAATACCTGGTATGAGCATCAATCAAGCTCATGTAGTAACTAAAGCCTTATCTTGATTAAGTTGGAGCAAGATCTCAAACATCAATATAGACAAGTTGAAGTGGAATTTCACAAAAAGTTTTATAATTATTAAAAGATAAAGTGTGTATTTTTTTTATACAACATGCTTCACACACAAATGAATCATTGTCATTTTTATTTGTATTGAAAATAATATTACAATGAACAAAGACAAATTGAATAATACCATATGAGAGATGTCCAAACCTTTTATACCATAGTTCAAGATTTGTTTTACAAATAGCCAAAAAAAATTTAAAATCATTATGTAATTAAAGGCCTACGAATGCTAAGACTGTCAAAAGTATATAGACCATTCTTAAGTATTCTTTGAAGGAGATCTTTCTTGGATACTTGAGATTTTACAAGACAGTGAAATGGATAAAATTCAAAATAAACACCATTGTCTAAGTAGAATTATGAAACACTAATTAAATTTTTTGCAATTTTAAGTATATGTAGTAGGTTATTTAACACAAATTTGTTTTACCAGTAAAATTAGATAAGAAAGAATTACTAACTTGATTTATACTAATACCTGAACCATTTGCAAGATAAAACTAATTTGGACTAGTATAATCTGGTGCAGAAATCAAGCTTGAGCTATCATGATTCAGGTGATGGCTAGCACATGAGTCTGCATACAATGATGAATCTAAAATTATAGGTGTTGTAAGAAAGGATTGTGGTTGATGAAAAGCACTAGAATGTGGAGGAGGTTGATTTGATTGAAATTACAGGACGAAGAATTATTGGATTGATTAGAATCTTGATAGTTGTGATCACACCAAAAAAACAAGGTTTAATTCCTCCATCGGTCTTTATAGTTTCACTAAATTTTTAATTAGGTCCTTATACTTTTTTTTTCTTTTAAATTGGGTCCCTATACTATATCAGATTTTGTAACTAAGTCTCTACCGTGACAAAAATATTGGAATTAATAGAATATTCTGTTAAAGTATAGAAAATATTCAGTCAAGTGATAGACATATTCATTTTGTTTAATTGATTATTCCATTAATTTCAACGTTTTTGTCATGATAGGGACTTAATTACAAAAGCTGACATGGTATAAGGAATCATTTAAAAAGAAAAAAAAAGTATAAAAACCTAATTGAAAATTCAATAAAATTATAGAGACCGACATAATAATTAAATTATGAGCAATGTAACCTGATTTGCCACAAACTTGGCAGAATTGATGATTATTGAGTTGTCAAGAACTCTTTCCTCCTCTAAAAAATCGACCTCCATAAGTTCCTTTTCTTCCACCATAGCCACGAGAATAACCACTTTGTGTGAAATGCAAATTCTGATCAAGATTTGGTTATGCTATAGAGAGTGAGACTTGTCTAAAATTAACAATAGTATCTTCGTGAGAGAGTAGCAAATTTTTAACCTCTTTTATACTAAATAATTATGACTTGGCTTGCATAAGAGTAATGCAGCTTGAGTAATCTTCTGGAAGACCTTGATAAACAACATCAAGGTAATCTTTATTTGTAATTTGATATCCAATTACAATGAGTGAATCTATCAGTTTTTTTTATATGAGAGAGATATTCTAAAATTGAGATTTTTTTTCATATTCTTGAGTTAATTTTTCAAGAACTCCACTAGGAAGACAATGAGAAATCTTGACAATGTGTACAATGGGATGTAATTTTGGCCCAGTACAAGAAAAAAAGGTAAAAAAATTCCCAAAGTAAACATCCCTAACCCTAATTTATCGGCACCATTCAGCCAATGATACTCTTTTCCCCAAAACCGCCATCATCACCCTGAGCAATCATCCCACTTACCGGCGGTAGAAGCTCTGCCACCGTCAACCAATGTCGACCCCCGTAGCCCCTCCCCCGCGCGTGTGTCTCTCCCTCGCCGGCAGACAAAGTCGCGGAGGGCCCCATTCATCCCCGTCGCACGTCTCTCTCTCAGTCGCCGGTAGTCATCAACGCAGAAGGCAGGTCATCCCGCCGCACGTCCGTCTTGCAAGGGTCATCTCTCTCTACCGCGTCAGAAGCCATTCTCAGGTCGTTTCAACCACTGCAATATCTCTCTCCATCAGTCGTATTCCTCGTCGATTAATGCCTCGGACCAGTAGCTGCTACGGCACCCATCCCTGTCCGGCGTCGACCTCTTAGCAACCGTACAACTAGCCTTATTCGTGCGTCTCCAGTTCGGCCAGAAGACCCTACACCCAACGGCGTCGCTGTCCTCCTTAACGCACATCTACGTCGCTGTACAGCTTCCTAGTGGCCACATAGCTTCCTAGTGGCATCGTCGTCACTCCCAAAATTTCTCTATCGGCAGAGCTCTCCACCCTCATCGGTGCATCAAAAGGTTAGGTGGTGACTAAAGGTTTAGTTGATAACTAGATTTTTATTCAATGAATTCTGATGTGTTACTTGACTATACACTAAACTTGTATTGTGAAAAATTGGACTCTATTGAACAGATTGTTGTTGTTGCTGGTTTACTTGGTTTTTCTATTTCAACATTCAAAATTTTGTCAAATTTTGGCTTAGTTAGTACAGTAATTTTGGTATGTGGTATGGACTTTTGAATGCGAAGTCACTTAATTTATTTGATCGTAGTCAATCTTTGTTTGATTCAACATGGATGATTATTTTACTACATATCCGGATGGTTGATTTTCATTCTAGCGATTCTTTTTTTTTGTGCTAAGTAATTGATTTTTTTGCATCATATTTAGTTGCGCACAGATTACTGATTGTTTTCTTAAATTGTTTAGATTGGTGATTGGAAATTTTATACTTGATGACTAAGGGTTTAGCTGATAACTAAATATTCATGTAATGGATTTGGTTGAGTTACTTGCTTGCTATGCTTGTGTACACAATCGTTGGATTTTTAAATATTGGACTTATGTCAACAAATTGTAGATGTGGCTGGTTTCCTTCTTTTTTGTATTGCAGCCTTCATAATTTTAAATATCAATTTAGTTAGTACCATAATGTGGATGATTTCTTTACTATGTATCTGGATGGATGGTTTTCATGCTAGTGATTGCTGTTTGTTTTAGATTGTGAGTTTATTGAACACTTGAACACATATTTATTTGAGCACAAATTACTAATTATTTTCTTAAATTGCTTAGATTGGTGATTGAAATTTTTTATACTTGATGACTAAAGGTTTAGCTAATAACTAGATGTTCATGCAATGAATTTGGCTGAGTTATTTGATTGTTCTACTTCTGTACACCATGGTTGGAGTTTGAAATATTGGACTGATTTAAACAGATTTTTTATTAGTTGACCTAGTGAATAGTTATTCGAAATAAGATAGATAATTATATTACAATGTATACGGATAGTTGAGTTTCATTCAATAAATTAATGTTTGTTTCAGTTGAGTGATTGATCTTTTGCTTGTTTTAGTTTATGGATTTGTGAATAACAATTGGTTTACCAAGCATTTCACCCCGTAATTACTTTCAGTTATGTGAAAATGTGTGAAATGAACATGTAAAGAAACTTTCTTATCTTGTAATTGGTTATATATTTTTTTAGCTTAAATTATTGATTGAAATTAATTGTAGTTCATCTAGAGACGACCTATATCTATATGTTTCTGAATATGGGTTGGGTTTTGTTAATTTGGGTTTGGTATTTTTAATTTGCAGATATAGTTTCACGGAATTTCAGTAGTTATTTCTTAGTATAATATTTTTAGAGGTCTCTATTTCTGAAAAGAAAGATGAAAAAGACAGCTTTTTAGTCCTTTCCTTTGGAAATTTATCTTCTCCTATTAGTGTAGTTGGAGAAGAGTTTGTTTTTGGACTAAGTAATGAATTTGATCAACATTCTGATACAGCTTTATCTGGTGATGCATATTTTGCAACACATTATGAATCTCCTGAAACTAATTTACTGTGTCACAAATGTATTATGTACCAAAATAATACTAACATCCACTGCTATTCACACGTTGTGGGACTTTTTGTTGGATTATTCAATAAGTTGTCTTTCTATAATATCAATTTTGAGAACTCTGCTTCCAATGATACTTCTGAGGTTTCAAACATTTTATTAACTTTTGGGTCACAAAAGTTTGACTTCTCAAATTATTTTAAATTTGGTTCCTCTTATTCTGCATGCATTCCATTGGATCATTTTTCATTTGTTACAATTCACACTACTGACTCTCTTCATAATATAGAGTGCACTTATATATGTTATTCTTGAGTGAAGAAAATATTTTACTCTAGAGACAAAAAAATTAAAAGTTCCAAAATTAGCATGAGAAGAAGGTCCAAATTTTTCTACGTTTTACCCTCAAAGTCCAGACCCAAATATATGGATGCTTCATTTTTTTCGACTTGGATGATTTTATTGTTGCAAAATCAGAAAAAATAATGTTAAACTAAGTCCAAATCAAATAAACATCCAAATTATAATGAAAATAATTATTTGCCTAACTAGTAAAATGAACACCCGGTCTATTTTGGATTGACCACAAGTTCTAAACACACCAATTAATTTTTTTATTTATTAGACACTTAATTTAATAGTGACATATATTTTATAATTTATTAATTTATATTTTAAGAAAATGACTAACTTAAATAGGATTAAGAGTGTTAGTAAAATTTCAATTTATAATAGGCACCATGCTCACAATATTTTTAAACAAAGTCTTCTAATCAGGTAAAATTATGTTAAATTCAATCAAAATAAAATAAACATCCAAATTAGAATGAAACTAACCATCAACTTACCTAGTAAAATAAACATTTGGCCTATTTTAGTTTTTCTTTTAATTTTTTTATTTACATCAACACAACAGGATAATAAATTGTATTACAAATAGTATACCCAAAATAACTATTTACTTTAGAATGAAAAAAATTATCCGTAATTATAGTAAAATTAACATCCGATTTAATTTAAATGGCTTAAAGAAAAATACAATTTAATATTTATTTTGCAAACTTAAATGTCACATATCCCTATTATTTATATCATTGTTTCAACCGACATAAAAGAAAGGAGCCAGTCAGGATCAAATGAGTATTCAGTATGAATCAGCATCAATATCACAATATAAAATATCACATAAGAAAATATTGAATAAATAAGATTAGGTGAAAAAAGAGTAGCCAAAGATAGTTAACAATAAAGTTAAAGATCAAAGTGCAAAAATATCACACTAGAAAAAGTAATGTACTAAGATTAGGTGATAATAAATTTCATATCTATATCAATTTGAGTAAATCCAAACACAGAAAAATAACATGAAAAAATTATGTGTAACTATCTTAAGTGACAATGAAAATAGAAACTAATTAGGACTTATTTTGCTTTTATGCCACAAGAGAAATAAATACAATAACCACACTTTACACATGTAAATGAATACACTAAAAATAACAAATAATATGTTTATGTTCTCAACATCTCATGTTCTCTTGGAGAAAAAAGTTGGTAATAGAAAGCTGATATAAGTTTTACATAAAATTAAACTGAACTAATCTTCGCATAATTACTTGGAACTTTTGACCTTGAATTCCTCAACTGCAACTTTAATACCAATTTTGGGCAGGGAGGTAGATTTAAGAGTACTCTTAAAGTTAAGAGATTTTCTAATCTTAACAGCAGTCCAAGCAGCACTCAAAGCAATGACCAGCAGCACCAAATCCTTCTTTTGTTGCCTCAGCAGCCTGATCTCTATATCTGCAGTATAAAAATGTCCAATATCACTTCCCAACTGTTAGAGAATGAATGAAAATTCAACCACACATCAAATGTATATTTATTTAGACAAAATTTTGTGTTACCTGTTGACTACTTATTAACACAATTTTTTTTATGTATTATATAAAAGTTTGCTACGAAATGCAACTTAAACAGAGACATTAAACATTAACTATAAATAGTTCCCAATTGGTTTAGCGAGGGATTATTACTTTCAGTTACTAACCATATTATTCTACCAGACAACTCTTGACAAACATGATGCATATACGATCTATCTCATTCGCTTAGTGAACAATCCATATTACTCCACACATGATTAGTTTGCAATAGGTATTTTTAATAGGTATTTTTAATGATTAGTTAATCACTTCATTAATGAATATTCATCCATAAAATAAGCAAACAATCCTAATTTGATACCTGTTGGAGACCAAGAAGACCCAAAGACCATGGCTCTTCTTCAATATCATCCCAAAAGCTTTGGTCTTCTGAAAGCTACAAAATAATAGTTTCTGTAAGTCCCATTCATGGAAAAAAAATTCAACATGAATAAATTAAACATCCATCCTCATAAAAAAAACTCCAAAACATAAAAAATAAACACAAAATATCCAACACACTTTTATTCAAACCTGAAAAATTAATGCCACGAAGAACATAAAAATTGAAACAGCATTGCAAAGAGAAGATTACCGTGTTGGTGGATGTTAGTCAGGAAAAGTAGGATCGTAATAAGCCCGGTGGCAAGCAGGGAGGAGGTCATCGAGCAGCGTGGGATGGCGAGTTTCAACGGCCGTGCTAACGCTGGCCGATGTCACGACAGCATGGTGAAGGGCGACATGAGGGAGGACGCGTCCGCTGAGGTGCGATTGAGGAGGGCGATGCAGGGGGTAGGGGGGTTGGTGCGGTGGAGGGTGGCGACGTGAGAGAAGAAGACGGGACGCCGGCGTTGAGAGAAAAGAAGAAGAAGAACAGCGCTGAGAGAGAATTAGAATTAGGGAGAAGAAGACGGGACGCCGGCGTTGAGAGAAAAGAAGAAGAAGAACAGCGCTGAGAGAAAATTAGAATTAGGGTTAATATTAAAAAAAACTGACCCTAATATTTGAATTTAAAATGAGTAATTATAAAAAATTAATTAAATTAATTATCATATCATCTTAATCTCTTTTTTATTTCTATTGTACACTTTGTACACTAATATTATTATTGTCTCCCCGTACCTTTTTATTTCTCAATTGTTTAATCTTTGATTTGGTGATCTCAACAACATGTACTTGAAGAGTTTGTCATATCTTAAGAGTAGTAGAATTCTTCACCGAAACTAGAATTCAAGAACACACATTAAAATCTTGTTGTATCTATTGTGAATACTTTTTAGAAATTGTGCCTATAGTTTGTGAAGCTTAAGAATCAAATTAAGGAAGAATCTTTTCTTTTTGTATATGATTTTTTAAATTTTGTTCTTTGATCGAGAATAATGCATGTTGCTGTCAATTGTCAAGTGACAAAATTAGATTTATCATTCATCTAATTTGTCAAGAATCGAATTTTTTTTTTTTAAACTTTTAGAATTGATTGCTAATGCCATAATCAGAATCTAGCTCATGAATTTACTAATTCCCTGTTTAATATATTAAAATTTTTATGTCAATCACTCACAAGTTAAGCTCAATAAATAAGATTCAAAACAAAATCTTTTATAAAATTTGGCACAGTCGTTATTATTGATAAATTTAAAATTTTAAAATAACGAAAAATACTACTTCTCTTACCTTTCTCGATCTCATAGGTTCCACACATATTTTAATACTTTTTAGTGAGATGACTTATATATATATATATATATATATATATATATATATATATATATATATATATTCTCTCGTCTCTTTTATGATTTTTCTAAATTCATTTTGGGTATATATGATTAAATGTCAGAGCAAAAGCTCTTTATGCTAACCACACACACATATATATATATATATATATATATATATATATATATATATATATATATAATTAACAATATAGCGATAATAGCCAACGAATTATAATTCAAATGACATAGTTTCTTTATATTTGTTTAAAGGTTATGGATTCTTTATGCTAACCATGTATGGGTACATATATATATATATATATATATATATATATATATATATATATATAAAATTGATGAGTTAATAATAATATAGCAATAATGATCAACAAACTATAACTCAAATGATATAATTTCTTTATATTTACTTAGAGATTACAGATTTGAGTCTCACTCCTAATTTTATAATAATAATAATAATATAACGATAGTAGCAACTAAAAAGGGAACTTTATGTAACAAATTAAAGAAGAAGGAGGAGGTTAAGATATATATTAATGGAGGGGCCATGGCAGAGATAGATGACAGAAGTTTAAAAGTTCAAGTCAGGTTATATATACATACAACTTCGATTCTTTATGGCTGGGAGGGGGAATCAAACATCAAAGATTTGAACATATTATGGTATGAAAGTGTTTTTGCTTTGTCTTTACGGAAAAACCGTTATATATAGGAGAATGTTCCGAGACGAAGTCATCAAGTCTCTTAGCAGCCAGTTACCATGATGATATCAATATCATTACCTCTTACCAGTTACCAGACCACACTCCATAAAAATCGCTGAGATGTATCATATTCATATGCGTTGTCCTTTTAACTTCTTTCTTCATTAGGTTTTCCACTTTTTCCAAAACCATGCATTTACACTTCAAAAAATAAAGAACTTTTTAGAGATAAACTTTTAATGACAATAACATATATAATGGCTGCTACATGCTTTATTTAACTATATTTTTGCGACGATTATATATTTTTTAGGATTATTTTTATTGTTAAAAGTGATTCTTCTAATAGTGTTATAAATATTTATATATATTTGAACCAGAATTTCATGAACCTGTATTTTTTTTAGAAATTTTTTTTAAAATTCTAGAAATATATAATCATTTATATATCTCTTTTTATTAGTTTTATAATATAGTATCAGAACTTTGACAATCTATAAAGTTTGATTCTCGTTTACTTTAAAAAGAATTTAGTATAAGACAAGTAAAAAGATATTAATTATTTATGTATATATTTTTAAGTTTTTAGCAATTAAATTTTTTGGGCTTCCTCTAGCATGCCAGAAGAAGACTCATCTTTGTCGAGAAAAAAAAAAATATCCAGAGACTGCTATTATGTTAAGAAAGAACTTTAGACTATACAGGAACTAACCTTTTTTGAGAGCTTTTGGATAGTAACAAATGAATTTATTATCAAGTAAGAATAATTTTGGAAAAAATAAACTAAAGACAAAAAGGTAAGAAAAGTAAAATTAATTGGACTAAAATAATTACATTATATAGGATTCGAAACACTCTAAAATATTTACTAATGTTTTGGCTGAAAAAAGTTGATTAGCTAACATTATTCGTTTAAATACGTTAGTAGTTACATTGCGGAGCTTTTTGAATTCACAGTGTAACTAATTCGTACGTATAATTAACTAACTTCTTGTCTCCCAAATTAAAAGAAACGATCAAGTATTCTTTGAAGTATAAGCGGTTAGAAAAGAGTCAGTCACATAAAGATATCTAAAATATTTTTTTTAAAGATATTTTTTAATAATAAAAATTTAATATAAGTAATTGATTAAATTGTATTACTTTTTGTTAAAATTAAACTAAACAAATTAATTTAACTAAAAAATCGGTAAATCAAAATTTAAATCGATTTAAATTAATATTTTTTATAAAAATGACTACAATATTTTTATTATAAAAAATGACTCAATATATATATATATATATATATATATATATATATATATATTGAAAAATCTAAAATCTTAACTCAACTTTTCTCTCTATGCCATCTTAGGATTATAATTTAGAGTTTTTAAAATTAATATATATATATATATATATATAATAAGAGTATTTTAGTCATTTTTTATAATTAGAGTATTATAGTTATTTTCTATAAAAAGAATATTAATTTAGATCGATTCAAGATTTAGTTTATTGATTTTTCGGTCAAACCAATTTGTTTGGTCTAATTTTGACAAAAAAAAAACACAGTTTAATCGATTATATAAGTTAAATTTTAATTATTAAAAAGCATTTTTAAGAAAAGACGTTTTAAACATCTTTATATGAGTAACTCCCTATTAATAAATGTTAAATAAGATAAATTCTAACTGTTTTTTGACTAATTTATTTTGGTTTGATTTAGATGGTTACATATTTGTGTGTAGGTAGAAAGCAATGGGAGAAAAAGAATAGAAAGGGAGGGCGGAGAAAGTGAAGAAAATGTGGTGTTGATGAAATAAATGAGGAGGGTGGGAGCAGAGAAAGAATGTGTTTGTATGGCATGCAAACGTTAGTGATGACGATGCATGGTACTGGAGGCAAAGATCTGCAACTTGTCTCAATTCACATTCTAAGAGAGAGGCATGAATATTATTAATGTGGTAGCACGGCATCTCCGTGTTCACGATGATTTTTGAAGAAGAAATTACCAATGCAATAAGCTAAGCCTCTCTCTCTTGCTATTATTCGGGGTCAGTGTGTGGCAGTGTGGATGGTACTACCTATCTACTACTACTCACTAATTGCATTGCATGGGAGTGCGTTTTCGTCACTATTCAACTTTCTATCATGCATGCTTTTGTTTCTTTCTTTGTTTTTATCACATTTACTCCCCCTCCAAATGCGTCCACTATTTTCCTATCATACATCAATTTTCACATTTACCCCCCTCAACTACCATCTGTCCCTTTCTCTTTCCCTCACTTTTTCAGATATATATCACTCCTTCCATTTTAAATAACCCAATTAAATACTACTATGCTATGCTATCGTTTAACATCAAACCTAAGGAGGTTTAATTTGCATGCATGCTGCCAAAATATTTGTATGAAATGGATTTTGACAAATTAAATTATGTAGATATATAATCATCCAACTATAACCAACTTCTGTTGCTTAATTTAGTGATTAACTCACTAATCTTCTTAAGCAAGTGTAAGAAATTTGAATTCTATTTTATACATGTAACAATTCCTTATCTAATAACCAATTAGTCAACCGTACACAACAAAAATAATCATCCTACCATATATATGTTTTGCTATGTAATACAAACTTATTGGATTATGGCATTATATTAGGAAGTTGCAATAGTAGACCTTTTTAACACTTGCTTCAGATTCTCCTACATTCATTATAAATAGTTTTCTCTTATAGTTGTTTTTTAGGTACGTTTATATTTTGCTGTAGACAAGTGCAGAGTATAGTTTCTTCAATAGTTCAATGTCAGTGGCATAATTGGCATTTTTCTGTTTTGGAATCTTTCCGTGGTTACAGGCTTAGAACTAATTAGTCTAATGGATCTAAATATAGCTAGTTCTAGAGGCTACTAGGCTAGTGATGAATGATGATGATATATAATCTATGAAGATGCTATCAAAATAAAGCAACTTAAATTCAAGCATATATAATCTGTCTCAATCATTTATGGGGCTGCCAACACAATTTAAACAGGGAATATAATATAATAATGTGGGACAAAATTTAAAAATATATACCATCAAGATTACAAATATGAAAAATGAAAATGTTAATTAATGTGATGGGGCCCTTCCCTTCCTAAGAAAATTAAACTTCATTCATATATCCCAAAATCTGAGAACACATTCATTGCTACCCACGCAATGTATGAGCAAAACATTACTGCTTATTTATTTATTTTTTGACAACCAAAATAAAATGTAACGTCTCATATTTCCCTTTTTCTCTCTCTCGCCCCCTATTTGTCCGCTGGCGATGAAGGAGGAAGGGGCATAATGGTAATTGTGCATATGATGGATATGTTTGAGGTCAGAGTGGGCTTCATAAGGTTTGATTCTTTGTTAGATTTGCATGCCCCATCCTAGATTGCCATGTCCCCATCCCATTTCCTTTGACCGTTTGAGCTTAATATTTGCTACACACAATTCTATTCAAGTATTTCATTTTTTAAAAAACTATTAAATCACTAATATTTAAAATAAAATTCACTTATTTAATTATTTTTATAAAAATTAATAATTAAATAGATAACAATTTAAACAAACATATTAAATCATGTAATTATTTTAAACTATTAACTTTATATAAAGACGATTGTATATATACGTTTTTATCATTTTTTTGTTTATTTTTTTAAGTTAATATTAACTAATTTTGCGAATTTTTTACTAAAAGTGCTCATCCTCTAATATTTTTGAATTTTTATACGTTATATGTAATATTTTATCACAGTTAAATTTTTTATTGAATTTGCATGTATTATTAAATACCATATAATAGAAAAAATTATTATTTAACATTAATTAAGTAAAATATTGGAGGACAAGAGAAATTAAAGTATGTAAATTAGGTGGATGTTATAATAAAGTGGAGTAAAAAAAAAGCCTTTTAATGAAGTAATGTAGCTGAACAATTAGCATGCAACACATGGAAGGTTTTTAATAATATTTTTGAGACAATGAAAATTCAGTCTAAAAAATTTAAAATTATTTTATTTGATATTAATTATTTATTGTTTAAATAATTGTATAATTCTAAATGTAATAAATATATAATTATATATGTTATATGTATAAAATTATATTATATAAAGAGCAATGCTAGGGGCCAGCAATTTTTGTGATTGTTAGCCATCAACTAGCCATCAATGATAATTTGATGGTGTGAGATTGATGTGAAATTTCATCCAATGGCTCACCTTCCTCTGCTGGTTACATGCTGGCCAAAATTCAATAAAACTGCTGGCCCCTAGACTTTTCCTTATATAAAATAACTTTAGATATTATCTCTGATTTATTGTTTGACCAAACACTAAAATTACGTTTATTGTTTATTTGATCAAATTTAGTTAACTGTCTTTAATTTAACAAATAAAATGAACTGTCACCAAATACTAAAATCTATTCATATATATTATATATATACATTAGTTAACCATGCTACTTTATCAAAAGAAAAAGAAAAATTTTGCTCCACTTTATCATGGAAAATAGCCAACAATGATGCAAAGTATCGTGTTACATGTATGACTATTATGCATATGATTATTTTTGTTGTTTTGTGGGGTGGTCGGTCTTGTTTGGTTGTTATTACTAATAAAAGACATTGCATAAATTAAAAGCAAGCAAACAAGTTTGTAACAATAATGTGTTGTTTTTCTCAGCAGGATCAACATTGGACGCTGGACATGCTAGTTTAAGCCTCATATGCAGGAATTGCAGTTACAATGCAGTCAGAAAAGTTCAGTAATTCACAGTAAAATTGTACAAATGAATGAACACTACCGTAGAAACCAGAGCTAAAAGAAATACATATGCATCAACCTTTTTGTTCTTCTGTATTGTCTTTTAGTAGTATATATAATTCAATTAGTCTCTATATATATGCCAATGTTCGCAGTTATCACTACAGAAGAACGCTATATCTAGATAGACAAAAACAAAAATTCCTATTTCAATCATCAAATAAGTTTTGTATGTGTCTCATAACAATTTGGAAACACTTTTTTTCTCTTTGAATATAAATTAACTTAGGTAAAAACTCACTTATTGTTGGTTAAGTATGAAGTTGATAATTAAAAATAAGAATTTAATTTTAATTTATTATCAGTAAGAATAGCTACTTTTTATATTAATTATTATGTATTTATACACAAATATATGTATTATTTAACTCCGTTTTAATATATATTTTATATTTTAATATGTATTTTATATTAATAATTGATTTAAAAATATACGTAATATGGTTGAAAAAAAATATAGATAATAATTTAATCAAATATGTTAAATAATATAACAATTTTTAACTATCAAACTTCATGTACATGAATAGAAATGTACTCGAATTTCTAATGTTAACATATGCCTGCAATTTCACATGGTGACACCACATATGAATATATGATATATCATACTCCACAAATAGTACTATTGCCGAGTTATGAAAGATGAGACAAGGTTGTAGTGGGTGGGGCTCACGCGCAATCTTTCGAAATTGTGAAGCATGCATGTTTCTCACATCAGAAACACAAGAGCAACATAAATGTGGCCATGGAAAGTGTACCTGGCTTCGTTGGCATGTCGGGTTTTCACGTAATAAGATTAAAAAGAAAATGATTCTTTTGGGTAGGTGATGGTGACTAGTGAGATAACAATTATGGTTATTAGTGTCTTGTGTTTTTGTTTTGATTATTATTATTGTTAGCCATGGGAATGTTTCAAACATATGGGGACTTTGATTTCACTACAATATATCTCCTTTCCCTTTGGCTCTTACTGAATTTTCTCCTATTATAGATATTTTGTAGTTATTATATAGGTTTCTTTTGGATTTGATCATTGGTAGCTATCACATAAAGTGCAAAACGAGATGTATACATACATACGAAGCGTAGTTATTACATGAACAATGCATTATATTCCTCATTCAACAATACCTTGTCATAATATTCCTACTTAATTGTTCATTAGTTTCTCCATTTTTTAATATTATTATTTTTATTAATGTTGAATAAATATAATTTAAAATAGTTTAAGTCGGAGAAAAATATCAAGAAGTGGCTGTAGTTTAGTGGTAAGAATTCCACGTTGTGGCCGTGGAGACCTGGGCTCGAATCCCAGCAGCCACAAATGTTTTATTGCTTTCATTTTAATTTTTTTTCAATCCCCTTTTTGGGCCAGATACTAGTTACTTTAGTTTCGGCATTAGGCCTTTTCTTTATGGGCCAGATCTAGCCCATTTAATTGGACACCATCATGTTTGGGCCTCAGGAATCAAAGCTAAGCCCAAAACTGCTTTTGAATATGGTAACGTGGGAAGCACTTAGATGGTACACGTCACATGCCGTTCTTTCTGCCATTTCGGTGTCGCTGTTTTTCATTTTCCGTTTTCCGTTGTTCACTCTTTTATTGTCTCCATTTACACGCCAATGTTCCCTGCAACAAATACTATGCTTCTGGAACTTCACAAAAGAATCACTCACTTCATTCCTTCAGCCTTCACTTACACAGTTACTTTCCATCTCTCTCGATTCCTACCAACACTCGTATGTAAGTTCGTTCACCTTTTTTTGTTTTGTGTCTCTATATTTGTTTTATACGAACTTCACTATTTTGTGTTTTGATGTTTTGTGTTCTGTAAACAAGAACCTTGAGCTCATTAGTTATTACTTATTAGGGTGTCAATGTAGCTTGAATTGAATTCCATGAGGTTTACGATAGTATGTGAAGAAGCACACTGACATTAGGTTGAAAGGGCAAAATTGGAACTTTATGCGCGGGGTTTTGTATGTGCGGTGTGGTGTGCATGGCATGGGGTTCTGCAAAAGAATTGTGTGTGAATTCTAAGGAGTGATGTGGGGGAAAATTGTGAGCATGGGGAAAGGGGATTGGGGGATTAAAGTTTAAAATTATAAAATTAGATGAAATGTGGTTTGACTTAAGATCGGAATGTTCCCTTTGGAATAAAAGTTCAGGGATGAGTTCTTAGTGAACATAAAGTCTAATCCATGAATTTTGACAATAAATATTTGGGTGTGCTGTGTAGGTACTGACTATTAGAGAATCTTACAATGTGATAAATTTTCAACCATAGTGTGTAATTCATGAATTCTTCTAATATCTGAAAATCTTGAATGCAGGGTTTATGAGACTGGAATCATATGAGTAAGGTTGTTTGAAAGAAAAGAGAATTGCACATTGAAGATATTTTGGGGTTGGATTGTTGTCCGTGGATGGAGATAGGTACAAAGAAGATGAAAGTCGATAAAGAAATGCTAAACCTCAATGACGTGGTCAGCATTGTGTCAAAAAATTGTCGGTGTAACGAATTGGAAGAGAGAAGCAAGAAAGCTGAAGGGAGGTGTGCTGAGTTAGAATTTGAGCTTCAAAGGAAACATAGTCAATGTGAAGCACTCGAAGCTAAACTTAAGGCACTGGAAGCAGATAAATTTGCTGCTGAAGAGGAGTTGAAGGTTTTGAGGGTTTCTAGTGAGAAGCACAAAGAGGAAAAACAAATTAGCTATGAAAAAGAGAGAGGGGAAGCAACAATTGACAACTTGACAGATGATAATGAGGTTGTTCAGCTAATGATTGAAAATAAGGTTTTGGAATGTGAGAAGAAAAGGGCCGAGAGTGAGGCTGAGGTATGGAAAGATAATTACAAGAAAATGGAATTACGGGCCATACAATTGGAGCTAGGAAGGGGTCATGAAAGAAACGAGAAACAGGAAGCAAGCAACTGGACTACTGCTACAGTTGGTTCACATCAAGGACCAATCTCAAATTCTAGATTTCATCCGGCAAGACAAGCCAGAAAACAGTTGAAATTTCTAAATGAAGAGAGTCCCTGCAAAAGGATGGCTCCATCCACGCCTCTTGGTGCAAAACCTGCTTCAGTCTGTGTAATTGATATCACTGACAGTGATGATGAACCTAATATTATCCAAACCTCACCTGTACTAACTCAGGGTGGTGGAAATATTTCTGTTCCAACATGTTTTGTAGCCGAAATTGAAAAGATGTCTAACATTGATGGTGGAAACAATGAAAAAGATTTGAGTGCTGGTGAAGATGTTCCTTTTGTTGCCACCCTTAAGAGGAAACGAACTTGTAATGTTGTCACAAGTGAGTCTGAACATGATGATGCCAATGATTGTGATGATGATGATGATGATATGCCGATTAGTAAGCTTAAGAGGATGCATATTCCGAAAGCAGGATCAGAGCAAGTTAAATGTAACATTAATAGTTCGGCGACAACTACTACTTTTGCATATAACAAGACTATAGGCACTGCAACACCTCGACGGCGCCTAGTGCCTCTTAGAAAATGTGCAAGAGAACAAGAGTGTAAAAAGTCTTCAAATAGATCTAAAAAGGCCAAACATCGAGAAAGTATCGCAACAAATTCTTGCGAATCAGAGGAAGATTTGTCAGACTCTGAAGATGAAGGCTTGAGTGATTTTATTGTTGATGATTCCGATGTATCTAATTGTGATGATGCATCAAGCAAGTCGCACACTGTATCTAACGATGATGGAGACTCTGATACCAGTAACTCACAAGATGTACCTGATGATGACTCATGCTCTGATTCCCAGGAAGAAACTGATAGGAAAGTGGACTTTGGGATGATACTATCACAAATTCAGAGGAGGAAAGACCACAAATCGAAGTGGGAGTATGAAGCTGACATGCTTGCAGCATTTGGAAAGGATCCTGAACTGTGTATGAAGGCTGTCTGTGCTCTTTATCTACAACAAACGTCTGAGGAACAGATGAGCAGGGGATCAATGTATTCCAACCAGCGGGGATTCAGCAAGTTTGATGCTCACAGGTTGTCACAAAACCTATTTGACCCTGTTTTACTGCTTCATTTAACTTCATATCTTAAAATGTCCTTGCTAAAGTACTTTGTTTTTAGTTAATTTCCTGCTCTTAAGTGTTGAAGGGAATAGGGAATCATATGTTGAGAGCTTGGTACTTTGGTAGTCTATTTCTGGATAAAATACTCAGTTTCTATTTCTTTTTTAACAGTCTTTTGTGTCATGGCTTCATAGTAGGTAACAGAAATGTTTTTGGTACTCGCACTTTTTCATACACCAAGTCATCTCTTTCATTCGCCACGAGACGAGGTTTGCAACCTAATGATTTCAGTTCCCCAGCCCATCTAATGATAAAGGAGAGTAAGTTGGCTCAATATATGAGGGAAAATGAGTACATCTATCAAAACTCAAAACTGAATATTGAATCGAATTCGTGTTAGTTGCAGCAATTTGAACTAAACTCCCCAATCATGTGGATTCTATATATCTATGCTTGTTCATGGACATTGGCAGGTTTCTAACACTTTTCCTTTCACTTACAGAGGTAGTACTTTGGCTGAGTTCCTCACTAATGGAGATCCTCTTGGTGGTTTGAAGAAGAGTGTGAAGGAATTGAAGGAATATGATCCCCAAGCAGTTGAACTGTGCAGAACTCTGGCCAATCGGTACTCAAGACAATTATATGAGATCTACAAGAACAAAGAGTGTCCTTTTTTTTCTTGACACTGGCTGCTATGGAATCCTTTGTACTTTGGGAAATGGAGTTATGTCTATAATGAAAGCAAGTATTCCTGTTTTGGTTCCTCTGTATATATTTTGAGTATGGTCTTTAACCCTTCATCTGTATCCATATCCATCTATCTACATGTAAACTTAACCTGCAATTTGCAATCATTAGATGTTTGGTCTACCTAAAGTCTTAGGCTATGTTAGGGATTTTTTGTTTTAAATGATAGCATATAGCAATCATTAATAGAATAAAGGAAAAAGGAGATAAGGGAATTAATGTTTTATTGGTAAGGCTGTTCAAATGCTATTTAATCTAAATAAAAAACGATTAAAATCACAAAACATATAGATCGATTTGGTTTGATCTCAATTTTTCTCCAGGACTATTGATAATTTGGGGCATCGGTATTAAATGATTTTATTAGTATGAAATTCTAAATAGCTCAAAGCAATAGCCATTTTTAGTTTCAAGAGCAAACTAAAGATTTTTCTTGTTTAGATTAGTTTGTTACAAATGTTTTTGACATCAACATCTATCTATCTATCCTCCTTTTTTTTTGTTCTTACATTACACACTCACATATTAGAAAGGATTTTATATTCCACTTCAAGATTTGAATCCTGGTGTAGCCTGATGAGAAGTCTAACAAATCTTTCATCTGTGTCAAGTCTCAGCTGCATCTATCTATATATATGTATGCAAGAATAGGAAAAGTTTTAATAAATCATGGAAATAGTAAAAAAAAAAAAAAAGTATTGAAGTAGCCTTTCTCCACATTTGAAGGCCAAAGAATAGAAAAAGTATAAAAAATAGTAAAGAAAATTTGTAAGGCTTCAGAAAACTTGAATATGCACCTTACATCCAACCTCAATTGTTACTATAAAAGAAGCTCCATCTGTCTCTCAAACTCACCACCCTCATCACATCTTTCTCCTACAACTTTGTGTGTGATTTCTCTCTCCTTTCTTTTCTTCAAAGGGAGAGAGAAGAATAAAAGAATAATAACAATAAAAAAAATAAAGAATCAAGATTTGTAATAGAAAGATGGCATCTTCAATGAGAGTGGCAGTTTTCCTTGGCATGATTGCAGCTCTTATTTCAATAGTAGCTGCTACAGAACCCGCTACTTTTTCTATCGATGTTAGTCACATTCCCACAAACGAAACTCAACTTCTTACCGCAGACAACAGTGGTAATTTAATTTCCCTATTTTTCTCTTCATTATTATTTTTATTGATATCTTAATATTAATTCATCATGTTTTAGTTGGTCACAATTTTTATTTATCTTAGTTATTGTTTGCAAAATGTAGGTGCTGCCTCATATGATCAAGCAATTGCTTATGTCCTAATGTTGCTGGCTTTGGTGTTCACCTACATCTTTCACTAAATGAAGGCTGAGGAATCCACAAAGAATTATTTTTTTATTTTTTAATTTTTTTACAACAGGAATATACAAAAAAAATTATGGATACCTGGATTGTATTTGTAGTTCCAATAATGATATTCTAATTGTTTATTTTTCTTTATTTATTTGTATTTCTATGTGTTCGTTCACCTATATTATCTTTCACTCTTGGTAAACGTGTCCAACTTTTATATATATATATATATATATATATATATATATATATATATATATATATATATATATATATATATATATATATAAAAACTATAAAACACGGACAATTTGCTGAGTTGTCGTGTCACATGTCAGACATATTTCGGACACAACACTTACTAACATTCGTTCGACACACGTGTTTATTGTGTCTTTAAAAAAAATAAAAAAAAATCTTTTTCAAACAAGCTTGAATACACGTATATACCATCACGTATCAGCGTATTCAGTCTTATTCTTAATATATATTATTAAAATAAATTTAGATATAATATATATTATTATTTATTAAAACAAAAAATATTTTAAATACTTGATATAATTAAAATAAGATATTACAAATAATTAAAAAATTAATTTATATTTTAATATCAATAAAATATCAAAATATCATTACAATTTATCTAAAAAATATTTTATATTTTATATGTATGTGTATTCTTATGTCTTATAAGATTTTAAAATTTGCATGTCATCGTATTCTGTATTCGTATTAATGTCCATGCATCATAGTATATAAATCTCCACAAAACCTAAGCCTCAATATCGGAATGTTTCTTCTCACTTGTTTAATTTTAATATTTTTTTTCTTCCCTCATAATAATAATAATAATAATAATAATAATAATAATAATAATAATAATAATAATAATAATAAAACACATTCATAGGCTCTAATGGTGTGTATTTGCTAATGGTTTTAATTTGCTAGGATATCAACTTTTTTTAAATCATCAATAAGCCAACAAAATAGAAAACTTGAATGGGTTTGGGGTTTGAGTTGTTATTTTATATAAAAAGTATAACTAAAAGAAAAAAAGAAATGCTAGTTAATTATGGACTTAAAGAAAGTAGTTTTTTTTCTTTTTTTTTATTCTTGGGGTTTTTTTTTTCTTCAATCGAAATTCACTAACAATTAATAACAATCCTTAAAAAGATACAAAGTAGGGATAGATAGAGAAGGATTCTCACAATTAAGGTAAATATTGGTCGATAAGAATATAGAAGTTAAAATTTTGATTCAACTCTTAAAATTTTTTGATATTATGATTTTAGATAAATCAATCGATTTTATAATTTAAATATTATTATAATTTTATATTTTATATACTTAATTTATGTTTTCAATTTCACTTAAAATTTTGATTTTTTTTTTACTTACTCAAGAGGAGATAAATTGAGTAATAAAAATAAATATAATTTTTGTTTAAAGACAATATATTTTTGTTTTTTGGTGAGCTTATAATTTTTTTTTAAACCATTAATTAATATCTTTTGTGTCACTCGGATAAAATAACTTTTATAAAATATGAACGGTAATTATTTTTACTTGAACCTGCAAAATATGAGACCAACCCACATTCCCTTCTAATATACAATATATATTCGAAATTTGGCACCATAAAGTCGGTCCAGTAGTATCAAAAATAACTCATACAATCTTATCCACATAGATTAGACCAGCTTAGATATGAGTCTCCGAGATTCATAATCCTCAACTTGAAGAAAAAGTCAGACATTTTTCTATTAATGTGGTTATCACCTTTCAAGTGATAACCAACCTAAACATGGATTGAACTTCTCACTCTAAAACAGAATAATTACTTATGATTTTCAAAAGTTATCTCTAAAAAATGATTAAGTCATACATTGTTACGCTGTCTTATAAATACTTCAATACTCAGGTATTTTCTCTAGTCCAATATTACTTAAAATTTATTTAAACATTTGCTAATTTGAATATCAGAGTCTCCTATAAATACCTTCTACCACCGTCCAGACAAGGATATTGGATAAACCACTATTTCGACAAACAAGTCAAAACCACCACTCAGAGGAGTTTGAACTTTAAGTCCAAACCTAAATCCATCTTAATTTTAGGTAATACCTTGAAACAGTAATATATACTGGTACTTTTCTAAAAGTTCGAAGAAGCTAAATTACAATCCATGGAATAAAATATTTCTCTGGAATCATTGCTGTTATTAATGTGAAATTATGTTTAGCTTTGCTGTGTTGAAGGCACTTAATAAAGTAGATAGAAAAGTGATGTTGTGTTGATGATCTAGAAGAGTAATTACAAGGAAATTGGAACTATATGAGTTTGTAGTATTACTAGAAGAAAAATAAACCAATGAAATAGTGGTATGAACTAAGAAAGGAAAGTGAAGCAAAAACGCAGTGATACTCGTTGTGCATGAGGACTTGAACAAAGAGAAGAATTAATTGGATCAAATACAAAGAATTTGATGTAATCAGAAGAGGGAAGAACAGAATGATAGAATGGCACCATACCAGGCTCAAGCTACCTACATAATTCTTCCATTTTGTATTTATGATGCGTCCTTCTATGCACGTCCAAAGGAGGTAGGTCAGCAGCCATATATCTTTACTCTGTAACTAACTTCCTCTTAGAAGAATTGCTTGCATTAGAGTGCTCACTCCCATCCAATTTTGTTATTCTCTTTCTTACATTACCCTCTCCATTTAGATCAACCATATCCTCATGGTTGAGAGAAGGGTGTAGTCTAGTCACGTTTGCAATTGGATCCCATGATATTTCTGTAGTGTCTCCAATTCTCCATTGTACATGGACCTGTTTTTCTGGTTTTCCATGTTTGAGAATGATGCAAAATCCTAGAACCCAAGAAGGCTCAAGTATAGGACCCTTGGCACTAGTCTGTAGAGGCAATGGCAAGTACAGATCATCATTACGGAATCTGTTTAACACTGAAATATAGAACACATTATGAATCTTAGCCTCTAGAGGAAGTTTGAGTTTATAGGCTACCGAGCTAAGTTTCTTGACAATGCGAAATGGTTCAAACTATCTCATTCCCAACTTTTGATTTTTTCTCAAAGCCACTGAGTGTTGACAGTAAGGCTATAAACGAACCAGTACCATATCATTCTCTTCAAATTCAGCCTCTCGATGATTTTTATCAGCAAACGTCTTCAGATATTATTGGGCATGATTGAGGTTGGCCTTAAGCTGTTCAATCAGTGTGTTCTGATTGGTTAGCAACACTTGCAATGATGATTCGTCAGCAAGAGAGAACTCATATCTAATGAGATTTGGGGGGCACAACCATATAGAGCCATGTACGGGGACATTTTGATGCTTCTGTGATGAGAAGTGTTGTACCAATACTGGGCCCAAGGTAGCATATTGAACCATAATCTGGGATTCTCGAAACAGAAGCAACGAAGATGCATCTCCAATGTCTTGTTCACGATTTCACTTTTCCCGTCCGTTTGTAGGTGGTATGATGAGCTCATGGATAAAGTAGTGGTTTGCAACTTAAATAATCTCCACCAAAAGTGACTCATAAAGATCTGGTCTCTATCCAAGACAATGGATCTAGGAAATTCATGGAGTTTGACAATATTCCTGATGAATACCTCTGCCACTGAACGATTGTTAAAGTCATGTTTCAAGGGTATAAAATGAGCAAATTTGGTCAATCTATCAATGATCACCATAATGACCATATACTCATAAAACTGTGGAAGAGCAGTGATAAAATCTATGCAGATAGCCTCCCACACCTGTGATGGTATTGGGAGAGGTTGGAGCTATTCTGTAGGTAGTCGGGCCTCTGTTTTGGTGGGCTGACAAGTGGAGTAGGAAAGAACATAAGCTCTTATATCTCTTTGCATATTCGGCCAATAGAAGGTAGAGCAAATTCGTTCCACAGTCTTGGCAATGCCAGAATGACCTCCAATCATGCCATCATGGTATTCGTGCAAAATTACTTGCATCAATGAACTCCTTTTTGGAGTCACCAACCTATTCCTCCATAGCAGCACTCCATTATGAATATAATAGTTGGGGTCCTTTGGTGAGCCTTTGACGATTGGATTTTTGACGGTTTAGAATTTCACTAATGAAATCTCGTTGTAAAGTATAGTTTCTAAACCAAACAATAATCCTTTCATACAAAAAGTTGTTTGTCACTAGTACAAACCCCTAGAATTTATAAACCGAAGTATTTAAACCTCGGGTCGTTCTCCCTAGGAATTACAATGAAGTGTCTTGTTATTGGTTGTGAGTTATTTTGGGATTTTGATATGAAGCATGAAAGATAAATGGCAAGAAAGTAAACTAACAACTATAAAACTCTTGGCAAGATATGAGAACTAGAATTCCTATCCTAGTTATCCTTCTCAATTGTGATGAGAATTGTGTATTGCTCCCACTTAGTTAACCTCTAACCATGGAGGAAAGTCAAGTGGATGAATCAATTTGATTCCTCAAGTCCTAATCAACTCCTTAAGGGAAGACTAGCTTTAGAGGCATTCAAATCAATTAGCAATTTCTAATTATCAACCAACAAAGGAATTGGATAACTCAAGAGTCACTAATTACTCTACCTAGACCAAGAGAAACAAAAGCTACACTAAAATCCAACCAAGCATTTCATCAAACACTTGGTAGGCATAAAAGGGAAACATAGTAAATCAACAACAAGAGCAAAATCTAACAACAATTATTGAAAGGAATTAACAACACAAATCAAGAGGAACACAATTATTATGAATTACCTTTATTGAATTGAAAGAAAATGGAAGTAACAATAGTAGATCTACAACAAAGTCTAAGAACAACATAAAGGAAATTACAACAAAAGAGTAGAAGAAGATGAATGCAACTACAAGGAATTGAAAGGTAGAAGTAGAGGAAAATGAATCTAAATCTAGATCTAAGAACTAAACCTAATTCTAATCCTAGAGATAAGTGAGAGCTTCTCTCTCTAGAAACTAACTCTAAACTAAACTAATGGTTCCCTAATGGCTATCCTCCCATTCCCCTTAATCCTTCATCCTTTTATTCCTTTCCCTTAGCAATTGGTGCCAAAAAAATGGGTTCAGAAACCCTCTCAAATCGCCAGGCACGTGTTGCATTAGTGAGGTCATGTGCCATCATCGACGCGTGCGCGCACGGTACGCGTGCGCGTCCCTGGCCTGTATCGCAATGTGCGCGCGAGCGCCTTGTGCGCGTGCGCGTGCATGGCCTAGATCAATTCTTTGGCTTTTTGTGCTTCTCTCCACTTGCATGCTTTCTTCCTTGCTTCCTTTGATCCATGCTTAGCCTATTTCAACCTGAGATTACTAGCAAACACATCAAGGCATCTTATGGAATCAAAGAGAAACTAGAATTCATCAAAATAAGGCTTAAAAAGCATGTTTTTACACTTAAGCACAAATATGGGAGAGACAACAAAACCATACTAATTCCTAGGCTAAATGTGGCAAAAGGTTATCAAAATACTCTAAATTCAATGCAAAACAAACCGTCAAATTGGGGTTTGTCAACCTCCCCACACTTAAACCTTAGCATGTCCTCATGCTAAATTAAGAAGGAACTAAGGGGTATGACATTGAATGCAACTAAACTACATGAGTCCTATCTAAAGGCAACTATCTAAAGCAATTGGAAATGCTTAGTTCAAACAAATCAATTCCCAAGAGAGCATGTATAAGCACAAGAGCTAGGCATATAGGAACTAAGTCCAAACCACAATTGTATTGAATTGTCAAAAAGATTTCAAACTTGCAAGAATATAGACAATATGGGTGAACACCTGTGATTGAACTTTTGAACCCTCACCGGATGTATATCCGCTCTATTCACTCAAGTGTTTAAGGGTTAATTCACTCAATTCTCTTCTATTCATGTTTTCCAAAATTTGATTTTCTTCTAACAATCAACACTTATTCAATGCATGCATACATTCATCATGAGGTCTTTCATTTAGGTTGTAATGGGGTTAGGGTCAAGGTAGGATCATTTATGGTTAAGCGGGCTAGGATTTGAATCTTTGATTAGCATAGACTTCCCCACCTAACTATATAATGACCTATACAAATTCAAACTATTCTAACTACCCATTCTTCATTTTTTCTTACATAATCATGCATTCTTATTTGATTCACAACACCTATGCATTGATTCCTTTTTTGTTGACTTCACTTTGGGGTATTTTGTCCCATTTTTATTATATTTATATTTTTTTTCTTTTTTTCATCATCATTTTTTTTCTCTTTTTTTTTTCTTCATTCATTTTTTTTCCTCTTTTCTTTATATATATATATATTTTTTCTTCTTTCAAACTATATACAAGAACATCAATGCATAAGGTCTCTACATTTAATCAATACATGAATATGTACCCAATTCCTAAACATAAAAGTGTACTACCCCTTTTATCCCATCCAATGTTCCCCAAGCCTCACCAACTTGATTAATGAACACTCTCACTAGCCTAGGCTAATCAAAGATCCAAACAAGGACTTTTCTTTGGTTTTCCGCCTTGGGCTTGTAATGTGCTAAATTGAGAATAAGTTGGTTAAGCATAGGCTCAAAATTGGCTAACAATAGAGAATAAAAGGTTGGCTATTTGGGTAAGTGGCTAATGAAATAATGGCCTCAATCATGCAAATGCATAAATACAAGAAATAAATGGATATATAGGATCAAGCAAATCAATGATCACAATCATAGAAAGAGAACAATTTCACACAAGAATGGAAGATAAGTGGTTATAAAATGTAACCACATCAATAGGCTCAAGTCTCACAAGCTTGTGTTCTTAGTTCAATACATGCTTCACAAAGTATGAAATTCAAGCAAGTTTCACCAAAAATTTTTCTTTCAATCAATTGGGTCAATGCCCTATATTTAAACTTCTTGGAAAATTTCAATGTTTGACTAAGCATTGTTGTGAATGAAAAATTCAAAAATTTTCTTAGTTCACCCTTTCCTTTTTCACTTAAAACCAATTTCTTATGCAAAAAGGGTGACTAAATATTTGCAATTCAAAGTATGATTTCTAATCACAACCACAAACTAATAACAAAGATAAACAAAAATGTATAAAGAAAAATCCAACTAAAAGTACGGAATCTATCATCCAAAACATCTAAAAATATCCAAAAGCATCAAAATATCTAAAATCCACAATAAGCAATAAAAGTATCCAAAGCAAACTAGAAATGCATCAAAATATATACAAAGATGTGCAGAATAAGATAACTAGGCCGAAAAGTTCACCGGTTCCCAAATGATGCTACCGGTGCCCTCCCCACACTTAAAACCAAGCATCGTCCTCGATGCTAAACCGGAGGATCAGTGGGAGGTACAACGATAGGCTCTGGCTGTGGGACCGGCTCCTCATGAGTCTGTGGTGGCTCAGTAGCGTCAGGGGCATCCTGCTGAACTGGTGCCTCCACATCCTCCTCCTGATGATCCTGCTCATCGGAGGGCGGAGAATCGGGAAGCGGAGGTAGCTCAGCACCCAAAGAGATAAGTGCCTGGTCCATCCGATCGAAACGGCGTCTGACGTGGCGTCTCTCGCGCTCCAGGAATCGAAATAGACGCTGGACCAATAAATATGTAGGCTCAGGTGCTGCTGGAGGATCTGTAGATGATGAAGGAGCTGCGGCTGTAGAGGATGATGGTGCAGCTGTAGGGGCTGATGGTGAAGGTGTCCCCACGACAGCTCTAGCCCTAGAGCGGCATCTAGCAGGTGGCCTCTCGTGCACCCAACCACCCCAGGGGATAGTAATCTCTCGGTCATCTGCATCAGGGGGTGGTGGTCGCACATCATCGTCTAGCCATGGGACCTCAGCTAGGGCCGCCATACTCGTGACCAATGTAGGAAATAGAAGTAGGCCACGAATATGCGCCCGCCACATGCACTGTCTGATAAGTCTAGGGAAAGAGACATCCTTCCCCTCCATCACACACCCGATCAGCAGGAGCATCTCCATGGGGATCTCAGAGAAGTGGGTGGTAGGCAGGACGTAGTGGGCGAAGATCATCTGCCAAGTCCTGGCCTCCCTAGTCAAATGAGTAAACAACATCCCCTTAAGCTTGGTGTTGCCCGCATCCATAACCCATGCAGCATCCGGTATCCCAATCACGCGCCTAAGCGCCTCATAATCAAAGGTCATGGTATGGATGGCTATCTCTGCCTGCTGATGGGCACACAGGTCATCCGAAATGTGTCGGCAATGTAATGCCTCCCCAATAGCAGTCTCGGTGATCATAATCTCTCTACCCCGCACCTGAACTGAATCCAAGGTCGGACGGAAGAAGTTGCAGTAGAATTCCTTCACCCAAGATATATTTATATCCCCCAAATCCCGGTCAACAAAGTCAATGCCTAACTCAAGGATCCGACCGGTAATGGACCGTCTCACATCATTAGGCAGGAGCAACTTCTTCTCAGTATTCAGCTTCGTTGTTCGATATCTAGAAAACCGAAGCTCACAGTAGAGATTGGGGAATTTGTCTGGATTGGTAGAAGGCAACTGCTGATTTTCTTTTTCCTCATCATTCAATGGATTCTTAGCATAGTGCTTGTAGATGGAAGGAATGGAGGGGGTAGAGTGTTTTCTCTTCTTAGAAGCAGTGGCTATGGCTTTGCCTTTATCCGACATCCTGAAAAATATGATTGAATATATAAGACATTTAGCATGTAACAAAGAAGGCATGTTCAGGATACAATTGACAAAAACAATCATGATGTTGCAATGAATATGCAAAAGTGAACAAGTAAACATAAGTGAATGAACCAAGAACGTAATTTTCATTAAAGGCAGCAATTCTTATTCAAAAGGCACTAATATCATCATAATGTAAAAGAATTGTTAAAGAAGGTTAAAGACGAGTGGAAGGTAAATGTTTAAGGAAATTAGTAAGTTAGAAAAGTAGATTAGTGATATGATGATATTTATGCGCAATGAAAAGAAAAGTTGTGGTTCATGTTCACAGTGAATGATGCAAATCCGGGAAGTCAAAAAGGGAACGGAAATTTTCCCAAAATTGAAAAGATCAAAATGAAACTAATTTCCTTGAAAATCGGGCAGCATTCCGGCTTAAAATTGGATGTTCCCGGATAGTAAATTAGCACAATTAGCATAGAAAACAACATCAATTAGACACAGCAGCAGTGGTATAGTATTCGGGCAACAAGAAATGCATAAAAACAGTCCAAAATCAGCATACAACATCCAGATAAGCAGACAGCAAAATAGGCACGAACGGAACACTTATCAGGCCTAGAATCCTCTATCCAGCCCTAGCTACCTAACCGCAATTATTTCTATCTAACCTAACATACAAAGTTCTAAGTCTAACTAACTAACATGCAATTACAGTAATTAACCATAAACGAATAATAAAAAGGAAAAACAGAAAAAAATATAACAGAAATGGGGCAGGAACCTGGGAGCAGGGGAATTAATAATGGAAGGGAAAATGGGGGGTAATAGGGCCCGGAGCTGTGCCGCCGTGGACGGTGGCCAGAAAGATGAGTGGCGGCGGTGGTGATCGGAAGAATGAGGGGCTGAGTGAAAGAAGGTCAGCGAGGATGTGTAACAATGAAAGAGAGGGAGGGTGCCACCGAGTGTTGCCGTCGGCAGTGATGGTGGAACGGCGGCGGTGGTTGCCGCGGACAATGGTGAGGCTGAGAGACGGAAGGGAGGAGGAGAGAGAGTGAGTGAAGGAGAGAGAGAGGACGAGAATGAGTGGGGTGACGGTGAGAGAAGGGGCGGCCGTGTGGTGGTGGTCGGCGGAGCAGAGGTGGTGGTTATGGGGGGGAGAAGAAGAAGAAACGGAAATGGAGGTTGGGGGGAAAGTGCGCGACTACGCAGTGTGCGTCGCGCATTAGGGTTATCCCTATTTTTGAATCGGCGCGCGCGCACCTTGCGCGTCCGCGTCCATTGAGAAAACTTGGGACCTACGCGTGCGCGTACAACGCGCTTAAGCGTGGATGAGCGAAATAGGAAGGGACGCGTGCGCGTACATTGCGCGCACGCGTGCGTGGAGTTGGGCTAGGGGCTTAGAGTTGGCCCAACGCAGGCCTAACTCTCTGGAGACTAGGCTGGAAGTTGCGCCACCAGACCTGCGCGCACGCGGCAGGTGCGCGTCCGCGCGTATTGAGAAGAATGGAGATCCACGCGTGAGCGTGCGGTGCGCTCTAGCGTGGGATGGCAGAATAGGCAAGGGCGCGTGCGCGTACAGTGCGCGCACGCGTACATGGGATTGGGCCTGAGGCTTAGAATGGGCTTGACGCACGCCCAACTCTCGGGTTAGAAGCCTAGATTGGTGGCAGCACGCAAGGACGCGCGCGCGGCAAGTGCGCATCCGCGTACAGGAACGATCTGTGATAAGGCGCGCTAGCGCAATGCGTGCGCGCTTAAGTACATTCTTTCTTGGGCATATGGGCGCGCACGCGGCAAGTGCGCGCCTGCGCAGATCGAGTTGGGCCTGGGGCCTAAAGCTGGCCCAGAAATGGCTCAACTCTCTGGGGTTTGGCTCAATCATTTGCAGCAGCAAATCGGCGCGGACGCGGCAGATGCGCGTCCGCGCGAACTTCCATGTTCTAATAGTCGGCGCGCACGCATGTAGTGCGCGTCCGCGTGGGTCAGGTTGGGCTCAGGGCATAATGTTTGCCTAAGAGAGGCCCAACTCTCGGGAGGGTGTATGGTGGTGGATCATCCTCTCATGGACGCGTGCGTGAACAGTGTGCGCGCGCGTCCACCCCCCCTTTTTTTATTGAAAAATTATGCTGGGTGTTTCCCATAGTGTTCACAACTCTTATTCACTCAACCATCATACAATTCACAAAAATGCAATTTTGATATTATTCATCTACTACTAAACACAACATGCATGTGACTAATCTAACAATTAAGTTGTACAAACAAATTTGTATGAAACATCTACCTATAATGGTAACTCAAATCACTTATTAAGTAAATTTAAAAGAGAGTGGAAAGAGTTTACCATGGTGGGGTGTCTCCCACCTAGCACTTTTAGTTTAAGTCCTTAAGTTGGACATTTTGAGATGCTTATTGTCATGGTGGCTTATGTTTGTACTCATCCTTGAATCTCCAAGGATCTTTGCTCCTCAATTGGTTGACAGAATTTCCAACCATCTTCATCAAGCTTGGGCAGAGTTCTACCCAAGATATGAGTCCCCATATTTGGTCTTCACATAGCGAACCGGGATCCCATATCTTATCTTCACATCCATTCGTTAGTTGAGTTTCCTGACTTTGTCGGATGGATGGTTGACCTAAGGGTGATTGACACATGGAATTTTCTTTACTCCACCAGTGCTTCCTTCTAGACCCATACAAAGTGATTCTTGTCCCAACATCATCCCTATACCTTGGGGCCTTGACCTTGATAAGCTTAACACCAACTTTCCAACCACTACACAACTCATTCTTACTTTTAATTCCACAAAGAGTTCTAAGTTGACCATCATTTTCAATCAAACCATATTCAAGTGAGAAATTAAAGCTTAGAGATAGAGATTTTACCCACTTAAATGTTGTATTGGATGGTAACTTGGAAAGGGAGGCTTCCCCACACTTAGACGATGCAAGGTCCATTCCCTTGTGCTCTTCTTTGTGTATTTCCACCTCTTCACGAGCTTCTTCCCCTTTTTCTCTCGGCTTGGTGTTGTCTTCAAGAACTTCATCTTGTCTAATGAGAGGTGATTCAATTTTGGATAGAAATTCATTGATGAATGAGTTCATCTCTTGATCAACCTCTTCATATTCTTCAATTTCAATGTACACCATGCCATTTTCGCTTTCCTTGAAAGGTTGTGCACACTCTTTTATAGTTTCAACTTCATGTCCAATGGGAGGGGATTCCAATATAGAGAGAAATTCATCCATGATTGAATCCATCTTTCGATAAGCCTCTTCCAAGTCTCCAACGATGACATGCCTCGGAGGTTGCGCACCCTCCTCAACATCAATATCAAGCTTCTTGGAAGAGTTCTCCATGATGCTACATTCCCATGGACTTTCAACATCTCCTAAATCTTCAACCACTTCTTCCCTTTCTTCAATGATCATAGGCTCCTCCAATTGTTCTAATACAAAATTTGACTCCTCCTTCTTCACCGGATTTTCCAATTTCTCCTTCATGCTTTGCTCTTCTTTTGACTTTGCACATGGGGTCACGGAAGCACCTTGAATGTTCAAGCATTGGTAGGCTAAGGTAGACACTACCTTGGTCAAGTTGGTCACAAACTCAAGCGTATCCCGCTTCATGGCCTCTTGTCCTTGAAGTAACAAAGTGAGAGAATCGTCTATTGGGGCTTGTGGTGGGTAGGAAGGTTCATCATTTTGGAAGGAGGGTTCATAATGGAGAAATGGTTCTTCTTGGTAAGGTTGTGGAGATTGTGTGTATTGAGGTGGTTCTTGGTAGTAATCTTGATAGGGTTGTGGTGGTTCTAAGGGTTCTTGCTCATAATGGTTATAGGAGTATGGTATGGTTGCTTGGTCATATGATGGATATGAATCATAGGAAGGTGCTTGGTATGGAAAGGCTTGTGAGAATGGTTGAGGTTCATGTTGAGGATATGGTTCATAGGCATATGGTGGTGGTGCTTGGAAGTCACAAGGTGAATCACCATAGCCATTGGATTGATATGCATCATAGAATGGCTTTTCTTCATAATGCATTGGTGGAGGTTATTGCCATGAGGATTGATCATATGCATATGGCTCCTTCCACCTTTGATTGTCCCATCCTTGATACACATCTTCATTGAAGTTCTCCTCACCTACAACATAATTAGAACCAAACTCATAGCCAAAGTGAGAATTCATAGTGAAAGAACAAAATAAAACTAACAAAAATTAAGAAACAAACAAAAGATAAACCTATTCACAATATTCACATATATACAACAACCAATAACACAACACCATTGCAATTCCCCGGCAACGGCGCCATTTTGACGATTGGATTTTTGACGGTTTAGAATTTCACTAATGAAATCTCGTTGTAAAGTATAGTTTCTAAACCAAACAATAATCCTTTCATACAAAAAGTTGTTTGTCACTAGTACAAACCCCTAGAATTTATAAACCGAAGTATTTAGACCTCGGGTCGTTCTCCCTAGGAATTACAATGAAGTGTCTTGTTATTGGTTGTGAGTTATTTTGGGGTTTTGATATGAAGCATGAAAGATAAATGGCAAGAAAGTAAACTAACAACTATAAAACTCTTGGCAAGATATGAGAACTAGAATTCCTATCCTAGTTATCCTTCTCAATTGTGATGAGAATTGTGTATTGCTCCCACTTAGTTAACCTCTAACCATGGAGGAAAGTCAAGTGGATGAATCAATTTGATTCCTCAAGTCCTAATCAACTCCTTAAGGGAAGACTAGCTTTAGAGGCATTCAAATCAATTAGCAATTTCTAATTATCAACCAACAAAGGAATTGGATAACTCAAGAGTCACTAATTACTCTACCTAGACCAAGAGAAACAAAAGCTACACTAAAATCCAACCAAGCATTTCATCAAACACTTAGTAGGCATAAAAGGGAAACATAGTAAATCAACAACAAGAGCAAAATCTAACAACAATTATTGAAAGGAATTAACAACACAAATCAAGAGGAACACAATTATTATGAATTACCTTTATTGAATTGAAAGAAAATGGAAGTAACAATAGTAGATCTACAACAAAGTCTAAGAACAACATAAAGGAAATTACAACAAAAGAGTAGAAGAAGATGAATGCAACTACAAGGAATTGAAAGGTAGAAGTAGAGGAAAATGAATCTAAATCTAGATCTAAGAACTAAACCTAATCCTAATCCTAGAGAGAAGTGAGAGCTTCTCTCTCTAGAAACTAACTCTAAACTAAACTAATGGTTCCCTAATGGCTATCCTCCCATTCCCCTTAATCCTTCATCCTTTTATTCCTTTCCCTTAGCAATTGGCGCCAAAAAATGGGTTCAGAAACCCTCTCAAATCGCCAGGCACGTGTTGCATTAGTGAGGTCATGTGCCATCATCGACGCGTGTGCGCACGGTACGCGTGCGCGCACGATACGCGTGCGCGTCCCTGGCCTGTATCGCAATGTGCGCGCGAGCGCCTTGTGCGCGCGAGCGCCTTGTGCGCGTGCGCGTGCATGGCCTAGATCAATTCTTTAGCTTTTTGTGCTTCTCTCCACTTGCATGCTTTCTTCCTTGCTTCCTTTGATCCATGCTTAGCTTATTTCAACCTGAGATTACTAGCAAACACATCAAGGCATCTTATGGAATCAAAGAGAAACTAGAATTCATCAAAATAAGGCTTAAAAAGCATGTTTTTACACTTAAGCACAAATATGGGAGAGACAACAAAACCATGCTAATTCCTAGGCTAAATGTGGCAAAAGGTTATCAAAATACTCTAAATTCAATGCAAAACAAACCGTCAAATTGGGGTTTGTCAGCCTTTCTCACAATTCTCCCAAAGCTCCTTCAGTTCGTTGTTAGCCTCAATTTTGCTCTTCAATGTATTAAACCATTCTAATTTCAGGCAAGACCAAGCAGCCACAAAGCTGCGTGAAAGGGCATCAACAGCAGTGTTCTCCTTACCAGGTTTATATTGAATCTCAAAGTCATACTCCATGAGCTTGTGTACCCACTTTTGCTAGTCAGGGGTGTGCAAGGTCTGATCTCCCAGAGTCTTTAAGCTTTGCTAATCTATACGCATAATGAATTTCTTTCCCAATAAGTAATGGCAGAACTTGGTTACTGCTTCAGTCACATCATAGAATTTGCGGATATATGTTGACTAGTGCTGCTTGTTAGTAGATAACATAGAAAAGAAAGCGATGGGGTGTTTAGCTTGCAATAGCACCGCTCTAATTCCCGTACTAAAAGCATCATTTTCCACTATAAAATGTTGATCAAAGTTGGGAAGAGCTAAAACTGGTTCGGAAGTAATTACCCTCTTTAATGAGTCGAAGGCATGAGCAGCAACTGAGCTCCACTAGAAGGCATCTTGCTCCAACAAATCTGTGAGAGGAGATGCAAGAAAAGTGTTGCCTTTGACGAAGCGCCTATGGTAACCTGTCAACCCGAGAAATCCCCAAAGTTGTTTGAGGTTCTCAGATGTCGGCCAAGCTATTACGGCCTGAACTTTATCCTTTTCCATGTGGACACCCTTCTCAGTGATGGTGTGACCCAGATATATATAGTCAATTTCTGACACGGCAAACAAGCATTTTGACATCTTGGTAAATAAAGGATTCCTTCTGTAATTTTTGCAACATGATCTCCAAATGTGATAAGTGCTGAAAAGTTGAAGGACTGTAGATCAATATATCATCGAAGAACACAAGGACAAACTTTCTTAAGAATGGCCGAAAGATATCATTCATGAGGTGTTGGAAGGTGGCTGGTGCATTTGTTAACCCAAATGGCATTACTGGCCATTCGTAATGTCCTTGATGTGTGCGAAATGCGGTCTTATATCTATCCTTCAGTTTCACCAAAATCTAGTGATAACCTGATCTGAGATCCAACTTTGAAAAAATTGTTACTCCAAATAACTCATCGATAAATTCATTCACTATGGGAATGGGAAATCGATCCTTGACTGTAATATTATTCAAAGCATGGTAGTCAGTACAGAATCTCCAATAGCCATCCTTTTTCTTGACCAAAAGGATTGGCGATGAGAAGGGGATATGGCTTGGCTGAATGATGCCATCCTTAAGCATCTCTTGAATCATGCACTCAATTTGAGTCTTATAGTGGTGAGGGTATCGATACAGTCTAACTCGAATTGGCGTTGCCTTATCTACCAAGGGAATAGAGTGATCATGCAATCGTTGTGGGGGAAGATATGTAGGCTATTGAAATACTATTTGATACTTTTAGAGAAATTCAGCAAAAACAAGCTCCAAGGTAGGAGAAAACAACAGGGGAGTAACTGGATTCTGTGCAGGTTGCTGAACTTCTACTGTGAAAACTTCTTCAATTGCATTAGTGTTGAGAAAACATCGAATGTGGTGATACTAAGGTTGCTCCGGAGTGGAATTCTTCTCACCATGCACTATAAAAACCTCTCCATTATGAAAAAAATCTGAGAAACGCAGCATCATAGTCCACAATGTGTGTTTTCAGTTGCTTGAGCCAAGGGGAACCAATCACCAAGTCACCTCTAGCAACATGTAGCATAAAGACATGTGGAATAGTGACTTTGCATCTGCTCATTGTGACATCCAGATAGGGAATATAACCCTCAACATCCATGATGCCAAAATTTTCTACTATCAGCCTCACACCAGAGGCAGGCTGCACTGGGATGTTCAAGAATTTGGCTATTTGAGACTGAAAGAAACTATCAGAGCTGCCTCTATCCAATAGAGCCCGAACCTATAACCCTTGAAGGAGAGCTCTAATTCAGATAGTGGACGAACCAGAGATATCATGCATGGCATTGTAGGATAGGTGATGGTCAGTTACTTGTTGCTTAAGGATCTGTAGTAAAGGATCTACTACCTCGTCAATCGCAGCTTGCTGTTCCACATCCGGGACTTCATCTTTTCCAAGTTGAAATAACATGAAGTGTTGATTTAGGAATTTATATAGAGAGTTGTGTACTTCTCATCGCACCAATAACACAAGCATTTGGCTCTCTTAGCCTGAATATCAGCTAAGAATAACATGCGAATCGGATTTCGTGGAGAAGAAGCTGAAGATCGTTGGGATGGCATTGGCAATAATAGAGGTGAGCCAATACACAGAGAAGGCTTAGGTAGAGTTATAGCGAGGGTCTGAGGGTTAACAGAGCGGAACGAAGCTGGTGCTATAGTGGTACGCAGATTGGGGGAGAACTTGTCCTCGTATAAACGGGCTAAGCTCACGACGCTCATCAAGAAGGCGAACACTGCGTCTTGACCTCGCGCCTAATGTCCTATTATAACCCACTGATGAAACAATCCCTCAAAGCATCCGGGGGATCAATGTGGGATCTGTTAGCCAATGTCACAAATTCTGCATAATAATCAGAAACCAACCCTTGCTGTTGGAGAACGAAGTTCTCTCCGTGATTCGAACAACGAAGGACCAAACTCAATTTCAATTGATCTCTTCAATGGGGTCCAAGAATGAAAAGGTGATGTATGCTGCATCATTTGAAACCATGGGATTGCCATACCCGACATGTGCATCGCAACGAGACCCACTTGTTCCTCCTCAGGAACCCCGAAGAAATCAAAATATTGATCAACAGAAATTAAGCTAAAGCATCAAATCCATCAAATTTGGCCAAGTCGCAGTTTACCTTCCTGGGTTGCGCAGTTCCACGCCAAGAATGATCCCCTCCGAAGTTCGCACCATGGTGAGAACCCAAAACAACCGATCGAGCCTGAGATGACTTATTAGCGAGTTAGGAAATGAAAGCTTGGAGAAACTTGAATTTTAGATCAGTTGCTTCCTTTAATCGAGCTCTCTCATATATGTTCTCTTCTATCATCAACTCCATCATCTGAAACAGCTTCTTGACATTGGCCTCCAAACCCTTCATTCTAGTGTTGTCTGCCATGGCAATAAAAGCACCAAATGGAAGGTACTTAATAATGCAGATGGAAAAGTGATGTTATATTGATGATTTAGAAAAGTAATTACAAGAAAATTAAAACTATATGAGTTTGTAGTATTACTTGAAGAGAAATAAACCAATGAAATATTGGTATGAACTAAGAAAGTAAAGTGAAGCAGAAACGCAGTGATGCTCATTGTGCATGAGGATTTGAATGAAGGGAAGAATTAATTAGAACAGATACAGAGAATTCGATATAATCAGAAGAGGGATGAACAAAATGATAGAATGGCACCATACCAGGCTCAAGCTACCCTACATAATCCTTTTATTTTGTATTTATGATGCGTCTTCTGTAACTAATTTTCCCTTAGTAGAATTGCTTACATTAGAGTGCTCACTCCCGTCTAATTCCGTTATTCTCTTTCTTATACTTTGCTATAGGAGGTGAAATAAAACACTCATTTTATTCTAAGCTTGACCTATAAGTGCTGTTGATAATTTAGGCATTTAATTACTCTGTTCGTCCCTATAGTTTCGCAAAATTTTCAATTAGGTCTCTATACTTTTTTTTTTTAATTGGGTCCCTGCCCCAATTTTTTTTTCAATTGAGTCCCTACACTTTTTTATTTTCCTTTTATTTGAGTTTCTGCACCAATTTTTTTTTTAGTTGGATCTCTATACAATTAAGCTAATTACTACCAAGAAAGACTTAATTGAAAAAAAATTTGGTGCAGGGACCCAATTAAAAAAAAAGTATAAGGACCTAATTGAAAATTTTGCAAAACCATATAGACCAATAGAGTAATTAAACCAAATTTAGGAGACCAGAATAACATGTTTTTTTTTAATTATTACTAAAATCTAAATAGTTGAGAAATACCGATGTTTAGTTTCAAGAGCAAACTAGAGAGATTTCTCTTATTTAGTTTAGTTTGTTATAAATTTTTACATCAATATATCTATCTATATATATTCTATATCTCTATGTAACGTTAAATGCAATTTGCAACTACATATTTCTAGAGATTACTTAAATCTACCAAGTTTAATCTAGGATTGTGTTTGTTAACCAAGTATTGAAAATTCAAATTTTATTTTATATATAGATAAAATTTTAAATTTTAAATTAATAGTTTTATCCGTTAATAGTGAATATCCTAATTATTGTAAACCAAAAAATTCTACCAAATTAAATTTGGTGTGAATATTATATATAATAAAAGTTATTATTAATGCAAAATTATGATAAAATCTATATTATTAGATTATCAAAACAAAAATAGTGTTAAAATTTAAGAGAGAGTGTGTGATTACAAAAATAAAATAAACAAGATAAATTCAATGAAAAAGTGATAATAATAAAAGTATTAAATTTTTTTTTTTAAAGATAAGAAGAGACTCCAATCTATAATTTTTAGATGAGTAAGTATTAACTTACTAATAAAAAATTTTAAAAATGTATAGAAAAAGGGAATAGCCACAAAAAAGAAGTATTGAAATAGCCTCTTCCCAATTTGAAGACAAAAAAATAGGAAACCAAATTAAATAGTAAAAAAAAGTTCTAATTTGTAAGAGGCTTTCCTAAACTTGCGGATACACCTTACATCCAACCTTAATTATTGCTATTATAAAAGAAGCTCCACCTATCTCTTCAAACTCACCACCCTCATCATATCTTTCTTCTACAACTTTTGTGTGATTTCTCTCTCCTTTCTTTTCTTCAAAGGGAGAGAGAAGAATAAAACAACAATAACAATAAGAAAATAAACAATTAACATTTGTAATAGAAAGATGGCTTCTTCAATGAGAGTGGTGGTTTTCCTTAGCATGATTGCAACCCTTATTTCAATAGTAGCTGCTTCAGAACCCGCAACTTTATCTATCAACCTTGGCATTCCCACCACCACAGACGAAAAAAGTGGTAATTAATTTCCCTCCTATTTTTCTCTTTATTATTATTTTTTATATCTTAATATTAAATTATTAATTCATCATGTTCTAATTGGTGACAATTTTAATTTATTTATCTATACTTTTGTTTGCAAAATGTAGGTGCTGCTTCATATGATCAAGCAATTGCTTGTGTCCTAATGTTGGTGGCTTTGGTGTTTACCTACCTCTTTCATTAAATGAAGGTCATAAGAGTGACACATTATTTATTGTAACACCATATGGGAATATTTTTGTTGACTAAAGAATTATTTTTTCATTCTTTTTTTACAAGAGCAATACGCTACAATTGAGAATATGGATTCCTAGATTGTGTTTCTAGCTCCAATAATGATATTTCTTTATTCGTTTTTTTTTTTGGACTTGCTATTTGTTGTTATTTTTTATTTTTATTTGTTCTTTGAAATTTGAACTACCGGTGACAAATGGACACTGGAATGGTTCACTCCACACCACCAAATAGGTAGTTAAAACTTTTTTTTTTTGAAAAAATTTAAAGTTTTATTAGGTTAAGCAAAATAATAAAATTTAATAACCAATTAATTATTAGAAATACTTAATAAAATTCATAAATGAACAAAAAATTTTAATTAAAAAGTATAAAAATAGTTTTATTTTTTGGTTTATGTTAAAAAGATTACATGGGCGTCCACCGACTCATTCCATTAAAGCTCGTGAGTTAAGCGGACATTTTTTTAGCGGGCTAAAATTCAATCTGTATTTTTTGATGGGTGAAACAGGCCAATCCGGCTAGTTTTAGCCAATTTACCATTACCCCTACTTTTTTTCTTTTTTGGAAACTAAATTGATTTCGTGCGGCTCAAGTCATTAGGTTTGAAAATAGAACGGCTTCTATTGCCTATAATATATATGGAGAGCAAACTGAATCTATAAACTATAAAGCATCTGAAAAATAGCCTATTAGGTTTCAGTACATTAAAACGTTGTTCATACTTGAATCTAACTTATGATATTTGTTACTATGTATTAAGAAGATATGTTATTATAAAAGATTTAGGTTTTAGATTCTAGGTTTTTGACTTGATGCAATTTTTTAATAAGAACAGGTTGATTAAAAAATTTGTCAACATATTACAATGAATATTATGGAAGCTTTAAAATAATGAGATTTTAAAATTTCATGGTTATTATAATGAAAATAATTCCAATTTATTTTTCAATAATTCTAGACAATTAATTTTTTTATGTAACTAAGTTTAACTAAGTTATAATATATGCATTTTTTTCTTTGTTTGTTTGTTTTTTCTTTTTATTTTTCTCCTTGTTCTCATTTTTTTAATTTGATTTTTTTTATCTTTCTTTTTCTTCTTATACTTTTTTTTCTTGTTCTTATTTATCATTTTCGTTTGTATATTTGTAAAATATTTATGGAAGAAAAGAATGAAGAAGAACAATATAAAGAAGAAGAAGAATCACACCGAAAATTTTTATATGAAATAAAAATGATACTAAAATTTGTTATATAAAATACTAAAATTTTAGTACGATAAACATAGAGTTTGAATTTATCTCTCCATACCATATTGGAAGACACTTTATTATTTAAGATTTAGGAGTATGCAATTGAACTTTAAAACAAATTTGTTTAGATAAAATTTTTTATTTTAAAGTAAAACATAAGAAGATATAGAAACAATTTTGTATCACTAATAAAACATGAAAAAGAAGAAGGTGAACATTATGGGAGAAAGAAAAAAAAATAGAAGAGGAAGATATGTTGGAGAAATTTTAGTGTCAACGGTAGAAAAATTTTAGTGTTATTTTTATTTTTGATAATTTATAATTATTTACAAACTTTTTTTGTTGGAGAAATTTTGACATCGTGGTTAAAAAATTTTAGTGTTACTTTTGTTTCTGATAATTTATAATTAGTTAAAAATTTTATGTAACACTGTTAAAAAATTTCAGTATTAAAATTAATAAATTTTTTATGTTAACTTAAAATATTTTGTATAATTCAAAATTTTTTTCTCCTTTTTTCTTTATCATCTTTTTGTGTCACTTTTCATAATTTTCTTATTTTTTAACTTTTTAAAAAAATAAAAAATTAAAAAAATAATCAAACAAAAAAAGAAATAAAAATATTGCAAAACGTTTGAAGGAAAAGGAAGAGGAGAAAAAAATAGAAAAAAGAATGCAACAATATCAACAGCAATAGAAGAACGAAGATAAAGAAAAAACATGCGAAAAAGAAGAATTTTGCGATTCATGTGCACATTATGTGAATAATTTTTATTGGGTTTAAACCAACTTAGTTAAACTTGGTTGACAAAAATGGGTATGTCTAAAACGAGCACAACTATGATGTGCTTATTGGATGTGCCACGTTTATATAGACTATTAGATTTGATTATATAAAAATTAAAGGTTAATTAATATGAAAGAAGAGTATTGATGGACTCTAATAAATACATGTTAGTAGTAATACACAAACTTCATGTAAAGCCAAGTGACAGTTAGAAAATCAGTTACCAGAAGATTCCAGAAGCAATCAGTTACATTTCTATTATCAGTTAGCTAATCAGTTGCAACCCCAGCTATATATGCAGCTGTACCACTTGTAAAACTCAACTGATATGCATAATACACACGCTTTTCTGATTCAGCTTCTCCTCCTTTCTCTCCCTCTTTCTCTCTGTTTCTGTTTTATCTTCAGATTCAGCTTCTCCTTGTTTCTCTCCTTCCTTTCTGTTTCAGCTTTATCCTCCTCAGCTTGATACCTTACATGGTATCAGAGCTTTCTGATCCATGGAGCCAGTGTCTCAGTTCACCACCAACGCACAATTAAGCATGACAAACCAGAATGCATTTGCTGCGTTTTTCACAAACAAACTCAACGAAAACAACTTCAAAGCTTGGAAGAAACAAGCTTTGGCGTGCATCAAGATCAACAAGTTGCAAAATCACCTAAATCCTGCAAAGATTCCAACAAAATTCAACTCAGAATCAGATCGCATAAATGGAAATGAAAGCCAAGAATACGCAGAATGGGAAGTTCAAGACCAATGGCTAGTCGCCTGGTTAATCGCATCAATGGAACCAAACTTTGTCAACAGAGTCATCGAATGTGAGTATGCATTTCAGATCTGGATCACATTAGAAGAGTATTTTGCAGCAAGAGTGAAAACAAGAATCAAACAGTTAAAGACACAACTAAGAACACTCAAGAAGCATAATTCAACAGTAATGGAGTACATGTCTAAGATCAATCAGGTAGCAGATTCGCTAAAAGCCCTAGGAGCACCACTCTCTCGAGAAGAATTCATCGAATCAACCCTAGCAGGCCTTGGAGAAGAATACAATACCTTTATCACTGTTGCAACAGCAAGAATCGACCACACCAGTGAAAGCGAGCTTGAAACACAGCTTTTGACTCAGGAAGAGCTAATTGAAAGATTCAGGAAAACAGAACTGGGAGCAATGCAGGTCAACATAGCGCAGAGCAATGAAAGTCAAGAAAGCTCCCAAAGAAGAGGTTACAACAATTACAACAGCAGAGGAGGCTTCAGAGGCTCCAGAGGCAGAGGGCAATTCAGAGGAGGAGGAGGACGCTCCTCATGGTGGCAAGGCAGCCGACCACAATGCCAACTCTGTGGCAAGATCGGGCACACAGCGGTTCAATGTTACCACCGCTTCGATCAAGAATTCATGAATCCACACCTTCAACCCCTAAATACAGCCCAGCCACCATCCCTTGCTTTCCACAACAACTCAAGTCCAAGACTCTCTTCACAACAACAACAGTCTTCGAACACGCTGCAATCCAACTCTCCCAACCCCCAAGCACTCCTCACTATGCCCTCACCAGCACCAGACACTGCATGGTACCCGGATTCGGGAGCTTCACACCACATCACCTACGATGCAAGGAACCTGGCCACTGGAATTGGTTATGAAGGCACAGAACAAGTTTTTGGAGGTAATGGCCAAGGTATGACAATTAAGCATATTGGAAGTACATTAATGCATGCATCACTATCAAACAAACCTTTTCAATTGCAAAACCTACTCCATGTCCCCACAATCTCAAAAAACCTAGTGAGTGTAGCAAAGTTTGCATTAGACAACTGTGTCTTTTTTGAATTCTGGCCTTACCTGTGTAATGTTAAATGCCAGATCTCCAAGAAAACTCTTCTCCAAGGACTACTTAAAGATGGCCTATACAAATTTGAGGGAGTTCAAGTTGTTCCACAAACTCTTAACCCCAATATGCACAGCATTACAAAACCAACCTGCTACAGCACCATCACCCTCACTAACACTAAACTAGACCATCCAAATACTAACCCAAAACTGCCCTCTATCACCCTCACTCATACTAAACCAAATCATCCAGACACTAACCCAAAACTGCCTCCTTTCACAAAATCCAGTCCAGAAATCCAAAATAAGTCCCTCACCACCACCACAACCCCTCAATCCCTCATTTCACCAGTCCAGCCAAATACCAAATCCTCAAGCAATACACAAGCAGTTCAGCACCCAATCAAGAAAACAGAACCTCAACCTATCAGTACCTCACCTTCTCACAATGAAAACACTAACCCAAAAATGCCCTCTATCACAAAATCCAGATCACTTACACTCCTCATGCCACAATTTAAACCTGCAGCCCTCATTACAAAAACCCAAAATAAGTCCCTCACCACCACCACAACTCCTCCATCACTCATTACCCCAGTCCAACCAAATACCAAATCCTCAAGCAATACACAAGCAGTTCAACACTCAATCAAGAAAACAAAAACTCAACCTATCAGTGCCTCACCCTCTAACAATGAACCTGTAAATAGCCCACCAACCACTACAAGTCTGTCAAGTGCAAATGCACTAATTGTTTGTAAGAATAAAAGTCCTACTGCACAATTGTGGCATAGAAAACTAGGCCATCCATCAGACAAAGTTGTCTCTATTGTAATGAAGCAGTGTAATGTCATTGACAATGATTCAATTAATAAAAATGCTGTTGAACCCTCATTGCCTTCACTATGTCATGCATGTTGCATTAGTAAAATTCATCAATTACCTCATTTTGAATCTCTTACCAGTTATGCACCCTTGGATTTAGTTTTCTCTGATCTCTGGGGTCCTGCACCTGTGTATAGTAGAACTGGCTGCAGGTACTATATCTGCTTCGTTGATGCAAGCACCAGATACTCCAGCACCTACCTGCTGCAAACAAAAAGTCAAGCCTTTATTGCTTTCCAAAAGTACAAAGCTGCTATTGAACTTAAAATTGGACTAAAAATAAAAGCCCTGCAAACTGATAATGGAAGAGAATACCTCTCAGCAGTATTCACCCAATTCCTTGAAACCAATGGCATCCATCACAGGCTTACATGTCCCTACTCACACCAACAGAATGGAAAAATAGAGAGAAAACATAGACACATAACAGAAACTACCTTAACCCTCCTAGCCCAAGCTACCCTCCCCTTAACCTACTGGGGTGAAGCAGCTCTCACAGCCACCTATCTCATCAATCTACTCCCAAATCCAAAACTAAGCAACATCTCACCTTATGAAGCCCTCACTCAAACCAAACCAGATTATTCCTTCCTAAAACCTTTCGGCTGCACCTGCTATCCGTTCCTCAGACCATATAATCAGTCCAAATTCAACCATCGTTCCCAAAAATGTATTTTCCTTGGCTATGCTCCCAACCACAAGGGTTACATCTGCCTCTCCCCAAACAACAAAGAATTCATCTCTAGAGATGTCATCTTCAACGAGCATGAATTTCCCTACAATGAACTTTTTCCTCCCCAAACCACTGCCAGCCCAGCACCCCCTTCAGACCATCCCTCACCTCTCATCTATCTTCCCACATCTGCTACTTCAGCAGTCCCACCCACCAACCCAGCAACAGCCCTTCCCACTAACCCAGCAGCCCCTCAGCCCCCACCACAGCCATCCCTTCAGCCCCCACCACAGCCATCCCCACCTAATCTACCCCCCACCCAAACCATAACCCCCAGGTCTCAATTACCGCTGCATGCATTACATGATGCTTCCAATTTGGTTAATTTCATACCTGAGACATTACCTGCTTTACCTGTTTCTGCATCTTATAATCTTGGTTCCTCTGTACCTGCTACTGCCTCTGTAAACATCCCTGATTCTTCTGTGACTGCTAATGCCTCTGCCAGTGGCCCCTTTCCCAGTGCAGGTACTCTCCAGCCAGGACAAATAGAGATCATGCTGCCACTCTCGCCCCCTGCCTCATCGAACTACCATCCTATGCAAACACGCAGCAAGACAGGGAATCTAAAACCTAGGACCTATGCTGCGGTCCTCTCTGCTCCCACCCCTGAATCTGATCTCACCGAGTGCCTTCCTTCTTCCACGCAATAGGCTCTAACCTGTCCTCACTGGAAGCAAGCCATGCAAGAGGAATTTAATGCCCTAATGGCCAACAACACCTGGCAGCTGGTCCCCAGGCCTCCCCCCAACACTGCCCCAGTGATTGGCTCCAAATGGGTGTTTCGCATCAAGAGACACCCAAATGGCACCATCCAGAAGTACAAGGCTCGTCTCGTTGCAAAGGGTTTTCACCAGCGAGAAGGGGTCAACTATGACCAAGTCTTCAGCCCAGTTGTTCGTCCACCCACAATCCGCATCATGATCAGCTTGGCGCTCTCCAGAGGCTGGCAAATTCGGCAATTTGACTTCAATAATGCGTTCCTCAATGGGGACTTGCATGAGACCGTTTTCATGTCTCAGCCTGAAGGGTTCACCTCTCTCGACCAACCCCACCATGTATGCAAGCTTCAGAGATCCTTGTATGGCTTAAAGCAGGCTCCCCGGGCATGGTACACAAAGCTCACTAACACCCTCAAGCAATTTGGTTTCACTAATACAAAATCAGATGCATCCCTCTTCACTCGATTCTCTCCCTCCTCTATGATGTACATTCTGGTGTATGTGGATGACATTTTGGTCACCGGGAGCTCCCAAGCTGAAATCTCCACTCTCATTACCCAATTGAATACTGTGTTTGCCCTCAAGGATTTGGGGGAAATGAACTACTTCTTGGGAATTGAAGCCGTGAAGCTAAATGCCAATGAAATGCTCTTATGTCAAACAAAATACATTCAGGAGTTATTAAACAAAGCAGGAATGCGGGATGCCAAGGCAGTCCCAACACCAATGGTGTCCAACCTTAAACTGGCAGCCCATGGCGAGGATATCCATCAAGACCCAGCCCTGTACAGATCTATAGTGGGAAGCCTACAATATGCTACAATCACAAGACCTGAAATCACCTTTGCTGTAAACAAAGTATCCCAGTTCATGCAGACCCCCTTACAAAGCCACTGGAAAGCAGTTAAGCGAATTCTACGATACCTTGCTGGAACAATAAACTATGGCCTAAGGTTCCAAAGAACTGATGAATATCGAATCTATGGCTTCAGTGACTCAGATTGGGGCAGTGATATTGATGACAGAAAGTCTACAAGTGGATTCTGCATATTCCTAGGAACAAATCTCATCTCATGGTCAAGCAGAAAACAAGCGGCAGTCTCAAGAAGTTCCACAGAAGCAGAATACCGGGGATTAGCTGCTGGCCTAACCGAAATTCTCTGGATTCAGAACCTGTTGAGTGAAATGAAAATCCAATGCTCCACCATACCAAACCTCTATTGTGACAGCCAGAGTGCAGTTTTAATGGCTGCAAACCCAGTCCTTCACAATAAGAGTAAGCATTTTGAACTTGACCTTTATTTTGTGAGAGATCATGTTGCCCAAAAGAACATCAACATCCTGCACATTCCCTCTCAAGACCAAATAGCTGACAGTTTCACAAAACCTGTCTCTAGCCTCATCTTTCACAAGTTCAGGAACAAACTCAGAATCACAGAAAGGTTTAGTAGGGTTGATGTTAGTAGTAATACACAAACTCAGAATCACAGAAAGGTTTAGTAGGGTTGATGTTAGTAGTAATACACAAACTTCATGTAAAGCCAAGTGACAGTTAGAAAATCAGTTACCAGAAGATTCCAGAAGCAATCAGTTACATTTCTATTATCAGTTAGCTAATCAGTTGCAACCCCAGCTATATATGCAGCTGTACCACTTGTAAAACTCAACTGATATGCATAATACACACGCTTTTCTGATTCAGCTTCTCCTCCTTTCTCTCCCTCTTTCTCTCTGTTTCTGTTTTATCTTCAGATTCAGATTCTCCTTGTTTCTCTCCTTCCTTTCTGTTTCAGCTTTATCCTCCTCAGCTTGATATCTTACAATACAGAATATCCTAATACATAAATAAATGCTTTAAATGACAGTACTTTAATACACAATATTTTAAATAATAATAGAATCTTTTATTCTTAAATAATTAAATATAAAACATATAAATATAAAAATATGAGTATTCTTTATTCAATAAGATTAATTATTATGCAAGAAATTTTTATGATATTAAAAAATCATATTAAAATAAAATTTTAAACTGTAACATAAAAATATAAAATAATTAAAATTTTATTTTATATTACTTGACAAATAATTAGATTATTATATTCAAAATTTATTAATTAACTAATTTTGTTAAAGATATTATTATATAAAATAATTTTTCATCAAAGTATTTCGAAAATATAATTTATTTAAAATATTATATATAATACATGAAAATATTAATTTTTTTATTTTTTTTAATTTTTTAGAAAAACAGAATAAAAATAATATAATTCTAAATACATGCCTATCACATTATATATTTACTAATATTAGTAAAATCTAAACTAATCAAACTTACGTAATTAAAAATATAAAATATATAAATATAAAAAATAAATATTTTTTATTTATTAAAATTAACATTTAAAGTTTTATATATATAATATTTAAAATTATATATTTATAATAAGATGACTTTTTATTTTTATTATTTTCAAGTATTTTTTTATTGTTTTAATTAAATTTTTTATTCTCTAACTCGACCAAATTTATATATATAGAAATTCTACCCAACTTCCTCTGAAACAACATGTAAATTAGCCTCTATGACGTGACATATTTTAATTAGATGTTTAATTTTAATTTGAGTTAATTTAACTCAATGAGAGTTAACATCTTAACTGAAGTAGGATATTTTATAATTAAACATTTTTTTTAAAATAGATAATTATATAATTTTTGTAAATATTAAAAAGTAAATTTATATTCTTTTACCAAATCATTATTACTTAATTTTGTTCCACCATTCTATTGAAAAATACCTTTTCTATTGAGTGAATTATATTTTCTTTATTCTCTTTCCTTCATCACTCAAAGCGCGTTGAAGGCACACTGTAACTCGAACTAGAACGGAGAGTAAAGATGCAAGTATTCTTTGAATATCTAATGCAACGTATCTTGTGTACGATCTAAGGATCCATAGCCATTCCAAAGAACAACTCTAATTGATATAGTCCAATTTAAATTCTAATAGACAGAGATTTGTTCCGGCGAGTTCAGGGACATTGCATGCTTGTCAAATTTTAAAATTTTTTAGGGACTATTTTGTCAATAACCAAAGTTATGTACTATTTTGTCAGCACCAGAATCTTTCGGATACCGATTTAGTATTTACCTCTAAAAAGTAATTATTTTTGTTAATGTAGTATTACATCATTAAATATAAATATAAAATTATTTTATACTAACACTGCGTTAAAATTAAATTTATTTTTAATTTTCCTTTATAACAAAAAGCAAAATCTCTTATTACAATTTTCATTCTTAAAAAAAATTAACTCTTCCAAAACATATATGCTCTCTTTCTACACCATAAAAATGGTTATATTATAAATACTGTTTTGACATCAATATTTTTTAAACAATTAAATCTAAATTTTTTTTGTTTTATTAATTAAAAATAATTTAAATATATAAATAATTAATAAAAAACTATTTTTATAAGATGTCAAGAATATATGGTGTTTGAATAATATTTTTTTATAAATATCTATATGTACCCAGAGTAATATTGACAGATATATTAATATAATATTTAAATTAAATATATATAAATATTACTATTAATTTAAATGTATGTAACTACGTAAAATTATATATTTTTTGTTGGTTAAAATATGTAGAACATTTTTATATTTGTGAAACTGAATATATCTAAATCATAAAAAAAGATATATATTAAAATAAATAAATATTAATAAATTTGTGTATAAAGTTAATATTTTTGGAGAGAGAAAGCATACATTTAAAAAGTCCAAAGATAAAAAAATTATACAAGGCCCAATATTATTTTTAATAATTAATTAACAGAAATATAATTAGTCTATTACATCATTTACATGTTACATAAGACAAAATACACTATATTTCACCTGAAATATGTCAAATCTTATCTCTTCAATTACTCTTTTTTTAAATACTTGTCACACTACCCTTTTGACAATACAAACATACACATGTAAAAGAATTTTTTTTGATTTTTTTAAATATTGAACCAATATTGGTGAATTTGTTGGAAATGAGCCATTTAACGTGTAATCTGATTTTATGGAGAACAAAAATGAAAGGGCCGAAATCGCCGGTCCAATCATCAAGCTCAAATGAAGGGGGCGAATTGCAAAGATTTCCAAAAAATTCAAGTGTAGCATTGGAGATAGAGACCCAATTTGAGGGATAGTCTTGGAACTTGAATAGAAAATGGGGGGGAGTGGGGGGAGCGTGTGGGTAGCCCAAAGGGGCGAATTGATGGGGAGAGGATAAATGTCCACAATGCAGTCAAAAGAGGGGGATGCATGGTTGATTTGAGCAGATTGCTTTGTCTCTTTCTTCACGAGTTCACTTAATAAAGAGCCTAGCTGAGTCCATTTTGTTCTATAAAAAAAATCTTCCTATATCTGTGCAGTCATCGTTCTCCTCGTTTTCTAGTTCTTCTTTCTCGTTTTTCGTTTCTTCACAAATCGCTGGCAGTGATTTTTGTCACTGTCCAATATTCAAATAAAACACAGATTCACATAATAACGAGAAATAACACCAAAAGTACTCTAATATTAAAAAAAATGAGCCAAATTTTTCTTTTTATATCATAAAATTGACATTATTTTAGATATATAAAAAAAAGTTTAAAATCCTAAACTAGCTTGTTATTTTTCAAAATATCTATAATAAATCAACAAGAGATTAATCATCGTAATTGACAATGAATATCTAGATTATGAAATAAAAATCTTACCAAATTTAATTTGGTGTGTCAATGTTATATATAACAAAAGTTATTATTAATATAAAATTATATATAATATTTTTTTGTGACTAAATTATATATGATATAATATATGTTATTAGATTATCAAAACAAAAATAGTGTAAAAATTGAGAGAGAGTGATAAGAGGAAAATTAGAAAATGCTCTTCTGAATACGTATTAGAGAGTAAAAATAAGTTAAACAGAAAAATTTTAATAAATTAAAATTAATCAAAGTATTATATTAACTTATTAATAAAAAATTTCAAAATTATAAAAAGAAAAAATAGCTACAAAAGGCATTGAAATGGCCTCTTTCCACATTTGAAGACAAAAGAATAGGAAAACAAAATAAATAGTAAAGAAAATCCTAATTTTTAAGAGGCTTTCCTAAACTTGCGGATACACCTTACATCCAATCTCAATTTTTATTATAAAAGAAGCTCCACACATACCTCTTCAAACTCACCACCCTCATCACATCTTTCTCCTACAACTTTGTGTGTGATTTCTCTCTCCTTTCTTTTCTTCAAAGGGAGAGAGAAGAATAAAAGAATAATAACAATAAAAAAAATAAAGAATCAAGATTTGTAATAGAAAGATGGCATCTTCAATGAGAGTGGCAGTTTTCCTTGGCATGATTGCAGCTCTTATTTCAATAGTAGCTGCTACAGAACCCGCTACTTTTTCTATCGATGTTAGTCACATTCCCACAAACGAAACTCAACTTCTTACCGCAGACAACAGTGGTAATTTAATTTCCCTATTTTTCTCTTCATTATTATTTTTATTGATATCTTAATATTAATTCATCATGTTTTAGTTGGTCACAATTTTAATTTATTTATCTATACTTTTGTTTGCAAAATGTAGGTGCTGCTTCATATGATCAAGCAATTGCTTGTGTCCTAATGTTGGTGGCTTTGGTGTTTACCTACCTCTTTCATTAAATGAAGGTCATAAGAGTGACACATTATTTATTGTAACACCATATGGGAATATTTTTGTTGACTAAAGAATTATTTTTTCATTCTTTTTTTACAAGAGAAATACACTACAATTGAAAACAAAAAGATTATGAATTCCTAGATTGTATTTCTAGCTCCAATAATGATATTCAAGTTGTTCTTCTTCTCTATTTGTTCTTATTTTCGTTTGTCTATTTTTTTTTATAGTTCCTTTAAAATCACTTAACTATATATATAATAAGAAGGAACGAACCACTAACCAAGTTAGATTGATCTAGTGCTAGTTTCATAGTCGTTTAAGCAAGTGTAGGGAGTGGAGTTTGAATTTCGCCTTATACATGCAGTAATTTATTGACTAACGACAAATTTTTAAATAGAACTCCGTTTTGATGAATAATAGATGACTAATATTCTTTTACACTTATTCAAAATGACATTTGACGGTTTCTTTTCTTTCTTCTTTTATTTTTTCCATCTTGGGACCAATTTTTATTTAAGATAATGCTTTTTGAAACAAAAATATTTTCATGAAACTTCATGCCAATAAAATGAACATACAATATCATATCTAATAAAAAAATTTAAATCACATTTAGTACATAATAGAAAAAAGAAAAAAAAGAATAATGCTATATATCTAAATATTTTTGTTAATCAAATTTAATTAAATTGGTCTAATATCAATAAAAATCAATTATGAATAATATTACTTTAAATTTTTGTTTAATTTAATTGAATTTAGTTTATAAAAAGGCATAGATGTGTAGTATTATTCAAAAAAAAAATGGCGTGTCATATATATATATATGTTTGTGAACAACAAGAGGAGTGAATTTTGCATTAGTGAATTTCTTTACATAATAAAAGATGTAGTCTTGTACACATGTTGGTTAACCACTAATGATTTATAAATATAAAAATTGATCGCAATAATTTCATATAACAGTCTAGCACTTTTTTTTTTTTTTGCTATTAACATTGGTCAAAAAGCTGAAGGTCAGTTAGATACCAAAAAATGATTATCTTGTATTCTTGTACGTAGGAATGTAGGATTTAGTATCCGGTTCTAGCTTTGTTAGTTTATAATTTTATATAGTTATTGTTACTGACTTTTTTAAGTTTTCTTCAGATTCATCATTCTTTTATGAAAAAAGTTTAAAAACTAACAAAATTTATTATTTTTTATTAGTATTTTTAGTTATTAGTTTAATTTTTTAATTTAATAATCTAATAATGTAACACTCAACTACATAGAATCTTATACTTAAGTCATAAAGTTGAGGTGGCAAGATATTACGATCTCTAAAAGTAAAAATGTATAAATATAAAATAATAATAGTCGAAAGGAATTCATATCGAAGAGCCTGTGAAGAAAAGTTTAAAACAAAAATCGTAATGCTCACGTAAACGAAAAATTTGCGTACGAAGAAAACTAAGGTTCATAATAAACCTAAATATATAGAAAGTAAGAGCAGAGAGTCAAGAATACAAAATAACAAGCTCTTAATTCAGCCTGCGAAGTTAAGGCTAGCCAGAGAATATTTACATACAAAATATATATATATAACCCATTACCATAGATATACAGAGAAACCCTAGTTCTCCATGCACCTCTAAGAGGGATAAACATAAAGTACAAGGTTGAGAAGTTATATACATATATAAATATAAGCAAAATACACCCCTGAGTTCTAAGAATTCTTCGCTTTATCAAAGTCTTCAAAATACAGAATGGTGCTTCTCAACCTGCATCTAAAAAATAACAATATTGTATGGGATGAGAATTGGGGGTTCTCAGTATGGTTAAGGTGCCCACATATATAATAAATAAGATTTTGGAAAAGTCAGAGGCAATCCTAGAACGCTGACACTCATATTATAATTCTTAAGGAACTAAAATAGAAACCATAGGCAAAGGTAGATATCTAAGGTTCTTAAAGTTCTAACTCAATCCTAACTTGATCTCTCAAATTACAATCCACTCACTGTCTCATTCAACTGTAACCCTTATCACTGACCCAACCAGTAACGACCTATGGCCCAAATCAAACCAGTTCGGCCTCTAGCCCAAATAAACTCAACCCAGCCTCTAGCCCCTTTCAAATCAAATCAACATTATTACCCGTCCACCACCAAGGTACTCAAAACAGAAAGACAATCACAAACACAAGCAAATACAAGGCAAATACATTTAAAGAACAGTTACAACAAGTATCACAGTTATCAATTAAACAGAATTTATAAAATAGGCAAACCCATAACAATTATGCACACCCAAAGAAAGCAAACAAATGCAATATAATGCATGCCTGTCCTACTGGCCATGACCTCACATGTCGGTTATATCGTCAAAATCCAACACATCTGGTAGCTAACCCAGACATTGGTCTCTAGGTTGCGCATCTCCAGGAGGATCATAAATGAAGGAGAGTGCCTTTCCACATCGAAGGAGCGTGCCTTTCCACCTTGCAATCAGAGAAGAATGTGAAAACAACACGAAGGAGAATGTCTTTCCACTTCCCCACACCCTCATTACGACAAGAGAGGAAACTTCTGTCCTCAACTTGCCATTCGAATACATTTTCAAGTTAACGAACAAGTGGGATCGCACCCAAATCTTGCCCTCTCGACTATTCTGGCCACACACACATCTCGACTGTTCCGGCCACACACAGTCATCCCCAATCTCATCATTAACTTCTCAGTTCAATTACTCTAGATCTTCCTTTACTTCCAAGTAACTTTGCTTTCCATAGCCTAATCTCAGCATTATACTTAAAACTAATCTTTATGGGCTAAAACAATGAAAATAAAGGTTTAGAAGTTTAAAATTTAGCTTTAAAATATAAAAACCCAGATTTGATGAAACAAGGGCCACGCGTACGCGTCGGCTACGCGTACGCGTGGGCGTAGTTTTTTCCAAAAACTTTGCTAAATTTGAAAAAGCTGCAGAATTCCATATTTCAAGTCCAAACCTCCGACGCGCATAATTTTTTTTTTTAAAACATTTTTCTCCGTTCTTCAAATGACGTAAACTTCACAGACCGATTTTTATTTAAAATAGGTTTCAAATAATTCAAGGGTCCAAAAATCAAGTTATGCCTCGCCGAAGTTCGGCCCAAAAATCAAATTTACATAAATGATCCAAACCTCCATTTCATGAAACAACCTCAACTCTTTCTTCCTTTGCACATATAACCAACCACAACAATCATACCAATTATAATACTAAAGCTTCCATCACCTTACTTTAGTCAATCACACATCAATACATACATAAACTCTTTACCAATAATTCATTACTCTAGTCACAATAATCACCATTAAACCACTACAATTCATATTCATTCACCTTCTCCACTTTACAAGCACCAATAAATCTTTAATTAGCATTCCAAATTCAGCATCAACAATTTAAACCAAAACTCAATATATATCATCAAACACTAATCAATTTACATGCTTGTACGTTCATCCCTATCTTATAGTCCACTAGCCTAAGTCTTCACAAAATATTATATATTAAATATGAGAAATCAAAACCATACTTTGGCCGATTTCTCGAATAACCTGAGACACCACCAAAGCACGAAACATAGTCCCAGAAGGTCCAAAATCACCAACGCACGTCACCCAAACTCCACCTAGTTCCAAAGCTTACAATTAAAGCTCCAACATATACATATATACACATAAATTTACATATATCACACATACATACCCAAAACTCAATACACAATATACAAATTCAAGGAATTAACTAGGGTAGTGATCCTTACTATATATGTGTTTCAATTAAGCCAAAACCTACCAATTCCTCAAGTCAATTTGATCCTAAAACATCAAATTAACCAAAATCTCAATATTCCAAAATCTCAACATTTTTGAACTAAAGAAGAGAGAATAGGAGCTGAGAATATGATTTTATCACCTTGAAAGGTATCGAGCTTTGTAAAGCTTGTCACTGCAAATGCGTGGCCACAAACGGTGCGACGATAGGAACTCCAGATTAAAAGTTATGGCCAATTGAAATCAATGGAAAGGTTTAGGGTTCTTATTTGCTCCCCCATACCCCCATTTCAGCGTGATTCCCCGTTCTTGAAGGGAGGAGTGTCTGAAAGCATGGTTTTATATAGGGTAGAGTAAGTGGATTTGGGCCCTGGGCTCAATACGGGTCCGGTTCGGCCCATTTGGCTTAATCTTAGGCCAAAATTTTTTTAAATTAGTGTCGAAATTATTATTTTAATTTTTTCTATCATATTAAACCATAAAAATCACATTTCTAATTATCTTAATTAATAATTAATTTATTGACTAATTATTTACTAATTTCTCGAATTTTACAAACAATATATTTTTAGTCTATATTTTTAAATATTATTCATTATCTGTTAACAAAAATAATAATTTTTATTGACTCTTTAATATTTCTTTTTTTTATTATATCCAGAATATGCTATATTCTCTATTCTGTCTTGATTTGTTCTACTTTTTCTTTCATGAATGACATCAAACACTACAGTTTTTGTAATAATCTACTTAATATATTAAAATTGGATTTTTTTCAACTAATGAAAGTGAGGTGTCAATTCTTCATGAATTCAACTTCTCTCCAAAATAAAAGTACTATTCTCTATTCTAAATTTATTTTAGAAAAATATCTTAATTATAATTATATTACAATTAGTATTTAATGAATAATACATTATTATATTAATTTAAAAAAATATTTTTATTATAATTATATAAAATCAATATTTAATAAGAAAGTGAGGTGTCAATTTCTCATCAATTTATTTCTTTTCCAAAATAAAAGTACTATTCTCTCTTTTAAATTTATTTTCGAAAAATATCTTTATTATAATTATATTATAATATTACAATTATATTACAATTAGGATTTAATGAATGATGCATAATTATACTAATTTAAAAAATATTTTTATTATAATTATATAAAATTAATATTTGATGATTATTAAATTAATTATCAATTGAAAATATTTTTAATCATTTTAATTATATTGATACCATTTTAATTCTCATTCATTATGCAATAATTTTATTAATTAATGACAAATTGTTTATGACTCATAATAATAATAATAATAATAATAATAATAATAATAATAATAATAATAATAATAATAATAATAATAATAATAATAATAATAATAATAATAATCAAACATTGTCTATCTAGTTTCAGTTAGTTAACAAATTTAATTTTAGTTGGTATGTTTTATTTTCTGTATAATTATGTTAATTGTCAATTATTATATATCAAATTAGTATTTAATACATAATTATAGTAATTGTCAATAATTTTTTATAATTATACATCAAATCAACACTTAATACATTATTATATTAATTGTCAATCATTTTAATTTTCAATCATTGTAATATAATTTTAAATTAATCATAATTTCTGCCAAGTTAATATTGAAATCTACCTTAAAAAATTAAAACAAAAATATATGATTCTAATGATGATAAAAATGTATATGATATGATAATGACTTATTCAATCATGACAAATATATGATGTATAATGTAAATAATAAAAAATTAACTTAATAATAACTTATTTAAATAATTATTTTTGTCCTAATAAAGGCTATATATAGTATTTTTTTGTGGTTCGTGAGCCTAAATCTGAGAGTCAACTCAGATTTTTTTAATTTATTATTCTTCCTTGACTACTTCATAGAATAAGAATGTATTCTTCGTTTCGCATCGAAGTTGATCCTTTTAAAGTACAATTTATAATTTTTTATAGCATTTTTTATATACTCATTCTATTATTATATATTATTCTTTTGATAATTTAATGATTGTTCTTACGCCAACTTATTCTTTTCATCTAATATTTCAGTGTGATTGTCTTTTACTGCAATCGTTTACAATGCACCACATCCATCAAATACCATCTCAAGTTGTATTCACTGATTTAAGTTCTAATTACATGGATGTAAGCGTCCAACGAAGGGACAGTAAACTCTATTTTACCGAAAGATTGTTGGATCTACTCACATATTATGACCAACTTAATAGAATGTGGGTAAAATTAGTTTTCTTGGGAGGAGATTGATTTTTAATTGAGGAAATTTTCCATGGAGCTTTGTAGGCCAAGTTCAAGTTCCATCCCCTCCATGCTTTTTACATCTGTCCGAAATCTTCAAAGTGGAGCACATAATGAGATTGAATTTCCTCAATTTAAGTTTAATTTTGGTAAATTCGTGTCAAACTCAAAGATGCAATTTCAACGATTGGTAATATATTCAAACTTTCTTATTTTAAGCTTTTCGTAATTAAAATAATTTTATAACATTTTGCGATTTTTTTCAAAAATTACCGGCCTTCTTTTACATCAATGCAATGCCATTGAGAAAAATAAAGGTCTGTTTAGTTTCTCGGCATGGCAATTTTATACCTTGCCACATTTCATGAATAACGGATGATGAAACTTATTTAATAAGGGGATGGCCTGAATTGGCATGAATTCTAAATGTTCAAAATTATGATATTCTTTCAGTTGATTGTCGTTACGAGAATGACTCTAATCTATATGTATCAAAGGACTACAATAGATTAAATATTATTTTAAATAATTTATTTCTAATATTGGTATTTGATTAAATTAGTTTTAGAGAAATTTAAATTGTTACCTCAATTTATATATTACAACTATTATTCTTGGATATGTTATTTTTAATTTTTTTAATATAAAATTTCTTTTTTTTCTGATTTTTAAGTTTATTTTTTTCCTATATATATATATATCATCTTTTTTTTGTATTTCAGATTAGTAATGCAATTATTTAGAGAAATATAATTCATCAATAGATTCGAATGATTAAAAGTTTAATTATATTGTGTGGATACAAGATTGATTAATAAAGATTAAGACGTGGTAAAAGAAAAAGAGTAGTCACAACACGTGATTTTGCTTATCTTACTAACATATAAAGATATGTGAAAGAAAAGAAAAATTAAAACATCACTATTTAAAAAAAATTTGTTAATCATATATATAAATGGAAATTGGAGAATATATACATGGATATAAAAATTAAAAAATTATTGCACGATTGTAGAATAAAAAATAATTATATATATATATAAGAAAATAATCATAACAAAAAATAATTAATATATATGATTTAAATATTTTTATGTATAATTAATATATATGTATGCATAAATAAAAAAATGTTTAGAATTATTTAACAAAATTAATATATACATATATCTAAATAAAGAAACTATTGTAATTTATGAAGATTACACATACGATGATACTAATAATAAAAAATAAAAAAATTATTGAATGATTGTAAACTCAAAAAGAAATAATCATAATCAGAAAATAATTAATATATGTGACTTAAATATATTTGCATGCAATTAATATATATGTATAAACTAAATGAGAAAATATTTAGAATTATTTAACAAAATAAATATATTCTGACAATAAGAAAACTATTAGCTAAACAATTAATATATAGATATACATAAATAAAAAAATTATTATGATTTATGAAGGTTATTATGTGTACAAGGAATAATAAAATCATTGAATGATTGTAGGTTCAAAGAAAAATATTCATAATAAAAAAATAAAAAAATAATTAACATATATGACTTAATATATATGTATATTTAAATAAAAAAAATTTAAAATTATTTAAACAAAATAAATACATATATCATATGAATAAAAATACCATTAACTAAACAATCAATATATACGGGGAGCATGAATAAGAAAACCATTTAATAAAAAAGAAATAGTACGGTTTTTATTTTAAGAATAAAACGTAAATAATTATAATATAGTAATTTGTTTAATTATTAATATTATAATTGTTATTTCAATCATAAATTTAGAAAGAGAAAGTAGATTAACAAAAATAATTAATAACTATATTAGAATTGACACACTTAACACTAGATTAAGAAAAAAACGAACGCATAATATGTTACTTTTTTTATTAATCAAATTATTACAATTCAAATTAATTTTAATAAAATAATTTAAAATTATAATTTTAACTTTATCACGTGCATAGTACGAGTTATTAAATAATTCATTATCACGTGCATGACATGGGTTATTAAACAATTCTTCATGTGTTTTTTTCCTTCAAAATAAAAACACTATTTTTATCTATAATTATTATTCTTTATCAATTTTTTATTTCTATTTCTCACATTTAATTTGTTAAAAATATCTTTTCAATCATTGTTATTTGATATAGTTATTTTAGATATTATTCATTAAAATTTATTAGGTAATATACGATAAAAATAATTAAAAAGTCATTAGTAAATCTCATTACAAAAGAATAAATTTTAATTAAATAGTAAAATAATTGCCAAATATTATTTATTTTCAATCATTTAATAAGTTTAATTTTAATTGATATGCCTTATTTTCTACTCATATTTTTATTCATTAGTTATTGTACTCTTTATATTTACAGTAAATATTGAATATAAAAGACTAAAAAATAATTTTAATTATTATCTATTTTATTTATTTAAAGTAATAATTAAATTTTTTATAATTATAGCAAGTATCCACAATTAATAGTAATATGTTCTTTCGAAAGAACTAAATGAGAAAAGCAAATAATGAATAATAATCATATATATATATATATATATATATATATATATATATATATATATATATATTGAGTAAATATCTGTATTAAATTAATCATAAAAATTAATAATAAAATATAATAGTATAATTTTAACGTAATTGTGGAAAGAATCGCCATAACTAATGAATAAAAATAATATGGTAGATTGTGGCAAGTATCGCCATAAAAAAAAACTTTACTATTGTGGCAAGTATCGCCATAACTAATAAATAAAAACTTGTAATGAATAATAGTAAAGTTTTTTTATGTTTATCATTTAGAAAATTCATAATTTAAATATAGTTTTTATTTTATTTTATTTTTTCATATCTAATAGCCATTAGCTACGATTTTATTAATAGTATCACCTATGGTAGATTATATGATGAGAAAGTATGGAAAATAAAGGCAAGAATTATAAGGTTATGGAAAGTCTCATCTACACTACAAGAAAACACTCTATTGACATGCTTTTAAAGCGTGCTAAAAAGTTAAAAAAAGCGTGACGATAGCATTTCGCCACGTTTTTTGAGCTACCGCCACGCTTTTGAATTGGTGACCTCTGAAAGGGTGGCAGTTGCTTTATCGCCACGCTTTTGTTTTATCACACTTTTTTACAAATTGCCACTTTTAAAAGCGTGGTTGTAGGTTGGAGATATGGCCACACTTTTAATACGTGACCGTATGTGGAGGGTAGGGCCACGCTTTACCAGCGTGGCGATAGAGCAGATATGGCCACACTTTTACAAGGAGGCAGTAGACGAAATATTGTCACACTTTTAAAGCGTGTAATAGATGAGATATGGCCATGCTTTATAAGCGTGGCAATAGACAGAGATATGGCCAGATGGCCACACTTTTAAAGCGTGGCGAAAAAGATGGTCAGTAACCTAATTCCTTTTTAATCTTCATAAATAAAATCTTACATAAATTCATAAATAATTTTATAATTTAGTCAATGACCAATAATTTTAAATCAAGTAATCCAACTTTCATAAAGTTTTCACCAAAATAAGT